>NC_141465.1:91359927-92559927 GCF_009769465.1 Tauraco erythrolophus | reverse complement strand
CCTTTAGGTGCAGTCATCTCTGGTCCGGCATGAGGTCCTCCATGGGGTTCAGGTGGATCTTTGCTCCACTGTTAATCTCCATGGGCGGCAGGGGGGCTGCCTGCCATCTCACCATGGGCTTCAAGGGAATCTCACCCCAGCACACCTCCTCCTGCTCTGTCTTCACTGACCTGGTGTCTGCATCATTGTTTCTCTCAGATCTCAGTACTCTCTCTGCTGCAGCCGCACTGGGTGAACCAACTCAACAAATCTCAGCAGTCCCAGCAGGACAAACTCTGCCCAGCGGGCACCCTGGGAGCAGGTGGCTTCAGAGCTCTCCAAGCTGCAACATGTTGGCCATGTCCGGCTGAGTGGCAGTGGCCCAGCACAGGCAGCTGCCCACATGGGGGCTCAACGGCCAGGCCCCTCATCTCCCCCCTCTCTTCACTGCAGGTACCGCATGCTGTGGGTTTCTTTGCCCTCTTCTTAAATATGTTTATTCACAGAGACACTGATTAGCAGGTCTGTCCTGGCCAGAGGCAGGTGTGGCAAAAAGAGACTCGACTACAAGGTTCAAGCAAACGATTTACTTGAACTGCACTTGCAGATTCAATATGCCACTATTGCAGGATTTTATAGATACAATGCAGGAATGCACTATCACAATTTAAAAAGCATTAATACACTGTTACAATACACTATTAAAACACACAAGAGAGTCACAGACAATAAACAAGAGAAACAACACACAAATGCACTAGACTTAAAGCATGCTAAATATTCACTCACCCCTCCAGGAAAGGGCTCTCCATCACAGGGAAGTTACCTTGACCGGCGTTCTGATCAAGGGGGGAAGAATCTCCTCACAGGCCAGCTGTGCAGTTGGAGAAGGGACTCCCTATTCCTAACCCGAATCTTAGGGTTTTTATCCCCTAATTTATGTGACTGTGTGTAGGACTATGCCTGAGGAGATCTTTGGCATTGTGGAGGAGTTTACCCTTATCAATTGTCTGAATACATAAAGTTGTCACTGAAATGGAAACCCTCCAGGCTCTCTTTATCTTACTTCAGACAACTGGACAATGGTTGGATTGAGACGCAGGCCATATTATTTGTGGCAAGGCTCAACCCGAGTTTCAGTTCTTTGAATAATGCAGCACTGTTTTGTTTAGCCTAGAGCTTATCAGACAACTCAGGGTTGAGCTATCTACATGGCTCCTCATGGATTGTCTCTGCAGAGGTAGAGTCTCAAGGCAGTTCAAGGTTGGGTCACTTTTACAACCCCCTATGAGTCCGCTGTGCACTAGACATTGTGTCACCTTTCTGTCAGACGTTGCTGAAACTTGTTTAAGATCTATGAGCTGGACAATCCATACAGCAGATCCAACTGGTTTTGGAGCCAGGGAAACTTCTTGCCATCTCCTTACCAAGGCTGTGGTATTTGATTAACAAGTCCAGGCATTGTTTCTGCAATGAAAAGAGTAGTCTGATCAGGGAATTCAGAATTCCCTGAGCCTATCAGCTGACCCAAGTTGCTTGTCTGGAGTACCTATGCCCCACTTCCTGCCTGCTTGCTGATAGCCACGGTCATGTTGTCCTGGTTTTAGCTGGGACAGAGTTAGCTCTTCTTTTTAGCAGCTAGAAGAGCTCTGTGTTTTGATTTTACTCAGAGGCTCACTCTGAGAAGAATGTTGATAGCAAGTTGCTGTTTGTGGTTGGAAGTGAGACTCCAAGGACTTTTCAGTGTGCTGTGTTCTGGCCAGAGTGCAGAGGCACGGCGGGATAAGGGGGGAGCATAGCCGGGAGAAGGTGGCCACGATTCCCCTTGTGATTTGTGGTGGAACTTAAGATTGAGGGCCAAACTGGCCTATTAGTATTCCATATCATGCAGCGTCATGCCCAGCATAAAAGTGAGGGACAGCCGGAAAGAAGGGCTTTTGAGCTTTTGCTCTTTCGCCGCTTTTGCTCCTTCGCTGCTGTCGTGGGTTAGGTTGAACTGCCTACGTCAATATAGTCATACGTCTCCAAATGGTCTGATTTAATGTCGTATGTATTTTAAAAGGTGCCTTTGTTTACAAAATAAAACAGAAAATAATTAGATTTCTTTGGAAATCTGTTCTTCCCAAATGGCATGACAGAAACAAAAATCACGTCAACAAAATCTTTACTCAAGTTTCATTTTCTCCCATAGGTGTTGCTGGAAAGAGGACTCAGAAGAACTCACGCTATGAAAACCACTGCAAGTACTTTGAACGAACAGACCACTAGCATGTAGTAGCACTGTTTTATTTGAGCGTTCGGTGAAGCATCCACCAGATGGCAGTACGTACTTGTAGAATCGTCTAAATTGTGCCACAGAGATGTTTCTAACACAAATCTGATCCTTCTCATACTTAATACAGAAGTGCAAAATTGCATGTCACTGATGATGTTGCCAAAAAGTGCAGAATAGTGCAAAGAAAATACTTAAACTTCATAAATGATAGACAAAAAAAAAGGCATTTTGATTCTGTATTTTTCTATATGTAGCACTGATTTGGCTACTAGCTAGTTAGAAATGCTCTGAGTTTTTATTTCTGAAAACAGAAAATATGGGCCAGAGATCTGCACTGTAGACTGTGGCCGCTCATTCTTGAATGTGAGAGATGGGTAAAAAAAAGAGAGATCTAGACTTCTTCAGTCTTAATAAAAGAAGACTAAGGAATAATTTTAAAATGTGTAATAAATTGATACAATGTAGAAGGTGCCAGACTGTTCTCAGACGAGCCCAGCTATAGGATGAAGGACAATGTATACAAGTTGCAACAAGGAAAATTCTGATTTGACAACAGGAAAATAAAATACAACACACAAATGAAAGTGATCAGACACTGGAGTGGATGAGCCAAAAGCTTGTGGAATCTGTCTTCATGGATATTAAAAACTCAGCTGAACAAGATCATGAGCAACCTCATCAAACTCAAAAGCTAGATCCAGTTTCAAAGTTGGTCTAGCAGGGTTTGGACCATATGATCTCCAGAGGTCCTCTCCAATCTAATTAAAAATTAGAGGTGTTAGGACAGTGTCCTGACAAAACTAGAGCCTACTTCCCCACAGGGATAGGTCCCCACTGGTGCAGCATGAGGTGACAACCACTTTATCTCATACTGGTTTTGTTTCAGTAACAAGCAGGATACATTAAGGCACACAAAATGTGACTAGGATTCAATCTGATGGCAGATTTTTTTCTTTTAAAGATAGTTTATAAAGAATAAGTGAATAAGCCTCCTGCCTATCACAGTCAGATATTTCTTTCCTCTCAGGCAGTTGGCAGCTACACTGAGATGCCTCAGTGATTTTCTACATTTCTTTGTATGAGGTAACTCCACATACAGAAATCAGTATCATATAAAATTCTGAGTGGCAGTTTAGCTTTTGAAATGTAATCATTTGGGTTTGTTTCACTACAAAACTGACAATTTTGTCTTATTTCCTAACACAGTGTTAAAGAGGCCAGATAAGTCCAGTGATTTTTAACTCTGACTTCAGTTAGGAAGTTGTTTCAGGACCTAGTTTGCCTTGTTTGAAGAGTTTAAGAGTATAAACCAAAACATCAATAAAATAAATTAAAAAAAAATCTAAAGTTACTATCTGCCTTAAATGAACAGATACTTTCATTGAATGAAATGAGGAAAATTAAAAAACATAATAAGATTTTAATGAAAGTGACTCTATAGATACTTAAAAGGAAACAAATACCTTTTGCTCTAAAAATCTTTGAATGTGTTACTGAATAATTTCATTCCCATTCATTATTTTTTTTTGTCAAGTTACTCTTAAAAATTCTTCAAATAAAAATTAAAATCCTGACTATGCAATTAATCTCACATCATTTCCAAAATTTTAGGAATGATGGATCTCTGTCATCCTCATTATTTCTTACAATACAGCATGTGCAAACAAATACGAGTTATTTATCATGGCTTTGAAAACAGCGGCATGCAGCTCAATAAGTTTAACAACATTCCCATTGTTTTTTCTTTACCTTTTATTCATTTTCCTGAGTGATTATTTCATGCCATTCTTCCAAGAGTACCGTTGTTTCACCCATAGGATTTATCACTGCCTTATATGATCTAAAACAAGATGAACGCTACCAGATACACAACACTTAACTGAAATATAAAAGAAACCTTAATTATTTTCTTCTAGAAAGAAATGGATATTGTATTTTGTATATTATTTCTAAAATGATAATGTCATTTGTTTGATTCATAGAAGGGCTATACCGTTTTCTGATGGTGATCCCCGGAGACACAAAGCAATCTCCTGAAGGCCTCTCATAGAGGCCCTGAACAGATGTAGTATTGCCCACTACTGATTTTCTCCACAGAGGCCAAAAGCTACTCAGTCAAAATGTTTAATACTGGCTGAGAACAGAGTGTGTTGTACTCCAGGGATGTATTGATTCAGAGTCTAACAGCTTTTGCTTGCAAGCCTTAGGCAAAAATTAGAGGTGTTAGGACAGTGCCCTGACAAAACTAGAGCCTACTTCCCCACAGGGATGAGTCCCCACTGGTGCAGCATGAGATGACAACCACTTTATCTCATTTATTGTGTTGTTCAGCTTCTCAGGATTCCACCTAGAGTCAGTCTGCTGATTTTTCAGCGGTCAAAAGAAGTGGGCTTGGGCGTTCATGTTTTCTGTTTTTGAGGGGAAGAGTGTTTAGAGGTTTCTTTCTGGTCCACTTTTGGGGTTTTTTTTTTTTGTTCGTTTTTGTTTTTTCGCTTTTTCAGCGACTCCACAGTTCTCATTTTTTTTCAGCGTCGGGATAATTGAAATCCCATATGATTAATGTTCCAACCATTTCACCATTTCTGCTTATCTGCATAAACAATTCACATTCTACTTCCTTGTTTTACCCTGAAGATATAACAGTTTTTGTTTGGAACACCTCTACAAAATCTATTTTTACTTAAGTCCAGTATACCTTTACAGTTTCCAAGAGCATTCTGCCACGTAACAAGGCTTTTATTTCCTTTTTATTATTTTATAAATATTATTACAACATATTTATTTTCTACCAAAAATAATCTCCATTGAAAAATTTTACATTTGCACAGGCAAACATCTAAACTTTGAAGGACAGTCTAAGACCCAGGAGTACTTCCTGGTTTTCAGGGATACCTTGTACTACATAGCTATAACCTATGTGTATTTACCAGTAATTAAAAATAAATATGTGCATTTCTTAGCAATCATATGAAATGAAATAAACTCAATAAAATAGACAACCTAGGCAAAACATTAAAATTAGATTAATTCATAATGAGAGGTAGTATAGATAAGTCAAAAAAAAAAAAAAAAACCGGGCCTACACTGTTATTATATTGGATTGTAACCTGCAAATTTCCAGGGCAACATAATGCTAACTCTCAGGGTTTTTTTTTCTATACCATAAGGAAAATAAAATGTATTTGCAGTCTGAAGTAAGACTATGAGACATTTTTTATTGGCATGAGATTTAATGTCATTTAGTGTAAAAAAGGAACATGTCAATGCTTTCTGACTGCTGAAACTGCGGACTTAGCTAATAAATATTTTGATGAAAGAAAGTAAAAGGCAAGTTAGGAAAGCAGGAAGACTGATGCTTCAGATATTTGCTTAGAATTCTGATTATCATGCAGGAAACCTGGTGCTTAGTGACTGTTGGGCTCCCATGAAACTGAAAGGATAATTTTACACAAATATATGGTAATACAGGAGTACAGTACAGGTCAAGACACTAATATTTTTTTATTGTGAAATTTATAAGGGCTTTCTATGAGGCTGTGACAGTCTCCATGTTTCATTTCTGAAGTTAACAGGATGACACGTAGTGCAAATTACTCTGCACTAAGAGAAAATATATTAGCAAAACCAGTTCCTATGTGTTAGATGCATCAGAATGCTGAGGGAAACGAGAAGTTGGTAATATTACTCATTGACTTCTCTTTACCAGATCTAGTGGTTTGATCTCCATAGTCAAACTTAGGAATTGTTTCTTCTATTTTGAAAGGTTCCACCTGTCTTCCAGAGAATATCTTGTAATAATAGCTCTGAAGTTCATCATTAGTATTATGTGGGAGAAGATTAGGTTCAAGACCATCAGGAGAACCTGAAGGTGGACAAGACCATTGGACCTGATGAGGTGCATCTGTGTGTCCTGAGGGAACTGGCAGATGAAGTTGCTAAGCCACTATCCATCATATTTCAGAAGTTGTGGCAATCTGATGAAGTTGCCAATGACTGGAAAAGGGGAAACATAGCCCCCATCTTTAAAAAGGAGAAAAATAAGAAGACCCAGAGAACTACAGGCCAGTCAGTCTCACGTCTGTGCCCGGCAAGATCATGGAGCAGATTCTCCTGGCGACTGTGCTAAGGCACATAGAAAATGCGGAGGTGATTGGTGACAGCCAACACGGCTTCACTAAGGGCAAATCCTGCCTGACTAATTTGGTGGTCTTCTATGATGAGGTTACAGCATTGATGGATAGGGGAATCACACAGAATCACAGAATGTTAGGGATTGGAATGGACCTCAAAGGATCATCTAGTCCAATCCCCCTGCCGGAGCAGGACCACCTAGATTAGATCACATAAGAACGCGTCCAGGCGGGTTTTGAACATCTCCAGAGAAGGACACTCCACAACCTCTCTGGGAAGCCTGTTCCAGTGTTCTGTTACCCTTACTGGGAAGAAGTTCTTCCTCATGTTTAAGCGGAACCTCCTATGTTCCAGCTTATATCCATTTCCCCTTGTCCTATCATTGGATGCCAGTGAGAAGAGCCTGGCTCCATCCTCATGACAGTCACCCTTTACATATTTATAAACATTAATGAAGTCCCCCCTCAGTCTCCTCTTCTCCAAGCTAAAGAGACCCAGCTCCCTCAGCCTTTCCTCATAAGGGAGATGCTCCACTCCCTCAATCATCTTTGTGGCCCTGCGCTGGACTCTCTCAAGCAGTTCCTTGTCCTTCTTGAACTGAGGGGCCCAGAACTGGACACAATATTCCAGATGCGAGCTCACCAGGGCAGAGTAGAAGGGGAGGAAAACCTCTCTTGACCAACTAACCACACCCCTTCTAATACACCCCAGCATGCCATTGGCCTTCTTGGCCACAAGGGCACATTGCTGGCTCATGGTCATCCTGCTGTCCACCAGGACACCCAGGTGCCTTTCCTCTGTGCTGTTCCCCAACAGTTCAGTCCCCAACTTGTACTGGTACATGGGGTTGTTCTTACCCAAATGCAAGACTCTACACTTGCCCTTCTTGTATTTCATTAAATTTCTCCCCGCCCAACTCTCCAGTCTGTCCAGGTCTCTCTGAATGGCAGCACAGCCTTCAGGTGTGTCAGCCACTCCTCCCAGTTTAGTGTCATCAGCAAACTTGCTGACCATGCACTCTATTCCCTCATCCAACTCATCGATGAATATGTTGAACAATACAGGTCCCAGTGCCGACCCTTGAGGGACTCCACTGGATACAGGCCTCCAACTGGACTCTGTCCCATTGACCACTACTCTCTGGCTTCTGTCCTTCAGTCAGTTCA
Organism: Tauraco erythrolophus; assembly: GCF_009769465.1. Lineage (NCBI taxonomy): Eukaryota > Metazoa > Chordata > Aves > Musophagiformes > Musophagidae > Tauraco > Tauraco erythrolophus. The sequence goes on along the minus strand of NC_141465.1, from coordinate 92,552,376 downwards.
CAATCCACCTCACTATCCAATCATCCAGACCACACTTCCTCAGTTTAGCTGTGAGGATGCTGGGGGAGACTGTGTCAAATGCTTTACTGAAGTCAAGATTGACCACATCCACTGCTCTACCATCATCCACCCACTGGGTGATGTCCTCATAAAAGGCTATCAGGTTTGTCAAGCACGACTTCCCCTTAGTGAAGCCATGTTGACTGCCCCTAATGACCCTCCTATCCTTGATATGCCTAGAGACAGCACCAAGGAGAAGTTGTTCCACTATCTTTCCAGGGATGGAAGTGAGGCTGACCGGTCTATAGTTACCCGGGTCTTCCTTCTTCCCCTTTTTGAAGACTGGAGTGATATTTGCTTTCCTCCAGTCCTCAGCCACCTCTCCCATTCCCCACGATTTAGCAAAGATGATGGCAAGTGGCCTGGCAATGACATCTGCCAGCTCCCTCAGCACCCACGGGTGCATCCCATCAGGGCCCATGGACTTATGGATGGCCAGGTTGCTTAACTGGTTCCTAACCAAGGCCTCATCAACCAGGGTAGACTCCTCCTCTATCCTGGCTTCCACAGGAGCCTCAGGGTTCCGGGGCTCATCAGGACAGCCTCCAGCAGTATAGACTGAGGCAAAGAAGGCATTCAGTAACGCTGCCTTCTTCTTATCCTCTGTCACCAGGGCACCCTCCTCATTCACCAGTGGGCCTACATTGCCTCTAGTGTTAGTTTTATCTGCAATGTATTCAAAGAAGCCCTTTCTGTTGTCCTTGACCTTTCTTGCAAGGTTTAATTCCAAGGAGGTCTTAGCTTTCCTAGTTGCCTCCCTACATCCTCTGACAGCAGACCTATAATCCTCCCAAGTGGCCTGCCCCTCCTTCCATGATCTGTACATTCTCTTTTTCCACTTGAGTTTGCCCAATAGTTCCCCCTTTAATCATGCAGGTCTCTTGGTGCCCTTTCTTGACTTCCTACCTGTTGGGATGAACCGGTCTTGAGCTCGGAAGAGGTCCTTGAAGGCTAACCAACTATTTTGGGCCCCTTTACCTTCCAGTACTCTGTCCCATGGGATTTCTCCTAGCAACTGTTTGAAAAGATCAATGTTGGCCCTACTGAAGCCCAGGGTTCTAGTTCTGCTAGGTATTCTCTTCCTGCCACATGAGATCCTGAATTCCACCATTTCATGGTCACTACAACCAAGGCTACCCTCGACCTTCAGCGCTTCAACCAGACCCTCCTTATTAGTGAGAATAAGATCCAGCAGCGCTCCTGTCCTAGTAGGCTCATCAACCATTTGCATCAGGAAGTTATTATCAATGCACTGAAGGAACCTCCTGGACTGTGGACGGCTGGCTGAATAGGCCTTCCAGCAGATATCAGGATAGTTGAAGTCCCCCATGACAACCAGGGCCTGCATTTGCGAGACTGCTCTCAGCTGCCTGTAGAAGGCCTCATCAACCTTCTCATCCTGATCCGGTGGTCTGTAATAGACACCAACAACAGTATCACACATGCCAGATTGTCCTTTAATTTGCACCCACAAGCTCTCAACTTGCTCCTGATCCATCCCTGGATAGAACTCAATGCACCCTAGTTGCTCCCTCACGTAAAGAGCAACTCCACCACCTCGCCTTGCAGGCCTGTCTTTCCTGAAGAGGACATAGCCATCCATGACCACATTCCAGTCATGCAAGCTGTCTCACCAAGTCTCAGTAATTGCTACCAGATCATAACATCCTGATGGAACACAGATTTCTAACTCCTCCTGTTTGTTCCCCATGCTGCGTGCATTGGTGTACAGGCATTTCAGAGAGCCAGCTGAGCATGCTGATTTCACCCTAGGGGGGTGGGAGGCCTTATTCCCTGGGCCTAGTTTACTGAGCCTAGTTATATCCCCCTCTCCCTTCAAACCTAGTTTAAAGCCCTCTCGATGAGCCCTGCCAGCTCATGAGCAAGAATCGTTTTCTCCATTTGAGACAGCCGAAATCTGTCATTTGCCATCAGACTCGTTCTGTGAAAACCTCCCCAACTTTCTGTCTACGTGGACTTATCCAAAGCATTTAATACTGTCCCACATGACATCCGTGTCTCTAAACTGGAGAGACATGGATTTGACGGATGTACCACTCAGTGGACAAGGAATTGGATGGATGGTCGCTCTCAAAGAGTTATGGTCAACGGTTCAATGTCCACGTGGAGGCCAGTGACGAGTGGTGTTCCTCAGGGGTCAGTACTGGGGCCAGTGTTATTTAACATCTTTGTTGGTGACATGGACAGTGGGATCGAGTGCACCCTCAGCAAGTTTGCAGATGACAACAAGTTGTGTGGTGTTGTGGACACGCTGGAGGGAAGGGATGCCATCCAGAGGGACCTTGACAGACTGGAGAGGTGGGCCTGTGAGAACCTCATGAAGTTCAACAAGGCCAAGTGCAAGGTCCTGCACGTGGGTCGGGGCAATCCCAAGCACAAGTAAAGGCTGGGCGGAGAATAAATTGAGAGCAGTCCTGAGGAAAAGGACTTGGGAGTGCTGGTGGATGAGAAGCTCAACATGAGCCAGCAATGTGCACTAGCAGCCCAGAAAGCAAATCGTATCCTGGGCCACATCCAAAGGAGCATAGCCAGCAAGTCGAGGGAGGTGATTCTGCCCCTCTACTCTGCTCTCATGAGACCCCACCTGGAATACTGCGTTCAGCTCTGGAGTCCCCAACACAAGAAGGACATGGAGCTGCTGGAGCGGGTCCAGAGGAGGGCCACAAAGATGATGCGAGGGCTGGAACACCTCTGCTATGAAGACAGGCTGAGAGAGTTGGGGCTGTTCAGCCTGGAGAAGAGAAGGCTCCGGGGTGGTCTTATAGCAGTCTTCCAGTACTTAAAGGGGGCCTACAGGAAAGCTGGTGAGGGACTTTTTACAAGGGCGTGTAGTGATAGGACAAGGGGCAATGGCTTTAAACTGAAAGAGGGTAGATTTAGATTAGATCTAAGGAAGAAATTTTTCACTCAGAGGGTGGTGAGGCAGTGGAACAGGTTGCCCAGAGAAGTTGTAGATGCCCCATCCCTGGAAGTGTTCAAGGCCAGGTTGGATGAGGCTTTGGACAACCTGGTGTAGTGGAAGATTTCCCTGCCCATGGCAGGGGAGTTGGAACTAGGTGATATTTGAGGTCCCTTCCCACTCTAAACGTTCTATGATTCTATGATTCTATGTTAATATTTCAGGTTAAACATGACCCCAAGTTTTAAAAGGAGAACTATTCGATTGTGATCAGTCCCATCTCTTTGCCTTCTCTTCTCTTGAATTCTTATTGAGGAAGAAAAAGAAAAAAAAGAATTTAATAAAAATTAGTTCAAATCTTGACATTCTGGTTTTGTCTTAATATGCAAATACATAAACATATTACAGAAATCTTTCATAAGCTCTATATACATTATGCATTTACCTTACGCAGATTAGATTAACCAGTGTTTCACATAAGTATAATGCAGAAAATGTTTCTTCCATTCCGAATTTCCTTTTGTCCCCATTTTTATAGAAGAAATTTAATAACTTTTTCATGAAAAAAACCACCAACTCTATTGTGTAACTTGGAATTAAGACTACCTTCCATGTAATGTAAAAGTACTACTGTAGTATAAGAGAAATTAAACTCAGTTCGAGACAAACTTAAATATTTTCGTATTCTTGAGGCCTCCTCATGCTGTCTAGACGAAATTATTTCAACCTGGTTGCTTCCTATGTGTTAAATACCTCAAAACAGTAGATAAGGCATATGCTGGCAGTTCGCAGTGAGTATTGCTGCAGGACAAAAGCATGGCATTTTCCTGGCACTGGCTGTGACTCTTCCTGTGGTATTTTTTCGACAAGTTTTGCACGATCAGTTTTCACATCTTAATTCAGGGTTAGCCAAAAATTCAGCTTAGATTTCTCCTAAGCCTGTGAAACAGACAGTTGAAAGCTGGAATTTGGGTATTTATTACTTAAAAAACTCTGCAAAATTAATTAGATGGATCTGAGTAATGGGAGGGATGGAAGGTTAGAGTGAGAGATTTTGCTTACTCTTGGAACAATATGGGGAAAAAATCATATTGTTTCACAATACATCATGCTTATTAGGATTCCAGCTGTAAACAGCATAACAACTGGAGCATTTGCTTACAAAACAAAATACCTGGTTCCAGTTCCTCCAGGCAGGCAGACTGTTTGCTACAGCAATCAAAGGTAAGGTCTTCCTAATCACCAGTGTGTCCTCCAAAACATCCCTGGGTTGTTCCATTTGTTTGCTCTGGGTTCCTTCAGGCTACATAATGCCAGGTATTAATCAAAAACTTGTAATCATTGAACAGAAGGGAAAAACATGTGAGGTGACTCTTACTGATGCTAGCAACAGCCTGTCAAGATGTTTAAGTTTACTGGTTTTATTTTCATTTCTAAATCGATGGAAATAGCTACAAGACCATCCCCATTTACTGTTTCTTATTGAATTGATTTTATAGCTATTGTTATATTTCACATTTTGTTTCAGGAGAATTGCAAAGAGTGGAAAGGATTAAATGAAAGCATTCGTACTGTATTGAAAATGGGAAAAATATAAGTGCAGTTACTGGTAATAGAAATAGGATTTATCAATAGCAGATTGGATACAGCTAGAAATTATTTAAAAATAAAATAATAATTAAAAAAAAGAAAACAAATTAACAAAAAGATATATGGTAGAAGAGGAGAAAAATAACATTCACTCCAGAAAAATGCAGCAGAGACTTTAATTTCACAAGGATATATGCACATGCAGACCTCTAAGTTCACTTATTCAAGGTGATCCGGGACCACTGTAATCTAGGAAAAACAAGGAAAAATATTAATGCAAAAGAATATTCAGATCTCATAATGATAAAACTTAAATAGAGTTACTTACATGTTTAGATAATTCCATCTGTCAGTGCTTTGATTGCTTATGAAACTCACTAACAATTTCCACACTACCAGTCCTCACGCACTTACCTGCTGTATAACTTACTTACTAACACTTCTTTTTCATTCTTCATCTTCACTGAAGCATCAGAAAAGGTTTTCACTTTTAAAGTTTTCATTTAACAAATCTCCTACTATTTCAGACCTGCAAAAATATTTCTTTGAAGCTGTATAACAAGCAAAACCTAATGAGAAATGAAACATTAAAAGAAATAGCAATCGCTTTGCAATGAATCACACCAAAAACTTATGAACATAGTTTTAGTTTATGCAAATATCATTCTTTCTCCGAGCAATTCTTTTGAGACACATCTAAAGATACTGAGTTCCAATCATTTCATTACTGGACAAGTAAAGACAGTTTGGAAGATAAGTGCATGACATTGGACAGATAACTCACAGCAGAATTGTTTCAAAGTTAAATATATATCTGGGTTAATGAGAAACATCATTTAGTATATCGAGTGAGAAGAGAGTGGCAATTAAAATAATAATAATAAAAAATTTCCTTTCAGTGATTGATAGAAACAACAGGTATTAGACTGAACTCAATAAAAACTTCCTTGCACTAAGCTCTCACAGCCAAATAGTCTCCTATGGGAAATGAAGAGAGTAATTTCTCTTGAACATTTAAGCTAAATCAGGCAAAACTCTGTTGAAAACATGACAAGAGCAATTATGAATCACCAAACTGATGAACCATATGACATAACACATCTTTTCCCTTAGTTAAATTATATGATTCTGTAACTTAAATTATGCTCTTCCTCATTTCTAAGGAGAAATCTTCCCTGCAATGAGTGCTTTGTTCACAATGAAGGTGCCAATCATTTTTGTCTGAAATGGCAGCTTTTCTCATGAAGTCACATTCTTTCATTTATGTGTTTGGACTTCACTGCAGATATTTTTCATCAATCTATTCATTCTGCAAGGCTCAGCAGACAAGAATTTAAAATGCTGCATCATCCATGTATTCAGTACTAGTCACTGTTAAGTATACTGTTTAGTAATCATATCTGCAGTGAAAGCAAAATATTAGAGGTTAGTCTGTTTAAATAAAAATTACAAAATAAACCTTTCTTCTTTATCCTTTTACATATTTTATTAAATCTTGGAACAGACATTAGCTATTTACATAATTTAGTGGTAATTCTAAGTCGTATAAGGAAAACTTTCATAACAGCAATCTGGTTTTCTTCCCACAAAATCTTTATAGCGTACTACCAATAATATTACTTTCAAGAAAGATTCGGTCTTGAGTAAAACAGCAAAAATTCTTCAGAAACTGAACTTTCAATAAATTGAGAACAATAGATCAATGTTTGTTCACTCCAGCCAAAGACTGAGTCCAATCTTTTGACTTTTCATTTCATAGATAAATTCTAAAATACTAAGTCAGTTGACTAAATTAGATCTATCTGGATGGGAATTTACCTTCCATGACCTTACATATTTTCAGCACATGTTCTACATTTAGATCAGTGGCTCTATGCTTCCTTTAGAGTTACTGAATAGGAAGAGTCTTTTTGGTAGGTGATTCGTCTAGCATACCTTAGGATCAGAGGACTGTTATTTAGCTCTTTTGACTACAAAAATCAAGCAAGGTAATAAGTTCAAGTGTAAAAGTTTATATCGAAAACAGCTGAAATTAAGTGAGTGTCCCAGTTTTAGCTGGGACAGAGTTTTTTTTAACAGCCAGAAGAGCTCCCTGTTTTGGTTTCACTCAGAGGCTCACTCTGAGAAGAATGTTGATAGCAAGCTGATGTTTGTGGTTGGAAGTGAAACTCCAAGGACTTTTCAGTGTGCGGAGTACAGAAACACGGCAGGATAAGGGGGGAGCATAGCTGGGACAAGGGGGACACGATTCCCCTTGTCATTTGTGTGGAACTTAAGACTGAGGGCCAAACTGGCCAATTAGTATTCCATATCATGCAGCGTCATGCCCAGTATAAAAGCGAGGGTCAGCCGGGAAGAAGGGCTTTTGCGCTTTTGCTCTTTTTGCACTTTTGCTCTTTTGCGCTTGCTGCGCTGTTGCTCTGCTGGTTTTTTTTCTTTCTTTTTCTCTCTCTCTTTCTCTCCCTCTCTGCCCCTCTCTATTTCGGGGCCTCGCGTTCGTCCGGGATTTGCAGTTTTCGGGACGAGACGGGCTTCGCATACGAGGGGTGGTGAGCACCTACATTGTATTAAATCATCTGTATTAAATCACTCTTATCTCAACCCACGGGTTTCACGTTTATCCTTTAATTCTCTCCCTCATTCCTGGGGGTGGGGGAGGGGGAGTGACCGGCTGTGTGTGGGGCGGTTCAACATAACCCACGACAGTGAGAAACCAGAAAATAAATGGTAGCAATATTCTTGTCATGTTATTTTATAAATCTGGAAAACGTATCAGGTGTCTAGACTTAGGACCACAGGCAGGAAGGGAACTCAGGATGTCCCTGGTGCAACCTCCTGCTCACTGCAGGTGAGCTGTCAGATCAGGCTAGGTTTCCCAGGGCTTTATCCAGCCAGATCTAGGAATTCTCTGAGGCTAGATACTGCACAATCTCTCTGGGAAACCTATTCTATTGCCTGACTGTCCTCATGGGGGAAGTGATTCTCCTTATATCCAGTGTGAACCTCTCTCATTTAAATTTACACGCTTTGTCACTGATCTTCTTGTCATATACTTCTGTGAAGAGCCTGGCTCCATCTTTTCAGTAACCTCCCTGTAGGTAATCATAGAATCATAGAATCATAGAATGGTTAGGGTTGGAAGGGACCTCAAAGATCATCTAGTTGGATCGTTTAGCTCCAACCCTCCTGCCATGGGCAGGGAAACCCTCCACTACACCAGGTTGCCCAAAATCAGGGGATGCTGTTAGGTCCCCCCACAGTGATCTCTTCTCTGAGCTGAACCAACCTCCCTCTCTCAGACTCTTCTCACAGGGCAAGTGCTTCAGCCCTGACCATCCTGGTCTCCCTCTGCAGAACTTGCTCCACATTACCAATGTCTTTCCTGTAGTGGCGGTCTCAAAACTAGTTGTAATGGTTTAGATGTGGTCTAACAAAGGTGATAAGGGCGATAGTCACCTTCTTTGATCTGCTGCTTGTGCCCTGTTAATACAGTCCTGGATGCTGTGAGCCATCTCTGCTGCAAGACCACACTGCTGTCTAACATTCAGCTCGCTGTCCCCCAAGGATCCCAAAAGCCTTTTCCACAGAGTAGCTCCCCCGACAGTCTTTTCTCAGCCTCTTTTGATGTCAGATGGTCTTCTTTCTCAGAGGCAGGATTTTGTTTTTGTCCTTGTTGAATTTCATGAAGGTAACGTTTCTGTCTGTCCTGAAAGACAGCCCTACCCTCAAGTATATTGACTGGTCCTCCCAGACTGGTGTCATCTGCAAACTTGCTGAGAGTGCACTGTGTGTCATCCCCTCCAGGACATTGACGAAGACGCTGAACAAGATAGGGCCTGGTACAAGCTTCTGCAATACTCCTTTATTTACTGGCATCAGAAGGAGTACAATCCATTAACCATTATCCTCTCAGCCTAATCATCTAAACAGATCTTTTCATGTCTGTTTGTCTTTCTATACACACTATGTCATCCTAACTTAGATACAAAAATGTTGTGGAAGACTGTGTTGAAAGATTTACTTTTCAAAGTATACCTCTCCTCTCTTCTCATCCACAAATCCAGTCCTTTCGTCTTATAAGGCAATCAGGTTATTCAGACTTATCCTTGGTAAATCCATACCAATTGCTCCCGGTCATTTTCTTTTTCATGTGCCATGAAGTGTATTTGAAGAGGATTTGCTCCCAGATTTTTCCAGGCAACAAAGTGAGTCTACAAAGAGGAGTGTAAGAATAAACAGGAAAATGGGAATACCTGCTGTACAGTTCATACAGACTGAAGTTCACCTCTGTGCAGAAGACAGATTTATCTAACCTGGGTTTATATATCTCCATCTAAGATATCTCACATCTACATCTGATCCAGTAACCTTTACAGACAAGGTCTAGAAATAGAAACTCCAGATGATTATTTTTGCTCTGATGCCTTAGAATGAGACAAACTGCCCTCCAGAGGTTTCTGTTACTCTCCATTGACTATAAAAGCACCTCATGTTGTCTGTGTAAGGCAGCTGGGGTGAGATTCAGCTCATAAATTGTCAAATGTAAGACTGCACCTGGCTCCCTGAGTATGGTCAATGAAAATTTTAGAAAGCAGTATGGCTGTCCTCATGTAGGGATATATTGACATTTAAGATGCCCTAGAGTATCTGAGGGATTCATAACCACCTGTAATGCAGGACTTACTGGAGTTATTTTTGTATTCGTACCCTTCTCAGGTGGCAGTTGAAGGCCAAGATACCTCAAGGCATCTCAAATAACACTAAATAACTAAGTGTGGAAACGGAAATGAGCCACTAATCAACAGCTAAAGGATTCAGAGTGCCGTTAGCTTAATCTAAAATGTAGAATCCTGTATGCAGACATTGACATTTAAGTTTCTAAAATCTGAAGCTGTATCTGACCCCTAAGCTTTCTGATGTCAAAGCTGAAGCAGACGTATCTCAACTACAGAATTCCTCGGGGCCATTTATGTCCTACATCAGCCTTCAACACTTCTGACCATAACATATCATTGAAGACAATAGACACCATAAAATGTTCATCTTGAGATAAAGTTCTTCCCCTTACTTCTCCCTTATGCAAAGGACCGAATTGAGACTTGCCTGGATGCACTGGATGGGGAAAACAATCATTATCTGAAATTAAAAAAAGGAAGATATACTCATTTTATGACAGTGCCTGCAATTGTACAGATATTTTTTTTGCTAAATCCTACTTTTATTTGCATTTACAAATCCACCTTTATTTCAGTGGTGAGTGTAAATGTGCAAATGCGAATTCGAAAAACAGTAAGGCCTACATTTATAGTACTAATATAAACTGCAATGCTCTTTGTGAAAACTTAAATTGGAAAAGTGTACTCATTCCATATGAAAAAATTGTAAGTGTGAAGCATCATAGTTTTTAAAAATAAACATTTTATAAATTGAAATATAAGAAAGAAAATAAATGTTAGCAAAAGATAAATTCAATTAGAACTGATTTTTTTTGTTATAATAACTTTTTACAATAAATAGCACTATCGGTATTACAGGCAAAGAAAAGCACTTCAAACAGGATCTGTTAAAATCTGTTACATCTGTTTATGTATGTTGAAAATTAGATTGCTGCTATCATTAAAATAAGTTGAAAATATCATCATCCTCAATCTCATCATATGGCAAAAAAGGGTAAAACATGAGGAAGTGAACCACTTGAGGTCCTTGATTTCACAGTGATGACATATTAAGAACCCTACACTTTTCTGGATATCTGGATTTCCAAGCCACATCTATTCAATAAATAATATATTCCATGGTCTATTCCCAGGCTTGAGGGCAAATGGCACAGGATGGCTCAAGTCTATACATTTTAACTCTCCCATATTTCTTATATTACTTGTTGGTAGTAGTTCTAGGCCTCTCTAGTCCCCTAAATTGAGTTCAAGCATCACCTGTGAGAGCGCTAGTTGTCAGAAGAAGAGTCATACAAGGGTGGAGGTAAGCAGCATGGATGACTTTAGGTCTGTTCTCAAGCCCATTCCCTGACACTCTTTAGTTAGCTAGTATAAATATGATTTTTCAATACTCTGAGATTCTAGTGTATCTTATCTATTTGGTGCATTTATTTGGAGAAAAGAATATCAGTAGAACAGAACCAAGAATAATATTTACAATTCAGAGGAAATGTCTGTATCTGGGAGATTCGTTCTGATTCAGAATGAAAAATAACTTTTGTGGTATTTTATGATCCTCCACACAAGAGAAAAGCTGTTGTCTGTGCTGCTTTCAGAAATGTTGCAGGTACATTCACTAAAAGAAAATTTGTCTGGATCAAGATTCAACTTTGGAGTTTAAAGGTACACTTTAATGTTAATTCTAGCAAAAGTACCATTATAGATCTATACCCTACAGAGTATTGAATTTTAGGTCAATTACCAGAACTATTCCTTGAACTTTGGAGGGAATCCAAACTGTTTGAAGTTGTAGATTTCACATTTTCATCTGATTTTAAAATCAGTTGGTGACAGTACATTTTCATAGATACTCAGACACGGATGTCGAGCTAAAGAGTACTGAATCATTTCTGATATAGAAAAAATTATATCTGTTGATGGATATTTTGTCATTGTAGCATGCTCTGTGAGAAAACAAGCTTCTCAGCATACTTGTAGAATGTTGTTTTAGAGGATACTAGAGGTAGGTAATGATTCAAGGTGCAACTCTGAACCTCGGCAAGTCAACACAAGAAACAGTCACCACTCGAACCTCACTTTCAATGCTCAATTGTATATTTTTTGTACTAGCAAGTAAACGATCAGTTTCTGAAGTGTCTCAGTTTATGTTGACATTTTTTTGTCCTTGTTCTCATACTCATATACACTGCAGTCAGGAGCGCTGTTCACATTGCCCTTCATGAATGTCAGATTACCTCTGTAACAGAACTATTTGGTCTTTCCTCTTAAAAGACACCAGGAAGGTGGAGACTAGATCATAACAGGAACTAATCTGACAGGTATCGTGTATAGAACTGGAAAAGTCTCAAGCACTCCTCCAGCTGTCTTCTTAATCGCAATAGCAGTATTATTCTCACATATCCTCCCAAAATATTTCTCTGCATGCAGCATGCATCTTTTATGGGTGAAAACAGAAATGCTTTTATCTGTAAATAACATTTGACTGATCTTGAGTGCATTATGAAAAAAGAAAAACTCTCCATGAAACATGTTTCAAGCCCAAGAAAGATCCTAGGAGGTGTAGTGAAGACCCAGATTTTGTAGTAGTTTACATTTGGTTACCAGATAACTGGATAGGAACTTAAGACTTTGACAGTCAGGTAGAGCTGCTTTCAGCTGATCCATTCAAGTGTAGACCCAAGTAACGCTGCTCAAAATCTGACCAAAGAAAACAAAGAATTTTCTCTTTAGTTTTGTGGGTTTTGTTTTTGTTGTTTAGGTTTTGGGTTTTTTTTAATAATGCTTTTATACATAATATAAATTGTAGAGTAGTTAAGAACCGTCTGTAACATGCAAAATGCATTGCAGAAGGTAGTGGGATTAAGAAAAGTGGAATTATATGATGCAGACACGGCCAATATGTTCCAGAGATGTTATCGTTCTACTAGAGGATGTGAGCACTTTTGTCTTCTTTTTTTTTTTTAACAAAGATTAGCAAAAAATTATTTGACAACATATTTTCAAGTTTATTGTAGACAGTAGAATCAATAAATCATAGGACATAATGAACAGAGGAGATTTATGGATCAGCATTGCTTGGGCTATGGTGGTCTAGAAAGTGTGCTGATATGAATAATGTAGAAGGAAACTTGTTGCCAGAACAGTATCAATTATTACGAGTTTACCTTCACATCATGCAATATATCAATTTATTCTGAATTTTACCTTGAGCAAGCGTGAGTCACTGTTCATATCTATGACAAGCAGTACCGAAGGCAGAGCCTATATTCCAGATCTCTCTGAAGGAGTTACCAAGCATGTTGGATAGACTCCTTACCACAAGTCTTGAAGAAAATAAGGTATGATAGGGTGAAATAGAAAATTGTTCTCAAATGACTCATAAAAATACTGGAGACAAATTTGCAGGAGTAGATGGGAAACTTCATAGTGGAAGAAATTCACCAATGGAATCCCATGAGGATGTCTGTGTGCATTCTTGCTAAATATGGACACATTCAGCAACACGTGAATTTTGTCATTTATGACCTAGAAAAGGGCCATAAATGACAAAATTTGCATATTTTGCAAATGGTAAAGAGTTACTGAAGGATATTATACTATGGATTAATCAGAAAATAAACTGGAGACAAAATTTTGTGAAGATAATTCCAAAGCAATTCGCATTGAAAAATAAAATCTTATTTTCCTGAACACACAGTGAGGAGTTCTGAATAGGTATTTGCCACTGAAAAAATGACTTTTTCAAAGTGGAAAAAAAAAAAATCCAAAGGAAATAGAACGCTTGCAAAAGAAGAACAAACATGGTAGAATAAATACTGTTATGCTACTATATGTGAACTATATGTCTATATTGGTATACTACAGCATATGCAGTTCTAATCCCCCATCTCAAATAGGATGCAGAAGATATGAAAAAAGTATTAAAAGTAACAAAGATGTCAAAAGATTTGAAATGACTTCTATGAAAACAACTAAATAATGTAGAACTCTTACCCCTGAGCAGAGACAACAAATGGAATCCATAAAAGTCTAAACAAAATGTTGCTATTTATATTCAGATTAAAAAAATTAGTTTTTATTCTTGCTGAAAAACATTATCCTTTGTGCTGTAAAATAACAATATCCTCATCCTTTTATTTTTAACTATGTAAACCAAAAATCTCTTATTATAAATACTATATTTCCTCATATTTGAGATTTATTTGTTTTTATATAGTACAGCATATTCACACTAAATGTTTTTGTTGGGTTTGTAAAGTTAGTTTCTTAGAAAAAAAAATTGACTGGTATACTGCTGCACTGTCTGGTACAGTGATGTGCTTATATACTACATACAACTGATAAGAATTAATTTGATATAATTTCTTTGTTAAGTAAGAATGGCCCTGTCACCTTCAAAGAAGCTTTCTGCTTTTCTTACATCACAAGAAATAAGGTTTACTTTGTCAGTTCACTGACTACCCAGCCCTAAAAAAAGGTTTTAATAATAACTTGTCTAAAGCAAGAAGTCAAAGATCTTTTTATTTCTGGTTTGTGTAAGATAAATTTCAAATGACAATCTTACATGATTGTCCCATGGGTTTTTGGGGGATGGGAGGGTTTTGTGGGTTTTGTTTTGTTTGGGTTTTTTTTTTGTTTTTTTTTAATGAATAGGATGCAAAACATTTCAGACATTTACTAAATTAAAGTTCAATTCAACTCGAAGTGCTACAGTTTGTAAAACTGCAAAGAACCGACCTTGAGATTCAGACTCAGCATGTAAAAAGCCAAACAGTACTTTTTGGGGATGGGTGGAGTGTGTGAGAGTGCTAGCAAAATCAGATACAGTAGGCTTAGTCACCACTGGTATTAAGTACCAAAGAAATCATAAAGGAAAGCATTCGATCTTAGGGCAAAAGATACAAAACATGACATATTTTTGTCAGCTCCAGATCTTGAGAATCTGTAGCCCAAATCTCTGACTCACTTCAGACAGAACCAAAAGTTCTATAAACATACATTTCAGATGACATTTGAGAGATGCATATCACTAATTCGAAGCAAAAGAGAGATAAAATCTTTTATCTTGAAATATCTTCTAATATGATGAATTTGTGCACACTTCTGAGCTTTTCCATGCTTGGGAACAGCTGCATCTTGGCATTATCGTTGAGACTTACGAACTAACTTTCTCGTGCACAACTTAATTCATGTGGGGAAAAGGCCCAGAGTGAAGGCTGGAGAGAGGTATGTACATTACTAAAGTCAGATGTTTTATCTGAACAACTGAGACTGCAACTTCAAAGTAGTTTATGATACACATGCATTCTCAAACTTATTTAAAATACAAACTTTCTAAAGGAAAGTGGATTTGCTGTATCATTAAATATTTTTTTCTTCTAACTGTTTACTTGCTAATCATTTGGACAGTTTTCTTGAAGATAATTCTAGCGCTTGGGGACTTTCTTTGCTGAAGAGTTACCTTGTGTAAACATTTTTAGCTAGCTGTGTGTGGGATAGTCCAGCTGTGGCAAGCTCAGCTGCCAGAACTAGGTAAAATCAAGCAACGTAGAATGACTAAATTCACTACAGAGTATTTAAAAATGTTCTTTCATACAAATTCAAACATGTTGTATCTTACACACAATTCGTTTCATATTTCTCTCAGGTGAGATGCACTACTGACATAGACATTTTAGTGTGTACACAGGAGATTTATGAGGGTCACAAGAGTCTTTCTGACCCCACACTATGGGGACTCTAAGTCTTTCCCATTAAACTATCCTCCAAAGCTGTTCTCATGCAGAAAACATAAAAAGAAATCTGGTGTATTTTTTGCTACTGAAAGTACATTTGGAAGTTATAATGAGTCATCATCCTCCGCTTGCAAAAAGGCTTGGCTTGAGTTCACAAACCTTTTATCTTAAGTGTCTTTTACACAGAGCTCATTATTCGAGCAAAATACACAAAAAAAAAAAAGCAGCCCAAAATTATTTTTCTCTTTGAAAAACTTCTCGACTGGAAAAGGGAGTAGAACTTGAATTAAAAAAAAAAAAAAAAAGAGACTGTATTTCTTTTTCAGATTCATAACAAATTGATTATTTTATCATGGACATTTTTCTTTTGATTCCTTTAAAAGACTGTTAACAAAAATGGTAGGACAAAGTAGACCTCAGAAGTTATCTAAATTATAATAACAAAAAAAATCTGATAGAATTAATTAATATTTTACTTGTTTGACTAAGACAAAATATGTGGAAACTGATTTTATAGAAAGAATCATTATAAAATATTGTGCTAATATCTGATAGGTCTGTATCTCTGCATTCTTGCTAGAATTATTTTTGACAATTTAGTATCTTTCTCATTTCCTTTTGATACTACAATCCTAAAAGCTCGCTGAAGAAAGAAGCTCTGCTAAACCGTTCTGTCACAACAAGAAATAGTACTGTGACAATTTCTTACACACTGAAATGCAAAGAAATGCTCATAGCTTGTGGTTTTCTGGATGGTTATATTAAGTAAAACCAAGAGTAACAGCATGATCCTTTGATTATTTGGTTATGTAAAAGCATATCTGCGTGTTGTCTAGTAATATCATATGATTACCAAGTTCAAATTTTGGAATTTAACTATTTTTTCAAAATGACACAAAATCATATTGTGAGATGATGAATTGAACTTAACCTACATAATCCTTTAATTCATATCATCCAAGTTTATCTATCTATATATCTTTTTTTTTTTTTTCCTTTCACTTTCTAGTTATTCAATATTATTGCTCTTTGGAAGTAAAATTGGCAGTGCTGACAGAGTGCAAAAAGGCTTATCCTTTCTCAAGTAATGACATAAGTTGTTCACATAGTTACTAGACAAAAAGAGCTACTAATATCGCCTAGCATTCACATATTTCTCAGAAACCCAAGAAAAGGCTGTGAAAGCAACTGAATCATTTAACAGTAACATTTAACGTACCGCTTTGGCATTCTTTACAATGAATCTATTCTCTATACAACTTCAAATTCTGTTGACTTTACAGATTGTTCAACAGTATCTGTAAAGAAAAAGCTGTATCTAAAGTAATCATTCACTAACAGCTGTCATTCAGTAACACTTTGAACAAATAATAAGAAATGCATGAACCTTTCTCAAGTATAGTAGAACAGTTCAGATGACAGTCCATGTCTTCATAACTGAAAGCATAGTAGATTGCCTTCTGGTTCTCCAGCCAGATAGTGTAGAATGTTCTGTGTCTGCATTCATCTGTTAAGGTCCATCAGGGTGGGCTGGCCACAGCTAACTACAAAGAACTTCCCCAGAGACTTTCTGTACCTTCAGCAACAATCATTATTTCTCTAGTACTTTTTCAGTTAAAAGTACCTGAAAAAATATGAGGATTGTATCACGACTCAATAGGATAATATTCTTATTCCAAAAATGAACATTACATGTCCCCAGGTTGACATTTGAGAGCATGTAGTGGTTCCTAAGGGTACATAGTTTGCTAATCTGTAGGGTAAAGAGAATAACTTTTGGGGGTAAATTATCTTTTTATAATAACTTGAGGGTAAAAATATTAGGGGTAACAAATAAGAACTTGGAGTAAAAAAAAATAACTTGGAGGTAAAAACATATTGTTTACATGAGGAGTGCTGTGGATTGAACTGCAATTGTGTTGTGTCTTAAAGGCAATGCGTTGCTTCAGTCCAAAGGACAGCCTTGGAGTAAATAAGCATACACTGCAGCTAGTCAGGGGATAAGGGCCCAAGAGCAGGCTGTAGATTCATGTTATCTGATGATATAGACATATACAGAATATCTCTAATTTCTTTCATGAAATATTCGAGTACTAAGAAATATAGAAATGCTGTTTATTTTCAACACTATAGAATAATAGGTCTGTATCCAGTGGAGTCCCTCAAGGGTCAGTACTGGGACCTGTATTGTGCAACATATTCATCAATGATTCGGATGAGGGAATAGAGTGCATGGTCAGCAAGTTTGCTGATGACACTAAACTAGGAGGAGTGGCTGACACACCTGAAGGCTGTGCTGCCATTCAGAGAGACCTGGTCAGACTGGAGAGTTGGGCGGGGAGAAATTTAATGAAATACAACAAGGGCAAGTGTAGAGTCTTACATTTGGGTAAGAACAACCCCATGTACCAGTACGAGTTGGGGACTGAACTGTGGGGGAGCAGCACAGGGGAAAGCAACCTGGGGGTCCTGGTGGACAGCAGGATGACCATGAGCCAGCAATGTGCCCTTGTGGCCAAGATGGCCAATGGCATGCTGGGGTGTATTAGAAGGGGTGTGGTTAGTCGGTCAAGAGAGGTTTTCCTCCCCCTCTACTCTGCCCTGGTGAGGCCGCATCTGGAATATTGTGTCCAGTTCTGGACCTCTCAGTTCAAGAAGGACAAGGAACTGCTTGAGAGAGTCCAGCGCAGGGCCACAAAGATGATCGAGGGAGCATCTCTCTTATGAGGAAAGGCTGAAGGAGCTGGGTCTCTTTAGCTTGGAGAAGAGGAGACTGAGGGGGGATCTCATTAATGTTTATAAATATGTAAAGGGTGACTGTCATGAGGATGGATCCGGGCTCTTCTCACTGGCATCCAATGATAGGACAAGGGGAAATGGATATAAGCTGGAACATAGGAGGTTCCGCTTAAACATGAGGAAGAACTTCTTCCCAGTAAGGGTAACAGAACAGTGGAACAGGCTTCCCAGAGAGGTTGTGGAGTGTCCTTCTCTGGAGATGTTCAAAACCCGCCTGGAAGCGTTCTTGTGTGATCTAATCTAGGTGGTCCTGCTCCGGCAGGGGGATTGGACTAGATGATCCTTTGAGGTCCCTTCCAATTCCTAACATTCTGTGATTCTGTGATTCTGTAATACATAATTTCAGTTAAATTATTAAGAAGATTTATTTTCACTATGTTATGTTTTCCTGTATTTTTCCAATCTTTAGGTTTCACCATAGAGGAAGATGGTTTCAAAGTAGCCAAAGTAGCCTAATTGGTAGGTTTCATCATTTACTTCTGAAACTGTTTAAATTTCAGAGGTTAATACTCAGCACTACAGAAAGCAAAGTTGCTATTCTAATTTTATCATTGCATTAAGAAAACGCAGCAAAAAAATGCTATCTATATTACAAAATTACACTTTGTTTGAAAAACGTTATGTGGATTTTAGCAAACTTTTACATTGCAAACTTAAACATTATTTATTGTTTTAATTATGCTGCTATTTCTTCTGAAAATACCATATTAAAATTTTAAAGAGCCATAGGATTTTTTTTTCCTTTCCGCTTGCTTAGATAAACAGCCATAAGGAATTTCAACAAGATTCATCATTATCACCTTCATCTAGCAAAGTCAAATCATTATTCAGCACAGCAGGAGGTGTAAAGCAGGAAAACTTCTGAAGGTTCCCCCTAAAAAGATGACAAGCATTCAGCATGCCTTGCAGTCGCTTAATCAATTACAGTGCTAGCAACATTACCAAATGTATTCTGAAAACAGAGGAATAGGTATCTCAGAAAGACGTAGCAGAAAACTTGTTTGAACATAGTCCGATTTTCTCTCCAGCTGAAAAACCATACTTCAAAATGACAAATGTGAGAATTACTATGCCTTTTATTTTTTAATTTTAGATCAACTTTCTCATTATAGATAACACTTGCAAAGCTAGCACAGCACATAAGAAGCACCCAATACAGCTCTCAGATGATTGCAAGGTATACATCAATATTTGCTTATCTAGTTCTTTTGTGTACGTTTTTTGACATGACAAGAACTCCAGATAAGGACTGGGAGTTATCGTGTATGCTAAATCGTACAAAAGTGTTAGGTTGTAGCAGTAAGCTTATACAAACTAAATTGAAAAAAAAGTGTCACATACATGACAAATCTGATTAATTCAACCTTCCCGGTGCAAGTCTGAGATCTTTCTAGGTTTTCAGAGTATATGGTTAAACTATAGCTTCAAGCATATATTTACATACAATGTGTCAAATGTGTGGGTTTGTTGTGGTTTTTTTT
This sequence comes from Tauraco erythrolophus, assembly GCF_009769465.1. NCBI lineage: Eukaryota > Metazoa > Chordata > Aves > Musophagiformes > Musophagidae > Tauraco > Tauraco erythrolophus. Next base: position 92,533,115 of record NC_141465.1, on the reverse strand, counting down.
TTTCCCTAAGCACCACAGTGAATGGATAGTATGAAATGACTTGCAGCGAAGGAAGAAAAAGAAGTTGAAACTTAAAATGCTCTGGAGCTCTTAACTGTGCTGTTTGACACCTGCAGCTCCTCAAGATTCTCGAATCAGCAGGGATCCTCTCAGAGATGTAAGGAACTTCTTTAATGCTTCTCATTTTGGTATGATGAAGGAGTCAGCTTGAACAGATACTACCTCTGTATATCTCATAGACTTGACAGAAGTACAGCTTACCTAAAACTTGGTGACAGAAGACATTCTCTATCTCCCCAAGCTGGGGTAGGTACATCTGAAGGAGCGATAACCTATTCCCCCACTATTCCTATCTGCCTTCACTATTTTTATAGTTATAAAGTGGCAACCTATAAATCTCTGAGAAGTTTTTCTTACATTAATTTGTTGAAATAATCTTTTAAAATATTTTTGGCTGTTAATAATTATAGCTATGCAATATTCACTATAGCTACATCTGTACTGATAAATGCAGTGAACCCAGGGGGCACATCCTCCTCTCGAGGTTTGACAGGATGGAATGGTTTCCAGACACATTTCTCAGGTTTAATCTCTAAAGTCACATGATCAAACTACATAACATTTGGTCCTGAGTCCTCTGAGCCCTCATGGCTTTTCCTGCTTATCTGCCTGTCTTTCTGTTCATCCATCTTTCCTTGCTCTTTCTGTCTGTTCTTCTTTGCATCTTTCTTTTTTGTCTGTCTTTCTGTTTTTCTTCATCTGTCTGATTGTGTCCCTTTCTTCTCTTCTTCCTTCTCTTCTGCTTCCTGTTCTTCCTTTCCTTCTTTCTGCACAACACTACTGCCTGAGAGGTAAACATGTGTTTGATGTCCTGGGGCAGTTCCTTAATATAAGTCCATTTGTTTCTCTTCTTCATGACTTTTCTTACTGTACTTATAGGAAGTTGTAGGTAATACTGTAGAGGGGAAAGAACATACACCAAGTTAAACTATTTCTACTGATTTTAGAGAATAGTTTTTGGCGTGAAACATGCCCTCAAAGTCATCTTCTTGGGATTTGTTTTGTCTGGAATTAGTTTACTACAAAAGAGACAAGCAAACTAATATGGATGCAACATGGATACTGGGTGACATTGACCTGAAAGACGATTACAATTAAGTAACTTGATGGTGAATATGTGTCTACAGTCATTCCACCCTAGTTCCCTGTCAGCAGAGTATGATGTTACCAGCTGGGGTGCGCTATTACGCTGCAAATGTAGTTTTCCTTTACATGAAACCTGGAATATGGGAAAAGAGAAATGGATAATGAAGATGTGAAGTCAGGACATGATCAGGGAGTGATAACACTTAATCCCAGACACTAGGAAGCCCTATGTTTGTTTGGGTTTTCATACATCAAAGTGAACTTAATGCACAAAACAGATTTACAAAGACTACATAAAATCTTTTTCTTCCTTCATATCAATACAATCTTTGCTACTGAAAAACCAAGTTGCTGTCTGAGGCAAGTATTTGAGATTTCAGCAGCCATTAGGGGACCCAGAAGGAAGGGTAAACATCATTCCAGTATTGCTGGTTAAGCCGCAAGGTTTTCTGAATCATTTGATTGCTCTTTTAACATATCCCTCAGGTAAAGAAGGGCTCAAGTAGCTCAGCAGGAAAAATAGAATAATGTATTCACCCTGGATCATTAAAACTTTGGAAACAGTATATTTTTTTACCCAGTCCTGGGCAGGGATTAGAAACTGTATTATCAGTTCTGCAGATGCCAGGCACTGAAGCTACTGTTCTATTCATACCTTGAAGCCTTGTATCCCTAAGGATACCTTCTTTACGGAAACTATTGATTTCTGCCATCTGATGTACAGTCACTCACAAAGTATTCTAGTTTTCTGTTTGCCTGCGTGACTTTTATGGAGGGAATCATTGATTTTCAGGGTTTTTTTTTGTAATAGATTTTTAAAATAGTTCTTTAAAAACTTACCTTTCTTCCTCTTCTATGTCAGTAGAAAGAAGAAAAGTGAAGAATAAAGAAAGAAACTACTTTGTCATTCAATCTATGATGCATGTGGAATGCATATATGCAGACTTCATGGGACTGTTACACACAGTAGCTGTAGTCTTCTGAAAAATTGACCCTGTTTCATGTGGATAATGTTCACGATAAAGGAAATTGCAGTTAATAATTTGCAAGAATTCTTTTTTTATTTGTTATCATGTAGATTTCTTAGCAACATTCATGTTCTTTCATTAAAAATATTTTTATTCTAATACATCATTATATTGTAGCACAGATAGTTCACAAAAAGATGTCATGAACATTATTATTCTTAGCTGAGGTGACAGCAAGAGTTTTAACATGATTTTCAGAGGCATGAGAGTTTTACTAGGGTTTCAGCCCATTGCTGTTTATCTATCAGCTGTGAATATGATCTGAAAAGATTTGTTGGGGAGATGGATTTCATTCAGATAATTTTCAAGTTTCTTTACAGAAACTGGTAGATGTTAATACCTTCTGTCCATTTGACATTTTCAACTTCAACTGAAAGCAGGACACTTCCTTAGTCCCACAAAATTGTTTTTTTTCATGCTTATCTGACAGTTGTAATTGACATCACTCGTTTGTATATATTTATCATTGTACATACATATATATTCATATATTAGTAGTAGTAGTAGTAGTAAATTGTTTTTATCCCAACCCACTGGTCTCTTTCCCTTTTTTCCTTTAATTCCCTTCCTCATCCCCGGGGGATGGAGGGGGGTGAATGAGCGGCTGTGTGGAGTTTAGTTGCCAGAGCAGCCTAAACCATGACACACAGGCATCTCTGCTCCATCGTCGGCTTCTCCATGGGCTGTAAGTGGATCTCTGCTCCACTGTTAATCTCCATTGGTGGCAGGGGGGCTGCTGCCGTCTCACCACTGACTGCAGGGGAATCTCAGCTCTGGAACACCTCTTCAGTCTCCATCTTTGCTGTCCTGGGTCTCTGTGTAGTCATTTCTCTCAGGTCTCAGTCCTCTCTCTGCTGCAGCATACCGAGCTGGATGAACCTCAGCAGTCCTGTCAGGATGAACTCTGCCCAGTGGGTGTCCCGAGAGAGGGGCACTTTGGAGCTCCCCACGCTGTGCCACTGCAGCCATCTCCAGTCGGACAGCAGTGGCCCAGCGCGGGCAGCTGCCCACCCGGAAGGCCTGGGGGCAGCCCCCACCTCCCAGCTCTCTTCAGTGCAGATCCAGACCGGTTCGGGATCCTTTGTCCCCTTTTTAAATAGGGCATTTCCAGAGGCGCTGATGGCTCAGCCCTGGCCTGAGGGGATGGAGGGTGCAACCAGGCCAGAAGGCAGTCCGACCGGTTTTGGAGCTCTAGAAGCTTCTCACAGCTACTTTCAGAGGTCATTTTCGCAGCCTGTCCTGTGCTGCCAAAACCCCATCACGCAAATCCAGCATAGTATGGGCTTGCAATATTTTCTTTTGATTTAATTTTTTGTGCTCATAATTCATTAAAGTTAAAATAGACATAATTTGACTTGTTTCATTTTAATGAAATTCTACATAGATTTGAATCTAATAAAGATACATCTGCATTTTTGACAGTTTGCCAATACTTTTCAAAGGTCTTCAAAAAGGGTAATAATATCTTACACAGGTATGACGGAAAGAAGTGACTGAATTTATTTTTAAAAAACATGAACTGTGGCAAATCACTTGGAAAAGATAGCCCTCAGCACATTTTATAAAAGAAGGCTAAAGCTGTTTACAAAAAGATAATCAAAAACTATTCAGTGAAATAAGCACTATAGGGAATTCTTCAAACCATGAAAACAACAGTAATTTAACACATTTTGGAATACAAAGACCTTACCGCTGAAACTATTGTCTATCTAAGTTTTTTTAAGCTGCAACCTGTATGTACTGTAGCATTCTTAAAGATGTAGAGGCATAACGCATTCAGAGTTATCGGGAAAATGAATATAGAAAAATATAGAGAAATAGTTACACTTAAAAAAGAAGTTGACAAATTAAAAAACATATCAATGAAAAATGAAAGAAAAGAGGAAAAAGTTAAAACTCTGCTTCTTTTTTCTTTTGTGCTTCGAAATGGCACAATTGTAGCTTCTGTCAGGTACCTTTTAAAAAGTGTTGAGTCTTTTCGGTAGGATTGTTGATCTCTCTCCTCACTAATGAGAAATGTTGAGGTTATTTGGCCCTAAATGTTCACTGAACTTCAAAAAAACCTTCTTTCTTTTCATAGAACATGTTGAATGTCCATGAAAATCAACAGATTGTTATGTGATGGAGAACAATTTATCTGATGGTCTAGGTTAGACTGAAGATCTGTATACCATTCACCTGTCATACAGATAGATGAAAAGATAGATGGATAAAATAGTATGTCTTCTTACTTAGCAGTGAACTTTGCATAAAAGCAGAGTTCCATCATGAATGATGGTCATTCAAAGTACTATGGGATCAGGGAATAATCACACAAAATGTTGAAATATTTGCTTAACTTTAAGTGTAAGAATATTTATTATTGACTGGAAAAAGAAGGAGATGCGTTAAATAATGGAAGGGCCATAGTATGACAAACTTAATGATTGAGTTTTCAAAATACTTATTTCTTCCTTCAAATTAAATTGTATTTAATTATTAAAATTACATTCAATCTTTACTACAAGAAAGTTATGTCGTTTTGTTTTGCTTTCTACTGGGTAAGTCCGCTAACGTCTCTGCAATTAAAGAGGAAGGAGAGTGTCTCACAACAATTCATTACTTTTTGTCTTATTGAGCATTAGCTAAAAAAGAAAGAATTACATATAAAGGAGAGATCTCTTTTTCTCAGTTTGTCCCTTGTTTTTTTATTTTATTTAAACGTGGTTTATATTACGTCTTTGATTCTTCCTGACTTCTTGTATGTGCCTTGTGGGCTTAAAGCTTAAGTTCTCTTCACACTGTACTCTGTATACTTAGTATTTTATTTTCTTCATATTTTGCAGACATTTTCTACTTTGTACAATGTCATCTTCCCTTCCTACTTTTCAGACTGCAAAATATGTGAGCACATGGAAGAGGTCCTTCCCAGAAAACATTTTTTGTGAAGATGGATCTATGACACTCTGAATGGAAATACAAGGGAATTTTGAAAGTAATATTATAATTCGTCTTTATCAGAAAGAAAAACTGAAAATTAGTATGTTCTCATCTTAATGTCATCTTTTCCTTATGTTGCATTCTTCAAATCAAATATGATTGGGGTTTTAGAGTGGATGTGGCAAAGGGATTGCCTTGTAAGATCTATTCTCCTTTTTCCCCATTCACTGCACTTTCTAGTTTGTCCATGACTGGGAAGTCTCTGGTGCTCCTTCAAGGCACAGATGACCATAGATGAACAAACATAGATTTTGTTCAAGGCCTTATTATACTCAAGGGACATAAGGTTTTGTTATTGAAACACTTCAGGCAGTTTAAGGAGGCAGAATACCAAGCCCTCTTCACAGTTTTTCAGTACAATAAGAAGGGATGGTGCAATAACTTCAGCACAAACTACTTAACCTACAGGCCTCTTTAGTATCCTTATTTCTTGTTATTTATTTCTTTGGAAAAATGGAATTTTCTGTTTTCCACTCCATTTCCATTTCCTCTGTAATGCCAGAGCAGAAGAGATCTTTTCTCCCAAAGGTAGAGAAATGAACTGTAACAGATTCACAAAAAGGGAACATAACATGTACCACACAAACCTTAAATTAATGCCCAGTTCTTTAGCTCAGATTTGCGTATAGGTCAGATGATCTTGCTCTACATTGCTGAAAGACCAGAATTTTCTGGACATACAGATGCAAATGCAGAAAACGATGTTTTTAAATACCTCAATGATACAGAAACCAGTTTGCACCAGAGCATTCCAAGTAGTACTTCTTCGTAGTGGCTATATCCCCAGTGCTGAGAGCACTGAGGCTTGTATACAAGAGGGCCAAAGGGTCTTTGGCCAAGGTCACTTTGGCCACCACTCTGTTTCTAAGAAAGGTTACCATACAGTGTCACTCTGACAAATTTTGTGTTTAGTCTTGCAGTTTACTAGCTGATTGTTTTTAAAGAAGTTCTGGCTTATTACCAAAGCTTTGGAACTTTCTTACATATCCTCAAAAAGGGATTAATTTAGACACCGTTTAAAGGTTAGGTATCTTGTTCAAACCTGGAAACGCAAGGTCTGTTTAAGCAGAGACAGGAACCTGTAGTAGTTCTTTTTTCCCATTCTGAGACAGAACTAATTTTTTGGCTAAATACATTTAGATGAGTGAAATCCCTATCTAAGTAATTTTTCCTCTTGAATGTTGAAAAACTTCAAAGTTAATATACCCTGAGTGCTCCTCAGGTGTATTTGATTTTTCTACTATCTTCTAAAGGTGAAGAATCAAGTGTCCATGAAGTATAATACATTTGTTACAGAATTATTTCTATTTGAATTGATACTTAACACTACCAAGACCTTTCCCTTGTGTGGTGAAAACCTACGTTTGATTATAATTGCCATGTTATTGTGAATAATCATTTCATCCACTCAAAAATGCAATTAGAATATTCATATTTGATTAGATATTTGATAAGTAGCACTGGCCTGGTTTCATATTCTTTAGGACAGTCTTATAAATGAGACAAGAAACATAAATTTAAGTTAGTAGTATGCAAAATAGTTTAAGCTAGTACAAATGTCAAAGTTCAAATACTAGTACACTCATAACCAGCGATCATGATATTATTTTTCATCAATTTTTACAGTATCAGTATCAGAAAAATATGTATATAAAATTTTTTCCTTGAAGAGTGGAAATAAATATAAATAGATCAAGAGAGTAAAGATTTACTAACTTTTTACAGTGTGTATATACGTTACTTAAGAACAAAAAGTAAAATATAGAGGCTATATAAACACAAATGTAACAGACTACATGGCATATCTTAATCATATGATTACCTTTATATATATAATGTACTCTATCTTTGTGTTGTGGTTTCAGTCAGGACAAACTAAACACTCATTAACTGCTATGAAATAATTGGATCTGTGCAAAGGAGTTTGGATATTTATTTCTGCTGCAACAGAATGATTAATAATACAGAAAACACTGCAAAGTTACAGCAAAGTGGCTATCTCTACTTCCTCTTTCCTTGCCAACAGAAGAGGTGGATGTCAGAGGCCAGGAAAAGCAGATGGCTAAACATGAGAACATCAGGCAGCTCCAGTCGTAAGAACTTGTTCCTGGGAACTCCAGGAGGTCCTCTACAGTCAAGGGTCCCCAAAGGTAGAGTTATGATGCTACCCTTTTGGCTGGGACTGGTGAGTTTTATGAGGTGGAGAGCATCTTCCAGATAGGTTGATCTTTGCCAGTTGATGGACCACTCCTAGTTGTTGCTCACTGATTGGTTGCTGCAAGTTGATAGTCAAATATTCATGTGTAACTTTGGATCTTCAATATCTACCAATTAATTACTTTTAGTTTTTAAATTTTTCTCCATAATACTGGCCTAGTTGTGATTTTTCTAACAGAAGCTACATCCCTAGCAACTACATAGTGACATATTGAAGGCCAGACTGTGGGCCTCTTACATCAGCGTTATTATTCCAGTGGTGCTGACTCAGTAAGCTAAGATGCCTCATTCTTGTGACTTTAAGAAGCACTGATATCCACCCACATACATTCAGCTACCTGACCAAATATCACCTGAGAGTTCGTAATTGCTTGTAGGGCTGCCACACAATCAAATAATTTTAATCTATTTAATTGACATTCAGATGCCATCTCTTTCTGCCTCTGGTATCTCTTTGTGTTACATCCTTCCCTCTTAGAATACAATTCTTGTTTCAAATGCTTTCTCCTTTCAGATGATTCTAACTCCTAGGCTTTCTGGTCCTTTCTGGTTTGACACATTTTTAATCATGCTTAGAAGCCATGTAAGAACAAGCCATCTTAAATGACCTTAAACTTCTTTATGCAGTTGGTCAGGCAGATGAAGTACTAGAAATAACACCAGTCTCACATATTGTAAATAAGCAGCTGAAAACGGAAAGGAGCTATTGTTTAAACTGCCTGTTAGCAGCAGAAAATTATTTGAGTATCCTCTTTTAGAACGAGGTTAGTTTAAACTGACTTCAGTACTAATGTGAGCTTTATTTCACTTTGCATTCAAAAAGAGTATGATCATATACATAGTCAGTAAACATATGTAGGACATAGCTCTTAATTTGTTATTATGACTTAGCTTTTAAAGGAAACAAAATTTATTTAAACTTTGAATGAGATGAAGCTACATTTGCCAAGACTAGTTCAAACATGGCTATTCAGCAGATTTCTCCACAGTATGGTTAATTTATGTCAAATTTAACATTTACTACTGAAGCAAAATGCTTTTCTGAAAAGATGTTTTGAGGGGAGTAAAAGATGTTGGGCTTTTTTTTTTTTTATTTGGTTCAGTTTGATTTGGTTTTCAAATTGTGACCAAATCTCCAGGATATGGAGAAGGCTGAGGTACTCAAGGACTTCTTTGCCTTAGTCTTCACTGGCAAGAGCTCCAGCTGCACAGCCCAAGTCACAGAAAGGCAAGGCAGGAACTGGGAGAATGAAGAACCACGCACTGTAGGGATGTTTCGAGACCATCTAAGGAACCTGGAGATGCTCAAGTCTATGGGACCTGAAGAGATGCATCCGCAGGTCCTGAGAGAACTGACAGATGAAGCTGCTAAACCATTATTCATCCTATTTGAGAAGTTGTGGCAGTCCAGTGAAGTTCCCAATGACTGGAAAATGGGAAATATAATGCACATTTTTAAAAAGGGAAAAAAGGAAAACCCGGGGAACTACAGGCCAGTCAGTCTCACCTCTGTGCCCAGCACGATCATGGAGCAGATTCTTCTGGCAACTATGCTAAGGCACATAGGAAATAAGGAGGTGATTGGTGACAGCCAACATGGCTTCACCAAGGGCAAATCCTGCCTGACTAATTTGGTGGCCTTCTATGATGAGGTTACAGCATTGATGGAGAGGGGAAGAGCAACTGATATCATCTACCTGGACTTATCCAAAGCATTTGATACTCTCCCACACGACATCCTTATCTCTAAACTGGAGAGACATTGATTTCATGGATGGACCACTCAGTGGATAAGAAATGGGCTGAATGGTCGCACTCAAAGAGTTGCAGTCAACAGCCCAATGTCCAATGGTGGAGATCAGTGATGAATGGTGTTCCTCAGGAGTCAGTACTGGGTCCAGCATAGTTTAACATCTTTGTTGGCACCATGGACAGTGGGATCGACTGCACCCTCAGCAAGTTTGCTGATGACACTAAACTGTGTGGTGTGGTCGACATGCTGGAAGGAAGGAATGCCATCCAGAGGGACCTGGACAGGCTTAAGAGGTGAGGCTGTGTGAACCAAATGAAGTTCAACAAGGTCAAGTGCAAGGTCCTTTACATGGGTCCGGGCAATCCCAAGCATAAGTACAGGCTGGGTGGAGAATGGATTGAGAGCAGCCCGGAGGAGAAGGACTTGGGGGTGTTGGTTGATGAGAAGCTCAACATGAGCTGGCAATGTGCACTTGCAGAAAGCCAGCCATAACCTGGGCTGCATCCAAAGAAGCGTGGACAGCAGGTTGAGGGAGGTGATTATGCCCCTCTACTCTGCTCTCGTGAGACCCCACCTGGAGTACTACGTTCAGTTCTGAGGTGCCCAACATAAGAAGGACATGGAGCTGTTGGAGTGAGTCCAGAGGAGGGCCATGAAAATCATCAGAGAGCTGGAGCACTTTTCCTTTGAAGACAGGTTGAGAGAATTGGGGCTGTTCAGTCTGGAGAAGAAAAGGTGCTAGAGAAGCCTTCTAGCAGCCTTCCAGTACTTAAAAGGGGCCTACAAGAAAGCTGAAGAGGGACTTTTTATATGGCCGTGTAGTGACAGGACCAGGGGTAATAGCTTTAAATTGCGAGAAGGCACATTTCAATTAGATGCAAGGAAGAAATTCTTCCTTCTGAGGGCGGTGAGGTACTAGAACAGGTTGCACATAGAAGATGTGGATACCCCATCCCTGGAATTGTTCAAGGCCAGGTTGGAGGAGCCTTTGAGCAAGCTGATCTAGTGGAGGGTGTCCCTGTCCGTGATAGGGAGATTGGAACTAGATGATCTTTAAGGTCCCTTCCAACCCAAACCGTTCTATGATTCTAGGATTCTATGGTTCTATGATTCTATGATTCTATGATTCTATGATTCTATGATTACACTTCACATTAAATTTCATTGGCACAGCAGTACTTAGTTGTTCTACTAAGAAAAAAAATCTCTGAACTTTTTCCTGAAAAAATTGCTATTGTCTGGGGAGCAATATGTCAATGGAATGTCATAAGAGCTAAAATGAAACTTCAGAAGATTTTGATATCTTTCTTCACTCTCCTTTTCATAACAGTTCATAACAGTTTCTGTCCAGAACAGTTAAGAACATTTTGTCTTCATTTTTTTCTTTAGCTAAGGGAAAATAATTATCCAAAGGATTACAAGGATGTATGCCGTAAGTGCTTTTCCTTCTTGTTGCTTTTGATTGCAGAGAAAGTTTAAATCTGTTGAGACCGTAGGCAATTTTCTTGTTAATAATCATTCTGCAAAAGGAAGCAAAAAGAAACAATGTTTATTACTTTGTGTAGCTGATACTTTGATAAATATGCTCATATAAAACCCCACAAGAGAAACAGACATTTCTTGATGGTATTTATTGCTAATTGAGAGAGGGAACAATTCAATCTGAGACTGACAATTGAAGTTGCCTAAAAGTATGAAGTAGTGTCTGTAGTCGATGGTGATCCGAATCTCATTTCAGCTGCATAAACATGGATATTTAGTGCCATCTAAGATGCCTTAGGACATTATCACATAGGACTGGAGATAATGACACATCCTAGAGAAGCTGTATGTTCTGTGGAGTGGTAGTTACTCTAATTACACGTACAAAATGGCACTATGTGCCTCTCAGATGACCAAATGTACATGACTACAGTGAACTGAATAACATTCCAGATTCCTCTTACTCTATCAAATAGATCTGTACCATTTATCATGCAGCCCTGCTCATTTTAGACTCCATGGACAAATACATCTTCGTGTTCTGAGACTGGAGCTGATTCCCAGTCTTAACCAGAGGGTAGACTGAACAGCATAATTAACTTCAAACATACAGAATACATGGACACAAAATATTTTGCAACTCAGTAGTGTATTTTCATATGAAAACGTTTTTAAGAAAATTCTGTTTAAATACTAGAGGTGCCCAAAGGCTCAGAAAAACAGTAAGGTCATTAAAGAAAAAACAAGAAATATGAGGAACGTGGATAATGAAAAAGAACAGCAATCAGGTTTCTGTTTACATAGTGCCAAGTAGGAGCAATAGGAAATACATTCTGAAAGTCAGGAGACTGCAATGGTATGAAAACATTAATGTTCCATAAAAACTGCACTAACCCAAAAGTTTATATTACAATGACTCCCTATTACCTGCTTTGTTTTAGAATGGAAAATAAAAATAATAAATAATTTCTATATAAATAAGAAAGACAAAATAAATTGAAATAAAAAATCACAGGCAATTGTCATTTGACTAAAATAAGAAATATTAATCATAATGACGACTAAAGCTAGAGAAACCGAATTACTCTGAAAAAGTCTTTTTTTCATAGATAACTAGAAGTGGGAATATACAAATATTCTTTCAGAGGAGCTTGGAATCTCTGGATCCTACATGGTGCTTTATATTTTTACCTATCTTGTGAAAACACACAAAAAAAGAAATTAAATATTTCTACTTTTAAGCATTTCTATTAAGCCAGTTCTCCGTAAATATCCCTTAATTTCACTAAGGTTAAAGCGTTTCAGGGAGCTACTTACCTTATGATTCTTCAGTCTGGAGTGCCCCTGGGTGAGTGTAATACAAACTTCAAGCTCCAATTGCTTCCTCAGGCACAGATTATCAATTTCTGATGAGTAAATTTATTGTATAGACACAGGCTAGTCTTGAACTAAATTGTACCATTATAGGAGACTTAAACTAACCTTTCTACCATTTCTGCCTTCTGCATGTTTGATCTTCCAGCAAACTTTTCCCTTTCTTTTCTACCTACAAGCTGCTTATTACTATGCAACTCCCTACTTGGTTTTTATAGTATTCTTCAGCTATGTTCCTTATATACATCTATAGAGAGGTTATGAGAGAGATATGTAACTTTGAAGACCTTCAGAGGGTGATTTAATCCACCCAAAGTAGTACTTCAGCTGTTTGTAAGTTAAACATGCCCAGAAGTGTTTTCTGACACTGAGGCCAACAGCCCATATCCATACTATTTAACTGTCTTCACTTCAAAAGCAATTTGGCGACATCCAAACTGAGTACGGAAGATGACCTTGGCCCATAGCAGTTCCTGAGCTCTGTCCAAGAATAGTTTGGAGAGTGCTAGTTATTCCAGCCCAAAACCATTCTTGAGCATGTTCCATTTTTTTCCAAAATATAGTTGACTGAATTGTTTTCCCCAGAAATATTCCCCTGCTCTGTTAATGTACTAACATAGCAGATCTAAGCCTGAAACAACAAGCTTATATTTGCTCGTTTGTTTGCTTGCTGGGGCGATGCCAATGACTAGAGTCCAGTTATATGGATGAATGGCATATACGACAAGATGTAAAAGTTTATTAAGTGGCACATACACGGAGGGCAAAATACAAGAAAGGGAATTTTTCTTCAGATAAAAGGAATAATCTATTTGGAATTAGTCCTTTAAAAGTAGAAATCATGATTGTTTTCTATTAGTTATCTGCTTACATTATCTTCCTCACAGTACCAGTATAGAATCATCATGTAGTATTACCCCAGAGGATCCTAGAATTCAAGAAATCTGTTCTGAAAGCAACAGATGAGATAAAAGGTTAATAATTCCTCTCCATTTCTGAGCACTAGTGTTGTTCCTAACTCACAGAGGAGAGTAGCAAATGTCAACCAATGATAGCTCCTATCTTGAGTGGCAGCAGAAACAGATAACTGAAGGGGTTATGCTGTGGGCTACTTTAAACATGTAACTGAGATGTCATTGAGATTTGGAAATTAGTTCTTAATTCCCTATATAGCTTATAGAGTGAAAGAGAATTACCAACAGAGGTGTGTCATGGTTTTACAACTGGGTAATTAAAATTAGATGATATGAAACTTATAATCTCTAATACAAGTCAGTAAAAGTCATTAACTTCGAAACTCAGTGTGAAAGTGAAAAGATTTTCTACCAACTATTAAATACATCAGTCATGTTATATTAGTCATCCTAATCACTAAAAACATGCTTTTACTTGCAAAATGGAATTGATACTGACCACTTGTGCAAAAGGAGTGAGTAAGAGAGATTCAAATAATGAAAAGAGGTATTAATTCTGATTGATACCTGTTGCATCGGTATATTCAAGGGACAGACAGAAAATAAATTGGAGTGAGGGTAATGCAGGTGATTTTTCATTTAGTAATGCTGGCCGAAACCCTACAGTTTTTGCATCTTTGCTTTTACTGTTGAAGGAGCAAATCAAGGGGCACTACCTTATGAGGAAACTCATAATATCTAAGAAAAATCATATAGGACTAAACTATAATTAAAATTAATGTATTTTATTGTACTGAAATATAGGGGATTTCGGTGTGCTTAGCTCTTCTGGAACAGGATTCTAGGATAAAAAAATGGCAACACTTCCCCTCTCATTTTAGGTTGGTCATTCAGAAGTTTTAGGAAGATACTAATTTTACCCTGGCAAAGACTACAAGACTACAGTAAAGTATGATCACATCCCTTTCCAGCGCTGAGAGCCACCGTGGGAGAAATTGTCATCCAGCACGTTTTCGTTTATTGAGTGAATTGAACATACATTTCACAATTAGTCCTGTAACTCAGAAATAATTTGATGAACAATTCTTCGAGTTCCCAAAAAGATTATTAAGATTTCCTTCATACCAGAAAAACTTATCATCAGGGGAGCAGAGTTTTAGATGGGACAAGAATCAAAATAAATATTTTTTTTAATTATTTTTTTCAGGTACCAAGAAATGTCTTTATGAAGCACAATGACTAGAGATGTTATTTTCTTTATTAAAGATATCTTTTTTATACATAGTCAACCCACAGCGAAAATTGCGGAGAAGGGATTTGGAGAAGTACTGAGACGACTCAATATGAGTTAGCTGCAGGAAGTCTCGTTTATTGCGCAGTTCTTATTGCTTATATAGACAGTATTTGCCAATAATCCTGAGACCACACCTTTTCTACACCATTATTGGATGATACATATGCTTGTCATATTTAACAGCTTATTTCAAACAGGTACCCGCCTAGCGAAGCTCTGCTCTAAGCAAACACTACTCCCTTATCATACTGCATAGTTTTCTTATCCTTAACTTCAAGGGCATTCTGCCCTTGAGGCCTAACTTTAGAGCTCCAGTCTCTATTTACACAGGATTTTCTTCGTGCAGTCTCTTCAAGGATCTGCACTCCGACAAATCCCCCTTTCTTTTCTTGCACGAAGAAAATCCTGTGCACGAGACCGTCAACCCCAGTTACTAGCATGTTGTTTTGGTACAGCCTTGCAAAAGCAGTTTCTAGCATACTACTTCCCTTTCTGAGGGCTTTACTATTTCCGCTATATCCAAGATTCCACTGAGCAGGAGGGTGTCAGTCGGCAGGGTCCTCGCAGAGAAGGGAGGCAGGCACGGCACCTTCAGGGCGTCCCCTGTTTATCCACACAGTGTGCTCTGCAGCCTCCCTCAGCTCCGCTCTGAGCCATCCCTTTTACACCCTCAGCAGAGTCTATGACAAAGGCACTGACACGGCGTTGCCGCATGCGTGGCCAGTGCGTGCAACAAGGCCGCCAGGTATGTGCTCTGCTGGCCAACAGCGGATTTTGCAAATCGCAACATGTTGTTCAATAACAATCCTCCTAGCTTCTCTTTTCAAAGTTACGTGCTCACAACTAAGTCTAGTTTGTAATTCTTTGTCATTAATTCGGTACCAGTTAATGCTTTTCCTTCCAGTAGCTACGGGTGGAATCCATACACCTTCCGATCGGAGAAAAGACACAAAGCATATATACAAGCAACTTTCACACACGTAATATACTAAATCATAAGAAACATAAAGACAGTTTACATATCAATATACAATCCTCTACCACAATTCTCCCCGAATGCTCTCCAAGCCATTGCAATTGTTTGTGGATGGACTCACCATGGTCACTTAGATTAAAACAACACATGTTTGTGTAACGTGGTTGTTGCTGGCCCTACCTACAAATTTTGGTCCTAATAAATTTAACTCTTGTGGGGAAATATACGGAAGACTGCCCCTTTTTTGTTTATCAAACATTTGTTTTAACGTTAAATGAGTTTGTTCAATAACAGCTTGTCCCATAGGTGAATGAGGGATACTGGTAGTGTGAGTCACTCCCCAATCCTGTAAAAGGCACCATACCGGATCACTGTCTGTCCCGATTTTCTTTGGTACTCCCATGGTTTTCTTCAGTGTGAGCAGTAGCAACAACAAAGGCAGAAAACATATCAACAGTTACATGGACATATTTTGATCGATTAAACGATTGACTATAAGTAATATCAGTTTGCCATAATTCATTGGCACATAAACCTGTTGGATTTTCTCCTGCTGGAGTATTTGAAGGCACAATATGTTGACGGTCAGGGCAGGCACCTGCAATCTGCTGAGCCTGATCTGCTGTCTGACCTGACAGAGAGCATCATCTACCACCAATTGACAAACTGTAGGACTATTCATCATTCCTTGAAGCAGTACAATCCAATGATATTGTTGCGTGGGTCGTTCATTGTTAAGCACTGGAACTGAAAAGGCAAATCTAGGACAATCGTTAGGGTGCAAATAAATAAAAAAGTAAAAAGGTGAAATAAGCCAATCTTTTAAATCAATCACCATCAAATGCTAACATTCTGGAATCATAGTAGGATTTGGTACACCCGGTTGTAAAGCACCCATTGGTGAAATGATTGCATTAATAGCTCTTAAATCTTTTAACATAAATCTCCACTTTCCTGATTTCTTTGAGATAACAAATTTTGGAGTATTCTATGGGCTAGTGGAGAGAATTATATGTCCTAATTTGAGCTGTTCGTCGACTAATTTTTGAGCTCACTCCAGCCGCTCACCTTTAATGGCCACTGATCGACCCAGACCAGCTTGCCAGCTTGAGTCAGGGCTGGACATCAGTGATGTGCTAAAAATTTGAGGTTAGCCTCACATTCCAGTGATTCAACAAATCCCGACCTCATAATGTACATGGGACATCAAAAACATATGGTTTCAAAATAGCTTGTTTGTTACCTGGGCCTACTGCTAACAAGGTCTGTGCACTCTGCTGTGGGATCTGTGTTCCACCTACTCTGATCACAGCTGCCAGGGCTTGTATCAGAGGCCGAGAGGGCGGCCAGTCAGGATTTTTCACTATAGATACATCAGCCCCTGTGTCAACTAGGCCAGAAAAGCCTTCCCATTAATGATTACTGTTAAAGGAGGCTGTGCAGCTGTGACTGTCTGTGTCCAAAATTCTTTTGTGATAGCAGAGTGACCTTTATTGTTATATAGGCAGCTTTTATAGATTATTACTCTGGCCACGATGTGTCCACGCGGCCCTCACCCAGCTGTGATTGGGTACAAACAATAGTGCACGCACCTATTTTAACTTTACTATTGGCTATGCCTAAAAAGGAGCTATTTTTTACTTGCTAAACTAAACATCATTTTCTCACACACTCTATATCAACTTCCCAAACTCCCCATGTCAACTTCTCACACTCCCTGTGCCAGCTGTTCACACTCCCTTCTCTTTCTCACCCTTGTTATCGGTGTTTCCCAACTTCAGAAAAGAGCACAGGCTTAAATCATCAAGGTGAAACCTCAACTGTAGCTGTGTGTATGATGCCACAATTCCCCTTTTTTGTTTTTCTATGACCATTACTTGATGAACCGTACTCTGTACCGTTTGCTGGGAGCATAACAATAGGCAGGGGGTGATTATTACTATGCATAAAAGAACTACTAGCAATATAATGTCTGCTTTACTAGAGATTTTAACCATCCTGTCAATTAAGAGCATTGATAAAGCAGAAGCTGTAGCATTAGTTTGTTTTGCAAGCCAACAACCCAACTTATTCAGTATAGTTAACACCTGTGCCACTCCAACTCCTGGTGCAAATATTGAAGCTGCAATGATTTTAGCTGGTTCCCAAAATTCTGCTCTGGAATCGCACTAGCTATCATAAGCATGCGTGCTGCAGCTATTCTGGGTGTGTCTATGACTTAGGTTCATGGTGGTGTTAGGGAAACATTCTTAAAGTCCCTATAGTACATGGATCTCCCCTTATATGCAAAGGAATACCTTGCTAAGCTCTATTATAGCCCTGCAGAAGCAGTTACTAGCATTTTGGTGTTTTGTTTGTTTGTTTGTTTGTCTATTTTTTCCTCAGAATCAATTACCCTTGGGAGTACAAACAATCCTAATTTTGTGGTGGATGATCGTCCCAGCAATAGTGCACATAATCCTTGTGATATAAGACCAAAGACACCAGTAGGAATTAAATGCACCAACGTGTCAGTGATTACTGTTGACCAAAACATTTAGCTGCCAATATCTCTGCTTTATAGTGTTCCGAGCCCACATTGTGACACGCCTTTACTAAATCTGCAATCGTTTTTGCCCGATTTCCGATAAGATCAAGAGCTTGTTGGCAGTGTGTGTTAGCATTTTCAATGGCTAACTGGAATACCAACACATCTGCAGTAGCCGGATTTTCTGTTTATCTCTGAACTGCCATTTGTAGCTGATCAAAGAAGAGAAAAAAAAAAATGCTCATAAGGTTCCTGTGCTCCCTGCCGAATGGAAGCAGAGGAAGCCTCCCCTGTCCCCAAAATCAGGGACACGTCTTAATGCTCTCTTAGCCAATTCAGTCAGTTGTTGGAAAGCTATTTGCTGTAACCCTGCCTGTGCCTGATTTTGACATGAGTGACATTTTATTCATCCCAAAATATTTAGCTCTTGATTTAAGAGATTTAACACCTATAACACTTTAGCTATTGTTTCATTGGGAGATTTCCCCATCATTCTTGTTTTAAAAGCATATTCTCCAAAGTACCATGTGCGTATTCTATGATCAGTTGCCCAGTAGGATTGTAAGGAATACCAATAACATGCTCAATACCTTATGATGACAAAAATACATATATCTGATAAGAAGTGTATGCCAAAGTTCCTGCGAGCGTAAACCACGAGGATTAACACCATTCACTGGTGGCACGATCGTATTTTGACAGGTACTACACAATTGTACGATTGAGCGGGCTTGTTCTCTTGTTATACCAAATTGTCACCTAATAGCATTAGCAGTCTGATGGTAGCAGTCATGTAAGATGTTTGTCTGCATGAGCGAGTTTGGTACCAGAGCTGCACTCGTGAGAGGCTCAGCTCGCCTGCTCCCTTCTGCTATAGGCCCTGGCAGCGTGGTGTGCGCTCGCAGATGTACAATGGAATACGCATGTTTATGGTTTTGCAACACTTATATTAACTGTTGAAATTGCTGGAACAGAAGAGAATTAGTTATTTCCCGCGATGCCGATCGAGACGATCCAAGGTACGATGTGCTGTCTCGCGGTACAACCTGGGCCCCGGGCCTCAGCCGGGCGGGGGGGCGGGGCCAAGCGGCCGCTCGCCAGGCGCGGCCGACGGGTGGGGGGGCAGCAGCGACGGGGGGAAGGGGGGGGGGTGGGGGAGGGGGGGGTGGGGGGGGTGGGCAGCCCTCCCTCGCCTCAGCCGGGCGGGGGGGCGGGGTGGCGATGACGACCCAGCAGCCCTGTGCCGGCCCCCTTGTTGTTGCTGTTGTTGTTGTTGCCGCAGCTCCGGCCGCTCGCGCTCCGTAACCGCCGCCGCCCCCTCCCGCCGAGGGGACCATCAGCTGCGAACGAACCGGCGCAGCGGGGCCCGCCGCGCGTCTCCGTCCCGTCCAGCCGCGGGTCTCCGCGCACGGGCGGCAGCGCCGAGGCAAACGCCGCGCCCGCGGCCCCGGCCGGCAGCAGCAGCGGCGTCCCCGGGGCGCCGCCGGGCGCGGTGGGCGGCGCGGCGCGGGAGTGCCGGTGTACCGACTTCGTTGGAAGAGGGGGAAAGCAATAAGTCTCTCTTTCGTTCGGGGCCCTGGATCAAAAGATTCGATGATGACTTTTCCAGGCCAGCAGCATCCCCACAGGTGGCTGCACGCCAAAGTTTAACGTCTATAGTGTCCCAAGTCCTTGTCATGTATATATTTGAAGAGCCTGCCTCCGGTACATGGGCTGATACCCAAACCAGGAGTACCGGGAGTTTTATCAAGTCAGAACTGTTAATAGTGCTGGTTTCTCTAGCACTTTGTCAACACTTTAACTACAGACTTATGTTCTGTTAAAGCCATGCTTCCCATTGTTCCCAGTCGCTTACCTCCTCCTGTTGAGGCAGTTGTCGCTTTTTTTTTTTTTTTTTTTTTCAGTCGCTTACTTCTTCTTTCCTTTGGTTCCTAATTCTTCGTGTTTCCCGATAATATCTTTTGCATACCCCCCTGCAATCAGGGGGGGCCAATATCTTTTTCCAAGTTTTAATCCACGCTTCTCTAAGAAGCTTCCCAACAACGACAATGCAACGTCCCGTTCCATCGTCTTACCGCGACAGTGGATCCTACAGATCTTCCGGCTTTCCCCTATAGGCCGCCTGTATGCAGATCTGCACGGCTTTCCCCGATGGGCCGCCTGAATGTGGATCCTGCGGATCGTCGGCTTTCCCGTATAGGCCGCCTGAAGTAGATCCGCCTGGCTTTCCCCGATGGGCCGCCTGTAGGTCGCCGTCCCTTCTCCGCTAAAATAACTCTCGTTCAAAACAAGTAATAATGTCCCGAGTGAAACGATAGTGAGTCCAGCTCATTTTTTTTCCCGTCCCTGTTCGGGCGCCATAATGCGGAGAAGGGATTTGGAGAAGTACTGAGACGACTCAATATGAGTTAGCTGCAGGAAGTCTCGTTTATTGCGCAGTTCTTATTGCTTATATAGACAGTATTTGCCAATAATCCTGAGACCACACCTTTTCTACACCATTATTGGATGATACATATGCTTGTCATATTTAACAGCTTATTTCAAATAGGTACCCGCCTAGCGAAGCTCTGCTCTAAGCAAACACTACTCCCTTATCATACTGCATAGTTTTCTTATCCTTAACTTCAAGGGCATTCTGCCCTTGAGGCCTAACTTTAGAGCTCCAGTCTCTATTTACACAGGATTTTCTTCGTGCAGTCTCTTCAAGGATCTGCACTCCGACAGAAAATGAGAGAATGCAAACCACAATTTGTTTCCTTAGCGTAAATAATTTCCCAAAATACTTCTTAAAAGCATTACTGAAATATTGTTTCTAAGAAAATTACCTCAAATCAAGATTATCCATGGTCCAGTAATGTCATGGAAAAGAATTTCTAAAATGTTAAATGACAAAGCTGAAAATAATTTTTTTATACAACCTCATTGACATTATTGCAGTATATGAAAACATCTCTAGGGCAGCTCACACAGCTCATAACTGTCAAAAACAGATGTTAAAGTAGAAATGAGGGTGAAAAACAGGATGTGAGTGAAGCACCCAAAGCTCTCTGGAGGGTGTCCACCCAAAGACAAGCTTTTACATGTGAAAAAGAAAGATGATCAATTCACTGGATTAAATAGTAACCGGGGAATTATCAAGAGACTTTTCAAAAAAGGAGACAACTTGCAAAGAAATCAGACGTCAGAGACCTTGCAAAGGAAGCAGCAGCAGTCAAACCTGGCTTGATATTGCTGAAAGTCATCCAGCAATGCCCCAGCCCTTGCCCACACAGGACAGAGCAACCATGGAGCAGCTGCACTCTGGCAAGTGGGATGTCACTGTGGGGTGCAATACTCAGGGTGACAGTGCAGGGACCACACATCAGGTGTGCAAGCATGAGCCTGTAGGGTTCTTTCTCAGCAGTGTATACATCAGAAAGGTGCTGGGAGTAGCAGAGGTGCACTCAAAGACAGAGTATCTTCATCTCCACAGGAAGATTGCGCATGTAGGGTAACTCATCTTATAGTGGTTGAAATTATGTTGTAAAAAGAAAGAGTAAAGTAAAAGTGCTTCTTTTACTAAGTATCTTTCAATACATTTGTTATGAGGCTTTTTCCCCAACACCTGAAGAAAAAATTGCCCTTAAAATTGTAATTTTAGAGTCTATAACTCTATTATTATACCATAGAATCATAGTATGGTTTGGGTTCGAAGAGACTCTTGAAGATCACCTAGTTCCAAGTCCCCTGCCATTGGCAGAGGCAACTTCCACTAGATCAGGTTGCTCAAAGCCACATCCAACCTGTCCTCGAACACTTCCAAGGATGGGGCATCCACAACTTCACAGAGCAAATTGTTCCACTGTCTCACACTTGTCATATAAATTTTCTTCCACATATCCCATCTAAACCTACCTTATTTCAGTTTAAAATCATTGCCCCTTGTCCTGTGTGCCGGGTTTATGTGAAGGAATTTTGATAGCAGGGGAGGGGCTTCAGAGATGACCCCTGAGGCTTTCTGGGCTCCAAACCTGGTCTTTGGCCAGGTCGGACCCCCCCATTCCCTCAGGCCAGGGCCAAGCAAATCAGTGCCTCTGTGAATACCCTATTTAAGATGGGGATAAAACAGCCAAAAACATTGCTTGGACCTGCAGCGAAGAGATGAAGAGGGAGGTGGGGGGCTGCTGCTCCCCCTTAGCGGGCCTCCCAGGCGGATGGCTGCCCGCGCCAGTCAGGCCAGTGTGGCTGCAGCAGAGGGAGGACTGAAGCCTGAGAGAAACGGCCACAGACACGAAGGTCAGTGCAGATGGAGCAGGAGCAGCTGTGCCAGAGCAGGGGTTGCCCTCAGCCCGTGGTGAGACGGCAGCGGCTCCCTGCAGCCATGAGAGACTCGGTGGAGCAGAGACCCACTCGCAGCCCATGGAGAAGCCCACGCTGGAGCAGAGACACTGGAGCCTGAAGGAGGTTATAGAGAATTAGACTCATGACAAATTAGAGATGCATCTGAAGTCCATGGAAAAACCCACACCGGAGCAGCTGGCAGCTGCCTAAGTAGCCGTGACTGTGGACAAAGCCCAAGCTGGAGCAATCTGATGAGTAAGGATTGCATCCTGCTGGAAGGACTCACGTTGGAGAAGTCCCATGAGGAGAGGAGCCATTGGAGCAGGGGAAAAGAGTGCGAGGAGTCTTCCTTCTTTATGAAAGGAGTGGCATAAACAACGTGTGACGAACTGACCGGCATCCCCCCATTCCCTGTCCTCCTGTGCCACTGGGGAGCAGGTAGAGCCAGGAAGAAGGGAAGGGTGGGGGGAAGGTGTTTTTAAGATCTGGCTTTGTTTCTTGTTATTATCTCTGAATGAACTGTTAAAGAATTAAATTGATTTGTCTCCAAGTCAAGTCTGTTTTGCCTGGGCCATGGTCAGTGGGTGATCCCTCCCTGTTCTTGTCTCAACTCTCAGTCCTTTTGTTACATTTTCCTCCTCTCCACCTCACTCTGAGGGGAAGGAGTGAGCGAGTGACCACATGGTGGCTGAGCTGCTGCTGAGCTAAACCATGACATCCTGTCATTATAGACCTCGTTAAAAAGCTTCTCTCTATCTTTCTTATTGTCCCTTTTATATATAGAAAGACCACAATCAGTTCTCCTTGGAGTCTTCTACTCTCCAAGCTTGTACTGGTTTTGACTGGGATAATTTTCCTCATAGCAGTCAGTGTGGGGCTACATTTTGGATTTATGATGAAGACAGTGTTGATAACACAGGGATGTTTTCTTTATTGCTGAGCACTGCTTACAGAGATTCAAGGTCTTTTCTGCTTCTCACCCCATCCCACCAGTGAGTAGTCTAGAGGCAGGCAAGAAGTTGGGAGACAACACAGCTCAGGTAGCTGAGCCCAACTTATGAGGGATATTCCACAGCATATGATGTCATGCTTAGCATATAAAGCCGAGGGAATAAGAAAGAACTGAGTGATGTTTAGAGTTACGGCGTTTTGTCTTTCCAAAAAATCATTACATGTGACTCAGCCCTGCTTGCCTGGAGATGGCTGAACACCTGCCTGTCTATGGGAAGTAGATTCATAGATTCATTCATAGATTTCTAGGTTGGAAAAGACCTTGTAAATCATCGAGTCCAACCATCCCTAATCCCCATTAAACCATATCCTCAAGTAGATCATCCACCCTATTCTTAAACACATCCAGGGATGGGGACTCAACCACCTCCCTGGGCAGCCGATTCCAGTGGCTGACAACCCTTTCAGAGAAGAAATACTTCCTAACATCCAACCTGAATCTCCCCTGACTAAGCTTATGCCCATTTCCTCTTGTCCTATCACCCATCACTAATGTAAAGAGCCCTTCCCCCACCTCCCCACCATCTTTTCTCAAGTATTTATAGGCCGTAATCAGGTCTCCCCTCAGCCTCCTCTTCTCCAGGCTAAACAGCCCCAACTCCCTCAGCCGCTCCTCATAAGTTTTATTTTCCAGCCCCTTGACCAGTTTAGTCGCCCTTCTTTGGACTCGCTCCAGGAGCTCAATATCTCTTTTAAAGCGAGGGGCCCAAAACTGGACACAATATTCCAGGTGCGGCCTCACCAGTGCCGAGTACAGGGGCAGGATCACTTCCCTGCTCCTGCTGGTCACACTATTCTTGATACACGCCAGTATCCCATTGGCCTTTTTGGCCACCTGGGCACACTGCTGGCTCATATCAAGCCGGTAGTCAACCAACACCCCCAGGTCCTTCTCCGCCAGGCAGCTCTCCAGCCACTCTTCCCCGAGCCTATAGCGATGCTTGGGGTTTTTATACCCCAAGTGAAGGACTCTGCACTTGGCCTTATTAAAGCTCATGCCATTGGCCTCAGCCCAACAATCCAGTCTGTTCAAGTCCCTCTGAAGGGCCTCCCTACCCTCGAGCAGATTGACACAGCCTCCCAGCTTGGTGTCGTCTGCAAATTTACTGAGGGTACATTCAATCCCCTCATCCAGGTCATTGATAAAGATGTTAAACAGAACTGGACCCAGCACTGAGCCCTGGGGAACCCCACTGGTGACCGGCCTCCAGCCGGATTTAGCCCCATTTACCACTACTCTTTGGGCTCGGCCATCCAGCCAGTTTTTAACCCAAAGGAGGGTGTGCCTATCCAGGCCAGCAGTTATCAGTTTCTCAACCAGAACACTATGAGAAACTGTATCAAAGGCTTTACTGAGGTCTAGGAAAACTACATCCACAGCCCTTCCCTCGTCAACCAGGCGGGTCACCCTGTCATAGAAGGTGATCAGGTTTGATTGGCAAGACCTGCCTTTCATAAACCCATGTTGACTGGGCCTGATCACCGGGTTAACCTGTATGTGCTCATTAATAGCACTCAAGATAACCTGTTCCATGACTTTGCCCGTCACCGAGGTCAAACTGACAGGCCTGTAGTTCCCCGGATCCTCCTTCCGCCCTTTTTTGTAAATGGGGGTAACATCCGCCAGCCTCCAGTCCAGCGGAACTTCCCCAGTGAGCCAAGACTGCCCAAAGATAATGGACAGGGGTTTGGCAATGACATCCGCCAGCTCTCTCAGGACCCTCGGGTGGATACCATCAGGCCCCATAGACTTGTGGGCATCCAGCCGAAGGAGCAGATCCTTGACCCGTTCCTCTTGGATCACAGGAGCTTCGATTTGCTCTCTCTCCCTGCACTCAGACACCGAAGGCCAGCTCACCTGGGAACTGCTGACCTTATTATTAAAGACTGAGGCAAAGAAGGCATTAAGGACCTCAGCCTTGTCCTCATCCCTAGTGACTAATGTGCCGCCTGAGTCCAGTAGGGGCTGGAGGTGATCTTTAGCCCTCCTTTTGTTATTAATATATTTATAGAAAGACTTTTTGTTGTCCCTTACGGAGCAGGCTAGTCTAAGTTCCAATTGGGCTTTTGCCCCCCTGATTATCTCCCTACATGTCCTAACTTCCTCCCTGTATTGATTCCTGGATGCCTGCCCATTCTTCCAAGAAGTGAATAAATTCCTTGTTTTGCTTTGCTTGTGTGCGTGACTTTTGCTTTATGTATTAAACTGTCTTTATCTCAACCCATGAGTTTTCTCACTGTTACCCTTCCAAATCTCCACCCCATCCCACCATGGGTGTAAGTGAGCGGCTGTGTGGGGCTTAGTCACTGGCGGGGGTTAAACCACGACAAGACTGAACAGCCCCAACTCCCTCAGCTTTTCTTCATAGGAGAGGTGTTGCAGCCCTCTGATCATTTTTGTGGTCCTCCTCTGAACTCATTCCAACAGGCCCATGTCTTTCTTATGCTGGGGACTCCAAAACAGGATGCAGTACTCCAGATGGGTCTCACAAGAGCAGAGTAGAGGGGGGAAAATCACCTCCCTTAACCTGCTGCCCACGCCTCTTTTGATGCAGCCCAGGGCATGGCTGACTTTCTGGGGTGAAAGCATGCATTACCAGCTCTTGTTCAATCTTTCCTCTACCAATATTCCCAAGCCCTTCTCTCCAGGGCTACTCTGAATCAATTCATCCTCCAGTCTTTACTGATACTGGGGGTGCCCTGACCTAGGTGTAGGACTTTATTCTTGGCCTTGTTGAATTTCATGAGGTTCGCATGGGCTCACTCCTCAAGCCTGTCAAGGTCCCTCTCATGTCATTTAGCACCTAACCATGTGTCATTAAAAACTGAGCTGTGAAATAGCTGACATCTGAATTGCAGCCAAATACTCATCTTTTACAAGTTTGTGGTATTACAAGATATATATCCAAAATCCTGAAATCGGTCCAAGGTTCTCATTCTTTCTCTCAAAGTATTGAGGAAGTTGAGTTTCAATGAAACTTAAATGCAAGATTTTTTTTTCATTTACTGAGCAAGCCTGGTCTGATGACACCTGCGACTCCAAATCCTAAAGTATGCTATTAAAGTATACTGTTAGAAGGAAGCAAGCAAGCAGCCTAGCAAGCAAAATAAATCTTATACGAAAGACTTGATACAAGCTAGCTGACGCTAGTGATGAAAAACATATATTTACAGAGTGTTGGTAGGCATTGCCTGGTAACTAAATAAACATCTGATTCAGTTGCTAAAATTTTAAGCATCTGATTTTAAAGAAAAAATCTTTTATTTTTCTGCAGCACTATTTAGTACCAATACATATTAATGTTCTGTAGTTTAAAACTATTATGCTTTTTATGCTATTCTATTCTTTGGACATAAAAAACATTTTATAATAAACAATACAAATTTGCAGGTATGTAAATACACACATGTATTTGTTGGGCCAAATGCACTTCATCTGGATTTGTCATTTTATCTCATAATCATTACTACAAAAAAAACAGGTACCACTAGGAATGACAGATCTTTGGTACTCTAGAAGGAATATTGCAATGTTAAAATATACTACTCTCAAATACATTTTAGCACAGATGGGTTTTGTCTCCTAAGATATTGTTATCTTCATTTGAGAGACTTCTTAAAATATAAAAAATACCAATTTAAAATGAGCTGAGTGCATTCTACATATGACATTTCTACAGAAATTGAAATAACTAATTATTCATTTGAGAGAATTGATCATGCTTGACAGGAACAACCGATAGTAATACATTTTGCTTCCACATCCATCTAGTAAATGCGGTTAATATTGCCTTGCTTAGTAACAAAGCAAAACATTTAATATGTTTGGCTTAGGATTTATCACTAGTGAGTCTAGACTAAAATAACTTCTACACTTAAAAATCTGAAAAATAATTGCAGAAAATCTTGACACAGGATCCTATTAAAAAGACTGAAAATATAAAAGTTACGGCAGCAATTGAACACAATATTTTCACAGGAAAATTCCATTTTCCAGATTATATTTCTACATAATATACTTCTATATTTGATTACTGTAAATGAAAAATGAACGCCCAGTGGAAGTTGTAACATTTCTATTTACTGCATTGTGTATTAATCCAATTAAAGTGTTTTGTCATAAGATTTCATTTGCACTGCTACAGTTGGGAATATAAGAGTCTGTATCTGTTACAGGAAATATATTAACTCCAAAAACATTTTGTCTTCGATTTATGGCTCTCTTACCCTATTAAAATACTTTCCAAATACTATTGTACTGTCTTAATGCCCTACTCCTCTCTGTGGATTGCAGTAGCTGTTACAACCCAACTTGGATTCACTTCTGACTCATTGGCCTAATTATGCAGATGTAGAGAGCAATGTTTGTGTAAATCCTGAAGGTTTGACTGAATCCAATGGACTACAGGACCTAAGCGAGTTGTCCTTCTTGTTGTGCTACCATGCACACACACAAATACACATACGCATCCTCTAGACACGGTCAGCTGCCAGTAGATAGCAAATAGCAGTGCCTTCACCGACAGCAGGTTACACTCCAACACCACTGACATAAATGTGAACAACAGAAGTGCTCTGATCCTACTCTTACTTCCTTGGCCAAAGCTTTCTAGCAGATCTCATTACCCTCCAAGTTGTATACACAAGCGTGGGTCCCACTAGTGCCTGTCTGGGACCTCTGGTCTGTCCCTCTGGTATCCAGCCCTCAAGACTCCTGGTCTCTCGACCATGCAGCTATGATCCTTCTGACTAGTAGACATCTCAGTGTCAGGAGAATTAGTCCTCTCCTGTACACCTGTGCCAGCAAACATGTGGCATCAATTCATACTTCTGGTGAAGCAAGGAGATAGTTGCTCATTTATCAACATTGGAGATAGTCCAAATACAGGAAGAATCAATCTCAGAAAAGTTCCTTAAATGGTTCCTAATTCTACTAATTTTCTGCTGTTCTCATTCTCATCAGCCAAACCCATGAATATAGCCAGGCCCATCAGCTGCTCGACAGATCTCCCTGTAGATCCCTGTAGTACCTCACTAGAAATCCATTTGGTCGCCCTATTTGCTATTCAGACTTGGTTATCATATACTTTTCTGTCAGCATTGCTCCAGGTGCTGAACTCTGGGCATAGTCTCTGAACTGTCTAGCTACTGCCTGACTTGTTGGCAAGCTTCCTAGAGGGTCTAGGGCTGTAGGAGTCCTTGTCCGTTGTAATATGCAATTTTATTGTGCTTCATTCTTTCAAAATCTTCTCTCACTTGCAGGGCATGCTTTCATTTAACAGCTATGCAGTCATGTTATCTCTAACAATATTATTTTCACCTGTCATATCCTTTTCCCTACCCTTTCCATTTCACTTGCTGCCTGTTATAATCAGCTGTCTCACTGGCAGAATGGATAGCAGAAGAGGTTAAATGCAGACTCTGCACTTGAGCTCCTTCTCCATCTCTGCACTGCCAAACATGGTGGAGAAAACTGTAGTAAGGTTGACTGCACAAATAATTCATGTCCATTTACCACATATTTCAAAACATGCAACTTTTGTTTGTTTATGACTTGCTTTTGAGCGGGCTTCTAAAAGAAGAGCATGGGTTTTTTGTTGTGGGTTGGGGTTTGTTTGGTTTTTTTTTTTCATAACTGCTCTATATTTCAGTCAACGTAACAGATCTCTGCTAAGGAGTTACTTTGTTCTAACTCCTCACAAGATGAAAGAGAGCACTTCTGGAGACACATTGTTAATAACAACGTTTCGCCCTCTCTCCAGTAGTAGCTGAAGTATATTAAAGCCAGCTAATAATAATAATAATAATAATAATAATAATAATAATAATAATAATAATAATAATAGATAGATAGATAGATAGATAGATAGATAGATAGATAGATAGATAGATAGATAGATAGATAGATAAATCTTAGCTGTACCCTAGGGGTTCTGTATTTCCAATGGAGCTGTATCTTCAAAACACTGTATTCTAAAATTTCAGTTCAGGAGGTTTGAATGGACTTGATGCTTTCCAGAGATCATTCTTCCCTTCACAAATAGTAGAGATCATATTACTTTAGGTACAGTGATGTCCCACAGGAATAAAATATGATCAAAGATTATTTTTTTTCTAGCTTTTGTAGTTCCTTTCTGTGGCAAATAAGGAGTAAATGTGAACTGAACATTTGGTTTGCCTGAGGCAAGCCTCTGTACACAGCTCCACTCTTTTTGCAGTTTATATTGTCTTCTGTTTGGATTTGATAACTCTTCAAAATAAGCCTAGGTTCCCTTCTCTAGTGTAACTGTCAGCTTCTGTAGTGATCCCCTCTGAACTGACTCTCTTCAACAAAACGATGCGGTATGATTTCAAACAACTATGTATGTTCTTGGGAGAAATAATGAGGGTGTGCTTCAAAGAAGAGTCAATTCCAACACAGAAAGAAATTATTGTGCATTCAGTCTGTTAACATTTAGACTCTAGTAATGTTCCATATTAATTATCATGTCATGATACACTCTAGATTTTTTCTCTTTGATACAGAATAGAAGAAAAGATTGTCAGTTTTTGCTCTGTGTAGAGCTTAACTTTTTTTGCACCACACCACGCTAAATATTTAAATGTATACTAAATCCTTAATCTTGTACGGAATGCAAGATATCTTTTAAAAGGCTTAGCTTGGCTAAGCCTTGATTTCTGATGCAAGTCAAGCTGGGAATGAAGTTTTAATTAATTGATACTGTTGAAGACCTGTAACATTGATCACAAGGGGTTTTTTTGCTTTGTTTTGGAGGATTTTTTTGCAAGGTGAAGAGTCATGGGAGAGTGATTGATTTTATAAAAGAATAAAATAAGGGAAATTATCTGAAGGAAAAAGGAATCTCTGGAGGGATGTCCTGTGTGAGGCTTTTCTTTGTGTGACGAAAATGTTGCATTTATATACACACACATATATGTGTGTATATATATAGCTATAGGTACTTAAATTGCAATTTCTATCACTACAGAATTATGTCTCAATACAGAAATAGTTGATTTATGATATAAACAGAAGCACTAAACCAAATAAATTATATAAATATGTTTCAGTATAGTTTTTTTATGCTCAGCCAAGTAGCATTTGTGAAACAATTTCTATTTTCAATTCATATACTGTCCAACATCATTGTGAATTTCTATGGCATTACTTATATATTAATAGTGAGAATTAGCAATGACAATTTAAAACAGTGCTATCAGGAGAAGTACAAAGTCCTGCACCTGGGGAGGAACAATCTAAGGCACCAGCATATGCTGAGGGCCACCTAGCTGAAAAGAAGCTTGACAGAAAAAAAACTGAGGGTCCTGGTGGACTCCAAGTTGAACATGAATTAGCAATACACCTTTCCTGAAAAGAAGGCTAACATTGTCCTGAGCTGCATTAGACAAAGTATTGCCAGCAGGTTGAGGGAGGTGATCCTTCCCCTCTACTCGGCACTGGTGAGGCCACAACTGGAGTGCTGTGTCCAGTTCTGGGCTTCTCGGTACAAGAAAGATGTGGACATACTGCAGAGAATGAAGCAAAAGGCCACAAAGATGATAAAGGGACTGGAGCATTTCTCCTGTGAGGAAAGGCTGAGACATCTGGAACTGTTTGGCCTAGAGGAGAGAAGACTCAGGGAGGATCTCGTCAATGTATATAAATACCTGAAGGGAAGGTGCAAAGATGACAGAGCCAGGCTCTTTTCAGTGGTGCCCAGTGAGGACCAGAGACAACGGGCACAAACTGAAACACAGGAGGTTTTGTCTGAACATCAGGAAACACTTTTTTACACTGAGGATGACCAAGCCCTGGTACAGGTTGCCCAGGAATGTTGTGGAGTCTCCTTCCTTGGAGACACTCAGAGGCCGTCTAGACATGATCCTGGGCAACTGGGTCTAGGAGGTCTTGTTTGAGCAGAGGGTTGGACCAGACAACCTCCAGAGATGCCTTCCAACCTCAACCGTTCTATGATTCTGTGATCTTATGACAATTTTCCTCTATCGTCTATCTTCCTTTTTTAATTCAAATACTATTTTTTCATTCAAGACTAAAGACCCTGTGAAGCTGACAACATTCAAGTTGCTTTCAGAAAAGCAAAAGCATTCACATATATTTTTGCATTCAGCTAAGCTGAGAGCATGGCAAGATATAATGTGGGTGTGATATTTTTTTTCCCAGAGAACAAAGTAAATGCTAACATATACTTCAAAGGAGGTTTAAGATGTTACAAGTACTGTCTTTGACTCATCCAATGCTTTTGGAGTAGCATATCCCCAAATTATGAAATAAAATGAAGACTAAGGCGTACCTCATAACACAGGGATGGGAAGCAGCAGTGCAGCTCAATGGCAGCTTCAGACAGTGAAGGGAACATCACTGTGCACTACAGAAAGAGTTATGCAATATGTTTGTGAAATTTAGCCTTTTTTGAGAGGTACTAAGGAAACATACCAAAATGCAAAAAGCATCAATCTCATACAGGAGAGATTCCTTATGTGAATTACAGAAAATGTAATTTGTAGTGCAAAAGGAGTGACTGATGAACAAGGAATGTATAGATCAGTAAAAAGGTGGATGACATGACAATATCAATGGCATTTTCAGAAATGAGGAATTTATTCAGTTCATTATATCATTTAAATTAACCAGGTTTCAGCTGGATGATTACAAATCTGAATCAAACTTTATAAAACTTTTGTGAATGGAGAACTCCAACTACAAATAAAGAATGAAATATAGAATGATGTAGGGTTTTGAGGGTGGAAGTATGCCAAAATCTACAACAGCATTGTGTGGTTTTGAGGGGGTTTGTGTCATTTTCCTTGGCTATATGCAGTTTAAAAATAATTTCATTGTTTTATCTTCAATTTAAGATTAACGTTTGTGTCTTAAAATAAGACAACTTTTTCTATATATATTTTCATAGAAATATATTTTAATTGTGGAAAAAATAGTTTTAAACACTGTATATATAGTTCCTAAAAATAGATGTGTACCATAGAGTAAAATAAAAAATGTTAATTGTTTTCTTTTTCAACTGCTCTGATTTCAATAGCATCTTCTGACCTGGGGTTTTTTCACCTCAAAAAAATGCTCAGCAACCTCAATGACAGTATTAAAAAACAAAATAAATAAATAATATGACTGTAATATATTCTGAAGTAGTTTAGAATTAACATGCCCAGAACTAACTGATAATTGTCACAGATTATGTGACTGACTGCAAAAATAGAGAACTGGAATTTGTGAAGCAAGAGGATCTTTCCATCTGATTTTCAATATTATCCTAGACTTGCCTTTCTCAATAATGTTCACAGGCCCTTTAGAAGTCATTGATAAGCCTCTGATAGTCCACAATCCCAAGTTTGTAAGCCACTGCACAGAAATATGAAATGAGATAGCATATCCTTTTACACTACACTTTAATATGGTCTAGTACAGCAAGTCTCTTCTATCCTCAGCCTTTCTTGCTGCATGCATCACTGGCTTTCCCTGAAAGACTATTGATTTCCACACGAACGATGAAGGAAAAAATATTGGAGCTTTACAGTTTGCTGAGTATTTCTGAAAATGTGATATATATGTGATTTATATATGTCTGTATCTTTATACATATATAAATATGATACATCTACCACTTCTGTAGTTACCCTTTGCAATTTAAGAATAGTAATAATAACAGAAGAAGTAAGAACTCCATTATTAAATGAAGATAAAATCCTGATCAGAAATATATAGCCATGGAAAGGAATTCTAACAACGGCAAAAAGAGATTTATGAATTTAAACACCAAGTTTCCAAAGCTAGGAAGATGTCTTAAAAATATTAGCATTTGCTTTCCCAGTTATTTTATAAGATTTGAAATACTTGAGAAAATAAAACTTTATTTTCATATGTCATAGCCTGCCTATGCGCATTTCCAACTTACTGCAGATACAATGAAGATGTACAGATTAGCTACGAACTATCCTGATATGTATACATGGTATTAATTTCAGGGAAAATCAAACAAGTAAGCAAAGTTAGTTGTCCATCCAAACAAACTAAAGAAATGAGAGATGGAAAAAAAAAAAATCAGGCTGATATTAAAGCAAGAAAAAAGAACACTCAGCAAATAGTTTTGAAATGGTTACAAAATACCAGAAGTAACATATTGAAGTAGGTTTGTTGCAGATTGTATACGAGGTTTTAGAAGCATATTAAACGAACATTAAATTACTTTGCAGAGTCAATTGCTTAATAAACATGAAATGCCAGAATTAATGTTGAATGTGAAAGCCTGTGAAACTTTAATTCTCTGTTCTAGTATCCTTGTGTTTTGCATTAAAATGTGGTCTTTGCTTACTTGACTATATTTCTTCAGACAGATCCCAACACATTCAGAGCAGATGGAAGTGTAGTACTCACTTAAAAGTTAACAATTCATCTTTTTCTTTTTGTCATGTTGATTAAAGTTTAATATAATTTCATTTAAATTTTTCCTGTACCAATTTCCCATAGAAATTGTTCAAAAACTAAATTGCAAATTTTGTTCTGAGTTTTTCTGTGACTTTTGTCACCATATGATTAGATTCTATTAACATATCTTAAAAGCACTCATGTATGCTCTTGAAATAGCATTATTCTCATTTTACAGAGTGGAAACTGAAGTGCAGAAAGATTACGTTCCCAAGTTTCCACTCAATTTGCGTGAGATTTGATACAAACAGGACATTATTTTTTTCAGCACATTTGTGATTATTCAGTAGCAAATGCACTAATGTTGCAGTTTTCAGCAGTTATAGCAGTGAATGGTCAGGATTCAGACATGAAAGACTCTTCCAGAGAAGAAGGAACACTATAGTAGGGACAATTGATTAAGAAAAGTCTGGAGTGTCTTGCTTCACATATGGGCAAAGGAAGAGAGAATACAAATCATTAAAGCAGCAAAATATTACTCATGGCAACTCATGGACATACACAACGTATCTGGGCCAGCTGCTCCAATGTTTGACCATCCTTGTAGCAAATACTCTTACATTTCAGTATATGCCCCTTGTGTTTTGTCCTATCGGTGGGCACCCCTAAGAAGAGTTTGACTCTGTCTGCTTTCGTCTCTCCTATCAACTATTTATACACATTGATAAGATCCCCCTGAACTTTCTCTTCTCCACGATAAACAGTCTCAGCTCTCTCATCACTTCTCAGGTGACAAATGGTCCAGTCCCTAATGACCTTAGTGTCCCTTTGTTGGACCTGCTCCAGTATGTCCATGACTCCCTTATACTGGGGAGCCCAGGCCTGGACTCACCACTCCAGATTTGTCTCACCAGGGCTGAGCAGGGTGGAGAGATCATGTCCCTCATCCTGCTGGTAATGCTCTTCCTTATTCAGCTCAGAATGCTGTTGATCTTGTGTGTTGCAGGGGCACTGCTGATGACTTATGTCCTCATGATCTTAGCACTTCCAGCAGCAACATGTAACATCTGGATCTCATGGATAATAACCTCCTTTACTTTCAAGGGCTGCCTTCAAGAAAGAAAATAAATAAATAAATAAATAAATAAATAAATAAATAAATAAATAAATAAATAAATAAATAAACGACCAATCTGATCCACCGATGACTCCAGAAAAACAGTTGAGAAACATGATGCCCTATTTCATATGGAATCACCTTCTTTCCTAAGTGAATTATAGTTGTTTAAGCATGAGAAGATGTAGTTTATGACTCCAATTAAAGATTTCATCTTTTAATATTTGCATGTATAGAACTCAGCTCTGAATTTTCAGTAAGTTCTACTAAAAAAAGAAGTTGCTTTTTCTTACAACTAACATCACCAGCAACTGAAAAGTTTGAAAGAAATCATTTTGCAACATTCCATGTAGAACACAAAATGTAAGAAAAATCTGGGCTGAAGCCATTTGCGCACGTGACAGAGTAGCAGTGTATAACGTGCAAATTTCCTTTTCATGGACATACAAGGGCTGTTAGTTGTCTGGGCTACAGCATCAAGTGACTCATTCTTTAGTATGGGATTAGGACATTGCCTGTTCCAAACTCCGATTATCTGGTGAGTCTCCTCTGTACTTTGATCCTCTGATTATCCAAACCAAGGAAAACTTGTAACACTGGAAGACAGTGTTGATCTTTCTGTCTCCCTGCCCATTTCCTAGTATTGAAAATCAGAGTGAATAGTAATCTCTTTTGTTGTATAAGCTGAAAGTGAGTTTTTGAAACCCAGGTGCTAGGAAGTGCTCCACAGATCTCCTTTGTTGTATAAGCTGGAAGTGAGTTTTTGAAACCCAGGTGCTAGGAAGTGCTCCACAGATCTCCTTTGTTGTATAAGCTGGAAGTGAGTTTTTGAAACCCAGGTGCTAGGAAGTGCTCCACAGATCTCCTTTGTTGTATAAGCTGGAAGTGAGTTTTTGAAACCCAGGTGCTAGGAAGTGCTCCACAGATCTCCTTTGTTGTATAAGCTGGAAGTGAGTTTTTGAAACCCAGGTGCTAGGAAGTGCTCCACAGCCCTACAGTTGCACAGTACTGACATCTTTATATTGCCTTAGGAAAATACTTAACTTCTTTTCAAGTCAGTGGCTCTCTTCGTAGCACGGACAAAACATGGGTATATTATTCTCAACTTCCTTTATCTTTGCTTCAAAAAAGGTTTAGCATCTTGCAGGCTTTCCAATTTCCTTCAGTCCCCATGAAAAAAAAAGATGTTTAAATATGAATGGTCCATAACATATTGAACTATGCAGCAATTTTTCAATGCTTTTAGTGGACTTTGACCCTGCTAGAAATTGTCTTGAATCTTAACCTGTAACAATACTTTAGAAAAAGTAGTTTGTTTATAGTATTGCTAGATAACAATAAGTATTGTCCGTGTACATCATCACATCATGACACACCTGGCTCTTAAGGGCTAATGGTGGTCTGGGTGATGTATACAGTGAGCGTTTACACATATAGATCTACCATTTAGTCAAATTTTCAGAAAAAAAAAATCCAAAACAAAACAAAAAATCAACCTGCTATGAATACTGCTTTATTCTACCATAATATTGCTTCTTTAAAAATAAAACTTTATTATTTTTAGTTGCATCTGTCAAGGTGGAGATAAAATTTCTCTTTTAAATGGACATTTTCTGCCTTTTGGAACTTTACTATTTGTGAAGATCTGATTTATATTAGTGAAACTTTGAAGTTGTACAGCTGAGAAGATTTTTTCTTCTTTTGGTGTATGACTCTTAAAGTATCTCCTTCAAACAGACCTGAGGCATGGTTGTGGGTATATTCCTCTGTGATACAAGATTTCTTTTCCAGTTGCAATGTCTGAAAGCTTTGATGCACCATCTATTGGGAAATCCTCAGACTAATCGAACTGTAGTCTGGAATGCTGCCTTCTTTTTTTTGTGTTTGTTTAATAGGTGTTTGAATAACTTTAATAATGACAGAAAATTGATAAGTTCAGAAATGTAATTAATTAAGAAAATTCTTACCAAACTTTCAAGATTCTTTAAAAAGATTTCATAATACTTATAGTAATATAGAGAAGAGGAAAAAAAAATCCCAAACAATTGAAAATTCAGCAAAATACCTTTTTCTTAATAAATATCAGCCACAAAATTACAGAAATATAAAATGAGAAAATTGAATGTAAACATTTATCTACAATTTCATTTGTAAATAAACATCAGTGGTACATTTGCAGCATGACTCAAAGACAAGTGATCGTAGAATCATGGAATCATAGATTCATAGAATGATTTGAGTTGGAAGAGACACTTAAGGTTATCTAGTTCCAAATCCCTCACACTTGATCAGGTTTCTCAAAGCCCCATCCAACCTGACCCTGAACACATCCAGGGATGGGGCTTCTACAGCTTATCTGGGCAGCCAGTTCCAGTGTCTCACCATCCTCATAGTAAGGAATTTCTTCTTTGTATCCAATCTAAATCTACCTTTTTTTTTATTTTAAAACCATTATTCCCTGCCCTGTCACCACAGGGCCTCATAAAAAGCAACATCAGTGTCCTGGGTTTGGCTGGGAAAGAGTTAACAGAGTTAATTTTTTTTCACGGGAAGCTAAGAGGGGACCCCACGCAGGCAGCTGACTCAGCCTGGCCAGTGGCTATTCAATATTATGTGACATCATGCTCGGAGTATATATTTGGGGAGCTAGCTGGGGGAAGAGGTTCGCTTCAGGGGTCGGGAACAGGCTGAGCTCTATGGTCGTTCCATATTGTTCTCGTGGTTGCACATTTATGCTTGATTATCCTTTTCTTCCCTTTTTTCTGGTGGTGTTCTCTTAAATTGCCCTTATTCCAACCCACTGGTTTTGCCCTTTCCTCCCCATTTTCACCTCCCATCCCACCGGGGGGAGGAGTGAGCAAGTGGCGATGTGGTAGCTTAGCCACCGGCTGGGCTAAACCACAACAGTCAGGATCCCATGGACAGCAATCCCCTTTATTCTCTGAGGACAACCTTCAAGACGGAATAAAGCACAGCAATTCAGTCCACTGACAACTCCAGAAAAATAGTTGAGAAGCCTAGTGCCATATTCCACATGATATCACATGAAAACCATTTTCCCCATCACGTTATTTTTTTATAATAAATTGGAGAAATAGCTTTTATACTAATATTGACATCCAACTATCTTATAAGTTTTATACGGTTGTGTAAAGAAATCTTAAGATTTGCAATAGTATTTCTGACTTTATTTGGGTTTCAGTGATCAAAGATCTTGGATTTTGACTACAATACTCAATAAGAGCAGGAAACTGATGAAATATCTTCTGTGGCTCAGTGAATAATCTAACCTATGCACAGTATAGTTGGTAGTCTCACAAAACGTAAGCCGTCTAAACATAAATCAAAAATAGTCAGTCTTTTTTAGCGGAAAAGGAAGGAGGTAAGTACCCTCAGAGAATGATGCAGCCACCATCCCACAATTCAGCTCCACATCATAGCAAAAAAATGCCTAATATCAAGCTCTGACTCAGCAGCATAGTCTCATAACAAACTCATAGCAAACCTAATCGGGCAGGATTGGAGTCTTGGCACTTTGCAAAGTTAAGATGAGACACAGTGTAAGGCTTACGGTTACATTACTAGCAGCAGCTGGCCCTACTTATTCTACTGGGTCTCTATTCAAAAAGATGAATAAAAATTTCTGTAATTCCAAGCTATACTTTCTTTGTTAATTTTCCTTTTAAAGAAATTTAAAACAAATTCTTGTTTAACTTTTACATTTGTGTGATTAACACACATGTAAATCACCGTGTCAGTATTAAAATGAAAAATTTAGTAACAGTTTAGATAAAACTAATCTGTCTCACTCCTCTGTCAGTAGAGGAGCTGGTATTAAACCCAAATAAAATCAGACCTACATGACTTTGTTACAGATTCACTGCAGTACACCACAGAGACCTTTCAACAGATATTGATTTGTAACTTCAGCAACAGAATATGATGAAAAATAAAGAGATCCATGGAAGGAGCGGATGTACTGACATTGTGCAGATTATCAAACACCATCAGCAGAAATCAAACAATGCATTACAAATTTAGTCAATTTTATCCTCCCAATGAATCAAGGAAAGTGGGGATCCTTTGGTCAACAGTCCATCATCCTGTTCATCCCTATGACAGGACAGACTATCTACTTTACTTTTGATTGTGATGTTCATTGGCAGAATCTAAGATTTTCTATCCCAACTTTATTAATCTAAGTAAGGTCTCACTATTAAAGGAGGGGGGAATAATGAAACATCAGCCACATCTGACACAAATCTGAGTTATCAGAGTAAATTAGGAGTCTATAAGAGCCCCTAATATAGACTACAAAGTGCCCACAAGAGTGTACCTGTTTATCAGACCTGAGATGCATTATAGCCTTACATTGTGGGTTGATCCCAGTGGGCAGCCAGGCACCACACAGCCACTTAGTTACTTCCTCCCAACTCCCAGGGGGACAGAGGAAGAGGAAAGTAAGTATAAAAGCAAGAAAATGTTGGGGTCAAGATAAAACAAAATTTAAAAAATCTGTATTATAACAAGGGTAAATGGAAAAGAGAGAAGAAAACAAAACAAAATAAATTATGCAAAGGCAATCACTTACCACCTCCCACGGGTATATTGATGCCCAGCCAGTTCCTGAGCAAAAGGTGACTAACCCTCTTAAAATCCCTTCTTTTCCCTTTTATTGCTGAGCATGTTGTTATATGGTATGGAATATCTCTTTGGTTAGTTCAGGTCATTATCCCAGTTGTGTTCCTTCCCACACTCCTCACAATCTATTCACTGAAGGGGCGGAGTAACAAACAGAGAAGGACTTGATGGTATGCAAACACTTTAGCAAAAGCTAGCAAAATCTAAAACACAGCACCCTATAAGCCGCTATTGAAGAAAATTGACTCTATTCTAGCCCAGCCCAGCATGCCTTACTACTCCTGTATAATGTATCCCTGTCAGTTTTTGTTCTCTTTTTCTGCAAATGTTTTCTCTACAAATACGTGGGGGGAAAGGAAGAAGAAAAAATTACAGTATTCTTGGAGAAATGTGGAAGCAAGCAAAGCTGTCTCTCCTTATCCAGCTGTACACCTTCCAAAAAGGGCATTGAACAAGATTATATTCTTCTTCATAGTAGTATGTCCATCAGTATCAAAGAATAAATTTTGGTTCAAAGAATAAAGACATAAAGCAGCATTAGAAAGACTTACAAAAATTAGATCATCATGAGTTAAAAAAAACCAACATCCATATATCAGTAGTATACTTGCTGTAAAAAGGAGATGAGGTTAAGGGGTAGCGCTGAAAGAACATAAAAATGAGTAGTTCTAACACTCGATAATTGATCTGACGGTGGTGACTCAAGACACTCAGATTTTTGGAAGCTTCTGGAAGCAGAGACTTGGATTCTGATATTGACTGGGTCAATTTTCTGCTTCACTCAGTAAGACCATTGCTTTGTGTGATGTTTCAGAGTGGATGGTAAGCTTTTTCCAAGGATTCATTATTAAGAACTGCTGATCTAAAGTCAATGGGTTTTATTAGGAAATATTAGGTAAATGTTGATATTTTAAGGATCCCCTCAACTTACAATAGTTGGAAACTCTTCTGTTGCTAAAAGCAGAAATTATTGAAGTGGCACTTTAAAAGTAATACTGCACACACACGCAGAAGGCAAAAATTGTATAATAAGCTGATCAGTGAACACTGTAGGGTGCTTTGCTGGCAAATTTGTTATTTGTAAGAGTTCATATCTAACAATTATACCAGTGTATTAGACTCACTGGATAATTATTTATTTATTTTTTTTTAATCCTGACACATTATTGAAGCTACAACGAAGTTTATGAAATGCTGTAGTATGGACCCTCCAATGAGACATAATTGTATGGTTGCACAAGAAATGTATGGGATTGGAGCTGAATAGATAAAATGAGCCTCAAATTCATCCCAATCGAATTAAGTATTTAAAAAATATAAACCAACCCCCTTTCTTAGCGCTCCTACAAATATCATTGAAAGAGAAAGATAGAAAGACAAAAATCCTCCTTTATGCAGAATGGGTGAAGTCAAACTGAAGCTAATTGGAGATTACGGTGCATCTTTCAAGATCTGCACAATTAATATGTACCTCTAGGTACCATTTAATATATGAAGATATACAGACTGCTGATAATACTTTTTTACTGATATAAAATATGCCTCCATTAAATTCAAAATATATCAGTAAGGTTTCTTAGTGATACTCCTACATGCAACTTTTCTGAGAGACCAGTACTGTTGCAGTATCAATGACATATTATTTCTTTATTTACTCTCCTTGTGTTGTGTTGTGTTCCCTTAAGAAAGAATGAAAAGGTGAACCTCCTGGTGCCCAAGAGAACCTGATGGGCTTCTACAGAGATTTTAGCATGCTTGGGGAAAAGGTGTTTCTTGGGGCAGTGAAAGAAGAAAATTGGAGATTTTAGCACAGAACAAGGAGTTTGCCCATCACAGACGCACTGAGGCACCAGTGGAGAAGAAGAAAGCAGACAACTGGGCTTTGGAAAATAGCTCATAAACACAAGACCACTTTAGGGAAACCAAGTGAGATTGTGTAGAGTTAGCTTCCGCTGATGAAGCCACTTAGAGACTACCCCTAACTCCAAAGCTAGTCTGGAAAGGGAGATTTGCCTTCACATGTGTCCTGGTTTTAGCTGGGACCGGGTTAGCTCTTCTTTTTAGCAGCTAGAAGAGCTCCATGTTTTGTTTTTACTCAGAGGCTTGCTCTGAGAAGACTGCTGATAGCAAGTTGATGTTTGTGGTTGGACGTGAAACTCCAAGGACTTTTCAGTGTGCTGGAGTGCAGAAGCACGGCGGGATAAGGGGGGAGCATAGTTGGGACAAGGGGGACACGATTCCCCTTGTGATTTGTGGTGGAACTTAAGATTGAGGGCCAAACAGGCCAATTAGTATTCCATATCATGCAGCGTCATGCCCAGTATAAAAGTGAGGGACAGCCGGGAAGAAGGGCTTTTGCGCTTTGGCTCTTTCGCCGCTTTTGCTCTTTTGCGCTTGCTGCGCTTTCGCTCTATTGTTTTTCTTTCTTTTTCTCTCTCTCCCAGTACTCCCACTCTCGGAGTACTATCTTTCTCTCTCTGCCCCTCTCTATTTCGGGGCCTCGCGTTCATCTGGGATTGCAGCTTCGGGATGAGACGGGCTTCGCATACGAGGGGGTGGTGAGCATCTACACTGTGTCTTAAATCACCTGTATTAAATTGTTCTTATCTCAACCCACGGGTTTCCCGTTTATCCTTTAATTCTCTCCCTCATTCCTGGGGGTGGGGGAGGGGGAGTGACCGGCTGTGTGGGAGGGTCAGCCTAACCCACGACAACATGATATAGTTAAAATAAATATTTTTTTTTTAGACTTTATTTTCTGTTTCGTTTTGTTTTGTTTTTTAACGGGTTTTGGTCAGTTGGTCGTTTTTTGGGGAATGTTGGGGTTTTTTTAATGTAAAAGATTTTTTGGTAATTTTGGAGTACTTCTCTAAGAAAATTTAGACAGATCTGTTTCAAAAGTCTAGCTAAATAAATGTCCCATTGAAATCACTCAAGTCAGTGTCACTACTCCGGAAGATATGAATCTGACCACCTGGAAATGTTTAGAAGAAAGATGATTATTATGCGGAGAAAGACTTGGTTTACCCATAGATTGGCTACCATCTAAATGGACCCTGTCATGGACTTCTGCTATGAAGACTTACACAGCAGGAAAATTTCTAAGTTTCAGTTATCTGTCAGAACAAGAGGTCACCCAGAGTAAAACTTAAGAATCTAGGAGCTGCTGTAAGGTCATCTGAGATGATCAAATTCTGCTGAGTAGTGGAAAAGTCTGGACAACCTTTCATGAACTTACCAGATATTTACCTTGGAATAGAGACAAACATTTGTCCAGAGTGCTCCATGTGTCATTTTACTGCTAAAGAAAAAAGGCTCCCAGAATAAAAGTTCATGAGTAAGTATTGTCAAACACAGTAGTAAAATCCTCTGCAGGAGTATTAATCCATCCCAGAAGTCATATGCTCTTGTCAAAGTACAATTATAATGTTTAATCCTTCGTCTCCTCAGTGAATGTCACTACTGGGGAAATGTATGTCCAGCAATGTCAAAGTCACAACAGAAGTCTATGCAGGGATCATTTATCTTTTCTTTTCAGATGTTCAGTGAACTGCAGCAGCATTAAATCCACATCTATATGTAGGGCTATGCCCAGGATGATCAGGAACTCACAGGGACCGTATTCAATTTTCACTCCTTATTAAAGGAGGACGTGCTTCTTTACAGGGATAAAGGGTCTGAAGGACAAAGGTAATAAAATGTAAAATTAAGAAAATTTATGTGGCAGCAAATGAAGGGAGATGAGGACAGAGCTGCAGGGAACTCTTCCACTGCAGTTACACTGCTTTCACTATTTTTGACTTTGAAAATATGATCTATTTGTGAGCTATTGTCCTATGGAGTGCAGTTCTTTCTGAGCGCTTACTAAGCATAATACATACAGAAGAGGGAAATCCATAAAATAAACAACATAATTACTGAAGATATGTTGAGAAGTATGTTACTTCAGCAGTTGCCTTTTGTTGATTCAATACAACTTCTGAATGACATGTAGGCACTGTTTAGTGTAATTATCATAAACTGCTTTTCTCTGAGTCACAGAGTTATAGTATTCCTATCTGACATTGCCAAATTTTTCATTTTTTATGCGTACTGTTCCTGAGCCTATTAATCTTCAGGTATTTTGTGATATAGATACAACATCTTATCTCAAGCAGTTGGAAAAGAAAAACAAACACAAAAAAATCTCAAAAATGTTTACGAATTTTATATGCCTTGTTAATTGTGAGTTCAGAGACACTAGAATTCGCACAGCTGTTGCCAAGTTAATCAATCTACTAGATGTTCTGTGTATGTGAACCCTGAAGATAGAACGTGGCATAAAAATATTGCCTGTTATTAAGTACCTGCTGAGCAAGATATTTTAGTTACATTATATATCCTAGTTAAAAGGCTTCCAAGACACTTCAAATTAATATAGAACCATAAATATGTGGTTTTTTTCATAGTAGATCCTAATCTGTTATATTATTTACAAAACAATAAGCCAATAAGAAAAATTCTATATTTAGGTGAAGCCTGATATCATAGAACTGGAATGAATGATTTTCCCAGATAAGCAAGAGTTGGTGCTTGTGCATGGTCTCCAAATATCTTC
This sequence comes from Tauraco erythrolophus, assembly GCF_009769465.1. NCBI lineage: Eukaryota > Metazoa > Chordata > Aves > Musophagiformes > Musophagidae > Tauraco > Tauraco erythrolophus. Next base: position 92,489,334 of record NC_141465.1, on the reverse strand, counting down.
CTAAGAATTGTGTTCAGCTGTTTCTGTGAATAAAGACAACAAAATAGAAGATTTCCCTTAAAAAAATCTTATACTCACGACACAAACATTGGCTCTAATTTCACAGCGTTTTTATAGACATGTATAATTTATGTAAAAAATAGACATAGTGCATCCATCTTTAAATACTTGTAACTTTCTGTGCTAGCTCTCATAAGGACGCCTATTAGGAGTCATGGTAAATTAATCAAGACAGTTTTATGGCCATACTCATCATGTGGTGTATGTTACTGTATGGTATTCCTCAAAGTTGACACAAGCAGTCATGTGACATTACCTTGGAACTACATCTGCAGCTATTCAAGTTTCACCCAGCAACTTGGAATGAGTAACATCCATATTCTTATTCATATATTTGTATAAAGAGTAGTTGTATACAAAACAAACAAACATCTATAAAAATTGCATTCAAATATTTTGTAGATCTATAGAATAAAAGTGGGACACATCTCACTTGGGTTAATTTAACAAGAAACAAAGCCAGATCTTAAGAACACCTTCCCCCAATCCTCCTTCCCTCCTCCCCAGTGGCACAGGGGGACGGGGAATGGGGGGCGTTGCAGATCAGTTTATCACACCTTCCTTAAGAGGGAGGACTCCTTATACTCTTCCCCTGCTCCAGCATGAGGCTTCTTTCCCACAGAAGACAGTTCTCCACAAACTTCTCCAACATGAGTCCTTCCCACAGGACACAATCCTTACCCATCAGATTGCTTCAGCGGGGGCTTTTCTCATGGAATCACAGCTTCTTAGGGTGCAACCACTTGCTCCAGCATGGAGTCCCTTCCCATAAACTGCAGATTCTTCTTTGTTCCATGGTCAGCCCCCAGCAGTGTGAGGTCTTTTCGCACTGGAGATAACCCTCTGCAAACTCCTTTGAGCACAGATATCTCTGCCTCAGCATGGGCTTCTCCATGGGCTGCGGGTGGGTCTCTGCTCCACCAAGTCTCCACCAAGCTGCTTCCGTCTCACCACGGGCTGAGGGCAATCCTTGCTCCGGTACAGCTCCTCCCGCTCCATCCGCACTGACCCGGTGTCGGTGTGACCATTTCTCTCAGATCTCAGCCCTCTCTCTGCTGCAGCTGCACTGGGCCTGAGCAGCCTGACCAAACTCAGCAGTCCCGGCAAGAATGTGCTCCGCCCAGCTGGCACTCTGGGAGCTCTCCCTGTCACACTGCCACAGCCACCTCCAGTCGAGTGGTGGGCAGCGGCCCGTCTGACAGGCTGGGGGCCAGGGGCGGGCCAGCTCCCCACCACCCCTCTCTCTTCATTGCAGATCCAGCATGGCATCAGTTCCTTTGTCCCTTTCTCAAATATGGCATTCACAGAGATGCTGATCGTCTCGGCCCTGGCCAGAGGTGGGTCAGACCTGGACAAATGGGATTCGGTTTTGTTCCTTGCATGACTGTCTCTACCAATGCAGTTTCTCCATAAGGAAATCTGGCTATTTCTGTCTGTGTTACAACAAGAAGAAAGGACTGTTTCGATCTCTTCTCTAACAAAGAGGTACAACATGTTGTCCCTGTTATGGAAATATAATTATACTATATTCAATTTTTATTTTTAAGTTAAATGTCTAATATTTTCAATACTCCATATTCATGTGATAAACTTTTTTGCTATGGCAAAATTTTTCATCAGGTATATTTGCTCTCGAAGTGGAGCAGCTGAGCCCTTCATTGCTTGGAAGAGAAAGTAGCATCAAGGACAGAGCAATAATGGTACAACTCATAAAAACATGAGTTTACAAATCATAGCACAGAAATTTCCAGTTGTCATTATCTTACTGTATGAACATTTCTGGAGACTAATTTTATGACTGTCAGTTTTCATTACTTTAAATGACTCTGAAATCAGAAGCTGCTCTGAGTCAAGAGATTTGCTATCAAATTTAATGGATCTAATTATTAAAGGTAGCCACTACATTGTTTATAAATTTGAACCTTAGGATAAAAGTTGACATTTCATGCAGTATTCATCTTACTTAATTTTAGGTGTCTACAGGTATCTGAGCTATGTAATCAGGCTCCCTTTATGAACAGTAAAGAGAAAGAAAGAATTCTAGTATTATTCCTCTTTCCTTAATTATCTAAATTAATTCACCTAATGCAACAAATGACCCTCAGACAGCTTTCACACATGGCTAGATGCTATGAAATATTCTTGTTGTTTCTTTCTTTTCATTTCGTTTTGAAGAATATAGTTTCCCTCCATGCCTTAACATTAATGAACTAAAATATGTATGAAGAAAGTTAAAGTGAAACAATAGATAAAGAAACGGGAAAAGAAGAGAGAGTGATTGTGGAATACAGAATATCAGAGGAGAATGTAAGTAGGAGGAATCTGAATACAGGAACTTTACCTTTAGTGGTAAAGGGACTGAAGGAATGGAAGACTGAAGGCCTAGGGGAGAGAAGGACAGAAATAATGAACATGAGATTGAGAAGAACTGTGAAAAGGGGTGATCTGCTGAGGGTTGTGCAGGAGGTGAAAAAAACAAATGGTCATTGAATAAAGTGAAGTTTATTTGCTGCATACTCATTTTTCTTTTTGTTCTTCAATAGGACTTTTACCATAGGATTTTAAAAATTGCAAGCACATACAGCAATGCAATTTTTAATTTACGTTTTATAATACTTCATTTATTATATTAATTGCATCAGAACTAATAGAACAGAACTCCATGGCTGATATGTCTAAAAGGTCTAAAAAAAGTGAATTAATTTGTTTAATAGATTTAAAATAACCACATTTCCTGCTAGTCCGCTGTAGCTCTTATAATGCTTTCTCTACTCTCTGTACTCAATACAGTGTTTCAGGAAGATTCAGAAAGCTTTAAGAAAAACGCCATGCAGGAAGAATTTTGTTTTTCTGAGATCTGCTACAGTTTCCACAAAAGTATCTGGTAACTAAGACTTCTGTTTGATTCATCTGACCCACTCTCAGGCCAAAAATATGAGCCATCGGCTCTTTCTCTACTGTGATAGTACCAGATACACCACTTTCTAATAGCTTGTTATTAATTTTAAAAAACTGGTCTTGAAGTTCTGAAAACACGAGCTCATCTTTATGGTCTTATGAGTTTTTATGTAAGTGTATTTATTGAAAAGATTCTGATCAAACGTATCATACCCAGCTCATATTCATGTACAGGATAAGTAGTGAGCTACACTTACTCAGGTTATTTTTTTCTTTTGTTGGTTCTAGTCAACTGCATGAAATGAAATGAAAAATCCATATACTGTATATTTAATGCATCAGAAGCCTTTTCAACATTCATTATTAACTTTGATAACAAATGTTATTATAACTATGCCACAATATTTGTCTTGTATTAGGGTTTAAAAGTCTTCAGGTATTTATCATATATTGTTGGCATATTTTTAATAATTTCCGCTTAAACAAAATGCAGTACTTTCTGCTTTTTGTTCCAATGGTTTATGAAACCGTTGTGATCATTACAGAGTTCTGTCCCTTGAAATCAACATGCACTTGACATACTACTGAAAATTCATTTTTTCCTTTGAAATGGTGATTGTTATTGCTGATATTAATGTCATTAAAGTTAAATTGGTATATATATGTTTTACCACATTTTTGAAACTAAAGCATGAGTGTAAAAGATGACATAATTGAAGCTATATAACATTTTCAAATGTGTGTCATACCAGCTTGAACCAAGAAATATTTTCTTAGTGCTACTGGACAATTACAAAGAAAAGGAAAAGCACTAACATGGGCATAAATGCTCTATTATATGATTTCACAACTTAGATCATGCCCAGTAAATCTCAGGAAATTAATATATAAATCACCTTTTTATCTAATTTCGGTTCACATTTCTTAAGTATCTCATAGGTCATATGAAGGAGTATCCACTGGTCTTAGCATTAATCAGCTCTTTGTGGCAGAATGATAAAAAACATTTTAATAAATGAATTTGCAATGACCTAATAATATATTATTAGTGAGAAACAGCTATGTAAGTATGATCACTTTGAACTCAAAGTCAGCACCCTTGAAAGGAAAAAAAAAAATCCTTTACTGAAAAAAAAGAAAAGAAAGAAAAAAAAAAGAAGCTTGATAAAAGAAAATACAATGGAACAACCAAAACGATAAAATATTGACAAGTGAAACATATTATTAGAGACAATACACTGGCAACTCCATGCAAATATTTACCTCTCAACAAAACAAGCTCAAAAAAATCTAAACTGGTGAAACAAAACAATAAAGTAAATGTGTGAAGTAAAATAACTGGTAAAAGGTATGATGGAACAAAGAAAACAGAGGAGACAATAAAATCTAAAGCCTTAATGAAAGTGATGAAATGAAATTTTGAGAAAGTGCTGAAAATTTAGAACTATTAATAGAAACAAATTCTCTCAGAATCAATAAGAATGACAAAAGTGCTAAAAATAATTTGCTGGGCGCACAGATGATCACAGTACAAATGAACATACAAGAAATGTGAAAAAAAACCCACAACCCAAACTTGTATAAAATGGAACTATTTCTGTATTTTACATTTGTTGTGGAGGAGTACTGGAAATTTGCCACCTTGAATTCTTCTTTTACTGAGAGGGAACTGTCATTAAAGACAAGTGTCATCAGAATAGACTCAGTGCTAATCAATAGAATAAACACTCAGATTTCCAGAAGCAAGTGGTATTCACCCAAGAGTGTTAAAGCAAGTCAGATGTAAAACTGTTGAACTATTAAGTGTGGCTTTAATTGACCTTGGGGAATGATGTGTGGAAAATAGAGTTAATAAAAAGATTTGGGGGCATATGAGTATCTGCACATCATTAGGTCTGAGTTTTACATAACTGTGATGGTTAAAAATTGTGATAAAACCTAAAATTATTAGATTAACAAAAAATGAGGAAAAGCAAATATGGCTTTTTTAAAAGGAATTCCCACCAGACAAATCAATCAGAAATCTTTGAAACATTTATTTAATAAAGTGTACTCAGATTTCCAAAACATTTTAAGATGATCTTGCAAAATTCATTAAATAAAGTAAGCCACCATGGGACAAAACAAAGATCCTGACAGGGATAAACAGAAAATGAGTGAATCATAGAACCATAGAATGGTTAGGGTTGGAAGGGACCTCAAAGATCATCTAGTTCCAATCCCCTTGCCATGGGCAGGGAAACTCTCCACTACACCAGGTTGCCCAAAGCCCCATCCAATCTGGCCTTGAACACTTCCAGGGATGGGGCATCTACAACTTCTCTTGGCAACCTGTTAAATCATGATGATGCTTTCAACTGATAAAAAATTATTCTGGACAGCAAAATCAAATGTTAGCTACTGAGAGTTCTAATAAATTGGTAAAATGGCAGACAAAATTAAAGGTTAGTACCTTTAATGCATGTGCAGAAAATGGCCTTAATTAGACAAAACAATAAAAATTTCCATATTAGCTATTCTTACGGAAGAAATCTTGTAGCCTTCATAAATAACTCTGTAGTGGCATCATCATAATGTGCAGTCATAAGCAAGAGGTAAATATGTTGTAGATTCCTACTAAAATAAACAAGAAAATGGTAAATGTCACTGTGATCCTCCAGGACTTGCTTAGATTTTGAATACTGAGTACAGTTCAGGAACTATGATATCGAACGTAATATAGTAAAACTTCCTTAAAAATATAGCAAAAGACTGATAAAGATAACCGAAGTCACGGAATAGCTATGGTAAAATACAAAGAAAATATGCCTCTAGTTAGGAAAAAGATACCAAGGATGAAACGTAGTGAATTATATAAAATAATCAGTGCCGTAAAATTAAGAGATTGAGAGGACAAGGAAAGATCATTCATTCTTTATTACAACAGAGGAATTCTTTCCTTATAACAACACAAAAATTTGGGTTGCCCACTGAAGTTATCAGACAGGGGCAGAAGTTAGGCAGGAGTAGGTGAGAATATAACCTTACCTTAAAACTTTTTTGTTTTCCTGAAGCTACTGCTTTTAGTCACTAGTCAAAGATAAAATAGGAGGATTAATGATTCTTTCATCAGACCTATTGAAGCCATTTCTATGTTCTTACAGGTAGTTTTTATCGTTCTTTTTTGAAACATGCAAAATCATTGAAGACCTGTGATGATGTGTTTCCAACTAACTTCTATCATGTGACCTAAACTTTCCTTTCTGAAACAACAAGAAACCCTCTGTTTTGTTCTTCCTTATACACTGGAGTCATTGTAAAGGAAATTTTATTGTTACTGTATCTTACCAGTAATACAGACGTTATATTAGCAGCAGATGCCCTCTGATGTTTGTTGCAAACTGTTCAACACAAGCCTGTGTTACTTAGTAAAGGTCTAGACACCTTCCTAGCTTCATACTAGGAAATTCTGACATATTTTAGTAATCCCTATTGTGTTTATGTTATACATAAACATGGGATTATGTTACACAACCATGGGATTCCTCAAACCCTTCAAAAACACCCTGAACTTTGACTGTGCTTGTGACTTATCCCACAAATGTATTTTGGCGCAACGGTACCAGGCATCAGACAAAGGCATCTGTCAGACTCTGGACCACAGCTCCTTTTCCTGTGGTCACGCAAACTGTCTCTCATGTCTGCCTGTTTTATGAAGATCCTTGACGTGCAATAAGACAACAAACAAACAAAAAAAACCCCACAAAAAAATGAGAAGAAATCCACACCAATCTTCTCCTTTTTAATGTTCTGAATTAGAAGAATTGGATATGTTTTAAAACCAACACCAGGAGCATCTGCATTAGTGAGGAACATAGGTAGTTAGGCTATATAGAACACAACACAAAAGAAAAATAGCCCCTACAAATATTTAGCCCTCTGACTCACTGAGTGTCACAGGCCGCCGTTATAGATGAGAGATGTCATAGCTTTTGATAAAAAGAAATTAAGGACTTCTATTTCCATTTATTTTATTTATTTTTTTTTTTAGCTGCCACCCAGGTTTTATAGTTCATACAATCTTTCTTTGCTTTAAAGATTTACCAGTTTCCTGATTCTAGTAATGTAGGCTAGAAAATGCATGAAAATATACTCAGTACAAAATGTATTCTTACCTTCATCTAGTTTGGATAAAGTCAAGGAAATTTATTTCCATCGCTTCAAAGCTAAAGCTCTTGAGTCCTCAGCACAGGAAACAGATGGGTTTGTTGGCATAAGTGCAGAGCAGAGCCGTGAAGATGATCTGAGGACTGGAACACCTCTCCTCTGAAGACAGGCTGAGAGAGTTGTGGATGTTCAGCCTGGAGAAGAGAAGGCTCCAGGAACACTTTAGAGCAGCCTTAAAATACTTAAAGGGAGCCTACAAGAAAGCTGGAGAGGGACTTTGTAAAAAGGCATGTAGTGACAGGACAAGGGGCAATGGCTTTAAACTGAAAAAGGGTAGATTTAGATTAGATCTAAGGAGGAAATTCTTCACTCTGTGGGTGGTAAGGCACTGGAGCAGGCTGCCAGAGAAGTTGTTTATGCTCCGTCCACAGAAGCGTTCAAGGCCAGATTGGAAGAGGCTTTGGGCAACCTTGTCTAGTGGAAGGTGTCCCTGCCCATGGCAGGGGGCTTGGAACTAGATGATCATTGAGGTCCCTTCCAACCCAAACCATTCTATGATTTTATGATCTTTATGTTCAGAAATCTACCCACAGTTTTCTTTCCTTAGGCCTTTAAAATTCTCAGAAATTTCTTTGCGCTCATAACAAGACTACATGTTGCTAAGCTGCCACTTTTAGCCTGTGCTCATGCGTTTATTAAATTGTCAGGCTACTTAATATTATACCAACTCTAAACTTCACATCTGCAGTGAAAGATTTTTTGGATGTCAATTGCTAAGAAGAGGATCAGGAATCTAAGCTACAAGCAGGGTACAAAACCAATCAGCATGTAAGAGAGAACTACCTAAATTAGCTGAGAGAAAATGCTGAAGATGAGAAGTCTTGGATCCAGGACTTCATTTCATTGATGGCTATTTTGCCTAATATCTTTTTAATGTTAAAGGATCATAAACTACAAAATGTAATCTATAAAACAGCTTATGCAGAGCAAAAACCCAGAAATTTTGTATGATGAATGACCAGATTAATAGATTAAAAAGTCATATTCCTTCTCATACTTGTGCTCATGCTCTCTTTCTCTGGCCCAATGAACCTTTACTCTTTGCAGCCTAATGACACGTTTGCAGCAATGTGGAGATTGTGTTCTGTGAAATGCCCTAATCATAGTTTGGGCACCAGCTGCAAGGTTGATCGGTATAGCAAATATAAAAGTTAAACATGAGGTTACAGAGAGAGTATAACATCATGAGTTCACAAAGTAACACTTTTTTACAGACCTTAGGCCAAAAGACATCGTGGATCACAATACCAATGTGACGTGTTTCTGCTTTTCCAAGCAGAATTAATATGTAGATGTGAAAAGGACAACAGAGAATTTAATGGAGATTACTAGAAGAACTGCTGTTATGTTAATTTCAGAATTTTGCTTTAATTTTACAATTTGTAAAGAATGACATCAGCTTTAGGTACCTCTTAATCTCATCATTTACGTTTCAAAGTTGCAAGGTGATAAGACTCCTCTCAGGACAATTAGGAGTGTGGCCAACGTGTTTAAGAAATGGGCTTAGTGGTATCAGGAATAAGGAGATGTGAGACAGGAATAATACATTATGTATCCTTTGGAGTTTATGAATCAATTTTTACCCTAGCTTCTAAGCATTCTTGATAGAAGATTGTTCCAGAACTTTAGTCTTCTCCTACTTACAGAATCATAGAATCGTTTAGGTTGCAAGAGACCTTGAAGATCATAGAGTCCAACTGTTAACCTAACACTGCCAAGTCTACCACGTGACCATGTCCTTGAGCACCAAATCTACCTGTCTTTTAAATATCTCCAGCATTAATGTCTCAACCACTTTCCTGAGCAGTCTGTTACAAAGCTTGACAACCCATTTGGTGAAATTTTTTTCCTCATATCCAATCTAAACCTCCCCTGGCGCAACTTGAGGCCGTTTGCTCTTCTCTTATTGCTTGTTACCTGGGAGAAGAAACTGGCACTCATCTCACTGTGACCTCTTTTCAGGTAGTTGTAGAGAGCGATAAGGTCTCCCCTCTGTCTCTTTTTCTCCAGGCTAAACAACCTCAGTTCTCTCAGTCACTTCTCATAAGACTTGTGCTCTAGACACTTCACCAGATTCATTGCTCTTCTTTGGACACGCTCCAGCACCTCAATGTCTTTCTTGTAGTGAGGAGCTCAAAACTGAACACAGTATTTGAGATGTGGCCTCAGCAGAGCTGAGTGCAGGAGGACAATCACTTCCCTAGTCCTACTGCCCACGCTATTTCTGATACGAGCCATGTATCTATGTATGTACAAGGATGCTATTGGCCTTCTTGGCCACCTGGCCACACTGTTGGCTCATATTCAGTCCACTGTCAACCAACACCCCCAGATGCTTTTCTGCCAGGCAGCTTTTCAGACACTCTTCCCCAAGCCTGTAGCATTGCATGGGGTTATTGTGACCCAAGTGCAGGAACCAGCACTTAGCCTTGTGGAACCTCATACAACAGGCCTTGGCCCATCAATCCAGCCTGTCCAGAACCCTCTGTAGAGCCCTCTTACTCTCAAGCAGATTAACGCTCCCACCCAACTTGGTGTCATCTGCAAACTTACTGAGGGTACACTCGATCCCCTCGTGCAGATCATTGATAAAGATACTAAACAGAACTGAACCCAATACTGAGCCCTGGGGAACACCACTTGTGATTGACCGTCAACTGGATTTAACACCACAATCCTTTGCGCCCAGCCATCCAGCTAGTTTTTTAAAGATTGTATTTTAGTTTCTGCCTGCAGTTTATTCTTAACCATTCTAAATGTGCTTTTTCCCTGTCCAAAATGATCCTGTTAATAATTATTTTGTCTTTGGTGTTTATGAATTTTTTCCTAATTTCACTTTGCACTCAGCGGTCATAGTCTGTCTCATTCTTAATTTCATTGTGCTCAACAATGACCCCTTGCACAGTAGATTCTAATCCTTCTGCCCATCCCCTTGCAGCTGATCCAGCATGAAGTAATACTTCATTGAACATGAATAATCATAGGCAAATGTACAGATCCAGTAATAACTGTTTGTTCTTTAAACATATAAAGTCCTTCTAATAAGGAAATTATGCAATGTGTTGTGCAGTATGAGTCCTTGAATTCTGAACTGTACAAGACAAAATAAAAAGCCCTTATGACGGTATAATTAGCAATTATTTCAATTTTTGGGGTGTAAAGACTACTAATAATCCATCTTCACCAAAATAAAGATAATTTTCCAATGCTTAAAATAGGACAAAAGGAAAAGCATTTAAAGGATAGATAGCTGTAATATATTAATTTCCAATACAACGTAAGCAGGACTTCTCGATTAAGTATATGTACACAAATAAGGAAATTGAAGGAAAAGTACTCAGAGGAAGAAGAAAACTATGAGTTCCAGCTCACGGTAGCGTGAAGGAGACATTGCAAACCACCATGAAAAGAAGAAGTAAAAATTTTAAGTTTCTGGAAGCTAGGAGGAATGCCACAATACGAAGAAAAACGGAAAAAGGAGGGAAATAGAAACCAGTATAACTTATTAGAAGGAAAAAAAAATGATCATGTAAATGAGACAAAAAACCTGAAATGCGAGTAAGATGAAACGTGGATAAAGAAAAGGAGGAAAATATGCATAAAAGAGTAAGTAGTAAGAGAGCATAAATGTATTGTCTTTCCAGGTCTTACATTTCCACGTAAGGATCCAAAACTGAATCTTGAACTCCAAAGTACTAAATAAGTTAATATCTCTGTTTAATAAATAAAATCTCTCCTTCTACGGCAGCATGATTTTTGATTCTAAAACCCCTGGTGTATGATCTTATTTATGATCTGCAATACAGTGATCAGGGCTCAAAATCCATCATACTGCTTTTGGAAAGTTACATTAGCATGCCAGACAGGTTTGACCATGTAGTTTATTGGCAGATTCAGAATGACGTGAATTAACAGATATAGAAGGTAGCTTCTGGCCACTTTTCACAGCTTCCTTTCCATTAATTTGAATTGTAAACAATTGCCCATTGTTTGAGTGTATATTACTCAAGAGACATGTTGAGACCATGAGAAAAGTTATTTCTATGGCAAGGGTTAATCGTATCAGAAGTTAAACTCAGTTGAACATAAAGAGAGTTTCTTGCTTAAATATTCTCTAACATCTTTTATAAAAAAGAATTTTGACACTTCAGCCCTCATCCAAAATAGATCAGGATAAATGTTAGAGATACATGCTCTCAGCAAAGTTTCTTCATTTAAACTGTCCACCTTAGAAAGTATGATATTGGTTATTCAAAATTCATGCTTATCAATGCAGTCATGTCTAAAGTATTTGTCTCTCCAAGGAGCTGGAAATCACTTAATGCAAATTCTAATATATGCATTCTTCATGCTTCAGAAGTCTCTATTCAAATTTGGCTTTGGCAGGACTTTTAACATATCTGTCATGCATCCCTCTCATATTTTTGTTAACGTATTTTAGTATTTCTTCTTATAAATCTTGTGTATGTTAAGTATATAATATAAACCATGTTTCACAGAGGGTGGAGAGATGATGTAAGAACATGGAATACATGAATCTCCCAGGTTATACATGAAAACCAGCTAAATAAAGGTATTGAATCTTGGTCAATCTGAACTGTCCACCCATCTGAACTATCTACCCACACAGCAGAGTGCAGCTAGATTTTATGTAGGATGAAGTCAGAATAAACCTGAAATGTAGAAGTGGACCCAAGAAATACTAAGGAAAGGACTACTAGTTTGTAAAACACAGATTTGACTTATATCCCAGGTTAACATTTTAGGCACTAAACCATTCCAACTCTGTGTGATTCAAGCCAGCTGTTTTGCCTGAACAAGTATTTTTTTGGCACTAAGAATTTATTTTCTTATTGATCATCATATTATCCAGCATCCAGACTTGCATTTCCTGTCTCTTACTGTAAATAAATCCTGGACCACATAGCTGGGCATGTAGACTTTTATTTTCAAGGGAGAGTTCTTTCATTACGTTTCCAATAAAAGGAGATCAAAAAAGTTGAAACTTGAATTGTTGATGATGTTATGTGTCATTTCATTATAGTCTTGATAGTCTGACTTGAGAAAAAGATAAGTGAATTAAATACTAATGTTTATCAGAGTCTTTAAGAGTCTTGCCCTTTGAATTTGCGTAAGAGAAACTGGGTATGGGCAAGTTTAAAACACTCAGGCTAAAACTCTAACTGTGTTACCGTATCCACTTAAAAGAATCACCTCTGCCACACATAAAAACAGGCATATTTATTTTTGCACAGTGACATTTTCAGGATTCAAATTCCTTAAAAACAAGTTGTGTCAAACAAAGCCAGGTTACAAGTTTAACATTGTGCTCTATGTCTTCACTTGCATTCTATACACACATATCCAAGATATAAGGGAGTCATGGTAAAAGCATAACATTCAGTAAACTGCTCTGCAAATATTGCAAAACTTAGGACAGCTTAATTGAATGTATTTACAACCATATTTGTACATTTTCATAATGTATTTAGTCTCTTACATTCAAATCGATTGTACATTTATTTTGCTCTGTAGTTCCTTACCATACTAAATATACTCATACCTCAACATCCCAAGATACTTCTTAAATACTAGTTTTGTTTTCAACTAAAATTTCAAAGATTTTGACTAGACCAGTTTGACGAAAAGTCATATAATACACCTGCAAACAGTTGCACTCGCATATGACAGCACTGGAAAGGTCATATTTATGACACACTGCTAATCACATTATTTCTACTTAACTATGTCCTATTTGCAGGGAAGACTCAACCCTCAGTTTCCAGCCTCTTACATAGACCAAGCAACCATAATCTGATACAAGCTTTTTTGGTATGCAAGGTGAAGGCAGAAGCTTTTTAGTTAAAGATTAAATCAGCCATTAGCATAAATCTGCTGACACCGTATGTTGATTTCACCATTCCAGAAAAATGCTACTCATGTTTTTGTTTTGTTTTGTTTTGTTTTCAGTTAATGCAGTCCTTCATTCCGTGTGTAACAGTTACTTCTGTGCCATTTTAGTTAAGGCTCTTCCTCTATCTAATTCTAAATTTATAATTAATTATCATTGATGATAATATAAATTAGTGAACATAAATTAAAAATAAAAAGTACATAGAAATTATCTGTTTATTGTTTGGAGGTTTGCTTTTTTTATGGTTGCTTTTTAAGAGGGAAGAAGAGAAAGACAGCAATCAAGCAAGTAAAGTTCTTTGAGAATCTTGGTTTCGCTTTTTTTTTTTTTATGACTCTAAATCAGTTCCTTAATGTCAACTAAACATAACCAAAAATATCTTAGTTTCCTGCCATAGAAAATAAGTTTTCAAAAGATCATGTGTTGTGTAATTTTATTCTAGCAGAATCCTGCCATGTATTTTTCTGCAAGGTTCCACACACATAAACAGGTGTTACATAAACATCTTAAATAAGATATAGCCACAATTTTGAAAAATGAAATAAAAAATAAGCATCTGAATTTAAAAAGCAAAGAAAATAGTCTGTGACTTTAAGAAGTGCTAAACATTGACAATTCACAATGAAATGAGCAATCAATCCTTTGGTGGTTCAGAACTGCACAAAGAAATACCATGAACTTTCATAAAAACAACAAATTTAGCTACAATAGCTGCACAATGGATCTATTATTTCAAAAGTTGCCTTTAATCACAAAAAATATATTTCTTAAATTACGTCTATATACATAGAGTTGGTAAAGAATATGTAGTATGGTGTAAACTATTTGCGAGGTAAACGATAACACAGATAAATCTATAAGAAAGTCAAGCAGATTTACAATTTCAGACAGATCACACTGTTTGGTATTTTTCTACACTTCATTGTTTTGATTTCTACTAATTTAGGTGCCTAAATCTGGATTAGTCATGTTGGTACCTTTATAAACCAAAGAAGAAAACCATGCATCTCACGCAGTTGATTTATTTGTATGCCTGTGTTTGGGTAAGGTGAAGTTGTTCTCTTCCTGCACAAGGTCCTGGAATAACTAATACCCCTTGATGACAGCAATCTAATGAATCTAATGTCTTTAAATAATCCTATTTTATGTTCTGAAGGCTTGTAAAGTTTAATTATATGAACATGTTTTGCAGGTTACTGTACTAAATTACTCCCTTATCCCTGAAATCTAGCTACATGTCTAGACTTTAGGTTACCAGAAGCTGCAGCTACAATTTTCTGAATACTTTTTCTCTTTCTAGTTTAGTGAAGAGATATCTTTTACTGCTTTTTCACGTCATTTGGCAGCTCAAAATTATCCACTCTCTGAAGATCGTAACAGTGCTTGATTTCAGAGCAAGGAAATTGTTTTTGTTCAGTACACAGTTGAGTCTTGCAGTTATGTTCTAAATGGAATTCCTCTCATAGTTATTTGAAATAAATGTTTGTGTGTCCAGTTCCTTCTAGGCATTTATCAGATTTTAGAGATTCATCTTACTCAACTTAAATATTTATATTAAGTAATGTAGGTGTCCACAATGTGTATGTCTGCATCTGAACTAGTTATTTTAGACAGCTTTTGCAGTTAAAGTGTGATTTATTTCACTTTTAGAATTAGATTAATCATGTCCTAGAAGTAGTAATTTTGCTACTCTAGCTATAAGAAAAAGCTTAGGATGTATAATTTTGATGTGCACATTTACACAGGAGATATCTATATTTGAGAACACTCTATATTAATGAAATACTTATTCAGTCTATTATTGCAAGTCTTTTTTCTCTTTTTCCTTTCATATGGGACAAATGACTATTTTCAGTTGATTGATATCCTGAAAAATACACAGATGTAGAAACAAGAAAAACCCCAACCTAATCTCCGATATATTCTGTTTCCATACTATGCCTACACGTGAGATTTTCCACTATGTGACTGAAATATCCCAGCCAAATCTTTACAGAATTGCACTCAGACACATTTTACCATTTAACAGAAAAACAAACCAAGAACTTTACATTAAGCAATAGCAACTACTGTAGGTGATTTAATAACGCTGCTGAGTAAGGATGATTTATTCATCACTCTTACAGAACAAATTTCTTACTGAAGTGATTCACGAAAGCTAATTTTCACAATAAAGAGAATCTTTCTGAGTTAGCATTTCCCATACTTAACCACATAATGTCAGTACTAATGAGTATTAATTGTCTGTGCGCTCACACCTGTGTTTACTATATGTGTCATTCATTGGACAGTCAAGGTTAATTTTTTTAAGCTTAAGCAACTGAAGTAAAACATTTTTCAATTCAGCCTTTCTGAAGGCTGAATCATCCCCGTTGGTTGCAAGATGCCACCTTCTAATATCTAATGGCACTGGATGCATATATATATATATATGAGGGATCATGGATTCTATTTGCCTGCACATAAGTACCTAGTATCATCTGAAATACTTTAGAGCTTCCCAGTTGAACTTCTCTTGCCACTCCAAAACTTAATCTGTGTCATACCTGCCAACCCTGTGTGGATGTCAGATAATTTTGGGCATCTCAGATGATATTAGACACTTATGTGAGGGTAAAAAAACCTGAAAGTTCATCTATTTAATTTAAACATCTCATCTTTGGAACAATATTTCTTCCTGAAGGCCTTTAAGGTCAGCCTTCTTCAGTGACTACTGTTGGGGAACAGCCTCTACATTAGAAGTGGTTCACTAAGGATATCAGACTTTACACACAACCTAGCTGTCTAAGTGAAGAAAACTAATTATGACCCTGGCTCACAGACCTAATTCTGAAGAGTACTAGAATTCTACAAGAGGGGATTTTTTTTTTTTTTATTATTTTTATTTTTATTTTATTTTTATTTTTATTTTTATTTTTATTTTTATTTTTATTTTTATTTTTATTTTTATTTTTATTTTTATTTTTATTTTTATTTTTATTATTTTTTTAATTTATTTTTTAAGCATCATGTCATCATGAAAAATCTAGGAAAACATGGTGTGACAGAAGTGTAAGCTGCTTATACCTCAGATTGGACTACTTTTAAAACTCTTAGAGAATAATCATAGAATCAAAGAATGGCGTAGGCTGGAAGAGACCTTAGAGATCATCTAATCCAAACTTTGGCAGCTACATAGATCCCCAAGGGGAAGCTGTGGATATCCAGTGATTACAGGCTGTACTATTCCCTGCCACTGCATTTATCTTTGTTTGTAATTTTCATCATGGTTTAATTTCTAATACTTGTGGTCCTGCACATGGAAATCACGGTTTTGCTGATTTAAGGATTTTGAGCAGTCTTTCTGTCCCTAAGTGTACCTAACGCCCATGTACTATGAAGCAGAACTATAATGAGGGAATTTGCAATGAAATGTAAGGTTATGCCAATTTGAGCAGCTTTACACTTAGAAAAAGGCTGAAGAGTAACTATTCTGCTGAATATTTCATACATTCTCATTTAAGTTAAAACAGATAAATTGCATGGATAATCTATTTTTAAACAGAAATATTTCTGAAGTTACTTTTATGTATTGAGATTGTCTTGAGTTGGCAGCTAGCCTGTATTATCTAGTATATGTACATCTGCTTGGTACAGCAGATGCAAAAATGTCTAAGAATTTGATATTCTCAAAATTTAAAGTATGTAACTAGTTACTGACTTCTAAGATATATTTGAGCAGTTTTCCAATATTGAGATTTTAAGTATTACTTGGGGATAAATAATAATTTTTCTTCTTTTATGGTGAATGTACAAAGTCAAGTCCCTATTTTACAAGAAAGGATATAAGAAATGACTGCTTTCAAACAGTATTTCAATTTATGAGCTAGTAGATTGGTTGCAAAGTTATTTCCCTAAAACTGGATTGCTTCTGTTGGGAATAAAATATGGTAGTCTTGGGGAATGTCTTCTTACAAGTAACAAAAATCTGTTTCCCTAATATTCTTTTCACATTTCTGAGATACTGTTATTCTACTGTATTATCCTTCACACAATATTTTGTATTCTGATATTTTGAGAAATATTATACCAATTAAATTGTATGCTATATTTGGTAGGAAAGCTGACTCTGCATCAAACTTCTGCCTAGGTTGGAAACACACTTTGTAAGCAATCTGGGATCCTGATTTCTGATTTGTGCATGTCACACAGAAGCTTCAAATGTGAGTTGTAAATATTGCATTTGATATTTTATTCACTCAACTGAAGATGTCCTTTAGATTATTAAAAATCTGGAGACAATGAGACATATTAATAAACGTGAGGTACATCACATACAAGAGACCTGGATGCCAGAAGTGGGATTGTGATAAAATTGTGCATGACAAAATACACAGCTTTTTAAAGTTGGAGTAATCTGTGAACTGTTTTAAGCTCTCTATTAAAAATGTTTACATTTTTAGAAAGTTTAATGTCTTTCCTCAATGTCTAGATCTTTAAAAGACTGAAGACATATCAAAGAAGTTTTACTTTGGAAAAGAAAAATAAACTTTTATTTTTTATGTCATACCCATCCACTTTCCATATAGTGTGTTGAGGAATTGATTATCAGTATGGTGTACTATTACACTTGCTGCTTTCATCAGAGAGAATTCTGTGGGAAAACGTGCCTAATGGTGGAACGCCTCTGCAATATAAACAGAAACTGGAGGTGGAGAAAAGTGAGAAAAGCAGTATTGTAAAAAAAGCTTATGTGCAGTGGGATTGTGAGAGTATAAAACTAAACACAGGTGTATGTATGGGAGATGCTAATGGCAAAAAAGTGCACCATGCCCTGTTCCAGGCTATGAAGTTGATGTAGGTAAAACGGCAAAAAAGTGCACCATGCCCTGTTCCAGGCTATGAAGTTGATGTAGGTAAATAGTTTTACACTTGGTTTTGTACCATCAAATTCCATACATGCAAATAGTCAAATGTCTGTTTCACACAATGTTACAGAATTATTCATGTAATTTATTGCGACTATTTGATAAGAGATACAAGAGCTTTTTTTAAGCCTTCACAGAAATGTCTTCTCTATTTATTCCTGATGAAATAACTAATGCATAGTCATAGATAACAAAATATATTTTATTATGCTCAGTCCATTGTGAGCACAGTAATAAGGAAAGACATGTAGAGTGTGAACTCTGTTGTGGGAAAGCTGTATTTCACTCATAATCACAATGCTCAGTGTTTCTGGTATTTGCTCATGGACATCAAGGTATGAGCCATTAAAACTTGCATAACTTCAAACTCATTTGTGAGTTATTTTTATTGAAGTCATTGACAAACAATATTCAAGGGAATTCATTTGGGCCTCTAAACATATAAAACAATCTGAATAATATAGAGAGCTTTCTAGATACATTTTAACATGAGCACTTTTTAAATAATGGTCATTGATGGCAATTTTCTGTAGAATAGAATTATACTTAAGGAAATCATACTTTGTCTATGCCAAAATGGTTACTTTATGCAAATTAATGTTAGCTTAACAGAGTAACATTGAGAAAGGCAGCTCCCTGAAAGCATCCTTAAATTGCCTTAATAATTTGACCAGTTTCATATGATTAAAAGTCTGTTCTATATGCAAAAGAACTTTTTAAAATTTACTTTTGCATTTAAACAATGTTAATATTTTAATTGCAAGAACACATATACAAATATATAGAACAATTAATGTCAAAGTAAAAATGTTCTTACCTTCATATCTTTTTATTGCCTTTTTTGTGGCCTTTAATGCACAAATTTTCGACAAAATTGGACCAGAAAATGTCAGTAATAAAGAGCTCTACTATATAATGACTATTAAATGACATTTTTCTATGTAGATCTTTACTAATGCCGATTATGTTTCTAGCATACCTCGCTCTCAATAATAAAAACTGTAAATGTAAAAGATAAAGGAAAGGTATAAAACTGCAAGATAATCAACAGTTCCATAAACAAGAGGATCACAAGATTAGTCTTTCTTTTGCAAAATGTTTTTTTTAACGCTACTTTATTGGTAGAAACGAATTAAAAATGGCACACTCAGAGTCACAGGAAAAGATTTACCTATTTTACTTGATCAGTTTTACTATTGAGTTCAACTCAAATTGTTCCATATTTATAAAGCCTCTAATATTGTCTAGAAAATTATATTCTTGGAGTTTAACCATCTAGCATTTTGAGAGTAATTAAATCAGGAAAACTAATTCATTTGAAAAACAGAAAAAAATGTTATGTTATTTTTCTTCATTTTGTTTACTTAACCAATAAAAACCCTGCAAAACTGTAATTTCTTCTATGATTTCTTTAATAATTGTATTAATAAACATTAACAGCAATCCACAGCTACAACACTGATGAGTTTATTCCTTCTTTATTCCTTAATTTGGCTTTTACATACTGCTTCTATAAGCACTTTGAAGATAACTATAGTCTTTTGTGCTTTTTCCTCTTTTTTTTTTTTTTTTTATTTTTGAGCAGCAAATATTTTATCCTCATCAGAGAAATAATCAATGAAAAGAAAAAGAAAAAAGAAAATTCTGGATCCCAATTGGCTGTCACTGATCCATAATATCCCCACTGGTCTCAGAAGCTTATGTTTATGTGAAGCAAAATTTGCAGAGACATAACATCTTTTATTCAACAAGTTGTTATAGTTGGGGAAAAATGGACATCGTTGTCTGTGAAAGAAGGAATGATTGCAATTCAAAAGTCAACTGACTGTGGAAAACTAATATTGAAGATTTTGCAGCTGATTTCTAATTAGGACAGAGAAGCATTTAAAAAGATTTAAACCAGTATACTTAGGCTTCAGAACTGAAGTTCAATTTGCCAGGAAACAGAGATCTCCATGCATGCTGATGCTGTTAGAAGGAAAGACACACCTTCAAATCAAATGTCCCAAGTAGAAGGCTGTAGGTATTTTTTCATTTCAAAGGCTTCCACTAGGAAAACTTTTTTAATTACAACCAGATTCTTACCCAAAATTGCTAGTGATAGAAGACTGTGAGGTTTCTGCATTTGGTCCATAAAATGTTTCCTGAAGGATCAGCAAGGCTTTAAAGAAAAGGTATACTTGGTAGTTCTGTTCCCATAGCCTATGCCTCCCTGAATAGCAGAATTTCGTATTCCATTAGTGGCCTTAGGATTCTAACCACTTCAGCAATGTCAAATCTAAAACCTCAAAGTATCATTACTACCAGAAATGACAAATCCTAGCACAGATGACAGTAGTATATTTACCATATGGACTTTATTAGATCAAATGGTCTAATTTTCCTTACTCCACTTGCATTTATTCTGAATTCCCTACTTGTACTTAGTCATAAGTGGAAAGTCATAAATTGGCAGCTTTAGTCAGGCAAAGTTGTGTATGTACAAGCATCAGAAAGAAATAAAATGTAGTATTTTTATCCCTCTTGAAATATTAGAAGAGGATCTATAAACTGTTTTGGTCATTGTTCATCTGTTACATGATGCAGTGAAGGAACAGTATCAATTTTCCAGCTTTTCATGAGCTTCCAACATGCAGAAGGTGCATTAAACAATGAGATCACAGCCCACATGCTTAAATTGAATATAAGATTAAGAAAGAATTAGGAAACTGTTCTTTTGACACTCACATTTGCAACAAAGCCCCAGTGCAGTCAAAGGATTGCTTTGTGTATGATTAGATTAAACACACAGGCTTCTCCTTTGACAGATTCACTTATAACATGTGTTAATACTGGCAAGGAGGTACAATCTGAAGTTACAAAAAAAACGTCTTTGAAGTTTACTTTTGGTTTTGTTTTCCTTCTACTGTAGAGCAACAGCTCAGTCATTATAAATGAAACTTGAATATCCAGACTTTTCTGCCTCTTCCCTTCAGTAAGAATCAAACTGCCTGTTTAAATGAGAAGGCAATAACCCATTTGAAGACAAGACCTGAACAGAAAAAAATTATATTACCATCTACATTTATTTATTAAAAAACACAGTTTAAAATTGATTAAATGTACTTTGATGTTTCTGCAGTTAAAACTCTTGCAGTCAGAACTATTCTCCTATTCCCTCCTGCTCCTTGTGTAGAGCTCTCCCTTGATTATCCCATTATCCAGGACACATGCATGAGAACAGTACCTGAACTTACTACTCCGTATCCACATACTTATGCCTATAACAGCCTGATTTTTCTCTTGTTCACTGTGAACAGTTTTTATGATTTTATAGGGCATAAATACTTAATCTTTCTCACTTCCAAACTTGATCAAGTTTGTGATCAACAGAGTATTCACTGTGTAAATCCTTGTTCTCATGAAGTTATCATCCTTGTTTTCTGATAGAAAAATAATAATTTCACAGTCAGTAATATCCTAAGCAGTGCTGACAAAGTCATGGTTGTTTGATGACTACAACACACGCACCAGCTCTTCCAATATTTAGGGAAGCCATCTGCAGAAAAAAATACACAAATTAACTGAACAGGAACAAGCCATGAAAGAGATTGCCAAAGTGCTGTGTCAACATTATTCTAAAATGGTAGAAACTAATGGGAATGTAAACCACTAAAAATAAATATAACACATAATATCCTAGTGCCGTCGTTTTAAATTTGCTTACTCACAACTGACGTCTTACACTTGAAAGTGTGAGAACAGAAAAAAAAAAAGAAGTGATTTTACAGCTGTCATCAATTTTGTGAACTGTTGATATGCAAGGGGTTTCTATAATCTGTAGACTGTAGCTGATGCTTTCACTTTAGTCCCTGAGGCAAGGTAAAGGCTACTAATACCAAAATTGTATAATTCCAGTATTCCTGATTAGGTTCAAAGTCTCCCTTAGAATAAGTTTGGCAGCTTTAGATGCTATTCAAGACAACAAAAGGATTAATAACTTTAGAAGACTGGATCTTTCTGAAACTAACACAGTTGAGTCAGCATATATGATATGTCATAATAATAGTAATGATAATACGCTGTAATTAATGGTACTGTGTATAGCAAAGCAGAGGTGTTTTCTAACACCTAACTATCTGTGTCCAGACACGGTTATTAACATTTTTTTATGTGGACTGGTGGATTTGGGAAAATATTTTTTCCAAATTGATTTCTTATTTCCTACAGAACGTCATAAAAATTTTCTCTTGGAATTTAATTAGTAGCAGATAAAAAAGATGGTCTTCTGCATTAATTTTATATCATGTATGTCTCCATTTAAGCTTGACAACAGAAGCCCTCCTTTACAATCATAAAAAGAAATAAGCATTTTTCAGTATAATACATCTGGTCTATTTTAAATATTTATTTTAGGGTAAGATCATGCTTTCGAGGTATTAAAACAGAACAATAACAGAGAGTGTTGAGATAATCCTTCATTTCTTTTTAAGTGTTTGCTATGAATTGAAATCTTTCAAGCACTCCTGTGACATAATAAAATACATTTCTTCTACAACCAAATCACTAGTCCCCAGTTTCTTGCATTATACCCCTATTGCTATTATACCTATTAATTCTTACATGGTTCAACATTAGGAAGGTACATACAGTTCAACATCTCAAAATATCCACCAAACAGAAGAAAATGGAATTGAAGTATGAAATGAAAACTTGGCTCTTTACATAAAATAAACAAATTTTCATAGGAAGGACATTCAGGACATGCTGGTTACCAATTAAAATTACAGATCTATTTTGATACTTTTTATGACATTTCTTTTGCACGAAGAAAGATGAAAGAAAAAAAAGCTATAGAAGTTGATCAGAACAAAAATTTTGTCTGAAAGGTAAGAAGATTATATTTCTAATGACTCCTTATTCTGTATTTTTCCAGTTTCTTAAGGTCTAATTCTCTCCTGACATAATACTTGATAAAATATTAGGACTAGTTTTACAGCTATGACAACCTCAGATACTGTATTATTTTTTCAAAAAAGTAATGGTTTTATGTACAACTATCAAAATATGTTACAGACAAAAAAAAAAAAGACTTTACGATTACCTGTGTCCATTCATTAGTTTGAGGGTCATATGCTTCCATCGTATTCAGGTATGTTTGACCATCATAGCCACCTACTGCATATAATCTGTCACCAAGGAGACAGACACCAACGGCATCTCGAGGCATACTCAGTGGAGCCACCATTGTCCATGTATCAGTTTTTGGATCATACCTGAGGACAGAAAAAGGAAACTGAAAGTCCAGGGAGAAGATAAGTGTTAATTCACGTGGATCTTCACTTGAATATAGTCCTTTTTTTCCTGGAAAAAAAAATAATCCTTTAGCATCCTATCAAAAAAATATTCTTCCTAACAGCAAAAAGAAAACATACAGATTTATTGTGTTCCAAATTCAAACCTCTAAATGTTGATTAGGAGCTTTTGCTCAGCTAACCTTTTGGAATAAGCTAAGGTATTTGTGGGGTAAGGTGTCAAAAAAAGACATCTGAGAAGGATATAAGAGCAATATGTGGATGTATGTATGTTTTTATATATATATCTTAAATAGGATATTTCTTGTAGCATATTAAAAATATTATTTCTAAAATTATATTATGATATATTTTAATTTCTAAAATTATGCTAGACAATATTCACAGCCAGAAAACCTCCCTAAGAATTCAAGACATATGCTTAACTGTATTAGAGTTAGATTCTCCTCCTGATATTTGCTCAAGTGAAGAGAATAATGCTGTTTTTAAGACATAATCACCACAGAATTTTTAAAATTGAGTGCAAAATTCCTTTTGTATAATGAGAGTCATTTAAAAATTAAACATTTAGCCTAAGTCATTAATTTAGATATTCATTAATAATGTAAAAATTTGTTAATTTTAGAAGCCATTCCATTGTATCTTTTTTGGACATCTTTGAAATAGAAATGAATCCCCTTTTGATAATGCCTTTCAGTTTGTTACTAAGGATGTTTGGAGTACTAGGGTAAACTAGATACCTCATTCTTAGATGACAAATATGACTAAAATAGAATACTGTATCACAGTATAATAGAGTTAATTTCATCTGTCCTTAAGCATTTCTGCTATGTAGCAGAATCACTTGATAATCAGTGGGGAAAATAAACAGCTTAAGGATATAAATCCTTTGACTGGCTTTAGTCATTTGCTTAAGTGTAAAGTACATCACACTTTGGGCATGATCATTTCTCTAAAATAATGATGAAGGAATTCTATAATGGTTAAGAATCTTATTTATTTACAAGTCCTCTAACTACTATATTGATATAAAATTAGGCATCAAATCAGTTTCTCCTACACCCTTAAAAGACAGCATTAGTTATAATTTCATTTTTTTGGTGGGAGTCAAGTTCTTTCAACATATTTTCTCATAGTCTAAACTTTATTCGCTAGAAGTTGATAATCCTACAGAAAGTTGTATATACTTATGTTTTACAAAGAGGAAAATTCCAGGTGTTTACTACAAAGGCTGCCTATAAGAGCATCTGAAACTATTTCAGTCATTCATATTTTCAATAAGCAACTAGTAGAAACACTGTTTGAAGTCCCACGTTATATTTGAACAATGGAAATTTTTAAACTTAAAATATAAATATTGCAACAACAATGTTACAGTGCTTTGCCTGTAACTGCCTTTTGGTTTATAAACATGACCTTCACATTGGACAATAACAGAATTTTCTTTAGCCTTGACAGATAAATACATTTTGGGAAAAAATTCTGATTATCTACTGGCTGCTAATCTTTCTGCCTTTATGGGTACTTCTCAGAAAAGAAGATGTTAAAATTTGTGTTCAACTTTTTATGTCTAAAATACCATTGATTGTGTTGTTAGCTTTTTAAAAAAATAAATTCTTTGTTTTATTTATTCACATTTTTTAATTTTGCTATTTTTTCTTAAGAAATTTTGAGTTAAATATCTAGATATGTGATAAATATCTTTGAAAACGTGAGAGGAAAATAATTTAAAACAATGCTTAGATATACGGAAGGGAAATGCACATGTAGTAAGTTCCCCCCCCAAAAAATTTTGAATAGATTTTTTCAAAGACTGTGTGACTTTTCAACAACAGCATTTTATGCCTCTAGCTGAGTTTCCCAACCAGTAAAATGCACCAGCATGTATTGTATCTTCACCTGCCTAAAGGCAATAAATTTTAATAGACTCTTTGATACGCTACTCTTGAATTACAAGGGTCAAGGTGAAGAGGTGCAAAAGCAGGGAAATTAAATACAATTGACATCTTTGAACGTTATTTTTTTTTAATAAACAAGTATATAAGGCTAAACAGAATTCTTATAACTCAATTCTGTCAACAAAATAGAACCTCACAAGAACTTGTATTCTGTAATTGCCAGGAAAGTGTCTGAGATTTCTTATATCCTTTCTTCTGCTAAGAACAACTGTATATTTCACCTTTATAATAACTAGGCATGCCCTAGTGAGAAGGGTTATGATAAAAGTTCCTGAATGTGGAAAGAAATCAGTTTGAAAATAGGGTGAGACGAAGGGGAAAAACTGTAGATCAGTTGCTTATGTTTTTAATAGCTGTCAAGTTTTGAGTAACATTTGGAAAAGAAAATAAATACTTTATAAAGATCTGCCAAAATATCTTCAAAATTTTGTAATTCTTAAAAAGGAACTAGTTATTTTACCTTTAAAAAGGAATACAGCATTGTACTTGTCCAGCTTGTGAAGAGCTGACAAACATAACTATTATTTTATTTTAGGATACTTGAATCTATAGCAAATCCTTTAAAATTGAATCAATCTTAGAAGTGATCAAACTAGGAGTTCTAGTTACTATTGAGCAGGATTTTAGCAGTGGCATTTAAAAAACACATTTTACAACATTTACAAATTTTTAAATTCACATAATCTCGAAAATAAATTTTAAAACATTATGTCTGGTTTGACAGTCTTCCAGGAGCAAATTGGTATTTGAATAAAGCACATCCTATCAGGCTGCATCAGAATGACAAAATGACTGAAGTGGAGACTCATTCCTTAAAAAGAAAAGAGACTTACTTAAAAAAGATGTCCTAGATATTTACAGAAAGTAAAACTTTCAGAGATATATAAAATAACCTACCATAATAGAACTCATTATCACTTACTAGTTTTTGGTTTCCTAAGTTTTTGAGATGTTTTTATATTTAGAAGATGATGCATTATTTTTGAATGTAAAAATAGATACATTCAATCATATCCCAGACACGTTATAAGCTTATCAATCATTGGGAGGGCCATGAGAGTTTGCTCACGTTTTAGTGGAGTCCACTGATTAACTAACATCCGCTCAATTTAAGCTAGTAGCCTTATAAATTCTGATTTGCCAGTCCCAGCTTTTAGTCTGAAAGCTAACTGCCCATGAAGTACATCATCCACATTTTTTGCTATCAGCACAAAAATACCTAGACGAGGAACACTGCATGATGTCATTCAGATACCAGTACGTAAAATAGCTTAAGGATATGTGATTTAGTTTGTTGTTACAATCTCCACTGAGAAAGACAAATGTGTTGGGATGTGGTCTCTCTTCAACACCAGAGACCGAAAAATGAAAGAAAATCTCCCTTACAAGTACCAATGAACAGAAGTAGTTGGAAAGATTTCATACTTATTAATATTGTCACTAGTAGTCTTAATATAAATTTATTTCATTGAAAATTCTGGTTATTATTCCCTATAAGGAGAAGCCCACGAGGCTAGGCCCTGTAAGTACAGGCATCATGGGATTTCTTTGATGAACTTTCCATCTGTTGGAGACGAGAAGTAAAGCATTTGGCAGCGTGCTGGGTTTAGGTGATGGAGTTTTGGTAGCATAGAACGGGTTGCAGAGATGGCCCCTGTAAGTAGCTGGAAAACAAAACAGAACAAAACAATAACCGAAAAAAACATCCCGGGCTCCAAAACTGGTCAGACCGGCCTCTGGCCAGGTCAGACCCCTCATCACCTCAGGCCGGGGTTGAGCCATCAGCGTCGGTGCAAATGTGCTATTTAAGACGGAGACAAAGGAGACTAAAGGGTGGTTTCGGACTCGCAGTGAGGAGAGGAGGATGCGGGGGCTGCTCCCCCCTCCCCCCTCCCGGCCGGGGGCTGCCCACACCGGGCAGACACTACCGGCTGGAGATGGCCATGGCGGCGGCGCTGGGAGAGCTTGGAAGCGCCCCGTGCCGGGGTGCCGCTGGGCCAAGTGTGTCTGGAGAGGGCTGAGATCTGGGAGAGACGGACACACCGACACTGGGTCAGTGCAGATGTAGCGGGAGGAGCTGTGCTGGAGCGGGGATTGCCCTCAGCCCGCGGTGAGACGGAAGCGGCCCCTCTGCAGCCATGACAGCCTAGGTGGAGCAGAGACCCACCCGCAGCCCATGGAGAAGCCCACGCTGGAGCAGAGATGTTGAGCCTGAGGGAGGTTGTAAGAGAATAGTCTCCATGAGCTGCTGGAGACTGACAACGAGGTGGAGAGGCGTCTGAAGTCTGTGGAAACACATGATGGAGTAGGTGGCAGCTCCCTAAGGAGCCATGACTTTGTGGAAAAAGCCTGCGCCAGAGCAATCTGATAGGTAAGGATTGCATCCTGCGAGAAGGACTCATGCTGGAGAAGTCTGTGGACTGTCCTGTGAGGAGGGGATCCAACTGGAGCAGAAGAAAAGAGTGTGAGGAGTCTTTCTCCTTTAAGAAAGGAGTGGCAGAAACAACATGTGATGAATTGACCTGTGACCCTCCATTCTCAGGAAGGGAGGTAGAGCCTGGAAGAAGCAAGGAGTGAGTGAGAGGAAGGTGTTCTTTTAAGATCTGGCTTTGTTTTCTCATTATCCTCTCTGAATGAGCTGTTAACTAATTAAATTGATTTGTCCCCAAGACAGTCGGTTTTGCCCGGGGCCATGGTCGGTGGGTGATCCCTCCCTATTCTTATCTCTTGGGCCTCTTCTTACATTTTTCTCCTCTCCACCTCCCTGAGGAGAAGGAGTGAGCGAGGGACCTCGTGGCAGCTTAGCTGCGGGCTGGGATAAACTACTTCAGGCAGTCTGTGATCTTTACTTACATACAGTAGACATGGGAATGAGCTTAAGACTGAAGAAAATTGTATAGATAACCTAAGGAGTAAGTTTTAACTTATAATTTTTGGATTACATATTGGGAACTGGTAAATGCCAAGATAGATTCAGCAGAAGCTACAACTGACATTTAATTAAAGTTTAACTCCTTCAGAAAATAGATAGATAAATCTCTCCCAGCTCCTATGTTTACTTGTATGTTAAGATAAAACCAACTATTCACACATATCTGCTTTAACCTTTGCACCTTATACATATTTGGAGAGTATATTTTCCCTATTCTATTTTAAAGCATGCAGAAAGAGAAAAAAGTCAAACCTTCATGAAATATTCAAATTGAATTCTACAGTCACTCCAACTGTGCCCTACTGCCCTGCTAGATACTCGTGAATTTGCAGAATATCCACTTGCAAAATTCAAGGTACTGTGAATACAGTGTATAAGGCTTATATCAACACATCAGGAAGTGGCGGTGTTGCTAAAGGAAGCAATGTCGTGTACTGTAAATATCAATCACTTAAGGAGTTCAACCTTTCTTCTTTTCTCAGCTACAGTTTTAGAGATACAAAATACTTCTAAACACAATTTGGTATTATAAAATTATTTCAAGGCTCAATTTTTATCTCTGCAAAATTTATTTTATGACTCTGCAAGGTGTAATCTCATGCCTTAAAAACAAAGACTTCTTAAATGAGATGTGAAAAAAGTGGATTTTTGTGTCCATGATAATATATAATAGTACTGTGAAAAAAGGGAAATAAAATAACCTTCAAAGAAATTATCTGCTGCAATCTTTATGGAGTTTTTGAAATAAAAATAATTTGGCACTTCTTGGGGTAAAAAAGCATCTAATTTTACCATCACTTAGATAAGAAAATGATGCTACTGGACATTATTTTGTATTCAAAAAACATGTATATATTTGGATACCTTTCTACATAGTCCAGCAGTCGGGAGCAATGGTTAGAAGCAGGAGCATCATGGCCTCCAACTGCATAAAGAAAACCGTCACATGTAGCCACTCCTACACCTCCTCTTCTCTTACACATAGGAGCACACATATTCCATTTGTTTGTGTGAGGATCATAATATTCCATTGAACTCAAACACGAACTTCCATCCCGACCTCCAACTGAATATAACCTGAGAAAGTCCACACAAATAAAAATGTTAATAAAACAAGAGCTCAGAACAGTAGAAATAAAAACAAGGAGCATCTGTTTTTTAATCTAACATCAGCAAATAGGAAAAGAAAAAATATAATATCTCAAAATCATACAAATTTCATACAGTTAGCAAATGTAGATAATTTTAATATTATTACCAAACTCACATACTACTTAGTGCTTTCCCCACCTGAATAGATGTTTTCTTTCTGGTAACAGATATTTTCATTCTTCAATTACAGCATATACTGCCAAGAGTGCTATAAATGACATGCGGATTTGTCTCCATAGAGTTAAAAATCATGTAAGCAGGGTTGCTGCCTAACTGCTAATCATCTGTGAGGTGGAAGTGAAAGTGCTAACTTAAAACTGATAATCCAGACAAACAAAGAATATTCAGTCCATATATTATAGTTTCTCTGTGGTTTTATCGTGCATCAGAGTAGTGGGAACTAGTCTTGCAACTGCTGTTATGTATTGTAATATTCTATCTTGTGTAATTCTTTAATACTGAATAGACTCACAAGCTTCTCATTCTCCCTTCTTGTAAAAAAAAAAAAAAAAAGAAAAAAAAAAAGTACTGCATAAGCTCCATATGCGAAAGGGCAAACCGTATAGAAAACTGTAGTCAGTCTTTGATCTAGTCTTCAGCCTATTTCACATACAAAACTGTCAATGGAACCCTCATGTCAGGAATGAATTTTACACTTACAATATAGTAGATACCAAATATGCAGCATGTTGCAGAAAAGAATATTTCATTATGTTTTAAACATGAATTTTTAAAAAGTACCACCTCAGTTTCAAGGATCTTGGTTATACTGAAGAAAAGTTTTGCCTATGCTAGTAACATGTCTACTCAGCAAGTAAGAAAATGATACCCCTAGGCACGGTTCATTGGTTTTCTTCATCAGAATATATTATGAGGATTAAGTTCTATAGGGAAGTAATGGAAAACTTCTAAAAATATTTAAAATATGAAATCAGAAAAATGTTTAACAAAAAATATGCCATGTTTGTAACTATCTGCAGGCAAGAAACTTGTTTCCTTCCTCCCTTTATAATAGTTCCCAGGAGGAAACAGTTCTGATTTTTCTTTCCCACTATTACCATGCTGCATTCATTTCTTCTATGAATCCATTTGCAGTCTATTGCCTTTTCTACAGTGCCTGGAGATTAGCTAATAGAAACACAGGCTATTTCAAAGCCCAACCACTGAGCAATTTAAGATGCAAAAGCTGTCTGTGTGAAGCAATTACTCATTTGGAAGCTTTTACTGTCCTAAGCACTCCATGAATTCAGAGCTACTTAAATGTGCATTTACCATTACGTTTTGTTGGCATGGATGCTGACGAATAAGGAAGTACCATACTGCCACTAAATATGTCACTGAAGCCATAGAACACTTTGGTACTGCCTGACAGACAGGCTTGTGCACTAACTAAAGCAGCCAGGAGAATCCATACTCCTCTATAAGAGATATTAAAGCAAACACTTTTTTTTCCCAATTATTTCTGTGGATCCAGCCCTAAGACATTTACCCTTCTATATGATTTTCGAGATATCTACAAGTGGGATCCAATTCGAGATTAAGACACCTACATGTAAGTATTAATCTGTGGGTGTCTACAGCATCTAAATTGCTGTTAGGGTAGTCAGCCAAGCCTAAAGTAAAGTTTTGTTCACCAGTCACAACCATGCTTTTTTTCTTCAGCAAAGAATAAAAACTATATAACAGGACTAAAAAAATTTAAACATGTGATCCAGATACATTTACGGTAATATAAATGTAAATATAAGCATTTACATGCAGGTGTCTGCAAGGATGTTATCTTTCTTTTCAAAAGTGGGACTTGGTTCAGTTGCCCACAGACCATGATCAGATGTTATTTGAGGCATCTAGGGTACCATGACATTCTCTGTAAGCTGGCAGAGAGGACAAAGACTACGCAGGAGAAACATGCATGATTGCTGGAGTAGGCTACCCTGAGGCAAATCAAATGGCAGCAGACAATTACAGGCAGATAAGTGAATTGATCCCTGGAAATGAAGATCATGGTTAAGAAGCCTGAGATTTCCAAATGGATTTCTAAGTAAATATTTGGACACCTAAACATTTCATGCAATTTTAAAATACTGAAAGTATCAACACTCCCGTAGAGTTCAGTGTGAATAATCATGTGTTCTCCAATTCTAAATACCCACCACTTTGTTTATTTCTTCTGGCATGAAGAGTTCTCATCTATTCCCTTGTCTTCCAACTGAAATAAATCTAAAAGCTGTATTTCCACACTGAAAATGGAGCACACTTTTCACTCCTCTATTTCAATTAAGGTAGCTAGCAATATATAGCTAAAGGCATTTTTGAGTTGCTGGTAAAGAGACAGCAAACGCTGTTCATCAGTAAATGACAAAAGTTTCAGACAGTGACTGAGACCATGTAGTTTTTGTTAAAATGCTCTATGCTATTCAGAAAAAAAGAAAACTAATTTCCAAAATCAGATTTAGAATTATCAGTTTAGAGTTTGATCATGTTTATATCTCAGCAAGGAATAGTTTATAAGACTAACAATAAAATTTTATTTCACAAAAGTCTAGTTCAGACAAATAAAAGTTGGCAATCAAATAATTGTTAAGCTTTAAAACACCTCAGTCAGGAATTGCTTTCACTCTTCAGCCAAGTTTCCTCATCCATATTCGCAAAGGCCCAAAAATGACTGCAGAACAACTCTGCAACCAGTGCTGAATATTCAGGATACTGTACAGTTAATTCAAACTTTTGCAATACTTATATCCGAAGATATTTAGTAGTCTTACTTCCTTCTTAGTGCTCAGGGTCCTATTTTATTAGATGACTTAGAATGAATCCATTTCTGCAGCTTTGCCTTTCTTGGTAACAGTTTATAGTAATATTTTCTATAGGGAAAAGTATAATGTATTTCTCTAAAAAAGCCTGAAAACTTGGCATTACTGAGATCAGGTATCAGTCCTGCAATTGCAAGGGCTACTCTTATGCCTCTTAACCATACTAAATTCTGTTACTTCAATTACCGGGTACCACTTTTGCTCTGGATGATTTGTTGAAAATATTTGTAAGTAGTCTTTCATTTTCATATGCAAGTACTTTCAAAATTCAGAGATGAAAGATAATCCAGTGAGTCTGAATTCAGCAAATGCAAGGTCGTCAAATTTCACTTTGTTTGTTAATTTCACATTGTTAATTTACAATATTGTCTTAACAATTTTACCTTACCTAAATGCTTTATACTACTTCCAGCTGTTTCTTTTACAATACATCTACTATAGGGATAGTACATATTCTATCCCCACAAGTCTAACTTAGCATCAAACACATAGCTCAATTTTTTCTGTTTCTCCCAGATTACTGGTGTCTGTTCTCTTGCTGTAGATGTCATATCTCTTAATAGCTTTTGAGTACCTACAGTATTGTGAGACTTTTATTTTCAACATTAAAAAGAAAGCTTGGGAAATAAGCAAGAAATCACAAAACAGTCATATCTTAATTCTTTTTTGAGTTGGGAATATTCTGTTAAGATTTGCACCTCCTTGTGTATCCTACCATAACTGTTGTGATTTCTATCATAATTATCACTGTTTAAAAGGGAAGATTGAAAAGGAAAAAAAAGCATCCAGTACTAAGTACTTTTATTTCCACTGATAACAGTGAAAGTTTTACCTGTGGAGATGTTAT
Organism: Tauraco erythrolophus; assembly: GCF_009769465.1. Lineage (NCBI taxonomy): Eukaryota > Metazoa > Chordata > Aves > Musophagiformes > Musophagidae > Tauraco > Tauraco erythrolophus. The sequence continues at coordinate 92,456,353 of NC_141465.1, read as the reverse complement.
GGATTTCTATTTCCCAACTGTCTATGTTTCAGCTTATTCAGACACTGTGTGTAGATATGAATTTAGACCAAACTCAGTCTTCTCTGAGCTGGAAATTTGTCTTTTCAGGGTTTGGTTTCTTCTTTTTGTATTAAGGTGGACAGAGATTCTTATCCGTGTGTGTGTGTGTCTTATATATACATATATATATAAAATGGCTAGAAAATACAGTGAAGGTTTCAAAGTGGGAGACATTAGGAGAAATCATGACTGGCTGGATCAAAAGCATTTATCCCAGTGCTATCTTTACAAACCTTTGATAACTAATCAGGAAAGCCATTTTTAAATTCAGTTTGACAAGGCAACCTCAAAAGACGAGACTGCCTTTGATGTGAGGTAGCATGGCTTGTGAAAACAGTTGAATCATGCCTTTGCTGCACTTCTTAACAAGGTTTTGCCTTTCAAAATTCTTTCATTGTGAATATCAAAGACCACATCCAGCCTTTTGCTTAGGCTCTTTTGCACCCTTTTCTGCCCTTTCAGTATGACTGAAAGAGCAACAGAGAATTAATTTGGCACAAAGTATATCTGGCTGGTAGAAGTGAGGGCAACGTAATAATTTTCATCAGTACCGGACTTCTGCACTGCTCAATTAGTCTATACCTGATCTAGGAATCAGACTATAGTAGAGGAAAGATATCTAACCATGCTGTGTTGGTTATGCCAATGAACAGCATTTCACTGGCAAAAGTTGGAAAAATTATATTTTTCTGAATGGAAAGCATTAATGAAGTCTTATTTCTCTGTGTAAATTTGGAATATTTCATGTATTTGGCACCGTAACACAATAGTGGAGTAAATTAAAAATGCATACAATTCGATCAAAAAAGTGAAGAAAAAAAGGTAATAAAGTGCCTGCAGTTAAAGAAATAGTAACTACTGATAGAAAATACTGAGAAAAAAGTACCCTTTGCATGGATAATATAATTATGGCAAAGTTCTGTTTTGTACACTAGAAACTATAGTTTCCTAATAGAAAGAACCTGTTTCATGTAAATGTAATTCTAATTAAATTATATCCTTTACATTATCTTTGCAAGACCAGTGATTAAATGCAGATTCCACCAGTTAAAAATGTTCTTGACTGTATCACGCTATGAGAGGCAAAACAGTCTTTGTAAAGCAATCATTTACGACAGCATGAGCTTAAGGCCTTTTATTGTTCTCATTTATTTTAAGAAATACACAAATTAGTCATTAAATAAGAAATTGTAATTGAATTCCAAGAATGTTTTTGTACTAGACTGAGATAATATGTTTATGATATTAATCTCCTTTGAGTTTAATAATTTTAACCATACAGATGTTCCATTTTATTCTGTCTTAGTACCCATTATTGCATGATTCTGACTAAAATATTAAAAAAAAAAAAGAAATCTACACCTTTTTGTAGTTTCTACAATTAAGGAAAAATATTTTCAACACATGTCCCTTTTTCTCTATAGCAGCAGGCAGAATAATTGCCTTTTTGAGAAACACGTTTGATCAAAAGCAGCAGTTAATAAACAGAACATTTAAAAAACATCAGGAGTGTCAAAACTGTCATAAAAGAACATGAAATAACTTCTAGAGGATTTAAATTAAGGTATGAATTTATTTATATGTCAAAGTTCATTTGGAGTAAAATATAGTAAGAAGAGAGAAAAGATTTTAAAAGTCTATGTGAAAAAATTCCAATGCTAATAACATGTTAGTCTTCTAAATATATTTGTCTTTCTCCCTGTTGCAAAAGAGTTCTGTAAAATTAGTTACATTTGTAAAATACTTAATAATTAATATCATCCTAAGTCAAATTTTGTTTTACTCTCTAGTTGAGTAGACAATGTAAGACCTGTTATGGAAACAGACATGTGAAAGCATTAATTCTTTGATAAGAAAAAAGGCTGCTATATTTCAGTATCAGGCAAAATATTCATGTCATTCATTAAATATTGATTTTAGAGTGTTTGTCTGTAGTCAGTGAGAATATCGTGGGCAGAAAGCAGGCAGTATGAAGCGCACTTTCTCTCTTTACATGACTGTTAATTATGTATGCCAAGTACAGTATTTTTCTTAGTTCAAATGGCTAGAAAAAGAATAACTGAATCACAAACAAGGCACAAGAGTAAAGAAACCCTCAAGCAAAAGAAGCCACCAAAAACCTGCTCTGACAGGAAATAACATTCTTTCAGACATAATTTCTTACCTTGTTAGATTGGCATGAAATTTTGCAATGTTACTTCAGCTTTAAAAAACACAATTACCACATATTAATATTTCATTTATTTAATAACATTGAGCCAGTTCCCTAGGTTTTACAGAAGTATGAAAATTATCAGTGCATTGCAATTATGTGGATGACTTGAAAAAAAGTTTCAGATCATTTAGTCTGTAACCTTCACAATGACCGAATCCTTCTCAATTCAATGAATTCAACCAATAATTAAAGATTCAGCTGGAGTTGGTTTACTGAGTCAAAAGACTTTTCATTTTACCCTAATATTAGTTATTAAGAAGTTAATCAAGTTTCAAATTAGAAAAGCAGAGATACCAGTTAACAGTGCAGATTGCATGGTGTTCTGTTCTGCTGAGTAGAGTAGGTATTTGATAGCTGCTGTAATGGCTGTTGTCCATAAAAATATTCAGTTAAGTATCAAATCAGATGTTTAGCTTTCTTTAATTTCATTAAGATTTAGATGTCTAAATATCCTTCCAGATTTCCACATATATGGAAATAAGAAATTGTGTTTATACATATGTATATATACACACGTGAATACATGTACGTGTATATGTCAAGGAAATGCCTACATTTAGTCAGGGGTTTATCCTTAGACTTCTCCAGCTGCAATGAACAAGGGCTTCCTTCAGGTCCTAGCATATAGGCACTAAGTACTCTTTGAAACATACTAGAATTCTCATATTTCAATTCCCACTGAAGATTAAAAACCAGACTTTAAGAACAATCCAGACTGTGGATTACTAATGTATTTTGCAGTGTTGACCATGAGAGGTAAGACAGTGATTGCTGAATGCTTTTTAAGATCTGTGCTGAATTGTGAAAGTCACACAATTAAAAAATTGGCTGTGAATCTTTCTGGGCATTATCCACACTGCCTCTCGCTGTCTAGATTGATACATGCGTTACATTTAAAAGCTGAAGTTAGACAGAGTGATCCCATTGCCATTTCCTGTCAGATATTAGGACTAAGCTAACTCACTGTGTCTGCTTGGTCTGAAATACCCTTACATGACCAAACTAAAGCATACCATACTCTGTCATGTTCATTATCTATGTAGAATTTGTTGTTCGTTACAAAATTTACAGAAAAAAAGAACTGTGTAGTAAAGAAAGTGTTTGTGATTACAAAAACTGAATGGCAGATCTTACAGCAAGTGACAGTCATGCTACCTGTACACCAGTCAACAGTCAGCTAGTACAAAAATCTTGTTTGTGTGGGTGAAGGACGAAGAGAACTGTGTGGTGGAGCATACCCACTAAAAGATGTAGATGCGCAGTAAACATGCAAAACAGAAACGTGACCTAAGCATCTGGGAGCCTAACCACAGCATATCAAGAGAAAATAGGCTCACCAAGCTCCCACTCTGCAACATAGCGATGGCTTTAGTATCCGTCATGTTTCCTAACAATCACTTGAGTTCTAAAGAGAAATACATTCTAGCTGCATGTAAGGCTGCCTTAGATGTAGGAAAAATACTAGTTTTACTGTAAAGTGTCATGAATTTTAACTGTCCTAAGACTCCCATCGATTTACCTAACTTGTACATGTTCTAGCCCTTTTTAAGGCTAGCCTAGCCACACGAAAAGAAGCAAGCTTGTGCAGAGGCTCCTATTGTACAGTCTGCATGTAAAATGCCAAGTTAAATCTTGCTTGAAAAAGAGAATATGATGCATATTGAATTGAATTGCACATTCATTGGGCTGCATGGGACCCCCACTTAGGAAATACGAATGTGTGTGCAAAAGTACAAAAGATCAGACCAGGGCACTGAATTAGTAATAAGCCTTAATGATTCGGCTAAGAGAAAATGCCACAGACACTTTATTATATGATGCATGAAAGGCAAAGAAGCAGAACTCCTGGAGGAGGTTGTAATCAGCCACGCAATCAAGTTTTGTAGGTGGTTATATAGTGCAATGCATTGCTAATTCTCTTATGCCAAACAGTGAACTGCTATTAAGCACTTTGTGGAATTATTAACCTGTGCCTCTCCGAGGTCAGTACACAGCGACTATATTCCTGTGAGTGCCTAACTGCAGAACAATTTTGAGAACCTTTCTTGTGTGCATACTAATTTGATTTGGATTTTGGTATTTTCTTGAAAACGAAGGTTCAGCTAAATTTTCTGATGTTCACTTTGTAATAATGCATAATACTCATAAGGGACATATTAAACTAAAGCAACTGCTATTTACCACAGGCACAATGTTTATCTAAATAACACAAATTTCTTTCCAGCTTTATTTCATTAAATGACCTGAAAACAAAACATTCCCCTGCACATATGCCAACGCCTGCATTGGCCAGCTTTCTATGTTTCCCATTCAAAATGAAAAAGAGAATAGCTGGAAAAGTACTGCTAAGAGGATAATTCAATTTATGGAAATCCATTACTAAATGAATCTAGCTACTGCAAAACTGGTGGAATTGAATGAATGTAACTGACTACAAATAAATAAAAAAACAATAAAAAAAAAAAAAGCTAGATGTTATTAAAGCCTATCTAACAAATGAAATTGAAAATGTAACACATTAATTTGCATGGGTTTAAGGGAGCAAAATAGTAAATATGTATACACACATGTATTTTTTTAGAAATCATTAGTATACTCTATTTCTATGAATGTGAAAGCCATTCTAAATTCTACCTGCTGCAATCAAGCAACAGACAAAATCCGACATTGTGAATCAATAATAAATAATTTCATAAAGGACATAACCACAAAACCATATTTTTATGTTGGACTTTCAATAAAAATATGAAAAGCAAAGACGTTCCAATATCAATGACTAAGATAAAGGAAAAAGGAAGGAAACATAATTGATAGAGAAAGATGAGACTTTCCAAACAACTCAAATGTTAAAAGACGTTGGATTGGATTAAGAGGATGTATGTTTAAGATAAAAATAAAATAAGAAATCTCTGGGTCAGTTTAAGCATCTTGCCCTTTGTATTTGTATTGCATTTTCCTGCTTAAAGAAATCATCAGTCATAATTTTCATGTCTTTCCTGACATTATGAATTGTGACTCATGTTCTGAGAGTGTTTGAGCATTTGGTTACTTCCTTTGGTACCAAGCTTGTAGGATACGAACCACAAACAAAGCTTTGGCACCCATCTCTTGAAAGCTGAAATGTTTTAAAAATGCTCAACTTAGCTGTTTTCAAAACTGCTATTAAAAAATGGTGAAGTCTGGCAAGAGCTGGTCATTTTCCCCAGGATAGACGTGATGCTTCAGTACTTGAAGCCCATCCCCATTATTCATCTTTCACCATTGAACCATTTTAATGGTCTCCTTACTGGTTTCTAATAATCCTTTCTTTTCCAAACTCTATTGAGACAACATTTGATAGGAAATCTGATCTCCTAACTCAACATAAAGATGTCCAGTATGTGGCAATTATTTCATAATTAAATGTGCAAAAATCAGTATTGTAATTGTACTGTCTGTAAGTGCCCAGGTGCTGGCAGCGGGGAGGAGCTGCAGGGATGGCCACTGTGAGGAGAGGCTGGGGCCATACCATGCTGGACATATTCAGTTCCAGTCAGCTCCAACAGACCCACTGCAGGGCACAGCTGAGCTCCTCAGCCAAGAAGGTGGCACCTTGGGGAAAATGCATTTAAGAAAAGGCAAAAATGCCACACAGAGTGAGAAGGAGAAAAAGAGAATGAGAAACACCAGAGGGAACACCAAAGTCAGATGAGGAAGAGGTGCTCCATGGCACCGGGGCAGATACCCACACTGCAGCCAGTGGAGGACAATACACTGGAGAGGAAGGATATTTCCTGAAGGACTGCAGCCTATGGAGACCCTATGATGAAGCAAGGGAAATTCATGAGGAGGAAGGAGAAGCAGACAGGAGCAGTTATGGATTGACTGCAACTCCCGTTCCTCATCTGCCTGTACCTTTCAGAGGTGGAAGTAGAGGAACCAGGAGTGAAAGACATAAGTTGAGTCTGGGAAAGGGGGGAAGAAAGATGGCGGTTTAAATTTGTCTTTGTTTCTCACTACCCTGAATCTATTTTTATTAGTGGCATTTCTCATCATTCTTTCACTTTTCTTCAGAGAAAACAAATACTCATAAAACTTTTTTTTTCTCAAATAAAAGTATGATTTGAAAAGGCACTTCAAATAGTTCTATTTTTAAAAGTTAAGATTAGACGATTCCTTGCTTTTCATCATCTATCATAGATCAATAATAACGTGTGATATTTTATATAAACACCAGCAGCAGGTGGAAATATCAAGTTCACTAAAGCACATCTTTGATGATGTGGCCATCAATACCAGGTAGAACTCTGTCTTCTTTGGTTCCACAAGATTTTACCATGTGAATGAGTTGCTTCCCAGAGCATGTCAAAGTCATTATATTAATGCTTAACTCAGTGTACTACTGTGATGTTCTACCATTTAAAGGGCAGATCATATTAACAGCTGAGTATTTTTTCCTTATGTAGCACAGATTTATTGATATCTGCTAAAGAGAAAAAAATAAAGGGCCAGGTTTTTTGCTTTGAAAGCTGTAGTTACATAAAAAGAACATTGATAATTTCCAACATATAAGTAAAAATTCAGGAATTTTTAATAATAGACTTATGTCCATATAATAAGAAAATCGAGAAAATTTTGAGTTATAGTTGTGTCACACAATTATTTGGAATAACATAAATCTGTATGATACAAAGAGTCTCTTTTATTTATGTATTCCAGGAAAAAGTGTAAAGTGTGTAAACTTAATTTCAATGTTACTTACAGTTTCTCCATTAGAATAAGATTTGTTCCAAAATTATATTTCATTTTAAAAAATAGTGTAAAGGTTCAAAGTTATCAGGGAATGCATGCTTCATATATTAGAGGCTTGTAAACAGAAAGCTTATAAATAGCTACTGTAGTCTTGAAGGCAACTACATTTTAAGGTACTGAAAAGATCAGTATTTATTAGATTAAAACTGTCAGCTAGATTATTTTTTTTCTTCTTGATTTTAAAAATGAAGAAATTAAGACGTAATCTTGAAACAGTAAGAGACAATTTAAAAAAAAAAAAATCTGGAAAAGATTTTTTTTGTGCTTTTGGTTTCTTGTTGCTTCCAATACTACGGCTTCTGCATTATCTCCTGTAAACTGTAGAATACCAGTCTTGCATAGTACATATTGCATAGAAGTTACATGTCACTTACGTCTGCCCTCAAAGAACAATTGAATTACATCATCCCAACTTCTGACCTCTCCTGTTATCTCCATATAAAAAACCACCATTCTTTTCTGATTTTTTTAAAGTGTAAGACTCCATTTCACATTTAATGCTTTAACACCTACGTCTGTTTCTGATGTAAGGAAGAGTTCATGCACTTTTTCTCCTTCAGTCTATGCAACAGGGTTGTTAACAGTAACAAGGCAGAAAAGACGATGCTGTTTCCAGATCAGGAGGAACTACTGACCATATTTCATCCCATGAAACTCTACAGTCAGGGCAAGTCCTACAGTAGCTACCAAAGTATGTTAAAAATTAATAAAGGCATCAAGTTTTGTTGTGTTTTGGTTTGTTTGTTGGTTTGTTTTTTTTAAAATAAATATATATACACACTAAGGCTAACACACTCTACCCTTTCATTACTATTTAATTATAAGAGAGGTATGAGGATGAGTGAGATGGAATCTTCAAAGCCTCAATACAGATCATTACTGCTATATCACACCAATTGTTGATTTGAGAAAACAAAGGCATGCTACTGAAAAGGAAAATTCTCAGATTCCAATCTTTGGTGTCACATGAAAACAGATAATATTACTCTTTCTCTGAACTGATAAATACATATTTAGAACCCAATCAGAGTTTTCTGTACATCCTCTTGTTGTCTCCCTATCATTTTTATTCTATCTGTACTTTCCCATCAGAATTTTAAGTATTTGTAGCCATGTGTGCCTTTGCCAGCTGTAATACTTCTGTTGCTTTTCTTCGGTATGATAGGCATTCTTGATAATCATGATACCTCCTATTAAAACTTTGCACTTTTGGTTAAACTTTCTTCAGTATGCATGATCAGAAGAGAACACAGTGATCCAGATAGCATAAATATCCCCATAATGGATTTATTTATACGTTATGTATTCTTCAGTTGTATTCAATTTTTTCACAGTTTTCTTCTGCTATTTTTTTGGTTCTAACAAGGTACAGATCTTTTTTTTCCCTCTTCTACCACTTTTGACCACTAGTTTTCTTCAAACACAAGACTTGTTCGTTCACATATATACTATTAAATATCTCATTTGTGTTGCTTCTTAAGGTCATCCAAACACTTCTGTAGAATAGTCGAATATGTCCCGTATAATAATGTTCCCTTTGGTGTCACTTTGAATGATCTAATAATTTAACTAGCGGGCTCCTGCTGTTACACTCTTTTATTCCCAAGGCTTATCTCTAAAGAATGCCAGTAGTAACTTTGTCATGTTCTAGTTGTCACAGACAGTTCTTTTTTCTTCTTAAAATCCCTGTTCTATTCACCCTTTTTCCATCTCAACTCATTATTTCCTGTGTAACACCAGATAAACTGCTTTAGTGAAATTCTAGTAGAATAAATCTGCTATGTATCTTCATTTTATCTAGAAAACCATCTGTCCCTTTTATTAGTTGCTTTAGTTGCACCTCAGGTTTAGGAAGCCACTTAAGAAAAGGAATATTGTTGGTGTTTCCTATTAAAGGTTAGCAACTATGGATCCTATTACTGTGGGAAATGTGAGGGCAACGAGGTGACATACGTGCTTGGAGAGGAAGTCCTTCTGTTAAATCCTTATGGGAGAAACAGTACTGAGACCTCAAAATGTAATAATGCAACCTGAATATATAAAAGAATCCAGTCAACTGGACTATGGTTAAAAAAAAGAAATAAAAATAAGTACTTCAAATATTTGAATTTCTGACAAATTCAGCAGGATTTTACGGTTTCAGTAATTAAAAGTTTTTCAGACTGGATCATAATGCTCATGATGGCACAATCCTTTTCAGATTTTAGGAAAGATTTTGATATAGCAATTTCAGTATAAATGTAAAAATGTATTTCAGTGAAATAGCATTCATTTTTGTATGCACTATTTTGCCAAATTCAGATAGTATCGCTTTCCATTTAAGCAGCAAATTAATTGATAATTGACTTGCTTTGAAAATATAAGTAAGTGTAAAAAGGCTCAATACATTAAGAGCTAATAAGAATTTACTTACAAATCAATCATCTCAGAACCTAATGAGATCAGAATCTAAAAGTTTATATTTTTCATTTATTTCCACCATAATCTTTTAGAAAAATACAATTTTGATCCAATTTTATGGTTAAAGGTATTTTTTTTTCTGTTTAAAATGGTTTTAATTGAAAAATCAATGAAGCATACCACAGAGGTATGGAAGATAACAAATGGAACAGTTTCCAGCCTTAAAACACAAAATTAGAGACTATATTTTTAAAAAATACTTAAGAAGCTCACATTTGAGATATTTCCCATACAGTATCCCTTTTCTGTAAAGTGCCCAAAGGAGTGTGGGAGATACACACATAGAAGAGTTTCGAACTCTCTCACTTCAAAGACGGTCTAACCCTGCTGCATTTTATTTATTTACTTATTAAATTCAGTGCATAAGAAAAGAAATATAAGGAATAATCAGGAAAAGACTCCTCAGAACTTCCATTCTAAAATAGTGTATTCTTTATTAAATATTAAAACCAACGTCTTGTTTCTTAGTGAGACATCCATTTCTAATATCCCTAGTATTTCTTTAAAAAAAAAATCCATAAATGTTTGTCTATTTCAAAGTGAAAAGCTCAGATGAGGAATGCAGCATATGTCAGTTGTGTGGAACAGAAGAGTAGTAAGAATAGCATCAGAGAGTTGAAAGGTTTGATCCTTAACATATGTTTTCAAGTTTCAGTTCTTGGCATATGGAATGTTTTTTAAAGGTGGTTATTCAGATTAAAAAAAAAAAAACAAATCAGGAGTATATTTGCTATTTGCTTCAGTGAGACCACAGCTTTTCAGCTTTCAGTGGTGTCTATTCCACCTTTGTGAGACACAAATAACATGTCTATTTAAAAGTGTTCTATGTAAGTCATGTAAAATTCAATTGAACATTTATTAACTGGGAAGCATTAAATACATGCTTAGCCGTGCAAAAGAAACATACCTGGAATATAAATACATAATCATATGCAGCTTTTCATAATTTTAGATCTTTATTTGCAGAGTTATATGTCTAGCTCTTGTCTCTGCTAGTTTGCTTTGTGGCTCACTATTGAAAACCAGACTCTTTCATAGTAATAGGGTTATTAAAGCAGCTTTGCCCATTTGATCTACACTGGAATATTTCAATGCCACTATGACTTACTAAGAGAAAGCACTGACAACTAAGCTTCAGTGGCTTGCACATGATTTCACAACATAAAATTAACTCCTAATGTCATGGATGAGAAGTAGATAATCTGAGTATATGATATCATTAATTAAATAATATCATATTAAGAATTAAGGCATCCAATAAAGCCTATTTAATCCAGAGGACACAACTGTAATATGACAAACTTAAAATTAGTTAACATTTTAAAGCCTGTAGTTTTAATTAATTTTAGATTCAATTTAAAAAAAAAAAATTCACATTGTCATAATGATAGGATTATGGATACTCTATCAGGCCTCCTGATGTGGTATAGAAAGGTACATGATTTCCTATAAGTCTTGTAAAATAGGTGCTTGTGGGCTAAATTAAGCTCCTTGTTTGCCCTTTCTATTCAGCGACTCTTACCATCAGTGGAAATAGTCTGACAATCACAGAAATCAATACAGCCTACTTATCTCAAGCCTGTATCTTAGATGTGATAAGCACAACCTAATATAAAGGATTTTTGAGAGTTTATCCAACTGTATAATCAAAACTTAATGATGTGCAACTGGAAGAAATGGGATGGGCAAAATTTAGTGTTGAAAATTTAGTTGTTGAATTATGCAATATCATGGTTTACCATAAAATCAAATAGCCTTAATAAGTCCTTTTTTTCCCTGTACACATTTTATCTTAGCTTTTATTAATTAATTTTTTAATGTCCTCAACATTTACTCTTTCATTTCATCACATATCTCTAGCTGTTTCTCATCCTTTCTTCCTTGCTGTTCAATAGCAATAGAGTATGAGGAAACTCATATTCCAGAAATTTGCCCTATTCCATTGTCCCACCATACCCAAGGGATTCTTTACTGACTGCCCTTTATTTGTGTTCAGTTATCTACAAAGGGATTCATCTTCCCCTTAAGATATCAAAACCATAGAAGTCAGAATCTGAGACAGTCCTCAGGTTTCCCATGTAGTTAGTAGAGAAAAATGGGCACTTACAGAGCACAATTCACGCGGTCCTAACATAAATGTCTAAAATAAGTAAGACAAATTATATCCTAAAAGTACATATTTCTTCCATTGACCATAAGGCAAGCTTAGGATGATTGGCTCAGTTGTAGATGTCTATACAAAAATATCTGAACTTAGGTGTGATGAATTCCTCCCCCACCTGTAAATTACTACAGTTCACACCGTACTCTTTTCAGCCACATAGCTAAAAGCATGTACTTAAAAAGTGATAAGCAACAAGTAATATATAAGATCATGTTACTGTAAAATGAGTTTTCATAAGTGTCACATGAAAATTTTAAAAATTGAAAGTTATAAAAGAGAAAATCTGAACACAATTAGAATTACAGGTTTAATGCAGTATGACTGGTTTGACAAGAATCAAACTTCTGTTTACTTCCTGCGTGAATGTAGTTGCTTTTACACAAAGAAGGTTTCATGGGTGAATGTATGGCTGAAGCAAGGCACAAAATGCATATACAACAAATCTTATTGCTGGATACATGACTATATTAGATGGATAAACTCGATTAACTACAACTAGCATATACAACATATAAAAGTCAGATGAGTCAACTAACAACTTGTCTTTAATTGGCTGATACCATACACACTGAAATTTCAGATCTGTATTAAGTATTTGATATAAATATTAAACAAAAATAATATAAAAAATATAAATTACTTATTTCAAATAAATGTAAGAGCTATTGGATATAGGAGGGTGCACACAACTTTATCTACATTTATTTTAAAAGACACACTCTGAAAAGGGTGTGTCACAGTTATTCATCCCTCTAAAAAATGTTTCAACCATATAAGAATACCCTACTCACTTGCCATTTAATGCTGCTACTCCAACAGTGCTTCTGGCAATTGACATACTTGCCACAAATGTCCACTGCTGACTTTGAGGGTCCCACCTCTCAACTGTATTCAAATAACTCCAACCATCATGTCCTCCCACTGCATAAATAGGCCCTTCAAGCACTGTAACTCCTAAAACGGAGGAGAGAGTGAGAGAAGATAAAAGTTTGCTTTCTTTATCAATAGTGAAAAAAAAAAGCTTTCCAAAACACAGTTAACAAATGAACTTACATATTCAAAGTGAAAATGAAAACATCAATTTAAGATTTGATTAATTAAGGATTAACAAGCAGGAATAAAATTAATGCCATTCCACATGGCTTTATGACAAATTGGTCTTGTCAAACAAAACTAATTTCATTCCTTGAGAAGATTGTTTGCTTCATAGAATAACCTGTCAATGATGTGATAGTCTTAGATTTCTCTATACTGTTCTCTAACTTAGTATGTCATAACATTCTGATCATGAATTAGCTCTTTAGAATATCAGTAAAGCACATGATAAATAAATTATGGACTGGATACCTGATAGACCTCAAATCATTGTCAACCTGAAGGGTTGCAGAGCATTCACTGAGTGGAATTGCTTCTACCAGGGTTCCACAGAGAAGGGAAAGTTGTCTGAGGTTTTCAGCATTTTTGTCAATTTTGTTGAAGAAAATATACAATTTTTTATTAGCGGGAAGCTTGATGGACTGGCACAGAATCAAAAAACCATATTGAAAGGCTTGGACAAGTAACTTACAGTGAGAAACTTAAGCTGCTTCATCAATTTACCATATCAAAAAAAGAAATAACAAAATAATGAGTACCTTCACAGGTATAATATAAGGAGTATTTCTCTAGTGAAGAAAAGTAAAACAAAACGTAAAGCATGGAAGTTGAAGTAGGAAAAAAAATAAAATAAGAAACAAATTTTTAACTAAGAGGGTTTTTAAATGAATTGTTTAATTCTCTATCTCACACTATCTTCACTTAAGCTTCGAAGGCTCTGGAAAATAACTTACTGCTAAGCACGATTTGTTGATCAATACAATGAGCTCAGTAATTTCATTCTATGAATCCATGATCCTAAATAAGCATTGTTCTGAAAATCTCAGGCTAAATCCAATCCTATTCCTAAGTCAGTGTCTTTTTTTTTCCACTCCATTTCACAAGACATGAACTCATCAAAAAGTCAGAAAACAGTAGATCATTCAAGTTTCAGAGAATGGGTTTTTCTTGCAGAAAAATCTTTCTTTCAAAACAATGTACAGTTTCCACTTTCTGTGTAGAACTGTGTTTTGTTCTATTTCAGAAAAGTTATTCATTTAAAGCTTAATTTGATGTTAAAAACTACATTTATCAATGAGTTTGAACAAGTTTCATCTTATTGTTCACAGAAAGTTTTCCTGCATTGTAAGTGTTGGGGTTTTTTTTTGTTTGTTTTAAACCAAAAACAAGACTTTTAAATCCCTACTAACACTTACTATAATTTTCCTTCTTATGAAGTCTGAGCCTTGTCTTTTTCTGTAGAACCTTCTGCGAATTCATTCTCCAATTTCTTCTGGTATGAAGAGTCTTGCTTATAAACACTTTTTATTCAATAACGGGTTTCAGCTATAGTTTTTCCAGAATATTAAAATGGATATTAAATTGAACTCATGATCCATATAGCTCAATATCTTATCTCAAAACTCAACCAGTAGCAAACATGTGGAAGATGTATCAGTGTTCACACAGAAAATCAGGAGACAATATGCTGCTGTTGTGGGTTGGTTTTTTTTGTTTGTTTGCTTGATTTTTTTTTTAGTTTAATATCTAATAACTATAAATACTCTAAAATATATAACAAACAGGTTTATATTGTCAAAAAAAGTATTTGCTATAATTTATTACAACACTATACTGTTTAGCTTTTCATGTATATACTCTGCATTAAATGCGAAGTTATACAGAAAATAAAATTCTTATTGGGATGAAAAATTAATTATATTCAAAGAAAATTTAGGGGTGTGAAACATAGAATCATAGAATGGTTTGGGTTGGAAGGGACCTCAAAGACCATCTAGTTCCAACCCCCCTGCCATGGGCCGGGACACTCTCCATTACACCAGGTTCCTCAAAGCCTCATGCATATATAATTGATGTTTAGATAAACACAGAAACCTTCTCTCACCTTCACACATAAGCAGTTTTTTTATTAAGCAGCAAATTTCACAATGAAACTATGATGCATGTCAAAACTTATCTTAGCAGTTTTGAATTTCTGCCTTTTACTTCCTTAAATAGCTTCTTTTCTCTTTCATTAGGACATAAAGAGTTATTCTCAATTTACTTTTTTATCCCATTCACTACTTCATAATCTTTGTCATGTCCTTTCATATTTGAGTTTTATTCTCATCTTTTTTTCCTGCTGTAAGTTAAGATATCCTAATTATTTCAGTCACTTTTTGTAGAAAATTTGTTTTCATCTTAATCATTATACTGTTCCTCCTGCATTTTCATGGATTTTTAGGTTTTTTTTTCTTTTAATGACAATGAAAACTGATAAGCTCATTGCATTAATGTAGTGGATTTTCTCTCCACATTTCCTATAGTACTCTAACTGGATTTTATACAGAAAATAGTCTTCGCTGGCTTCTCTATAATGAGAACGTTACTGGTTTTATACAATGCTTGTGGAACTCTGTGAGATGCACAATTCCTTCAGATTTGTCCCCAATGTCTTTTACTTTGCATTTACCATTTACTGTTGTGTTTTGAATTCAGCTGGCTTTCAAGCTTCATCAGTGTTCTCTGAATTTGTCTGGCCTTACTGAGTAACTTCTACATACTTTGCTATCATGATGTTCAAATCCATTTCCACATAATTTAATCTTACATTGACACAAGGAAATGTTGCAGTTAGAAAACTGCCAAAATAAAAATGTTGGTTTGGTATGAGATTCATGTCATGCTCCTCTGTCAAAAGGTGTGAATATTATTACAGCTATATTACTGAAGAAATCTGGAAGATCATTTTGCTTGAAGAACTTTAAGGGATTCATAGAAGATTGCAAGTTTGAGCTTTCTAGATTGTATTGCTTCTATAATAGGAAAATTTACCGGCAAAGCTATACGAAAATTGTTCTTTCCGTACAGGATAAAGACAGAAGGGCTTCTGCACACAAGTGATCTTCCATGCTGCTGACTAGAGAACCTGCTAACTTGCTATGGCTGAATGCTGAGGCCCAAAGAGTTGTGATGAATGGAGTTAAATCCAGTTGGCAGCTGGTCACAAGTGGTGTTCCCCAGGGCTCAGTATTGGGACCAGTTCTGTTTAGTATCTTTATCAATGATCTGGATGAAGGGATTGAGTGCACCCTCAGTAAGTTTGCAGATCACACCAAGTTGGGTGGGAGCATTGATCTGCTTGAGGGTAGGAAGGCTCTACAGAGAGATCTGTACAGGCTCGATTGATGGGTCGAGGCCAGTTCTATGAGTTCCAATAAGTCTAAGTGCTGGGTCCTGCACTTGGGTCACAACAACCTCATGCAATGCTACAGGCTTGGGGAAGAGTGTCTGGAAAACTGCCTGGGGAAAAGGACGTGGGGGTATTGGCCAACAGCTGACTGAATATGAGCCAGCAGTGTACCCAAGTGGCCAAGAAGGCCAATAGCATCCTTGTACATACACAGATACATGGCTTGTATCAGAAATAGTGTGGGCAGCAGGACTAGTGAAGTGATTGTTCCCCTGGACTCAGCTCTGGTGAGGCTGCACCTAGAATACTGTGCGCAGGTTTGGGCCCCACACTACAAGAAGGACATTGAGGTGCTGGAGTGTGTCAGAAGAGCAACGAAGTTGGTGAAGGATCTAGAGCAGAACTGTGAAGACTGGGCTAGATAAACCTTCAAATTAATAATTGCAGGAAGCCTATTCATGACAGGTTGAAATGACAGAAATGTAAGATTTAGAACATAATTTAATATATCATGACATAGAGAGTGATATGATTTGTGGGACAGGTATCTTTGTGGGAAAAACAGCTAGGTCTCTATAGTGAATCTAATTGCATAATATGTTTTTTTCTTTCTTGTTGTTTAACAGTAAATCCATTGCTTCTCTTCTACTCTTCATTCATGCACTCTCCTTCCCACTCCAGTGGGCTGACAAACTAATGAGTCTCCTTAACATCCATCCATTCTTCATATATTGCTTAATACAGATTATGTAGTAGAGGTATTATGATGTAGCAGGCACAGAAAGTTACCTACTGAAAACCCACCACTCTGTTATGATGTATAAGAGACCTTTTGGTGATTTGGTCTGTCAAATAAGAGCAAACTGGTTGAATACCTGTTCAAGGTTTCCCAATCATACCTCTTTCCAGAGAGTCAAGGCAAACCAAATAGTTTCCTATGCAGAAAAAAAATGGGTGCTATTTTGAGAACAGTTTGCTCCATAAACAATTCTCTATTACGTATGGATAGTACTATGCCAGATTGGCTCTGTCAGTCAAAGAAGATTCTGGCAGGCTCTGTGTTCTTATTGCCAACATAACTTCATGTCACTCACCAGAACTTACAGAAGCTATCCTCAATGCCACACCATAAACCACTTTTCTACAACTCTGTGACATTTTGCTCACATTATTTCGAGCTCTTTTTGCTGAGAAAAGCTGTTAAAAGGTTTAACCAAAACTAGATAAACTCAGTATCAAAATAATAGCATATGAGTTTACTAATACAAAGCATAAGACTTACACAAGATTATTAATAAGATTACTTTGCTGGACTCTGCTTACAATGGAGAGCCTCACTTATCAGTCTGGGAAGGGTACTCTTCCTTTTTCTTGCTTCCATAGCTCTGTATTGTTTGAAATTAAAAATATTCAAGGAATGGGATCTAGCACTCAGTTATCACAACCATCAGTGCCCTATCCTTCCTCTTACTTTTCCTCTATTTCATTTTGCATTAATATGACATATAATAAGAATCTTGCAGAAGGATCTAAGGAGATCTGTCCCAGAGCTTCATTGCTACCCTGAAAAGGTGAATATCACATTTTCAGTGTAGCCATTTCCTGACTAGGAACTTAATTACTAATACAGGAAAACTTAGTGACTCAGAGGCATCTCTAATGCTTTCAGAGAAAAAAAAAAAAAAAAGTACTTAAATCCAAGACATCTCTATGTGAGTCAAATAAATAAATAAATATGCACCTTGCAGCACTGGTGAATCAAGTAAGTACTCTTGATTAGACTTTGCAAGATTCTCGGAGCAGCCAAAATCATGTTTTCAATAAATTTTCCATTAATTATTTTTAAGATGCTTATTTTGGTGAATAGTTCCTTTTGATCATGCAAACTATGAATAATGACTCTCAAAATATTGCCTTCTGAGGTCATTGCTATTGCAGAGCTCTTGCAGAGTTTGCTGAATGTATACAGATCTTGGTTATTAATGGCATAGGCATATACAAGTATAATTAGAACTTATGAAAGTAGAGTTGAGTGTTCAAGAAAAGCATTACTCCCCCAATATATGTCTTCATTCCTTTAAACAACCAATAATGTGCTTTATGAAGCATGTATAAGATAAAATACATGGCTTCAACCATAGCAATAATAATTTTATGAAATAATGTGATGATTGTTTTAATCAAATCAACTCAATAAAGGCTATTTCTTCTGTGCTGCAATGCCAATAAAAAGCTTTCATTCTCTCTTCACTATTAAAAAGATATTCAATACTTGTTCGTAACAATATGCAATGATGTATGTATAGTTTTAGAGGTGGATAAAAAATCACTTCACATATATTTGAGACATGGATGTCTGTGTGACAGAAAAGGCAAAGAGAACAAGCCCAAAGCAAAAACTCAAGGCAAACATAAACAGACAAATTCCCATCAGTCAGTAACCTGTTTTTATAGAAATGCTGAGGTTTTTTTCTCTTCTTTTTCTAGTACTCGTACTATATAGTTTTGGTTTGATTTGTCATTTTTTTAGAATTATTAAAAATAATATGAAAACATTAACCACATAGATGTTGAAAAGTGTTGACTTGGAAGGCTAGACTTACAAAATACAAAAATTTGTATTTTTTGTAGGTCATGCTATGAAGCATTGTTAATTTCTTCAATTTTTACTCAGAAGACAGCATATTTTCTTAGAGGGCACAAATAGTCTCCTTGACTTTCACCCTTTCTGAAAATGAAGTTAATGATGTTGATTCTGTTTTGCTGATGATTTCTCCTACAAGAAAGAATGGCCAGAGAGACATTCACTCTCCTGTCTGACATAACGGTCGTAGGAAGTAGGCGAAATAGTGACTGTAATCCCCTAGTATGCTCAGCTTTCTGGTTGAGATGTAAAACATCTCCAGATTAGGCAGTGACATTTTGAAAGTTTAGATTAACTAGACCAATTTTCCTTTTTCCTATACGCAGCAGCAGCAGCTTGTTTATTACCAACCACTTTCAGTTTACTTTTTAATACAAATATCATATGGGAATACTAAGATGACACCAATTCATATAGATGAATAGATGACTATTAAAGGCTGCTGAAAGAAATCTGTATTTTCTCTCTAAATTTCTCTGCCTGTTCTGTTACCACCATCATTCTCTCCACTCCTTTTATTTCACCTCCCTTCTATCATCTTTCTCTCAGCCATATCAGCTATGGGATTTTTCTACATATTTTTTGGATAATGACACGACTTCACAAGATCCAAAATTCATTCTGGGAGAATGAAAATTTAGTACTGAAGAAATCAACATCTAACCTTTGTTTAAATTGATAAAACAGTTTTGATTTAAAATGATGAAATGAGACCAACGAGCCCCTCAAATTTTACAAAGCCAGCTTCACAGATTTAGTGAGACATATGTGTTTGGTATTGTGTTTAATGCTTTATAGTAAGTATACCAAAATGCAAATCACAGATAAATACGTTTTGAAAATTGCTAAACGAGACGAGCCTTTTAAATCTAAGTATAGAACTGTTTAAATAAACCCATAACAGTGAAATGAAGCACTGCAGAAATGGAAGTCCTGATATTATTGATGACATTCATTTAAGAAAACAAATTGGTTCATTGCATCATCAGCAACTGAGTGTAGATTCAACAGTGTACTCAGAAATTGAATAGTTATTTAAGAACGACTGATAAGCATGAGTTACAACCACTAAGGATTTATAGAATGTGTTAACTGACTGTCTTCAACAAGCAATGGCTGAAGTTATCAAAATACAGTGTTAAAAATGACTAAAAAAATAATATGGCAATGTTCTGTGTGTTATTGTCATCTGATCTTGCATCAGGCTTAAAAAAAACCTTACTGAAACCTGAGAAACCCGGGCTCTATATCTGTTCCCATTGTCCTATTGTAGTTTCAGACTCTGAGAATCACCTGCAGTAAATCTGACTTAGAATGACTGAGATCAGTAAGCACCTCTGGAGATTGTCTAGCCAACGCCACTGCTCAAAGAAGGATCATCTAGAGCCAGTTGCCCAAGATCACATCCAGATGGCTTTTAAATAACTCCTAGGATAGAGACTCCACAGCCTCTCTGGGAAATCTATGCCAGTGTACCACCTTCACAGGCAAAAAGTTGTTGTTTACATTTAGACAGTATTTTCTGTATATCAGTCTGCATTTCACTTATTATCACTAAGAACACCATGGATCCATTTTATTTACTTCTCCTATCAGGTATTATATGCATACTCCGGTCCCTTAATCATCTTTGTGGTCCTTCACTGAACTTATTCTAATAAGTCAATGGCTCTTTTGTAGTAGACAGCCCAGAACTGGATGTAGTATAGACTTACCTGGTGTGTCTCACCAGGGGTGAGCAGCAGGAAAGGATGGTTCTCCTCATCCTGCTGGCAACAGTTGTCTTAATGCAGCACAGGATACAGTTGGCCTTCTTTGCTGCAAGCACGCATTACTGTCTCTTGTCCAACTTATTATCTACCAGGACCCCCAGGACCTTATCTGCAGACTGCTTTCTTGCCAGTCAGCCTCCAGCTTGTACTGGCACATGGGGTTATTCCTCTCCAATTGCAGGACATGGCATTTGCCTTTGTTGAACCTTGCAAGATTTCTATCAGCTCATTTTTCACCCTGTTGATATCTCTCTGATGGCAGCATAACCATCAACCAGCCCTCACTGTTTTTGTCATCTGCTAACTTGCTGAGAGGGCACTTTGTCCCATGATCTAGACCATTAATGAAGATGACGAACACACTGGCCCCTAGGAAACATCACTAGTGGCTTCCAGCTGGACTTTGTGCTGCTGATTATGGCTCTCTGACCCTCACAGTTCAGCTACTCAGGCTGGTCAGAAATTATTTCCCTTTCATAAATTCAGGTTGACTATTCCCAGTCAACTTCTTATTTTTAATATGGACTGAAACTGTTCCAGTATTACTCGTTCCACCAACTTCTCAGGGATCATGGTGAGACTGACTGGCCTGTATCTTTCCAGACCCTTCTTGCTCTTTTTGAAGATACAAATGGCATTTCAAATGCCATTTGCTTTCTTCCAGTCCTCAGGAACCTCTCCTGATCTCCATGACCTTTCAAAGGTAATTGAGGGTGGCCTCACAATGGCAACAGCCAACTCCCTCAGCTCTTGTGGGTACATATTGTCAGGTTCCATGGACTAGTACATGTCCAGCTTACTTAAATGTTCCTTAACTTGATCCTCCCCCAGTGAGGGCGTCTTCCTTGTTCCAGCTTTCCCCTTCCAATTTCAGGGACCTGGGACTCCTGAAACCAGTATTAAAGACTGAGGCAAAGGAGGCATTGAGTACCTCAGCCTTTTTTGTGGTCTTTCTCACCAGGTCCCGTGCCCGTGTCAGTAGCGAGCTCATGTTTTCCCTAGTCTTCCTTTTGTTGTTGAAAAACCTGAGGAAGCCTTTCTTGTTGCCCTTCAAGTCATTCATCAGATTCAACTCAAAATGATCTTTGGCTTTCCTAACATGATCCCTGCAAGCTCAGGCAGCACCTCTGTATTTCTCCTGGGTCACTTGTCCATTTTCCACCTCTTGCATGCTTCCTTTTTTAGTTTCAGTTTAATCAGGAGCTCTCAATCCATCCATGCAGTCTTCCTACTGCCTTTGCTTGATCTCCTGCACATCAAGATGGAATTTTTTTGAGAAAAAAGGAGGTGATCCTTGAAAAATCTGTCAAAGCTTTCCTGGGTCTCTCTTTTCTCCAGGGCCGTATTCCCTGGAGCCACCATTGCAGAGTGCACATATACTGCCCTCAGTAAAGTTTCTGGCCCCCTTTTGTGGAAGCTGCTGCACAAATTGTTGCATCTATTACCTGTGCTCAGACCCACCTATCTATGAAACCCCATAGTCTGATTCTTCTATTATATTTTCTAAGAAGCCTCACCATCACACAGAACAGAGTGCAGTACATCTCACCTCTGTATCTAAACTTGTACTGAAGTTCCTGAACAGTCCACAACAACCACAAATGGCAATATCGCAATTGAAATCTCAAGGGATACATTCTGCCAAGATCGCAAAGCAAAATGTTTTCAAGCAAAGTTGTTGAAACAAGACTATTCTCTTTTCTGAATGTTCCAGGTCATTTGTTTTAATAGAAAAAAAAATTAAATTCATTTTAAGTAGTCTGTGTTGAAATGTCAGAGTTCCAATCCTATTAGCACACTGTAGAATTCCTCCTCCTTAAAGAGCAGAGGTACTGAACTCTATATACATTTTAATTTTTCTAAATAGGGCAGCCAATTTCTGCATGGTGTCTTGAGATAAGATTTTTCATCTTTTTGTAGTCAAGATAATGAACGGTGTGTTAGAAGATCAGAGTTCATCTTGACTTCGTGAAACAGGTTTCATGTTCCCTGTAAGTGTCCTAAAGAGACATCAGAGTACATGATTTTGTTGTTTTCTGTGTTATTGCCCACTAGATAATAAACATCCATGTAGATTTACACTCAGAATGTAGATAAAGTTTTTATTACAATATATTATATAGAATGGACATTTCCTGTTCTTAAATGAGAAAACAACAATTTCCAGCTGACACTTGAAGTCTTATTGTTATTAAGCAAAATGCACACAAGAACAGTATTGTCATCTCTTTCAGGACTGTTTGGTAAGAGAAGAGAAAGGACACAGGGCCCTCGCAACTTTTCCTCCTGCACCTCTTCCTCAACAATTTGACAAAACCAGTTTAAGGCATAAAAAAAGAAGAAATTCTCTTTGACTTTGTGTTCCACATGATACTAGTGCTCTGTTGTTGTTTGCTGAGAAAAGCAATCATACATCCAGGAAGGGAGGCTTTTATTGGAAGAGAATTAAATTTAAAATAATCAAGGTTTTTATTTATCTGAATAAAGGAACTGGAAATTGTTGGAATAAGATCTTGCATTCTTTTAATTCATAGAAAAGAATAATTCTGACATTGAGGGACTAATTCATCCTATCCATCTTTTGATCAATTACTTTCATTTTCATGACATTGAATGGTTTGACTTTGCTAGTTCTCATACAGTTACTGGACAGCTGAGATTAGAAACCCAGCGACAAGGATGTGCTGGTTTTGGCTGGGATAGAGTTAATTTTTTTCATAGTAGTTTGTATGAGCCTATGTTCTGGATTTGTGCTGAAAACAATGTTGATAACACAGGGATGTTTTCATTGTTGCTGATCAGTGCTTACACAGAGTCAAGGTCTTTTCTGTTTCTCATACTGCCCCCACCAGCAAGTAGGCTGAGGGTGCACAAGATGCTGGGAGGGGACACAGCTGGGACAGCTGACCCCAACTGACCAAAGGCATATTCCATACCATATGATGTCATGCTCAGCATATAAAGCTGGAGGAAGAAGAAGGAAGAGGGAGATGTTTGGAATGACAATGCTTGTCTTCCCAAGTAACCTTTATGTGATGGAGCCCTGCTTTCTTGGAGATGGTTGAACACCTTCCTGTCCATGGGAAGCAGCGAATGAATTTCTTGTTTTGCTTTGCTTGCATGTGTGGCTTATGCTTTCCCAATGAAACTGTCTTTATCTCAACCCATAAGTTTTCTCACTTTTACCCTTCCGATTCTCTCCCGCTCCCAGCCGGGGGGAGTGAGCGAGCAGCTATACGGTGCTTAGTTGCCAGCTGGGATTAAATCATGGTAGAGGATTTCTTTTAGGAAAGGAAACAACATCCTTTCTTAAGAGAAGATATGTTTTCGGTAATATATTGAGTAGTTATTTGCAGAAGTATAGTGCAAAGAAATCTTAATGTTTCCCTGAAAATGATGAAAACTTTAACAACTCAATGTTTGTTATTTATTCAGTCTTACAGAAGTCAGCACCTATTATGTAATAAGGATGCTTTTAGGTGAATATGAATAGTTTTGATTAAAAAGTGTCATAATTAAATAATTGTGCCTCAACATATTGCTATTCATCAGCACAATCTATAACTGGCAGATTCCTGAACTAAAACAATTTTTGAAAATACTAAAATAAATTTTTCAGTCAAATTGTACACACACACGCACACAAAACCACAAAAAATCAAGAAAGAAGGATAATAATTTGCAGTACCGTTTTACTATATATAGGGAAGAACAATTTTTTTCTACCTGGAAAATAATTCTCCTAAGCATTTAGACTTAGGGATTTATGAAAGCAAACACTGTTATTTTTTAAGTAAATGAGATCTAAAACTGAGTATTGTCCAGAGTGCAATGGCAGGCATTCTGCTTTTGATTGCCTT
Source organism: Tauraco erythrolophus (assembly GCF_009769465.1). Lineage (NCBI taxonomy): Eukaryota > Metazoa > Chordata > Aves > Musophagiformes > Musophagidae > Tauraco > Tauraco erythrolophus. Next base: position 92,432,120 of record NC_141465.1, on the reverse strand, counting down.
CATAAAGCTATGTAGCAAAAAACCTATTATGTCTAATTAGATTCTGAGATCTGTACAGTTTCAATTATTTATACTTGGAGATTGGAATGGGATTTTTAAATTGCTTTTCTGTGATGTTACAAAATAATGGAACACTGCCTATCATATTTCTAGCTCTGTCTTTCCTTATCTGCATGATAGACCTAATTTCACACAGTGAAATTTTTAAAAATGTCAGTTTTTATAAAATAACAGGAAGTATAGTTTCATCCTGACAGTTTTGGATACAAAATGGCAAAGAAAAATTAGCTATGGTGTTAGCTTTACTATAGTCTCTACATTTTTATATTTGTAGAGACACAGAATGTTAACTGGGAAGGATAAACTTGCATCCAACAAATGATTTTTTAAATAAGATAATGAACTTTTAAGAAGGTGGCAGACATAGAGTGTATCATGACATTGAAGGTGAGGAGACAAATAAATCTGTGACTCGTTATCCAAGTATTAAACTTAATTAAGTAACACCCAGACTTTACTCCAGCATTTAAGCTCTGCATTTATTTAGTTTCCAATTAGTTGTAAATTTTTAACAATTTCCTTTCTCACTCATATCCACAGAGCATACTTAGACCATTCTATATTAACCGTAACTAACATTGCTGCTTTTCCTTGGTCTGTGCGTGCACTCTTTAAGTCTTAAACCACTTTTTTTCCATATTCCTCGTGTTAACGTAAAGAAAAGTAATGATGGTAAAGTCTAATTTGATTTAAATTATGCATCAATTAATTAAACCTGGTATTTAATTTTCACAACCATAATCTTAACTGGATGTGAAATACAAGTATTGTTCTTTGGATGCTGCATATATGGCTGCCATAGACCATATTGGGAATTTAGTATATGATAAACTGGAGAATTAGACCTGACCTACCTTCCACAGTGAATATTCAGTGACACATTGTCAAAAATACCTCTTGCTATGTTTATTCACCTGCATGTATAAAAGCTGATTAAAAGAATTATAAAAATACCCCTGCCCTCTTGGGCCAGAAGGTATTATACTGACATGTTAATATAATGCAAATTTATAGAGGTAAAGATCTGCCTGCTGCCTCTTTATTTACATTCATTTTTGTAGATGAGACACCAGATTCTCAACTCTGCCACACTATTATCCTGAGAACACGACTCAGAAATTATTATAAGTGTTGCCATTATGATTTGTAGCTCTTTAGTGAATTGGGTCATGATCTACTACTTACTAAGGGAGCAAAGTACAATGACAAGGTACTTAATAATTCAGAAAAAAAATATCCTTGTAATGCTCCTGATGATTAAGAGAAAAATCCAAAGCAAAAATCTAATATACATGCAAATCAATATTGCAGAGAAAATGCTTTAAAAGGCTCAGGTCTTCTGTCAACAGCCAGTGAAAGCTAGAATGACATATTTCCCCTGAGATTTCAACATTGAAAAATAACAATAATTTAACTACTTAGAGGTACATGGTACTAGTCAATATTGCATAAAAGAAAGATTCTCAAACTAATCTCTAAACAGCCACTTCTGAAAGGGTAAACAATACAGCTATGTCAGAGCATTGCTGTGGTCTGGTAAGCTAGTCTGTTGAAGAGCTATTCCACTCTACTTAATACTTAGGTGACTATATATGTTTGGAGGTTTTCGTTTGGTTTTTTTTTTGTTGTTCCTTTTTTTTTTTTTTTTTGCATATCTGTGGTTATGCACAGAAATCTCCACATAGAGAGACAGAACACATATCTCCAGCATAGCACCTCCTTGTGAGAAGCTGATGTATAAGGAAAGATTTACCATTGCAGAAAAGCAAGATATTTCCAACAAGATCTTAACTCAAAGAATCTTTTTGGGACATGAGTCTTTCTCCTTGAGTCTCCTGTTTTCCATTCCAGTCATACTGTTGAATTAATGATAGTGAATAATCTTTTGTACAAGAATGTAAACGGGGAAGGGACAGATTATAGGTGGAAACTGTTCCTTCATGGTAAAAAACAAAGTGGTGGACATTTTCCTTTGTACTCATGAAGCACATGTACAATATACAAACGTGTTCTTCATGACTGAAAGTATTGTTTATGATTGCCAATATGTCAAGGTTCAAAAGCATCTCAGATTTTCCGCATGAGCAGAATATGCTGCAGATTCAACATGTATAGAATGCATCAAGCTCACAGCTCTGTTGATTTAAGCTTGATTTGAACAGGCATCATGGTCATTTGCTCAGAGCATCTAAATATTGAATAATTAAGCTGCATATATCTGGAAATATGGAATGTCATTGCCCAATGCAGTACAATTTGGTCAGTACTATAAACATGTGGTTGTATGAAGGGCTTTATTACTTTTCAGTTGTCAGCATTCTCTAACAAACTAATATCTCGAAGTTTTCTTACCCAATGTTCTAGCTTTTGGCATTGTAGCAAACATTCTGAAAAAAAATATTATTATATCTGTCAAGAACTCTTTATAAATAGTTGGTGTGCTTAGAGCACTTTTGGGAAAATCAACTAATCATGAATAATTATGGGTTATTCATACCAATAGGATATGAGCTACTGTGGAGGAATTCCTTTCCGAGACTGGCCATAATATTCTCTCGGGTATGGACAATCCCTGCTTGGGCCCCAGAGCGCAAGGTTACCAACTAGATTACTTTCGTCCTTCAAGTTAACTCAATGGCCTTAAAAGGAAATGTAGATTGATCGCCTGCCAAGATGCACGCCTCCTGGATGCCTCTCCGATGACCGCAATGAGGAGACTAAAGGGATGAGCTTATTACCTGTGGTCTGCTAGCGCTGCCCTATCACTATAGCCCACGAGAGTGTGTTTACGCTAAGCAAGCCAATTGTAGAATGTAGTCGTGTCACGCCACATTCTGCTATATAACCTGTGTGTTGTTTGTAATAAACGGAGCATGATTTTCTAACCATATTGGTGTATGGTCATGACTCTGGGCCGTCCACAGAAGGGCTCTTGCAACAAGCTACTGTAAGATCAGTCTGTGGGTTTCAATGCTAACTCAATGGTGCAGCATTTGTGTGACAGTTTGTGGGGAAAGGCACGCGGGAAGGGCGCAGTCAGCCTGCAACTGCTCCAGAGGTGAGTTTAGTTGGTGGCCATGACCCTCTCAGGAGCTCAGCTATGGCATCCACCCGGTGGAAGACTGAGTCCTCTGCACCCAGTAGGAGGGATGTGGCAGTGCAGACAGAGCTCCCACAAAAGCACGCAGCTGTCCAGGTCTCAGGCTGCAGGGAGTGCCGGAGCCTTTCCCTAGTAAGAGACAGCAGTGGTAAGAACAGCTGTGTGAGGTGCAACCAGGTGGATGACCTGCTCAGCATGGTGGCAGAGCTGCGAGAGGAAGTAGAAATGTTAAGGAGCATCAAAGAGTCTGAGAGAGAGATAGACTGGTGGTGTCATGCTCTGCCCAACCTGAGACAGAAACAGAAAGAGCCACAGAAGAAACGCCAAGATGAAAAGGATTCTGTATACTCTCCCCACCACGCTGAAGGCAGTAACTTAAAGGAAAGAAGTGAATGGAGGCAAGTCCGTCCTCTGGGCCACAGGCAAATCTTCTCCTTGTCAACCTTGCCTTCCCAGGTGCCTCTGCACAACAGGTATGAGGCTCTGCATGTGGAAGCCCAGTTGATGATGTAGATGACAGCCCATCTACACCGCAGGTGTTGCCAAGGCCAGAAAGGCCTAAACCTGTATCACAACCATGTCCACGAGGAAGAAGAGATGGGTTATAGTTGTTAGTGACTCTCATCTCAGGGAAACAGAGGGTCTGATATGCTGAATAGAGAGAGATATTGAGCTCCTGGAGCAAGTCCAAAGAAGGGCGACTAAACTGGTCAAGGGGCTGGAAAATAAAACTTACGAGGAGCGGCTGAGGGAGTTGAGGCTGTTTAGCCTGGAGAAGAGGAGGCTGAAGGGAGACCTGATTACAGCCTACAAATACTTGAGAAAAGATGGTGGGGAGGTGGGGGAAGGGCTCCTTACATTAGTGTTGGGTGATAGAACAAGAGGAAATAGGTATAAGCTTAGTCAGGGGAGATTCAGGTTGGATGTTAGGAAGTATTTCTTCTCTGAAAGGGTTGTCAGCCACTGGAATCGGCTGCCCAGGGAGGTGGTTGAGTCCCCATCCCTGGATGTGTTTAAGAATAGGGTGGATGATCTACTTGAGGTTATGGTTTAATGGGGATTAGGGATGGTTGGACTTGATAATCTCTAAGGTCTTTTCCAACCTAGAAATCTATGAATCTATGAATCTATGAATAGACCTTCCTCTTAGGGAAGTCTGCTGCGTCGCTGGTGCCCAGGTTAAGGATATCACCAACTTTCTGACTAAGATAGTGTCAACAAAGCTTTTGATACTGTCCTGCATGATATCTTTGTCTCCAAATTGGACAGACATGAAATTGATGAATGGACCACTCGGTGGATAAGGAATGGGTTGGATGGTCACACTCAAAGTGTTGTAGTCAATGGCTCGATGTCCAAGTGGAGGCCAGTGACAAGTGGTGTTCCTCAGGGGCCGGTATTGGGGCCGGTGCTGTTTAACATCGTTGTTGGTGACATGGACAGTGGGATTGAGTGCATCCTCAGCAAGTTTACTGACGACACCAAGCTGTGTGGTGTGGTGGACATGCTGGAGGGAAGGGATGCCATCCAGAGGGACCTTGATAGACTGGAGAGGTAGGCCTGTGTGAACCTCATGAAGTTCAACAAGGCCAAGTGCAAGGTCCTGCACATGAGTCAGGGCAATCCCAAGCATAAGTACAGGCTGGGCGGAGAATGGATTGAGAGCAGCCCTGAGGAGAAGGGGTGTTGGTTGATGAGAAGCTCAACAGGAGCTGGTAATGTGCACTTGCAGCCCAGAAGGCCAACTGTATCCTGGGCTGCATCAAAAGAAGCGTGGCCAGCAGGTTGAGGGAGGTGATTCTGCCCCTCTACTCTGCTCTCATGAGACCTCACCTGGAATACTGCACTCAGCTCTCGGGCCCCAACACATAGAAACATGGAGAATTGGAGCGTTTCCGTAGGAGGGCCATGAAGATAATCCAAGGGCTGGAGCACCTCTCCTATGAAGAGAGAGGCTGAGAGAGTTGGGGTTGTTCAGCCTGGAGAAGACTCCAGGAAGACCTTATAGCAGCCTTCCAGTACTTAAAGGGGGCCTACAGGAAAGCTGGAGAGGGACTTTTTATGACGGCATGTGGCGATAGGTCAAGGGGTAATGGATATAAACTGGAAGAAGGGAAGAAGGTAGATTTAGATTAGATCTAAGGAAGAAATTCCTCACTATGAGGATGGTGACACAGTGGCATTAATTGTCCAGAGCAGCTGTGGATGCCCCATCCCTGGAAGTGTTCAAGGCCGGGTTGGATGGGCCTTTAAACAACCTGGTTTAATGAAAGATGTCCCTGCCCATGGCAGGGCAGATGGAACTAGATTATCTTTAAGGTCCCATTCCAGCTCAAACCATTCATGATTCTATGAATTCTCATTTTACTGACATTTCTTTCTTTCTTTCTTCCTTCCTTTCATCTCTGGCCTCCTGTCCATAAGGACACTGCAGGTTTGTATCTGCCCTGATGTCCAAAACAGAATCTCAGATTCTTATGCTTCTGACTGTTCACCTCTGTACTTTATTCTCTCCATATAGTGGTTTCTTTTGCATACACACAACATACATAAAATTTGGAATCATTTTGCTGTAAAACTTACATCAAAAAATAAAACCAAAAAAACAACACAAAAAAACCCAACAAAACAAACCCCTACTTATTTTGTTTGTCTCTTAGTGGAAGATGTGAATTTGCCATTTTTGCCTCCTCTGTAGCCCAGAAATGGTTGTACTTAAAAAGGAGATGCTGTCCTGCAAGCTAGTGGAGAAAAAAGAAAAAAAGTCTCCCTTTATTTTCTACATTTTTATAGTTCATTTTACAGTTACCATGGATGTTACTGTCAAGACTGTATCAAGCTTTTATTTATAATCCTAATCTATTTTAATGGTTTCTATTATGTCTTGAATGCTGTTGTGATAGATTGTAGCTCCATAGACAAACATGCATTTATTGGGGCTTAAGCGCTATCTAAAATAACATCACTGCTTAACTGCCATGGCAAAAATTTCTAAAATAGAAGATGAAAATTAAACTCTCACTGACTTGAAAGTTATCCTTCAGTCTAGGTCTAAAGAGTGGTATCATTCATCATTGGATTTTCAGTGTTGAACAGGCAATAATCTGTGTTTCATAATGTTTTATGAAAAAGGTAAAACTCAGCCTGTACACTATCTGGTTTTGCTACATTGCTGTGTATCTATCTGATCTACTCTGCTCATGAATCCTCTAGCCTGGCACTTATTGCAGCTTCAAAATTTGTCTTTGAATAGGCAGAATTTCACTATCTTTATTAAATAATTCATGGTGGTTAGTTTTCTGTACTAAGACAAAGCAAAATAACCTTCCTGTCTTGAAAAAAAAAAAAAAATATTCTTGCTGGGCCAGCAGTTCACTTTATTAAACTTTATGTAACATTTACTATTCTTAAGCTACATAAGACATTTAACTGCATTTGTATTCTCTGCAAATTTGAAGTTGTATAGTCTTTTTAAAGAATCACAACAGTAGTTGTGTAAATCTATAGTCCCATGCCTGTATTAGAAATTTCCACCTTGACTGATGTCAATGTTTTGGATTATCATTTTTGTCACTAGCATTTAATGCAAATTTACATCCATAAAAAGTTAACTGCACCTCATAATTTAGGAAATATTACTTTATTTAGTGTCCTATACTTAAAGTACATAGGAGAACATTTAAATGAATAGAAGCATTGACTTTAAGCTTTTGTATTATTTCAAAAATGATCTTCTATGCAAAGTTAAATTACTAAGAGAAATGAAGTATTCAATAAACATTCAAACTGCCCTATTATTATGAGTCTGAGGAATATAATAGTTTAAGTATGCAGCTGCATTTGTAATTCAGCTATCAGTTAAACTTCTTTACGCTTGGACATTGCATACATTATAACTGCTGGCAATGCAAGGAAAGAACCCACAGCTTTTCTACAGGCACACAGATTTGGAAATAAATGAATGCTTCTAATGCAGGTAAACTGGTTTCATTTACCTTGTGATGAAGCCAAGGGTAGTTTATAACTTACAAGATGAAAAATGTTACTAGTTCCATATTACAGAGCAAAACACTGATAGTGCTATGAATCACAATATCACAGAAAAAAGATGCAATAAGTTTACACTAATCAGGTATGTGTGTGTATATATACACATGCACACAGGTACGTCATGATATATATGACATACACAGACATATATACATGTATACGTATATACACACATATGTTATCATATATATTTGAACTGGTATGCATATATACATATTGATGTATCATCATTATCTATGGATCAAAAAGAGGGCAGTCATGTCTTTGATTTTGGCCAAAATAAATAGAAAGTCCTATCTTATTCTTGATTTGTTAGCTCTGATTTTAACTATTCCCTTTGTTATGTAACTTACCAGCTTTTTAACTTATACTCTAGTTTCTCCACAATCTTTCCCTCCATTAACATTTCTCATTACTACTTAAAAATTACAGGGCTATCTTTTTTTCCCCAGGTAATTTTTTTTCCTTCCCTCTGCCTCATGTGTTGGATTCTAGAGCAGTAGACATGGACGTGGAAAATGGAGCTGGGTCTAAGAAGCATGGTGGGTCATTCTCTTTCAATGAAATATAGAAATAGACCTTTGTGCAAACACATAAAGTCATTTTATATTTTTGTCATCAACATCAAAGACGGTTTATCCTGCAATTCCCTAACTTCTTGTATTTTCTTTCCACTTGTGATTCTTGGACTTAGTCTTTCAGATGTTCATTCCTGCACATACTAGTTTCATGACAATCACATTATTGGCAGGTATTCACTTTGTCTGATTTTAAGCATACCCCTCAGGTCCTTAAGAATACATTTACATTACCTACTTAACTGGTTCAGGACAATGAGTCGAAGCCATAACTCACTGTGTAAACTGAGACTTGGAAACTCTTTAGGTCCTCTGGGGCCATTCACTCTGGGCCTATATGCCATATAAATAAATCTAAGGCTTTCCCGTCACCCATGAATATTTTTATAGCATTTTCACTCAGACCATTCCAACTGGCAAAATGCTCTCTTCCAAGAGGGGAAAAGGAAAAATAAACTACATTGACTCTAAGCTGCACAGGAGTTTGTTAGGTAGTACCATGCCCTGTTATCCTTCTTCTAAAGCTGATCATCTTACAAATACATGTTTGACTGTCTTAGACACTCTTTAGGCAGTTCATGGAGAGGGCAAGACAATTTAGGAGACGTACCTGAAAAGACTGTCCTTCTCCCTTAACTATACTGGAAGCCTAATTTTCTCACTGAGGCACCTAAACTGTTTACTTTGGAAAGATGAGCTTAGTATTAATCTTTTTTTGTTGTTGTTCCTTTTTTTTTTTAAAAAAAACCAAACAAACACAGTTCCACTGGATTTGATATCTAAAGCTTAAATTCAGTCTACCATTGATTTCCCGTTTCCTCTCTCCTCTTCCTCTATGTAGCCTATCAATTCTTTTATAAAGCAATTCTACACCCGCTTTTCCCATTTCTTTGCTGAATTTATAATCCACAAACTGTTTTACATTTTTTCCCCTCTTTGTTATTTCAGTCTCTTTCTGCCTTCCTTAAATGGGTTTTGATTTTGTCTTTCTGTTTCTCAGGTCTCACCTTCCCCATATTTCATTTGTGATTTCCACTGCCTTTCTGGCTTCTTATTACTTTCATATTCCATACTGTTTTATGACCTATTTGACAGAGATATTAGAATCAATGTTAGTTTAAATAATATGTTTGTATCTCACAATGTACCCTTTTTTTCTGTACTTCAGCACCACTTATTCCAAACACTATCACTACCATAGCTTCCACTCATCTTCCATCAACAGCGCTGAAACAGCCTAACATACGACTTCCTACACTATGTACTTTCACTAAAAGACCTGTCAGTTTTCATTTTCTCATTTCTTATTTCTACATATATCAAGTTCTACACACATAGTTCTATTGAAGAATATATGAAGACAGAACAAAGTGAATTGTATTGCCTGGTTGTGACTTTAGTTACAAAGAGGTATATCTGATTTTTTTTGCTGATGTCAACAAAAAAGACATCAATGTAAGGGATGGGTGCCTATTTCTAATCTTGTATACAAAATCTAATTCAAACAGTTCTAGTTTTTTCACTACATGTATATAACATAACACGTATTTTAGAAAACAACAAAAAAATTCTTACTGCAGATTAATTTCTCATTACAAAGAGCATTTACTAAAATAATATTTTTTTTTGCATTCCTGGGGAAAAAAAAAATCACACCAAAAAAAGCAATGAAATTCTATTTGCTAAGCTTCTCAGGAAATAATATATCATGACTTACACAATTCCAAATAAAGAAAATGAGTACATCTCTACCTGTTTGGGACTTTCCAAACAACTGCATTTAATAATTTTCATAACCACCAGTACAATCCCAGTTTATACTTCTCTCCTCATTTTACATGTTGTTTACAAAAAACCCTCAATTTCTGTAACATGAAAATTCAAAAGTGACTCACACAAAACCAAAATACCCTCAAGCGGTCAAATGCCTTGTGTATTCCCTTTCTTCTCCTGTAGAAAACATACCATTTTTCCTCCAGTCATAACCTCAACATTCCTGAACAGCTTTACTTAAACTATAAAGGTATTTTAAAAATCTGTTGACCAAAAACATCTGTAGAATGATCAATCCAAAATGATACATAACTTTTGAACTTATCACAAAGGGTTTTCAATCACAGCCCCATCTCTTGTCACTGGGAAAATTTTTTCTCTAGCAAGAATTCCCTAATGTTTTATTAATAATCTCCTGTGTTATAGCTGAAGTTGTTGCATTTTTACCACCCTTGGGAGTAGCATTGAAACTCATAAGAGATTCTGTAAAATTCTCAAACACTGGTAAAAAAGACATTACATGTATTTCTGCAGCATTATAATGAAATATAAACTTAGGAAACAATTTTCAATCACAGAGCCATTTAGTGCCATGATGCTATTTGACATAGATTCTCATCACTACTTTTTATTATAAGACATATTTAATAACAAAAATGGATTATGACAGCCACTGTAGAAATGCATATTATGATATTAATGTCAAATAGCAAGAGAGAAAAAAAAGGCACCTTCATTTTGTGAGATGTTGACAACAGTAGTACATTAAAGGACTTGCTGCAGATTGTAACTCTGGGGAATGGACATGATAACATAGTATGTCTTTTTCATTTTTATTTTTCGTGACATTGTAATGATTCTGTCACACAAAGTGGTTTTAGCAGAACAGATAAGGAACAGTTCAGTTTTCTATACCTTATAAAAACTATATTCTGATGGGAATGTCCTAGATTCTCAACTCCTTTCTTTAAGCAAGAAAATCTCATCACTCTACAGTTAAGAGTAGAAAAGAATATTGTAATAGTATCACAAAATTACTTATGTAACTGAATAAATTATTTTTTTTTCCTATTACATATAAATGATAGGCATAATAGAAAGACTATTGTTGTTTGTTTTGGCTCGTTGTTGTTGTTGGGTTTTTTTGTTTTTTCCCAAGTGTACAATGTAACTTTATTTTGCTTAATTTAAAAAATAATTAAAAAAATCCCACCAAATGTATATTTCTCTGAGTAGAGAACAGGGATATAATGTGGCTTGATTAATGCTGACAGTGGTACAGATAATACTACTAAAAAGAACAAACTAAAACAAAAAAAAACTTACCTGAAAACATGCTATGGGAAAATATGCTCTCAGTCACGGTGAAACTATTACTACAAATACTTTGTAAAGTACATCAGTCCATCACTGACATAGTGTTTATAGCTTTTTTTCCTATCATACTGGATAAATGAAAACACATAATGCTTTGATTAAAAATAAATAATATCTTGATTGTTTGATAAATAAAGATATCCTTTTTCAAAATCAGTGCATGCAAACCCAAATTTTCTCACAAACCAGGGTAAGTTTCAGGGTTTTTTTCTCTTTTCCTCTGCCTTTTATTTGTTTGTTGCTTTTTCTTTTTTCCCCTTTTACCCAGTATTATTTTGGTAAATAATAAAAATGTACTTAAACCTTCTGTATACTCTCAGTGATCTGACAAGAACAATGGAATTATTTATTGCTACTGTTCAGAGTGCTACAATAGCTTAAAAGTACTTAGTTTTCCATTGGAAATTACATATCCAAAAAATGTGGTACCTTTGTAAAACTTTTTTTCCTTACCTAAGCCATGCCTATGGGTTGACATTGGTGGTAACACAGTCCAAGCCTTGGTCTTTGGATTGTAACATTCAACAGTGTTTAATGTCTTTAAACCATCCCGGCCTCCAATGACAAACAGCTTGTCATCGATGACAGCTACACCAAACTGAAGCCTCCTGCCATTCATCACTCCAGCCTGAATCCATATATTTGTTCTGAGATCATACTTTTCAATAGTTGTAGCACCTGATGAGACATAATAATAGGATAATGTATACCAAATGTATACAAAAATGGCATTGGTTGTCTTTTTTATTTTTTTTAAATAAAGTGTCAAAACTTTAATATTACTTTCTAATTCTGACAAATATTTTTTCTTTCTTTAGATAAAATAGTCCTTGGAATATATATATATAGAGAGAAATATGCTTTTGTCTGTGCATGTGTATATATACATATAATATTTTTTTCCCTCCCCAAAGAAAGTGAAAAAAACCCACCTTAAATGTCCCCTATAGAATCAAAGTATTGCAAGCCTGAGTAAGAGTATGCTCTAACTTTACTATCTTTTTTTACAGTCCAGTGGCATAACTATCCAAGATAACTAATCTGGTTACACTTGATACCAATCTTCCAAACAGCGTAAAAAAAGCCTATGAAATTACATGATATTTTCATTAAAGATTAGAAGTTGTGTTCTAATTTGGGTCCATATTTTCTTTCTTATTTTAGGTACTCTCATAGTTTTTTTCAGACGTTTCTGTAGGAAGTACAGAGTGTTGTACTTACAATCTCAAGCAAAATATTAAAGAATGTTTCCATATACAGCCAAAATAATTTCCTGGTTATCTGGTTTACGTTCACAGATAAACTCAAAAGCTATAAAGAGCACTATGTATAAAATAACTTACCAGTTAATCGTGAAAAAGTCATTAAGAAGCCTCTGCTGTTAAAAGTAACTTGTATGTAATATACAAAGATAAGATACAAAATGAAGAGTTTATTGACAAAAAGAGAGGAATAAAGGAAGCGTAATTAACTAGATTCCAGATAGTGAGAGAGAAATGCATTCCATTAATTGCAATGTGAGTGTAGGAAGTTAATTCAAAGCAAAAGCACAAATATTTAAAGGACAGATTAGTTTAAATTAATCTTTAAGAGACAGACTTGATAATTCATCTGAAATGTAAGTAACATTTTATTTTTACATACACGTAACAATGCTTCATTTCTAGAGTTTAAATATCCAGAAATATATAAAGAAAGAATCAACATAATCATTAAGATTTACCAACTATTAACTATTAACTATTTGGGTTATAATAAAAGGTTAGAACTCCATGGGAAATAATTCTTTTAGGATTCATTCATTCTTTGGAACAGAAGAGTAAAGAACCAAATGGAAACAAACATCATGAAAGCAACACTTTTGTTAATTGAACTAAAAAAGTTATAATTTAAATTGAATTTGGATCTAAGTGCAGCAGAGCAGCAATAATGTACAATTCAACTGGATGTATAAAATCTCCTGCTAGTTTTATGAAGCCATAAGATATATGAAGCAATTTTTGCATTCAATTAAGAGACACATATTTATTTATCTTTTTGCCCTTAATTTAAAATTGAGAACTGTGGAAATGCATTAATCTTTAGGTTCAAATGAACAAAAACATAGATTATTTGATACAGTTGTTTGGTGGTGCTGCAGGGCATATTATAATGATGCAGATTAATGGAGTTACGTTATTATGCTTGAATTTTTTTGTGTGTGTCAAAGCTATTCATCTTAAAAGCTAGAACTGTAGCATATGAGTTCTATAATGCTATCTACTTCAATGGTAAAGAGTACAGGTTAAAAGCTTTGATATTCTGATTTCAGAAAATCTAACATATCAAATACAGTCTTTGAATCATTCTCAGCTATGTATTTTCTAATATTGGTTAAGCCTGAGTTTGCCCCAGTGTTTTATTAATTTACATATTAAGCATCTAATCCAGCAGTTCCTGGAGCACCTGAATTTTGTTTATCCAGTAAGATGCCTTGCTAAACTATAATAATAAATAAATAAGCATATAAATAAACAAACATTATTATAATAATAATACAAAGTAGAGTAAGTACCAGTCCTATAAAATGATCTTTAATATTGGGAACATGAATATAATACATGTCGGACTACAATGCAGACAAGAACAGAAGACTTCTTAAGTTACTGCAGTCCCTCACTTCAGGAAGGATGTTGAGGTGCTGGAGCAGGTTCAGAGAAGAGCAATGAAACTAGTGAAGGATTCAGAGAACTTGTCCTATGAGGAGTGGCTGAGGGAGCTGGGACTGTTTAGTCTGGAGGAGGCTCAGGGGGACCTTACCGCTCTCTACAATTACCTGAAAGGAAGTCGTAGGGAGACGAGTGTCAGTCTCTTCTCGCATGTTATGAATGACAGGACGAGAGGGAGTTGCCTCAAGTTGCACCAGGGGAAATTTAGGTTAAATATCAGGAAAAATTTCTTTACTGAGAGGGTTGTGAAGTATTGGAACAGGCTGCCCAGGGAGGTGGTGGAGTCCTCATCCCTGGAGGTGTTTGAAAACCGTGTGGATTTGGTGTTGAGGAACATGGTTTAGGGACCCTGACAATGCAGGGTGAATGGTTGGACTTGATGATCTTGAAGGTCTCTTCCAACCAGACGATTCTATGATTCTATGATTCCTTGGGTGGAATCAGCTCATGGATGAAGAACAGATGATAGAATCAACTAAAATGTTATAGATATCTTGTCAATGGGCAGAAAAAGCACACTTTTAGTCTTTTTTGGCTGAATTCTATTTCGTGCACCCCTGCCAGTTCAGTCTCCAGCACTGGAATGCCCGTAGACTCTCCATGGATGCTGAAATCTCATGAAGAAGAAGGGAAGTGATGTCTTTTTAACTCTATTTGATGACAGTCTTCCTACAAGAAGAGCTCTAGGCCTAGAACTTCTTACCAGAAATCATTAGTCACTCTGGGCTTTTTTAGTACATGTTGCCACTGCATTCAGGCCAGCTGTATCATTTCATACAAGTTTTACATTCTCTAGACTTTTTTCCGAAAAACACTTGAGCCAAGTTAAAAATTTCGTTCCTTGACATTAGTGACTCTTAGAAGGGATGATAAGTCTGCAACTCGTAAAGTGAGTAAAACTCACCAGAACATCTCAGTCAATCCTCTAGCTGCAGCTGTACACAACAAAGCCTAAATAGAAAATAGCTGTGTTGAAAACATCTACAGTCTCTCCCTTGTTCCTGCAGTAAACAGAGAAGCAGCTGTGACCTCTGCTTATAGCCCCAACCTCAAAATACAGTAACATCTCTTATTCTGTTAACACATCAATCCTGTCATGAAGCAGTTTTAGTATACAGCTGTCTAAACAAACAAACATACATACATTTTTTTTTAAATGGTGCCCGGACTTCTCCATGACAACAGTCAAGCAAATTGAACAGTTCATCCATAGACATTGGGCAGTCTTCATCCTTGAAGGTTTTCAAGACTCAAATGGATATGTTCTGGTCTCATAGCTGACCCTGCTTTGAGAAGGAGGTTGGACTACAGACCTACTGAGATGTCTTCCAACCTGAATTATCCTATGACTGTGTGATTGCACGGTTTGAGATGGAGATTGTGACCACCAGTTTCTTTTCCTAGGCATGATTAACTTTCAGTAAGAGAAAATCTCATATATAATACAGTTTTATTTAAGATTGTGAAATGAAATACTGTGTGAACAAAAGACCATTGCAATCCTTTTCATCTTCCACTATGTCATATATTTATTTGAATTTCTTGTTATTTATTTATTGTTTACATAAATAACTATCCATGAGAAATATAGCAATGAACTAAAACCTTAACAATTCCTTGCTAATTTTCACTCCCAACAGAACTACATGAAGTCCTCTGTTTAACTTGAAGAGAGGAAAATTTACCCCACACATCAGACATTAGTACTGTTTTGAATGTGCTTGCTCAAATTTAAAAGGCTGTAAGAACACAAACAAAATAGTTTTAATGAGCATTAAGCCATTCTTAATTCAAGTCACAGAATTACATTTTGCTTAAAGACATACAGATCACTGTTTCTCATTAGGTACTTATGACGGGAAAAAAATCTCAAAAAACTGTAATTAAAGACAAAAATCCTGTCTTACTCTATTGCTTTCCTGTTCTAAACTGTTTTGATTGCAAAGGCTCTGCAGAAGTAATATTTAAATTGGAAAAATCTTTCAACAAAAAGGCGGCGGAACCACTGAACATTACCATCAGCAGAGATTTTAGGATATCTTTAATTGGAGATTATTGAGAACAAACATATTTCAATCATACTAAACTTAATCCTGTAACACAGGGGACCTGAATACCTGAAATTAGATTTCACTTACAGCTCTACAGCCCATGATTCCTTAAATTTACCCTAGATGGAGGCAAGGAGAATTATACTACGGTTATTTGCATTTTAAGTCTACTTCATTTTATAATGTTTAGACCGTTCTTCATTCCAATATAAATGGATAAGTACTGGGACAGTTTAGATTAAAAAAGAGAACAACCTTCTACCTTTCCTAGGAAGAAAACTGGGTGGTTATTTCTGACAGAGTAAGATTCTTTTCTTTAGTTCAACTGATTGGATCTTGAAAATAAAAGGATTTTCTGCACCTAGGAGAAAAGAGGCAAAATCTTGATTAAGTCCAACAGGATTTTAATAGACAAATCAGTTTAACTACTGAATTGTCAGGTCCTCTGGGTATATAAAATCAATAACATATGAAAATATTGATTTTTCATTCATCATTTACTTTATGGTTTGCATATACTTCAGAAAGAAAGTATTATTACATTGCCAAATAATGACATCACAAAAATGTTAAGAACTAATTTACTTGCACTGAAAAAGAATCAAAGCAGAAGCTCTAAAGTACCCCGGGGTGCATCAAACACAGTAGAACCATCTGGCCAAAAGAGGTGATTGTCCTGCTGTATTCAGCCTTGGTGCAGCCTCACCCTGAGTACTGTGGGCAGTTCCGGGCCCAACAATTTAAGAAGGATGTGAAGGTCTCTGCATGCACCCAGAGGTGGGTAACAAAGCTGGTGAAGGGGTAAGAAGACATGTTCTATGAGGAGCTGCTGAGGACTTTGGGCTTTTCTAGGTTGTAGGAAAGGAGGCTAAGAGGTGACCTCCTTGCTCTCTACAGCTTCCTGAGGAGAGGAAGTGGAGAGGGAGGTGCTGATCTCTTCTCCCTGGTATCCTGTGATAAGACGTGTGGGAATGGTTCAAAGCCGCACCAGGGAAGCTTTAGACTGGACTTCATTAGGAAGCATTTCTTTACTGAGAAGATGGTCAGACACTGGAACAGGCTTCCTAGAGAGGTGGTTGATGTCCCAAGCCTGTCAGTGTTTAAGAGGCATTTGGACAATGCTCTTAACAACATGCCTCAGCATTTGGTCAGCCCTGAATTGGTCAGGCAGTTGGAATAGTCTATTCTAGTCTATTTTATTCTGTTCTTTGTTCCGTTCTGTTCTCTACTGAGAACTTATAGATCTTGTCTGTTACGTGAATGACAATGCAACAGTCAGGACAAAAGGCATGATCTGTCTATGAAGATTTTTCTTTAAAGACATTATGTTAAAGATTTGAGTATTTATATTAATTTTATTCATATTCACATATTTAAAGATATTAATACAGAGAAATAAATAATGCATAACCTCTTCCAAAAAATGCATAGATTTAACACAATGCTCTTCTAGCTATAGCTCTTTATTTAGATATGTTCTCTACTTTATTGTTGATTTCCTGAAACCTATTGATTGTATTATCTTCTGCATCATTGTTGATGGCATGTCATTAATCTCATTACCAACAAGGGCATCGCTTCATCTTGATGACAACAGCTTTGAGCTAGTTTTGCTGAACGCTCTTGTCACGGAGTGAAGACTGTTTTGAAAATATGTCTATCTTCTTGATTTTTAAGCATCTTAATTCAGATAGGCAGAAATGTCATTCTCAGTTTTTCTCACAGTCTTTCCTGCTGATTCTGTAATGACCTTAAACACTTGTCTTATGGTAAGGCTACTGGAGCTAAATAATTCATAAACCTCAAGTTTTTGGGTAAATATTTTGCAATTCTGTTTTAACACATATTTAAACAAGTGATTATATTTTATGACTTCAGGTAGCAGCTCTGTCATTGCCAGGAGCTTAAGTGGATCATTAAATCATAGAATCATTTTTGTAGGAAAAGATCTTTAAGGTCATTGAGTCCAACCATTAACCTAACACTGCCAAGTCCACCACTAAACCATGTCCCTAAGCATCACATCTACATGTCTTTTAAATACCTCCAGGGGTAGTGACTCAACCACTTCCCTGGGCACCCTGTTCCAATGCCTGACAACCCTTTTGGTGAAGAAATTTTTCTTCATATCCAATCTAAACCTCCCTTGGCACAACTTGAGGCCATTTCCTCTTGTCCTATCGCTTGTTACTTGAGAGAAGAGACTGACACCTCACTGTGATCTCTTTTCAGGTGGTTGTACAGAGTGATAAGGTCTCTCCTGAGCTTCCTTGTCTCTAAGCTAAACAAATCTAGTTCCTTCAGCCACTCCTCATAAGACTTGTGCTCTAAACCTTTTGCCAGCTTCATTGTTCTTCTTTGGACATGCTCCAGCACCTTAATGTCTTTCTTGTAGTGAGGGGCACAAAACTGTACATAGTATTTGAGGTGCAGCCTCACCAATGTCAAGGACGAGGAGATAATAATTTCCTTAGTCCTACTGGGCATAGTATTTCTGATAGAAGCCAGGATGCTATTGGCCTTCTTGGTCACCTGGGTACACTGCTGGCTCATATTCATCTGGCTGTCCATAAACACCCCTAGGTCCTTTTCCTCCAGGCAGCTTTCCAGCCACTCTTACTGTACCATTGCATGGGGTTGCTGTGACACAACCACAAGACCTGACACTTAGTCTTATTGACTCTCCAACAGAGATTCAACAGCCTGTCCAGATCCCTCTGCAGAGCCTTCTTACTCTCAAGCAGATTAACACTCCCGTCCAACTTGGTGTCATCTGCAAACTTACTGAGGGTGCACTCGATCCTCTCGTCCGGATCATTGATAAAGATTTTAAACAGAAATGGCCCCAATACTGAGCCCTGGGGAGCACCACTTGTGGCTGGCCACCAACTGGATTTAACTCTATTCACCACATCTCTTTGGGCTTTTTGGCCATCCGGTCACTTTTTTACCCAGTGAAGCATACATCAATACAAGCCATGAGCAGCCAGTTTCTCCAGGAGAACGCTGTAGTAAACTGTGTCAAAGGCTTTACTACAGTCTAGGTAGACAATATCCACAGCCTTTCCCTCATGCACTAAGCAGGTCACCTTGTCATAGAAAGAGATCAAATTAGCAGGACTTGTCTTTCCTAGACCCATGCTGACTGGGTCTGGTTGCCTGGTTGTCCTGTACGTGCCACATGATGGCACTCAAGATGATCTGCTCTATAACTTTTGCTGGCACTGAGGTCACGCTGACAGGCCTGTAGTTTCCTGGATTCTCCTTCTGGCCCTTCTTCTAGATGGGTGTCACATTTGCTAAATTCTAGTCAACTGGGACATCCCTGGTTAGCCAGAACTGTTGATAAACGATGGAAAGTGGCTTAGTGGGCTCCTCCGCCAGCTCCTCAATACCCTTGGGTGGGTCCCATCTGGCCCCATAGAGCTATTTATGTCTAAGAGCTGTAGCAGGTCGCTAACCATTACCCCTTGGATTATGAGGGCTTCATTCTGCTCCCTGTCCCTGTCTTCCAGCCCCAGTACCTGAAGATCAACTGGTCTTACTGTTAATGACTGAGGCAAAGAAGGCATTAAGGACCTCATCCTTTTCCTCATCCTCTGTTACTATGTTTTCCTCTGCATCCAATAAAGGATGGAGATTCTCCTTAGACCTCCTTTGGTTGCTAATGTATTTAAAGAAACATTTTTTATTGTCTTTTACCACAGTACCCAGTTCAAGTTCTAGTTGAGTTTTGGCCCTTCTAATTTTCTCCCTGCATAACCTCACAACTTCCTTGTAATCCTCCTGAGTTGTCTGCCCCTTCTTCCAAAGATCATAAACTCTCCTTTTATTCCTGAGTTCCAGCCAAAGCTCTTTTTTCAGCCAGGCTGGTCTTCTTCCCTGCCAACTGCTCTTTCAGCACATGGGGACCGCCTGCTCCTTTGCCTTTAGGATTTCCTTCTTGAAGAATGTTTAGCCTTCCTGGACTCCTTTGGCATTCCCAAGGGACTCTGTCAACTAGGCTCCTAAAGAAGCCAAAGTCTGCCCTCCAAAGTCCAAGGTGACAGTTCTGCTGACCTCCCTCTTTACTTCTCTGAGAATCAAAAACTCTTATTGTTTTATGGTTGATATGCTCAAGACACCCTAGATCTGTCACATCATCCACTAGTCCTTCTCTACTCACAAACAACCCATCCAGTGGTGTGCCTTCCCTAGTTGGCTCACTCACCAGCTGTGTCAGGAAGTTCTCTTCCACACACTCCAGAAACCTCCTAGACTGTTTCCTCTCTGCTGTATTTTACTTCCATCAGACGTCTGGTAAGTTGAAGTCTCCCACGAGAACAAAGGCTGATGATTGTGAGACTTCTCCCAGCTGCTTACAGAATATTTCACCTGCCTCTTCATCCTGGTAGTGCGGTCTATAACAGACTCCCATCGTGGTATCTGCCTTGTTGTCCTTCCCCTTGATTCTTACACATAAACACTCAACTCTATTGTCACCATCATCAAGCTCTAGACAGTCAAAACACTCTCAAACATACAGGGTTACCCCACCACCTCTCCTTCCTTGCCTATCCCTTCTGAAGAGTTTGTAGCCATCCACTGCAGCACTCGAGTTGTGCAAGTCATCCCACCATGTTTCCATGATGGCAACTGTATCATAGTTTTCCAACTGCACAACAGCTTCCAGCTCCTCCTATTTGTTGCCCATGCTGTGTGCATTGGTGAAAATGCACTTCAGTTGGGCTATCCATCCCAACTAGTCACCTTTTCTGGGGGAGAAGCCCTAATTTCTATATGACCGTTCTGAGGAACTTCTATCATGTCTAACGCATCAATAACCCTTGTGTCTTTGCTGCTGCATGGCTCTCCATCCCCTATCTCCACTGAGATGACAGACTGAAGGACCTCACTAGCATACTGTGCCTCAAACCTTGATGTGACACCCCCAGTCTTCTCTCTAGCGAGCCTGTTTTTATCCCTTTCTCCCTTTAAATCTAGTTTAAAGCTCTTTCAAAGAGCCCTGCTAACTCTTGCACAAAGACTGCTACTGTCCCACACTGGCATAAGAGCAGGGCACGCTCTGCAGCCTGACACCTGGGTGGCAGCATGTTCCCATCAAAGCTCTGTCTGAGAAGCTGTGTCAGTTGTGGCCGGTGCAGCTTAGAGTGGCCATGGCCTTTTGCCAAATGGATACCATTGCTCTCCTGTCAAGCCAGCAGAGCTTCAGTGCCCTTCCTGCATGCCTTTCCACACAAACTGCCATGCCACACCCTTGCTGACATGCCATGTCCTGCTTGCCCACTCTGTTCGCAGTGATCCTAATCCCTAGGGGTTCCCAGAGGCTTCTTTTATACATGTTAGGGGAGCTTGGCTGCTGTTGCTCCTGCCCCTACCCAGGTCTCATCAGCTCCTGTCAGACGAGCTGCAGGCTCCTGACTCCCCATGAGGTTTCCGTCATTCCGAAAACCCCTCTATGCAACATGCTGGAGCACTCCACTCTGGATCATGCTGGAACCGGAGCTGCTCACCTCAGCGACTGATTGCTAGTTTCGGTTACACAGCATTTAAATCTCAAATACCTTTTCTACTCCTCTGGGCCCCAAAGATCCTCATGTGCTTTGAGGAGTCAGGAGTTGTGACTCTGCTCCTCTTAAATTTGAATATTAAACGTCCTGTAATCAAGTAGTAATAGAAAAGCATTAGGAGAAGGAAGAGGAGGAGCTAAACGGTCTTTGTGGTCAATATCTCATCACTGTCTGTTTCTGATATGACACAAACACCAAATGGAGTGGGCCTGTTTGTTACTTTGAGTAGCCTACTGAGAAATGGAACAGGTATTTGATAGCAGGAGACAGGTTTGAATGAGAATTACCACCTCACACAGTAGTGCTGTGGACATCTAAAAGTCAGCTGGGCTATGTATACCCAAGAGTGGACTGGATTAGTGTACTGATGGGAGTGTTTCCATTGTTACAAGTGATTCAAATTGATCTATATTATTTTGAGTATTCAATGTGCAAGAAATTTCCCAATATTTGCACTCCAAGTGGCTTTACGTTTGAAGGGCAACAAAAAGACTGTTTCAACAGGACTAAGAAATTTGCTGAGTTGTGAGAAATTTTGGTGAAACAAATTCTCCACTTGCTGTTATTTTGCTAGTTCCTCTCTGGTGTCTGTCCTACGTGACATAACTGCCAATTGATGATACTTTGCCTCCAGATCAAGGATGAAGATTTGCCAAAATTTCTGCAAAACTCTATTCATTCCATGTTCTCTCTTGTAACTGGCTGTTCCTTGACTTTAGAATACAGAGGACTAAGCTCCCTATAACGGAGAAACCTCTCCAAAGTTTATTTTAGTTTGAGGATGTGCTCGTTTTGGCTAGGATAGACTTAATTTTCTTCCTAGTAACTAGTATGGGGCTATGTTATGGATTTGTGCTGAAAATAGTGTTGATAATACAGGGATGTTTTTGTTACTCTTGATCAGTGCTTACACAGAGTCAAGGCCATTTCTGCTTCTCACACCACCCCACCAGTGAGTAGGAGTGGGAGTGCACAAGAAGTTGGGAGGGGACACAGCTGGGACAGTTGACCCTAACTGACCAAAGAGACATTCCATACCATGTGACATGATGCTCAGCATATAAAGCTGAGGGAAGAAGGAAGAGGGAGATGTTCGGAGTCATGGTGCTTTGTCTTCCTAAGTAACTATTATGCATGATGGAGCCCTGTTTTCCTGGAGATGGCTGAACACCTGCCTGCCATTGGGATAGAATCATAGAATCGTTAGGGCTGGAAGGGACCTTCAAAGGTCATCTAGTCCAACCCCCCTGCAAGGAACAGGGATGTCTCCAACTAGATCAGGTTGCTCAGGGCCTCATCCAACCGGGCCTTGAACGTCTCCAGGGATGGAGCATCCACCACCTCTCTGGGCAACCTGTTCCAGTGTTCTACAACTCTCATGGTAAAAAATTTTTTCCTAATATCCAATCTGAATCTACCTCCCTCTATTTTAAAACCATTACCCCTTGTCCTATCACAACAGGCCCTCCTGAACAGCCTCTCCCCATCTTTCTTGTAGGCCCCCTTGAGGTACTGGAAGACCGCTATCAGGTCACCCCGGAGCCTCCTCTTCTCCAGGCTGAACAGCCCCAACTCTTTCAGCCTGTCCTCATAGGAAAGGTGCTCCAGCCCTCTTATCATCTTCGTGGCCCTCCTCTGGACCCTCTCCAACTGGTCCATGTCCTTCTTATGTTGGGGACTCCAGAACTGGACGCAATACTCCAAGTGAGGTCTCACGAGGGCAGAGTAGAGGGGGAGAATCACCTCCCTCGACCTGCTGGCCACGCTTCTCTTGATGCAGCCCAGGACGCGGTTGGCCTTCTGCGCCGCAAGAGCACATTGCCGGCTCATATTGAGCTTCTCGTCCACCAGTACTCCCAAGTCCTTCTCCTCAGGGCTGCTCACGATCCATTCTCCGCCCAGTCTGTATTTGTGCCTGGGATTGCCATGACCCAGATGTAGGACCTTGCACTTGGCCTGGTTAAACTTCATGAGGTTGGTACGGGCCCACCTCTCCAGCCTGTCGAGGTCCCTCTGGATGGCATCCCTCCCTTCCAGCGTGTCGACGGCACCACACAGCTTGGTGTCATCGGCGAACTTGCTGAGGGTGCACTCCACGCCACTGTCCACGTCACCGACAAAGATGTTGAAGAGGACCGGGCCCAACACGGACCCCTGAGGGACGCCACTCGTGACCGGTCTCCACTTGGACATCGAGCCATTGACCACTACTCTCTGAGTGCGGCCATTGAGCCAATTCCTTATCCACCGAGTGGTCCATCCATCAAACCCATGCCTCTCTAGTTTAGAGAGAAGAATGTCGTGCGGGACAGTGTCAAAAGCTTTGCACAAGTCCAGGTAGATGACATCTGTTGGTCGACCCTTGTCCACCGATGCTGTCACCCCATCGAAAAAGGCCACCAAGTTGGTCAGGCACGATCTGCCTTTGGTGAAGCCATGTTGGCTGTCACCCACCACCTCCTTGCTCTCCATGTGCCTTAGCATGGTTCCCAGGAGAATCTGCTCCATGACCTTGCCAGGCACAGAGGTGAGGCTGACCGGCCTGTAGTTGTCCGGGTCCTCCTTGTTCCCCTTTTTAAAAATGGGGGTTATGTTCCCTCTCTTCCAGTCATCGGGGACCTCGCCAGACCGCCACGACTTCTCAAATACAATGGCCAGTGGCTTGGCAACTTCATCTGCCAGTTCCTTCAGGACCCGCGGATGGATCTCATCAGGTCCCATGGACTTGTGCACCTTCAAGTTCCTCAGATGTTCCCAAACCTGCTCTTCAAGTACAGTGGGCGGTGGTTCATCCTCACAGTCCCTGCTAGTTCTTTCCACAGCTTGGGTGGTAAGACAAGAGGCTTTATCAGTGAAGACTGAGGCAAAAAATTCATTGAGTACCTCAGCCTTCTCTATGTCGCGGGTGACCAGAGCACCAGTATCCTTCCGGAGGGGGCCTACATTCTCCTTGGACTTCCTTTTGTCCCCTACATACCTATAGAAACTTTTCTTATTGCTTTTTATATCCCTTGCCAAATTCAATTCCTTCAGGGCTTTAGCCTTCCTCACTTGATCCCTGGTCACTCGTACAGCTTCTCTGTATTCCTCCCAGGATGCAGTGAATAAATTCGTTGGTTTGCTTTGTTTGCATGCTTTACCTGTTAAACTGTGTTTATCTCAACCTATGAGTTTTCTCACTTTTACTCTTCTGATTCTCTTCCCCATCCCACTGCGGGGGGAGTAAGCAGGTGGCTGTGTGGTCCTTAGTTGCCAGCTGGGGTTAAACTACAACAGGGAAGTGTGATTATTTTTTAGAAACTAAGCTTGCAGAAGAGGATGAGGCTAATGAGGTGTCAAAAATTACAGGGATTGGGAATTTGACAAGCAAGCAGTGCTTGACTAGCAAAAACCCAGATGAACTGTAGTGGGAGTGGAAAGGTATGTCAGCAAGCATTTTTTGACTTCACAATATACAACAGTCTTGCAGTCTCTTTGATCCAGAACTTCATTTTATATCTTCTTCTGCATGTCAGTGACAGCAGTTTGGACCTGACACCGCATGGTCCCCTTAAGATGGGAAATAATGGGCATGATTTGCGGAGATTTATGCAGAGATCACTGTCCTCTTTTCAAAGTATACAGAGAAACATATTCACCACATTTTGATTCCTGACACAGGCACGCTTGACTGCAGAGGATACCTTAAGATGCAAAAAGCTCACTGCCAAATTCACTAAGTAGGTTACATATTAGGCTGCTTTGGTGAGAAAAGCTGTGCAGTTTGATGTAGTGCACTGTGACAGAACTTTTCTGGCGGCTTGTACTTCAGAGACCTCTTGAAAATCCTATTACAGAGTTTTCTGCCGCACTGCTGCAGAAAGCCACTGCTTTAGAATAGGTTATTTCTCATCTTCGTCTTGTTCTCATACTAGTTGGTCTTTTTCTTAACATTAACTTTGGATAACTGCCAAAGAGCAGAATTCATTTTCTGCATAAGCCTGGACTCCGTCCTGCAAATCTTCCTGATGCTGATTAACTAGACTGTATATTTGGTCATATCCATATTGATATATCTCTCACCTCTCATCACGATCCAGTCCCCTACTTGGACAAGAATTGGATAAGCCCCAGTATTCTTATCTGCAACTTTCCACAAACCTTTATTTCTAAGGGAAAGAAATGTAGGTTACAGACTGGAATAAAGCCATGAGATTGTCCAGCTAGGCCTCTAATACCAGCTCCATTGGGCTATGGCCACAGCATCCACCAGCTCCTGTAAAGACAGAAGCCAGCAAGCCCCTGCAGTAGTGTCCAGGTTCTGACTGGGGCAAAGTTAGTTTTTCTTTTTAGCAGATGGAATAGGTCTGTGGTTTGAATTTAGTCTGGGATTTGTTATGAGAAGAATGCTGATAGTGCACTGATGTTTATGGTTGGTGCTGAGACATCAAGGACCTTTCAGCTTTCCATGTTTTTGCCAGTGTGCAGGAGCACAACAGGCTAGGGGAGAGCATGGCTGGGACAAAGGGCCCAAAACTCCCCTTATGATTTGAACTTACATGTAGGATTGAGGGCTAAATTGGCCAATGGAGTATTCCATATCATGAAATGTTATGACTAGTATATAGATGAGGGTTGACTGGGAAGAAGGGCTGGCTCTTCTGAGGGCTCTCTCCTGGACTCTAGGTCTCCCAGAGTTCTCTCTCTCTCTCGCACTCTTTTCAGGCATTTCACTCATCTGGGATTGCGGTGTTAGGACTTATCCCTTTCAGAATCATTTGCCAGTATGAGATGGGCATTGGTCACCGGGTGATGAGCAATTACACTGTGCATCACTTGCTTATACATATTATTATCATTATAAATGTATATATTCATATATTATTATTATTTTATCACTATTACTTTTAAATTTATAGTCTTATCATTATCAAATCGTTCTTATCTCAGTCTATGAGTCTCCTTCCCTTTTTCCCTTGAATTCTCTTTGGGGGAAGGTGAGTGAGCAGCTGTGTGGTGTTTAGTTGCCGGATGGACTAAACCACAACAAGTAGTCCTGTCCTACTAGCCAGAAAAGTTTTCAAAAAATGAGAGCTGCTTTGTGAACTGCAGCGAGCACTCTGCTGTAGTAGAACACCAGACATTTGTCAGGGCAGAGCCTGAGAGCAGGAAAGTGACGGTGAGGTGAAATGCAACATAGAAGTATACCGTTTCAATCCATCATTTAGCATCACTGGTGAGCATCACTACATTTTCTTATCAGATGGAGATAAGCCGGCAGGTGAGAGCTTAAACTTGAATGGGAGCATGAGTTCAAGTTAATCTAATATATATACACATATGTTTATATATAACGCATATATTTTATATAGAAATACACACGTATATTTTTAAACATACATGTCCATTTTTCATCTGTAAATAAAACAGGGAAAGTAGAATAGAGTATTTATCCATCATTAAGTCTCTATTTTAGAGATAAACAAACTAAATAATATAATAACAAGGAGTATAAGAGAATTCTAACAGAGAATGTCATAAAAGTAATTCCTGATTGCAATTTTTTTCTTCCAAAATTGATAGTGGGTGTTGATTTCTAGTCCCTGACATACTGAAGTAACTAGAGCTATTGAAACAAGATGAATAGACAGAAAAGGAGTGGCTCATCAATCCAAATCATTGTCAAAATGCAGCAGAAAACTGAAACACAGAAGCTCACTGCACAAAGCTCTAGGAAAGTACACTAGTCATAAATATATCCTTAGACACATAATAAAATGCCAAGTCATAGACTTTGTCATCATGGATAAAAGCGTAACGTGTTTTCCTAAAAAAACTTTGGATAATAATAAACTAATGAATGTTTATAAAATACTAGTTTTTCACTTAAAAGAGTAGTGAGGTAGTAACCACAGACTGCAAGTGTACTTATGTGAGTAAAAACAATGTAAGAACCTCAGGCAAATATGAAATATGACAGATATTGCATGGTTTTACTGTGAGGGATGTTTTTCCATATCTATTGTCAATAAGGGACACCCACTGACTTTAGGCAGTCAGTGGTATTATAAGTATTATGGGATTACACAGGTCAAAGTGATTATGATGGACATCTATCTTTACAGAAAGCGATCAGAAATAATTAAGAGTAAATTATGATTCACATTAAACTTAACCTTTGTATGTACTTCAATTTTTTATTGATGTTCCATCTCTCTACTTGTCAGCAAAAAGTTGATGTAATTTTAGTTCCTCCTTCATCTTTAAATATGTTGCTTGCTTTCTTTTTTTTTTTTTTAAAGCAGAAATCATATCCTTTTCCTGGTTGTCATATAAACTGCTACTACTTATTCTGTACAAACTGATAAAATATTTACATGACTGGAAAAAGAAGAAATAAGCAAGTCCCTTATTAAACTAGTATGATATCAGAAAGAAAGCAGGACACTGGAAACATTGTTGAAACAGAGAGACCATAAATGGTCTAACTTGTCTACAGGTCATAAAAGGTCTATAATTGTATAATCAACATTGCAGCATTTCTTTCTCTGTAGGCTTTTTACAGTAACATATATAAATATAGAAATATATGATGTCATATGAGTCTTTTCATGGTACAGCTAAATGACTTAGGCACACATAACAGTGATAGTTCTTTTGGAGGCCCCACGGTGTTAGATGAAGCCTCTGTTCCATAGGTTGAGATAGCTATGATTTTCTCGGATGCCATAGAAAACTGCCAGAAGTACAGGAAAAAATGAGCAGAAAGGAGAAGAAACAGAAATAAATACATTCAACACTATGTACAAGAGAAAAGAGAGATTCTACACTGTGTTGATGCTGCAGGAAATGAAAATTACCAATAAAAAAACTATTGCTGAATTTACTGTAATGTTGAATTGTGAATAGTTGTAAATTTATTACTTTTGAATTAAATAAAAACAAATAAATGCAGGAATTAAACAGGCTGTAGATTTAAGGGCCAGAACAATCTACATTATTAATCATGTTTACTTGGGAATATATAAATAACTACTCACAAATATGTTCCATTGTGCTAGGCACTGCAAAAATCAATTTAAAAATCAACTATATATATTACTGACTGAAAACAAAACATAGACAGAAGAAGAAGTAAGACATACAAAAATAAATAATGTGATAGCAGAAAATACTGGTTCATTTTATGGCCATATGTTTATTTGCTATATTTAACTAGGTAGAGGCAAATTAATTGGGAAAAAAATGAAAAGTATAACAGTAGATAGTAAGAGGAAGGTGAGATGGTGGGAAGAAGATAACAACAGAAACAGACAAATATTTTTTTCAGAGCAGGAATGAAGACACACAGAGATAGACAGAGATAGACAGAAGATGAATTTAAACAATAAGAACAGAGTAGTGATATTCCACTACAGCCACAGTGCTATAACATTCCCTCAACAGTTTCTTTCTTTTTTCAGTTTCCTGGTTGTTTTTGATAACTAGGATGGATTCAGTTCATCCTCTCAGGAGTGGGGAGGGATATAGCTTCAAAAATGAAAATGTAGGTATCTGCAATTTGAGGTATTTGTATAAGCTCCCAGAGTAGTCCCGGTCGTTGGATGGCTTGGATTCTGTACAACAATCCTGTCTATCAAATGTCAGTCTTTACTAGAGAAACCGCACTATCTCCATCTGTATTGACTACAGTGAGCACTAAGTGTATAGTTTGGGTGGAGACACGTATAGGGCAAACCAGGCTTTGGGCAGCCTCGTGTAGTGGAGGGTGTCCCTGCCCACGGTAGGGGGGTTGGAACTAGATGATCTTTGAGGTCCCTTCCAGCCCTAACCATTCTATGATTCTGTGAAACACTAAAATCTAGGTGAACCATATTCTAGTTCTAGTGTCAGTTGCTAGCACCTTCCTGTATTAAAGTGGAAAGACCAAATTGGTTTTGGTAATGCAGGCTACGGCAGTTCAAAACAACAGAAATGACCCCAGGCAAGTTTTCTATTGCATTTGTTTTCTATGAGAATTTAGATAAAACAAGACTGAACATTTTAAAATGACTTTTAAAAAATAGATACTTTAAAAACTGTATGGGGTTTGCATGGCAAGGGTGTTTTTGGGGGGAAAGGCGGCTACAGAGACGGTTCCTGTGAGAAGCTGCTAGAAGCTTCCCCTATGTCTTACAGAGCCAACACCAACCGGCTCCAAGACGGATGCACTGCTGGCTAGGGCTGAGCCAAACAGGGATGGTGGTAGCACCTCTGGGATAACATATTTAACATGGGGGAAAAGTCGCTGCGCAACAGTAGCCAGGAGAGGAGTGGGGATATGTGAGAGAAACAACTCTGCAGACGCCAAGGTTAGTGAAGAAGGAGGGGGAGAAGGTGCTTGAAGCACCAGAGCAGATTCCCCTGCAGCGCGTGGTGAAGACCATGGTGAGGCAGGTTGTCCTCCTGCAGTCCATGTTAGCAGTGGAGCAGAGATCCACCTGCAGCCGGTGGAGGATCCCATGCCAGAGCAAGTGGATACCCAAGGGAGGCTGTGGGAAGACCATGCTGGAACAGGCTCCTGGCAGGATCTGTGGAGAGAGGAGCTCACTTTGCTGGCAGGACTTGTGATCTTGTGGGGGACTCATACTGGAGCAGTCTGTTCCTGAAGGACTGCACCCTGCAGAAGGGACTCATGCTGGAGTATAGGAACAGTGTAAAGAGTCCTCCCCCTGAGGAGAAAGGAGTGGCAGAAATGATGTGTGATGAAGTGACCGCAATCCCCGTCCCCTGTCCCTCTGTGCCACCGAGGGGAGAGGATGTGGAGAATTTGGGAGTAATGTTCAGCCCAGGAGGAAGAGAGGGGTGGGGAGAAGGTGTTTTAATATTTGGTTTTACTTCTCATTGTCTTACTCTGATTTGATTGGTAACAAATTAAACTCATTTCCCCAAGTCAAGTCTGTTTTGCCTGTGATGGCAATTAGTGAACAATCTCTCCCTGTCCTTATCTTGACCCACGAGCTTTTCATTGCATTTTCTCTCCCCTGTCCACCTGAGGAGGGGAAAGATACAGCGGCTTTGATGGGCACTTGGTGTTCAGCCAGGGTCAACCTATCACAAAACCAAAAGTTTTAGGAGGCAAGAACTATTTTCAGTTTCACCTTTCAGGCATGACCTGATGTGCTGTTTACGTGGTGGGGTTTTGATAGCAGGGGAGGGGCTGCAGAGACAGCCCCTGGAAGGAGGTGCTAGAAGCTTCCTGGGCTCCAACACTGGTGGGGCTGGTCTCCAGCTGGGGCCGAGCCAACAAGCACTTCTGCAAATGCCATATCGAAGAAGGGGACAAAGGAACACGAGCAAGGTGGAACTTGCAGTGAAGAGACCGGGGAGGCGGGGGGCGGCCCCACAGCGTCCCAGGCAGGTGGCTGCCCACACTGGGCCACTGCCGCTCAGCTGGTGATGGCTGCTGCAGCGTGGCTTGGAGCACCAGAAAGTGCCCACTCGTGGGGCAGTCACTGGGCAGAGCTTGTTCTGCCAGGACTGCTGAGGTTCACTGTGTTGGTCGGGGCCGGTGCAGCTGCAGGAGAGAGGACTGAGACCTGAGAGAAACGGCCATGCAGACACCGGGTCAGTGCAGATGGAGTGGGAGGAGCTGTGCCAGAGCAGAGATTGCCCTCAGCCTGTGGTGAGATGGCAGCGGCCCCCCTGCAGTCCATGGAGATTAACGGTGGAGCAGAGATCTACCCACAGTCCATGGAAAACTCCATACCAGAGCAGAGATGCCTGTGCCAAAGGGACTTCTTAAAGGATTGTCTCCATGGGAAGTACCCCCAGGCTGCTGGAGGTGATATATATATATATATATAAAAATCCCCTCCAGATTCATTTATCAAGGTATCCAGGAGCCAAGGGACTGTTCATCCCCATTATTTCACAGAGCATTTGGAAGGTGCTTTGTAAAGAACTTCCTGTCCTGAAAAACTGTTTTTCTTGAAAGAGTAACCCTGCCCTCTGAGTGGTGACTAAATTAACTCCTAAATTTTAAAGCACGTATACAATTTGCAAAGTGTGAGTTGTAACATATTTTAAAATATACTTATAATATTTCACAGTTCTTTTACTTTCAACTTATTGATGGTTCTACTCCTGCTATAAAGTAAATACGGCCTTGAATTTAACATTGGTTTAAAAATTACTTAAAATAAAATTATCACAGCCTGCACATAGATATTTTTCATGCGTTACTGACCCAAAGCTGTATGGTAATTTTTAAACTATGCAAATCCCTGTGGTTTGAATAATTACTGGTCCCAAAACTATATATGTTGTATATGGCTATCTCACCTCTTTTCCCATCTGCGTCTTTATGTGTTCTGCCCTGCATATTTTGCCTTTCACAGCAGCCTTTGCGAGTGCCCCAGACTCTTGGGGAAAAACAAAAAAAAGAATTTTGCAGGCAATTATTTCTCCTCTGAAGATCTCTGTCAAAACTTTCTGAAATAACAGCACCCCCTCACACTACTCATACATTACTTGTAATTTTTTAATTTTTTATAACAGTTTGGAGGGGGAAATAGAAGTCAGAGTAAAGAAACATGCAAAGAAATGGAGCCAAGGATGTAACTGAGGGACAAAATGTGTGGGATAATATATAGGAGATTAGGAGACACATGTTTGAGAGGAAATATTGTAGGTAGTCCATGAGGGGAACACATTTTAATGTAAAGTCTAAGAATGACATCATTTAAAGAGGCAATAAGGAATTTTGTGTTGACATAAAGATAAGATGTTGCAGGGAACAGAATAAGACACAAATAGCAGTGTTCTTAGCTTTATCCTAATAAGTCTTTCTCTTCCTGTACTGGAAAGGTTTGAATCCCACCATGTCTATGAAGAGTTGACCTTACAGGACCTATTCTAGAAATGTCACTTTTATATCTTTTATTTATTTATTTGTTTATTTCACAAAGGTATTTAAGATCTTCTGGAGCAGGGAGAAACATCATCAGCTTGAGGAGAATGTTTATCTTACGGTTCCCATAGGAATGTTTTTTACAATCAATCTTTTCTGCAGAACAGCTATATATTTTATTTTCAGTTTTAGCAGAATGAGGAGGAGAAGGTGAGGCATAAGAACCGTGAGCAAAGTGCAGAAGTCACAGTGCATATGACTTAAGGCACCTCTGACTTCTGCAATTCCCTTTTGACTAGCTCTAGACAGCATCTTGATACACGCACTTATGTTCACAGTTCTCATTCACTGAGCTTATTCTCCTCATGCCCTGTAAATCAAAGAAAGGCACTTCACATAGGAAACCATTCTATGAAGCAGTCACTTACTGATAGAGTATATTCACACTTCACATTTTGGTACCTAAATCCACTATGGGGATTATTTTTTTCTCCTCTCTGCATTTGAGTTTCCCTGTAAATAAAGAGAGAACAATATTTTCACGCACAAAAAGATAAGATGTTAGAGATTGAGGAACTAGGGAGTATTGTGACAGGCAGTGTATTATTACCTTTTACAACAGAAAAGAATTGTTTGTTATGTGCTCGACCAGTAGGTAAGCCCTGGACTTTGGGCTGGTAAGACTATTGCATTACCCTTGTGTCTAAAGTTTTCAGCTAGGAGCTGATCAACCAAATTAACAGGATGCATCTATACTGCCAAATAGCATAGCCCCCAGCTCACTCCCTGGTTTCACTCCCTGGTTATGAATGCTTATATTGCATACATATTTGTTCCTTACTAGGTTCTAGTGGGAGCACTAAAACAAAAATGGAAGAAGCATTCGCTTCAGGGTCCACTCGTTACAAGCAGACTGGATGAGAACACAGTGTGTTTGATTCCTTCCATTCTGCAGTAACTGAAAAGGATTTTAGCCAGCTTTCTAAGCTCAAGCACCTCTACACAACTTTAAGCATCCAAACCCTGATATGAAAACACCATTCTAGTTGTCAGAATTCTGGACCAGTGCATACACAAACAATAATTACATTGCAGGACCACAAGTCACTCTTTGCCGCAAGACCTGGAGGGACTATACAGTAAACCCTGGACACATGCATCTAGCAGAAAGAGGGAAGGAACTCTCTCCACATGCACTTTCACCACTTCTAAGGTGAGATCAGTATCTAGAGTCAAACAACTTAATTTAAACCACCATGGTGTGGTGCAGTGGAGGAACAGTCACTCAGCCAGATGTTGCTTCCAGCGAAAAGCAAAAGTTGACAGCATCACATGCCAGCTGAGATCAGAAAGTCTTCTCCTCTCTGCCATTACTAGTAGATGGCAGTAAGCAGAGACAACTCCTAACTGAAGCAAATTCCAAACTGTGCAAACTCAAATAAATGAGCAATGTTTGTTAATGCTGCATAACCCCATCTATACAGGCTGTGATAGGATGTCTTACCAATGTTAGAAATCCGTAGACAACTACTTTATTCAAATCCCCATGGACAAACCAAGTAATTCTATTTAACTGTTTCAGCAAACTGGAAAACTCAATTTCCCAAGAATAGGAGGGTGGAAGGAAGCAGCTGGGAAGATACTACAGTATATTATCTTAAAGAAATGGGAGATGCAAGTTTAGTGTGAAGATATGAATAAACTAAATAAAGCAAAAAAATCATTATTCATTTTTGGCTGCAGTGTATGTGCTGATTATGTAGAGAGAGACATATTTTCCTATAAAACAAAACAGATGGAATACTACATTATAAGTAAAACACACATAGGCCCAAATTAAAATACTGCTAAGTATATGAAAAACTACATGAAATTACATGAAAAATATATTCTATTGTAGTTTATTTCACTCAGGTATCACTCTAGTGGTTTTTTAGTCATCTAACAGTAAAAAGGAAAAACATGACTCTACTAGACTGTCTTTAAGATATTAGAAATGCAAACGCAAAGATTAAAGGAAAGCACGTACATAGAATATTGAGAATCTTATAATAAACATACTATGCACTCAGGCAATTCCTCTATACACACACATGCAAAAATCCCTATTTTTTCGACAGACAGATCGCTAATAAAGCAGTGAGAAGTGAGTAGTGTTGAAGACAGAATATATGAAAAAGACAAAGAGATGAAACAGAATTCATTTGATAGCTATTTGCATGATAAACAACAGTACATGGCAAATTTAAATCATATACTATGACTGTGGCAGCACAAATGATAAGGAGCTAAGGATTTTTTTTTGATGTTTTGTATACGTATCAACCTTTTTTTTTTTTTAATAAATTAAATTCTAGTTATAATCCAGCCGAGTATTTGATGAGATTAGCTTTGTGTACTGTGCATAGTTTCATGGGCATTACAAGCCCTGATTAGCCAAGGTTTATGAAGTAATGAGAGATCTACAGAGAAAGAAAACTTCAGAAATTAATGTATTGTAGATGATCAGGGTAATTTTGCATTAAGGTCTAACTTCTGCTGAAAACTCCTGTGTGTATGCAGCAGGGGAGTATGTGATTCTCCCATCCAATGTTTTTGATGAAACAATAAAATCATAGAATCATAGAATGGTTAGGGTTGGAAGGGACCTCAAAGATCATCTAGTTCCAACACCCCTGCCATGGACAGGGAAACCTTCCACTACACCAGGTTGCCCAAAGCCTTATCCAACCTGGCCTTGAACACTTCCAGGGATGCGGCATCTACAACTTCTCTGAGCAACCTGTTCCAGTGCCTCACCACCCTCACAGTGAAGAATTCCTTCCTTATACCAAATCTAAATCTGCCCTCTTTCAGTTTAAAGCCATTGTCCCTTGTCTTATCCCTATATGCCCTTGTAAAAAGTCCCTCTCCAGCTTTCCTGTAGGCCTCCTTTAAGTACTGGAAAGCTGCAATAAGATGACCCTGGAGCCTTCTCTTCTCCAGGCTGAACAGCCCCAACTCTCTCAGCCTGTCTTCATAGCAGAGGTGCTCCAGCCCTTGGATCATCTTTGTGGCCCTTCTCTGGACCCACCGCAGCAGCTCCATGTCCTTCTTGTGTTGGGGACTCCAGGGCTGAACGCAGTATTCCAGCTCTGGAATCTCACAATTTTACCTACCATTTTACATTTTACCTACCATCTTACAATTTTACCACTAGATCTCACAATTTTACCTTCATCTACAAATCAGTACACTATTGCACGACTCAAATTTCTATTTTTTTTTTATTTCATTTATGATTTATAAGCTTGTGAAACTGTTTTGGTGAAACCTTTTCAAGTGATCTTTTAGTTACCGTTCTATTACATGTAGTCTTTTTCTAAAGTTAAGTGTATTACATTTCCTTGCTGTCGTGGTTTTTGGACTGAGGGTCGAGACAAGAACCGAGAGGGAGAACCCACCAACCATGGTCCCGGGCAAAACATCACTCAGTCTTTCTTAATAAAACAAAACAATTTATTAACAGTTACTAAACAAAAGACAAAAGGGAACGAAAACCGGTTACCTGAGAGGAGAAAGAGAAAACAAGGCCAGATCTTAAAACAACAACCTCCCCACCCCCTATTTTCTTTCCTTCCTGGCTCAACCTCCCCCCCGGCGGCATAGGGGGACAGGGAATGGGGGAGTGCAGGTCAGTTCATCCATGCTGTTAACTGCCGCGCCTTTCTTAAAGGAGGAGGAGTCTTTACACCATTTTTCCCTTGCTTCGGTGGATCCCCTACTCAAAAAGAAAAAGTCCCCAAACTTTTCCAGTATGAGTCCTGCCCGCAGGATTGCAATCCTCCCCATGGATCGCACCAGTTTGGGCTTTACCAGTCTCAGCCTCTTAGGGAGCTGCTGCCACTCGCGTCGGCCGTCTCACGGATTCCAGATGCCTCCACGACCTCGTCGTGCATTCCATGCCCCATTGTTAACAGTACCTGGTCGCGCATCCCCTGCTCCACGACCTCTCCCGGGCTCAGGCATCTCCTTTCCGACGTGGGTTTCTCCACGGGCCACGAGTGGGTTGCTGGTCCGCCGAGTACACCCTGGCTGCAGGGGGGCCACCTGCCATCTCACACCGATTTGCAAGGGAAACCTCAGCTCCAGTACACCTCCTCCTGCTCCATCTTCGCTGACCCGGTCGTTGTGGTTGTTTTCTCTTAGATATTAATCCTCTCTGGGGGAGCATGGCCCGGCAGGCACCCCGGGAGCGGGGCGCTTACCGAGTCCCCCATGCGGCTCCCCGGCGCCATCTTGAGCACATGGCGCCGGCCCGGGCCCGGGCGCGGGCAGCCGCCCGGCCGGGAGCCGGGAGGGAGGGCAGCGCCCTCCTGCTCTCTCCTCGCTCCTGAGCAAAAAGCCCTTTCCCGCCCCTTTGTCTCAACTTAAATAGGGCAATTCGCAGAGGCGCCAATTTGGCTCAACCTCCCCCGGGGGGGATGGGACTCAGATCTGGTGGCACAGGGAGCAAATCCCCTCCCCTGCCACCAGAACACCCCCCCACACATCAAACTATCACACTTGCTAATGATTTATAAACCAAGAATTTTGTATAAAGGTGATTGCCGTTCTCATATTTTTTGCATGGTTGATGATAGAAGACTAATAGTATAGCAAGGTCATTGCATGAAAAAGAACAAATGTATTGCAATATTGTTTGCAACTCAATGTTTTAAGTCAAACGCAGAAATATCTAGACCTTGTCTTCCAAAGATGCTATTAAATATCTTTCAAAAACCTGATGGAGGCCATACAAAGTCAGATAAACTTCACGAAGAACGTCTGACACTATGAGAGCAATATATTAATTTCAGTTAAGTATAAATGCAGGAATTTTGGTATAAACAAGGTGAAAATTGCTTCAGAAGCAGATACAAATGCCTAAACATGTCCCCTTTGCCCCTGACCCCACCTTTGTATTCAATGTAGATATTTCCACCTTAAAGGTGCTTTTTTTCCTCATAGTTCAAATAAGTCAGCATTTCAACCCATGAAGAAGGGTTGGAGTTCTACATTTTTCATCACAAAATTTCTTATTTTTTTTTCATGTAAGACTTTCTGCTGATTTTGCTATTACTAAAGCTATTGCTGACGTGTACTGTGACCATTATGTTCAAGATTTAGAGATTCTGCTGTGAGTAGGTGCAAAACAATGATCTTGATCTAGTGATCTGCAACACTACATTTTGAACTGAAAAGATGGTTACTCAAGTGGAAAGAATGTGACCTAAATAGGTTACTGACGCAGATATCGAGGAGAAGCTCTTGGGAAAGAAAGAGCTATACAGAAAATAAGGTAGCAGTTCACTGCTCTTCTCTTTAGTTAGACTGTAAGAAATTCCTTTAAGCACTCCAAAAATCTATAACTTCTACACAATAATTATGACATTTTTGAGGCAAAAAATATACTAAAATATCAGAAGGATTTAACATAAATTGACATGAATAAATATCAGAAAACCTTTGGGAATATTCAATTATTCCACACGATCAGAATTCTCTAAAACTAATACAAGTTTTTTCCAATTATATTTATATTTTAAAGAGTATCAGAAATGACAGCTTTTCGACAGTGATTTTAGGTAACGTCTTCAGTGTTGGGCGTTTTGGTTTATAATATAGTGTTATGTTTTATAACATAAACCATTCATGTTTTATTTTATGCTTTTATCTACTCTAAAACTTACAAAAGTGCCTTTTATTAATGATTTATATCATGCAGTATGCTCGTCTACCTTTGCTTATCAACAAAACACATGCCTCTTCTTTAAAAGCAGTTCTGTTCCCACTGGAACTTGTACAAATAAGGTGTTAACAATAAAAAAGAAAAGTTCTACATATAGACAGCAGCAAATACTCGTGCAACGTTATCTCCTGCAGGAGGGGTGTGCATCCAGCAGAGCTCTGACTGCTGGGGAGGGGGTGTTGGTGACCTGCACGAACTGTGAGAGACAGGGTACGTATATCATAGAATCATAGAATGGTTAGGGTTGGAAGGGACCTCAAAGATCATCTAGTTCCAACCCCCTGCCATGGGCAGTGAAATCCTCCACTACACCAGGTTGCCCAAAGTCTTATCCAACCTGGCCTTGAACACTTCCAGCGATGGGATATCTACAACTTCTCTGGGCAACCTGTTCCAGTGCCTGTTCCTATCTCTGCTTGTGCGTGTGTGTGCACATGTGCACACGTGTGTGTGTCCGTGACTAGAACTTTTGGGGATTTGTTCAAGAAGGGTGTTCAGAAATTTGAAGAAAATTCATATTTTCTAAATGTCTAGTACAGTAGTTTATCTACTGCATGACTGATACTGAGGTAAACATTACCTCTAAGGCAAATCTGTTGTAAGGGTGCTTTTGAAGTCTTATCCACACTGTCTAACGAGGGTGGTTCCAGCAGTGACGTGTCTCCACACCACCACCCAGGACGTGTGCTGGAAGAAACTATTTGGTTTACTCCAAAGCCAATCCCAGTAATAACCATTAATGAAACTTGAGTGATCAGGGAACCTAAATTGTTTGGTGTATGGAGAAAGCTAAGGCTTCTGACAGTACAGGTGCCAGGCATGTGTCTCTCTAGATCATATACAAGATTTCTTTTTTTTTTCTGTGTACTTTAATCAGCGATAAAATATCTGCACTGGAAATGTCAGAAAAGAGAGTAAGCAGCA
Organism: Tauraco erythrolophus; assembly: GCF_009769465.1. Classification (NCBI taxonomy): domain Eukaryota; kingdom Metazoa; phylum Chordata; class Aves; order Musophagiformes; family Musophagidae; genus Tauraco; species Tauraco erythrolophus. The sequence goes on along the minus strand of NC_141465.1, from coordinate 92,393,289 downwards.
GGGAAGTAATAAGGAAGGACATAAGGGTGTTCTTGGGAAAATAGTCTCCCAATAATCTCCCAAATATTCCTATGAAGGCAGCAGCCTCTTGCGCTGTTTGCTTGACCCCATAGGTTGTACCAACAGGTGTGAATATCAGGGCAACAGACTGACAAGGTAGGGAGTTTGTGGGATGATGACATTTATCTTCTGTGTGATAACTTTGACTCTTCCCTATATTTGAAGCTGTGGAGGTTTCAGAACAGATCACTTCAGGTTCTTCTCTTTATTTCAAACTGTAACTGAATCGGCAATTTCAGAAGTTAACTACACTGAAAAAATCCCAGAAATTAAATAAGTAAAATAAGTACTGAAAAACTACCAGTTCGTGTTACAACCTGGATTTTTGTTCTATTCAGAAATGCATGGGTAAATCAAAGTACTGTAACTGTAAATTGGCCTATGAGGCTGAATGTTCTGGGACATATTGAAATTCACAGGAGTGAAAATAAGCAAATAATAATGTTAATATGCATAAGAACTGGGTGAGAAGATAATTTTAGTGTGATTTATATATTTAATAATTACATTAGTCATTAGCCAGTGTATTTCATATTCCTCTGGTGAAGTAATTAACCAAGCTCCACTTTTACTCTACAATTACACTATCATATTACACAATCACAGAACAGTTGAAGTTGGAAGACACCTCTGGAGGTGATCCAGTCCAACCCCCCTGCTGAAACACAGTCAGAACTGCTAAAGTACTGTCAAGTATTGCCAGTGAGATCTGACCAGACTGGAGAAGATGTAAGCTTTTTGGTGACTGAAAAGAGAAGAGAAAAGAGGCATCGGTTGGAATAAAGATGTAAAACCACACAAAGAAAATATGAAAAAGAACAATCTTGAGAGCCTTGCACAGAGAATACACTGCGATCTCACATCTCTAATGTTCATAAGCTATTTCAAGATAGAATGAACCATTTTGATTATTATTTTGACTCTCTGATAGCAGAATTTGTCAGTAATTCCCAGAATACGTGAATACATGTCCTCTGTATCCCTCACTCAGCAGGACAGGCCAAATCATAGAATCATAGAATCATAGAATGGTTAGGGCTGGAAGGGACCTTCAAAGGTCATCTAGTCCAACCCCCCTGCAAGGAACAGGGATATCTCCAACTAGATCAGGTTGCTCAGGGCCTTGTCCAACCTGGCCTTGAACGTCTCCAGGGATGGAGCATCCACCACCTCTCTGGGCAACCTGTTCCAGTGTTCTACCACTCTCATGGTAAAAAATTTTTTCCTAATATCCAACCTGAACCTACCTCCCTCTATTTTAAAACCGTTACCCCTTGTCCTATCATAACTGGCCCTCCTGAACAGCCTCTCCCCATCTTTCCTGTAGGCCCCCTTGAGGTACTGGAAGACCGCTATAAGGTCACCCCGGAGCCTCCTCTTCTCCAGGCTGAACAGCCCCAACTCTTTCAGCCTGTCCTCATAGGAAAGGTGCTCCAGCCCTCTTATCATCTTCGTGGCCCTCCTCTGGACCCTCTCCAACTGGTCCATGTCCTTCTTATGTTGGGGACTCCAGAACTGGACGCAGTACTCCAAGTGAGGTCTCACAAGGGCAGAGTAGAGGGGGAGAATCACCTCCCTCGACCTGCTGGCCACGCTCCTCTTGATGCAGCCCAGGACGCGGTTGGCCTTCTGGGCCGCAAGAGCACATTGCCGGCTCATATTGAGCTTCTCGTCCACCAGTACTCCCAAGTCCTTCTCCTCAGGGCTGCTCTCGATCCATTCACCACCCAGTCTGTATTTATGCCTGGGATTGCCACGACCCAGATGTAGGACCTTGCATTTGGCCTGGTTAAACTTCATGAGGTTGGTACGGGCCCACCTCTCCAGCCTGTCGAGGTCCCTCTGGATGGCATCCCTCCCTTCCAGCGTGTCGACGGCACCACACAGCTTGGTGTCATCGGCGAACTTGCTGAGGGTGCACTCCATGCCACTGTCCACATCACCGACAAAGATGTTGAAGAGGGCCGGGCCCAACACGGACCCCTGAGGGACGCCACTCGTGACCGGTCTCCACTTGGACATTGAGCCGTTGACCACTACTCTCTGAGTGCGGCCATTGAGCCAATTCCTTATCCACCGAGTGGTCCATCCATCAAACCCATGCCTCTCTAGTTTAGAGAGAAGAATGTCGTGCGGGACAGTGTCAAAAGCTTTGCACAAGTCCAGGTAGATGACATCCGTTGGTCGACCCTTGTCCACCGATGTTGTCACCCCATCGTAAAAGGCCACCAAGTTGGTCAGGCACGATCTGCCTTTGGTGAAGCCATGTTGGCTGTCACCCACCACCTCCTTGCTCTCCATGTGCCTTAGCATGGTTCCCAGGAGAATCTGCTCCATGACCTTGCCAGGCACAGAGGTGAGGCTGACCAAATATCACACAATGTCTCTGCAAATAGAGGTATTTTGCCCACCATTTTTTCTGATAACTACAGAAGAAAAGACTGTTTGCTTATTCTTGGTTTAGCGTCAGCCACCAGAGAGATGCACAGCATTGTGCTAATAGGGAGGTATGTAAAGTCACCTTACACACTTCCATGTGCTGTGAGGGAAATCCTTTGGGAATGCCTCTACAGTGAGTATCGAAGCAAATCTTTCTCAAAGCCTTCAAGAGAAACCGAAAGCAAATAAAAACAGGGAAAAACAATCCCTTCATGTCTCCCTCTCGAAAGGCAGCAGATGCTTTAAAATTCACCAAGCAAGGTCTGCCATGTAGCAAACAGTGGGATGGAGAATGCGGCTGCTCTGTACGGCTTCCTCTGCTCCCTAGGTCTGCTGCCAGAGTTCGTATCTTGAAGTGAATTTCTGGCACTTCTGTATATCTGAACAATTGCTATGCAGATCTTTGGTACAGGGGGCAAAAGGACCCCAGGTCCTTTTCTGCCAAGCTGCTCTCCAGCTGGGTGGCCCTTAGCATATACTGGTGCCTGTGGTTGTTCCTCTTCAGGTGCAGGACTTTGCATTTCCCCATATTGAACTTCATGAGGTTATTTAATATTATTTAATTATGATCTTTCTCTCCAGAATGTTGTGTTGCCAACTAAATATAACATACATGTACTTCATAGGAATTGAAACAGCTCATTTCAGTTTCAGTTTACTAGCGTGTGAATCAAACTAAAAATCATTTTCTCTTTGCAGTTTATCAAACATATATCCAATGATGAACTCCTGGAATATTATAGAATGGCTGAGAATCTGAATTTGTGCAATAGACAAATTAAGGCTCTTAAAATCAGTTGTCGTCTGTTTTAAGAAGTAGTGGATTTTTTTTCTTTTTTACAAACAGCTAACTTCTGTCTGTTCCATTTAAGCAATCTAAAATGAAAAATGACTTTTGATTAACAGTTGCAATATAGACACTGAAAAATTCAGTTATTCATTCTGCATAGCCTGCCTGCCTCTAACTTTGGTATTCTAATTTTCTCAAGAAAACTCACTATGATTGCAACCTCATTACTATGCTAGGTTGTTGATTCTGATGAGAAAAAACTTTTTGTTGTTGTTATTCCTGTTACATACTCCATTATTCTTTTCCTGTTGAGTCTTCCAAAAAGGGTAAAAAAAGGAAAACAGAGATGGTCATTGGTACACAATGTTGACCTAAAGCTAATGGAATATTACTTGTTTATTAGTGCATTTTACAATTAAGGTAAATTATGCTATAATTGTTTCCCATTACTAGCTAGAGAATGGCTGGGAAAACACCACATTATACCAACACATATTTTTATGTTGTGTTTTTTTAAAAAAAAAAAAAAAATTGTTCATTTTTTGGAAAAAATGCATTCCAGAAACTATAAGAAAGAATACTAAAATGTTAAAGAATCATGAAATTGTTGGAAGAGATCTTGAAGATCATCAAGTCCACCACTAAACCATGTCCCTAAGCACAACATCTACACGTCTTTTAAATACCTCTAGGGATGGTGACTCAATCACTTCCTTGGGCAGCCTGTTCCAATGCCTGCCATCTCTTTAGGTGAAGAAATTTTTATTCATATCCAATCTAAATCTCCCCTGGCACAACTTGAGGCTGTTTCGTCTTGTCTTATCACCTGTGACTTTGGAGTAGAGACTGACACCCACCTCACTACAATCTCCTTTCAGGTAGTTGTGGAGGGCAATAAGGTCTCCCCTCAGCCTCCTTTTCTCCAGGCTGAACAACTCCAGTTCCCTCAGCCAGTCCTCCTAAGACTTGTGCTCTAGACCCTTCCCCAGCTTCATAGCCCATATATTGCATGGGACTGAGTAAACATCTCATTACAATCATCTATCTTGGTAAAATCACTCACTTAACAGTATTTGAAAACACTGGAATTGTGTAGCTGAGACAGGATTGCTAAATAGAGCAGTCAAGATTTCATAGGACAGCTGTAGATATCTGAATAAATGTGGTAGGCAGACAGCTGCTTGGAATTTCAGAAGCATAATTTATTTTGGCTTATCATCCTCTTGAAGTAATTTTAAGTCTACTTGATTAATTTCACATAACAAATGTCCTCATGGAAAATATACAGGTGAAAACAAACCTCTAAAGGCAGAAGAAACTCATACAGAGGACAGATATATGATGTTATCAAAAAAACCAGTAGGATTGCAAAAGGGACAGTCCATTTCTCAATTGATCTTTTGTGAACATCTACTTATTTCATGAGTAATAACAGCATGTTTATGTTCCTGCTTCGTAGGGGCTGCTCCTAGAGTCACGTCAAGGCTGTGGATGTCCCTGATCTGTCGTGTCAGCTACTGGAACCAGTGAGGCCTTTAAGCTCCAGACACGGGCTGAGTCCTGAAAACCAGCTACTGGGGGGGACCAGCATGAATGAGGAGGGCAGAAGGCAGAAGCATCCCTCAGCCTGAGCAGATACCCTGGATCCCAGGGAGCACCATGCTGGGTTCCAGCAGCTGAGCAGATGGGTCCTGGGCCGGGGCAGCTGAAGCCAGTGGCTATTCCAACTTTCCTTAACAGTTTGTAAGCATGAGATTATTTACTTTTATTCTAATATTGGAATAGACATAAGAAAACGTATCAAGGTCGTCTTAAAAAAAAAGAAAAAAGCCTAACAAAATTATATTATGAAGACAATCTATCATTAAGTGCAGGAAGCCCTAGCCATGAATTCATTTGCATGCTGGATTAAGGAATGGCTTAAGTACAACATGTAGGGTGGGGTATTGTACCATGCTACAGCCTCAAACTTTTAAGAGAACGTCTCAGTAACGCATATTGCTTATATATATGAGTATATATATACATACATCTATGTGTACTTACAAAGTATGCATATTTATATAAAACTTTTCAAAAAGCACACCACAGAGAAAAGTTCTGTAATAAATACATTGGACATAGCGGTCTTCCAGTACCTCAAGGGAGCCCATAGGAAAGATGGGGAGAGGCTGTTCAGGAGGGCCTGTTGTGATAGATTCATAGATTCATAGATTCATAGATTTCTAGGTTGGAAAAGACCTTATAGATCATCGAGTCCAACCATCCTTAATCCCCATTAAACCATATCCTCAAGTAGCTCATCCACCCTATTCTTAAACACATCCAGGGATGGGGACTCAACCACTTCCCTGGGCAGCCTATTCCAGTGGCTGACAACCCTTTCAGAGAAGAAATACTTCCTAACATCCAACCTGAATCTCCCCTGACTAAGCTTATGCCCATTTCCTCTTGTTCTATCTCCCATCACTAATGTAAAGAGCCCTTCCCCTAACTCCCCACCATCTTTTCTCAAGTATTTATAGGCCGTAATCAGGTCTCCCCTCAGCCTCCTCTTCTCCAGGCTAAACAGCCCCAACTCCCTCAGCCGCTCCTCATAAGTTTTATTTTCCAGCCCCTTGACCAGTTTAGTTGCCCTTCTTTGGACTCGCTCCAGGAGCTCAATATCTCTCTTAAAGCGAGGGGCCCAAAACTGGACACAATATTCCAGGTGCGGCCTCACCAGTGCCGAGTACAGGGGCAGGATCACTTCCCTGCTCCTGCTGGTCACACTATTCTTGATACATGCCAGTATCCCATTGGCCTTTTTGGCCACCTGGGCACACTGCTGGCTCATATCAAGCCGGTAGTCAACCAACACCCCCAGGTCCTTCTCCGCCAGGCAGCTCTCCAGCCACTCCTCCCCGAGCCTATAGCGATGCTTGGGGTTTTTATACCCCAAGTGAAGGACTCTGCACTTGGCCTTATTAAAGCTCATGCCATTGGCCTCAGCCCAACGATCCAGTCTGTTCAAATCCCTCTGAAGGGCCTCCCTACCCTCGAGCAGATCGACACAGCCTCCCAGCTTGGTGTCGTCCGCAAATTTACTGAGGGTACATTCAATCCCCTCATCCAGGTCATTGATAAAGATGTTAAACAGAACTGGACCCAGCACTGAGCCCTGGGGAACCCCACTGGTGACCGGCCTCCAGCCGGATTTAGCCCCATTTACCACCACTCTTTGGGCCCGGCCGTCCAGCCAGCTTTTAACCCAAAGGAGGGTGTGCCTATCCAGGCCAGCAGTTACCAGTTTCTCAACCAGAACACTATGAGAAACTGTATCAAAGGCTTTACTGAGGTCCAGGAAAACTACATCCACAGCCCTTCCCTCGTCAACCAGGCGGGTCACCCTGTCATAGAAGGTGATCAGGTTTGATTGGCAAGACCTGCCTTTCATAAACCCATGTTGACTGGGCCTGATCACCCGGTTAACCTGTACGTGCCCATTAATAGCACTCAAGATAACCTGTTCCATGACTTTGCCCGTCACCGAGGTCAGACTGACAGGCCTGTAGTTCCCCGGATCCTCCTTCCGCCCTTTTTTGTAAATGGGGGTAACATCCGCCAGCCTCCAGTCCAGCGGAACTTCCCCAGTGAGCCAAGACTGCCCAAAGATAATGGACAGGGGTTTGGCAATGACATCCGCCAGCTCTCTCAGGACTCTCGGGTGGATACCATCAGGCCCCATAGACTTGTGGGCATCCAGCCGAAGGAGCAGATCCTTGACCCGTTCCTCTTGGATCACAGGAGCTTCGATCTGCTCTCCCTCCCTGCACTCAGACACCGAAGGCCAGCTCACCTGGGAACTGCTGACCTTATTATTAAAGACTGAGGCAAAGAAGGCATTAAGGACCTCAGCCTTGTAATGGTTTTAAAATAGAGGGAGGTAGATTCAGTTTGGATATTAGGAAAAAATTTTTTACCATGAGAGTTGTAGAACACTGGAACAGGTTGCCCAGAGAGGTGGTGGATGCTCCATCCCTGGAGACGTTCAAGGCCAGGTTGGACGAGGCCGGGAGCAACCTGATCTAGTTGGAGATATCCCTGTTCCTTGCAGGGGGGTTGGACTAGACGACCTTTGAAGGTCCCTTCCAGCCCTAACCATTCTATGATTCTATGATTCTATGACATTTTTTCTCTTTTTTTTTTTCAAAAGGAAATACTATACATTCTTAAATTGGTTTTGCTGTTTGTGTATTATACAAGGACTATAAGCACTCAAATTTTGAAAATTAAACTGTTACTGTACATTGAATATTTTGAATGAAAATGCAAGTAAGATGAAGATGTTTTCTCAAAATAGTTATGTACATCAAATGAATAGGTAATGAATGCTGTCAAATGTTTTACATATCTGAAAACAAAATGGTTTGTAGTAATTTCCACAACAAAATGCCATGAAAAAATCTTGATAGATTTTACTTTTTTTTTTAAACAAATTTCCACTAAACTGAAGATGAAGGATGCAGATAGACATTTCAGAAACATATTTTGAAAAGCAAGAAGAATTACCTAAGAGGAAAAACATGACCTTTCCCTATTTTTGCCTTTATTTACAGTATTTACAATGGGTTGTCTAACGTTTCTTTCAGTATTTAAAAAGTATGCCTATATGAGAATGAAAAATATATAATTTAAATAAATAATGTTTAAGTGTGTTGTGAGAAATGTCTTACTAGAAACTAAAACCAAAACAACAAAAAAAAAAGCCCAGAGAAACAAGGACATCTTGAAAGTCCACCAGAGCAAAAGAGTAACTTCATGTAGCTATGTTAGATAACATTCCTGTGAAATTATTATATATAAGTAATAATCACATTTGATAAACCATATTTGTAAAGAAAACAGAATTATTACAAATGACTGAAAATGATTAAGTGTGGTAAAACACGCAACATGGGAGTTTAAGGACTGGAGACCTCACAATTGATTTTTAATATATCTGTAGTAATATCAAAGATCTTTCTAAAATATACATATAAACAATAATGAAAGGACTTTTACAATTGCTTGATATATAGTAAAGGTGCCACCTCACTTATTTACCATCAGAGTAATTTCTGTGGAAGGTTTTATATCTAGTCACAAGATTAATGAAAAACACACCTTTAATATCAATGTTTCAGTAAATCAACTGTTCCCTCTCCTAGTTAATAACCTGTCACATTTTATGTCTTGCTCATGTAATTTTTCATTTCTTTTTCCCTTGCATTTACTTAAAGACTGTGATTCAGTAAATAATTAACTAATCTAGGATTTTGATGAACTAATCTAGGACTACTCCAAAATTAATATATACCAATGTTTACCATGGTTACCCTGACACTTTTGTTTTCTTTTTCTGCAGATTCTTCTTGTCCCTTATTATTCTACCTGCTAGGGAGTGAGACAGGTTAGAACACCTCAGGAGAGATCAATCAGTATTCTGCCATCAATAGAACATTGCTCAATCATTTATAACAATCTCCTCTTGCTATGCAAGTGTATTTTCCTCACCATGATTTTCCATAGCACTATCTAACATAGACCGTATACATCATGCTCAATCACATGGCTTTTTTTCTGCATTTGGGATTCCAAGATGGCTGCAAGAAGTCAGTGTTTTACCATTCTTACAAATTGGTGTATGCCCACTTCTTGCATTTACTCATTTACTTCAGTAAACATATAGAGAAAATTTGTTTCTTATATGTGCCTTTCAAATTAAATGAATAAAGATGTGCAGAAATAGATTTAAATGAGGTTTTGTACATTTAGGAAATGAAAATTACAAAATGATCTAACTTTGTTCCTTTTATTTCTACCCAGTTAGTACTGTGCTGCATTAACTTTTCACATGTCAGGCATAATTCCAGTCACTGGCTGCTGGAGTTTAATTATCACCTCTTTTTTATGGAAAGGAAGATAACTATAGAAGAGATTGCAAAACAAACTTGATTTAGCATGCTAGGCTACTTTTTATGTGATGGGATACATAACTTTCAGATGCTTTCATAATATTAGTACTTATCCACTGTTTTATATGCCAGCTAATAAATTGCTAATTTGCTTAGCTCATCTAAACCTGATATGTAACTGTTTCTTATTTGGTAGCAAACACCAGGAGGTATTAAAAATACATCATTGGGAATCACAATCATCTATGTCAGCATTTCAGTGGAGAAAATTGTGAAAAAAAAGAATAAATATTAATTATTGAGGAAATATAATACAGTATCAGCATCACCCCATGGCTCAAATATTTAGGTGTGCTTTATGAACTCAGGGACTCTTCAAAACACGTAACCAGCACTCAGGTTTCCTGAACCGATGTGTAGAAGCAAGACTCGTTGGGCATAAAAGTTAGTCAAGGACACAGCAGCATCACAAGAGGGATGAGCTGAGCACATGCAAGTCAAGGCTGCACAGCTGCAAATGCTGAGTTATTGGGAATACACATTCCATCAGCTGTAACAAAGGCTCCTACCACGCAGATGCTGCTCTGCCGTAACAGACCTCTTCTCAAAGCAGTTTTTATCTGCTTTAAATGTATATAAGCCCTGGCACTTTTGTTTTCAGTCAGAGTTCATATCGACAGAGGGCTGAACCTCTGTCCTGCTGCGTTCTCTCCTGCTGCTACAGAAATAAACCACTTCTGCCTGACCTGAATCTGAAAAATAGGCTGCGTATTGATGCTGCAGTGGTGCTACGCTCTGTGCTGTCTCACTAAGTATTTCTATATTTTGATTTGCTATATGAACGAGGAGCAGAGATGTATAGGAAGCTAGAACAAATACAGCTGCACCTAAATCGGTCATTTATGGTCATTTCCACTACCTGAATACTAGAAGTGTTCGTCATCATTTGTCCTAAGAGAAAATTAGTATTTCAGATATCTTATGATCATGCCTAACATTTAGCTACACAAGTGCTTATAAATGTTAAAAGGACAAAAATTATCTGCAGCTATAAGAAGAAAATACATGTATTGTTTTTTTCCTCAACATTTTCGTATTCTCTCTACATTTTCCTATTCTCTCAACATTTCTTTTTCACACAAGCACAGATCATCATAGGCTCATAGAATGGTTTGGGTTGGAAGAGACCTTAATGATCATCTAGTTCCAACAACCCTGCCATGGGCAGGGACAGCCTCCACTACACCAGGTTGCTCAAAGTCTCATACACCTTTCTCGTTGGTGTAACTTTACAGGAAAAAGATGCAATGTCCTTTCACAGATGACATTGCCACAGCTATTTAGTGGAACAACTGCAATAACTACACCTAGAAACAGAGTTGTGAAATACCGAAGATCTGATTTTATATTATACTTTTTTTAAAGTATAGTCTATTTTATATTAGAACTAATGCTTCTGATGATGGTACATTCTGCAGTTTAAATATGGACATGAAAATGTAAGATACTGTAGAACTGTTAGTGAATTTCAAGAAAAAAGTAATAATCAAAGCCTTTCTAAGTATATAGGTTTATAACACAGCTAGCATTTAGTTCAAATGTTTTATTTCATTCCATTCAAGACTTCTTACCAGAAATAAAAGCACATCATCATAATTCCTATTCCTAATAAATAACAACAAAATACTTGAATAAAATTTCTGCTGCTTCCTACTTTTCATCACAGTACGATGGGGATAATTTCACCTGTCTTTAGCTGTTGACAAAGTAGTAGTCTGGTTTAAGCTAGTTGTCTAGGTTTTTTCTCTAGAGAATTGATAAAGTTCTGCATTGGAAGACCATGAATCATCTATAATTGTGGAAGGATATCTGAGAATCAACAGACATGTGAACAATCCAGCCTTTCCTGGGAGCACGTGCCTGGATGCAGAAAGGGAATTTGACACCATGATGACGTTGCTTCCGGGATGCAACCAATCATACTGAGGGGTGGGCTATTGTTTGTATTGTAACCAATCATAGATTGCCAAGTCTTGTTTAGAAAGCTATAAAGCACGCTGAGTGTATGCAAATAAAGGTTCACTTGTTTGACCACATTGATCGTGTCAGGTGTCCTCACTCATCTCCCGCAACTGGTGCCCAGAACAGGGACCCTCAGAATCCTCACGGTAAAGTTGCGAGACTTGGCGAGGAAGAGGGTGGAAGGCCAACCGAATGATCCGCTGCCCCGGCAGAATGAGCAGTGACTTGCCCAGTCACTAAGTGGAAAAAGGTGCACCTGTTTAGTCGTTGGATCGACGCTGGAATCTCGCCTAGAAGAGGTGAGCGGTCGGGGAGACAGATGGGGTTGGATAAGCAACAAGAGGCTGTTCTAAATCTGCTCCAACACATGCTCTCTGTGAGAGGACTTAAATATGAATCCCCGGCTCTTAAAGGGCTGTTAATGTGGGCATGGAACAAAGAATTAATCCCCTCAGTAGGAGTCGTTTTTGAACTCGCTACGTGGGAAGCCATAGGCAGAGAGCTATGGGATGACTGGAATGGTATAAGTTCGGGGGGAGCGGGCGCGAAGGAGGCGAATAAATATGCTACCCTGTGGAAGTTAATATAAGAAACGTTGCATACCATGGAAGTTGAACGAACTGTCGCTGCTGCTGCTTTTGCTGCCTTTACCCCCTCTCCTACTGATTCTTTACCAAACACTTCCTCTATCTTTTCTACGCGAATTTCTGTGCCTGTAACACCACCATCACCCTCTGCTATCAAAGTAGAAACTGCGAATTCAGGGACCACGTGCTTAGAACTGCGCCGAAATGGCGACAGCCAAAATGGCGACAGCATGCACCAAGATGGCGGCAGCACGTGGGCAGAAAAAGGGGACTTGGAAGAGAAGGCGGAAGAACTACAAAGGGGCGTGGAAACAGGTGGACGGTCATGCCGGCCTAAGTCCCGCCTCTACCCTGACCTCCCACCGCCCCGCCGAGAGCTCCACCCAGTGGAGGAACCTTTGTCCGCACTGATTTCTTTGGGAGAACAACAGAAAAAGGAACAATCTGAAGAAGTCTTGCAGCAAGTTATGGACAAATTATCGGAATTAAAAACGACAGATGCCGACGAGAAGAAAAATCTCCACAATACACCTAATCCTTTTGCTACGCCATTATCACTGCCAGTGCCAACTGCCCCACCACCCTTTGCGCCACCGGATGAAGAAGAGAGAAGCAAAAGATGGAAGGGAGTTATTCGTGAAGCCTTAATAGAAGGAAATTTTCTACCGTTTGCCTTTCCCATTATCACAGACCATGGGGGAAATAGAAAATGGGAACCTTTTGACTGGAAAATTTTAGAAAAGGCGCGTTCTGTGGTATCGCAATATGGGCTTCAATCCAGTTATACTCAACAACTGTTGCAATTTATTTTCACAGCAGATATGCTGATACCACATGATTCTCAACAAGTTGCCAATATTCTTTTGTCCCCTTTTCAGCAGCTTTTGTTTTCCAGGGCCTGGCAACTATGTGAACGTGAAGCTGCATGACCTCGGCAGCAGGGAGATCCTCTATATGGTGTTCAAGCACAAATGCTGATGGGTTAAGGTCCTTTTTCAAATATGGCATTACAGCAAGGGTTTCTGGGAGAAGTATTGCAGTTGTCACAACAATTAGCGTATCAAGCAATGACTTCAATTAGAGAACCTGGAAAAGTATATTCCTTTGCAAATATCAAACAAGGCCCCCAGGAAAGTTTTCCTTCCTTTATTGATCATTTACATCAGGCTGTTCGAAGTCATCCTGATTTGGATGAGACAATGAAGGAACAAGTCTTTAAAATGTTTGCCTTTGAGAATGCCAATGATAAAGCAAAAAGGGTCTTGAGCACATTACCTAGAGATGCCCAAGTGGCAGATATGTTAGAAGTTATGGAACGCACCGCCGGTCCTGCATCTTTAGTTGCTGCTGTGGTATATGGTGCTGTTCGTCCTCTATTAGAACAAAAAGGGGGAGGAGCTAAGCAAAAGAAATGCTTTAATTGTGGGAAATCAGGCCATTACAGAAACCAATGTAAACAGCCACAACAACAGCAGCAATATAGTAGCAAGAAATGGTGCAAAAATTGCAAAAGGGATAATCATAATACCAATGAGTGCCGGAAGCAGGGAAACTGGAAACCGAGCGCGCCAGCCCCGCGCGCGATGATAGTAAATCAGGGAGCAACACCAGTATCAAGTCAGGAATTTGTTCCCTCCGTGCTGCCACCACAGGAAGTGCCGGAGTGGATGTGGAAACCACAGTACATTCAATGCTCTTATCTGACAAAGTAGTAGTAATAGATACAAACGTAAAAGGACCATTAGGTGAAGGGTTATCAGCCTTATTAATTGGTCACTCATCTACATCACATCAAGGTATTTTTGTATTACCAGGAGTTATTGATGCAGACTACACAGGGATTATTAAGGTCACGGTATATACGTTAACTCCACCTGTTTTTATTCCAAAGAGCAGTAAAATTGCTCAACTAGTGCCTTTCCGTGCCTGTGTGCCTTCATCTGATGATGTTGAACGAGGAGCAGGAGGATTTGGCTCCACTGGTCAACCAGAAGTATACTTTGCTTTGGATCTAAAAAGGACGAAATCTGAAATGATGGTAACAATGTTGGGGCCAGATCGTGTTAGAATAACCAGAAAAATGTTAATTGATTCAGGTGCTGATGTCACAATCGTAGCTGCACACAATTGGCCACCTAGTTGGCCGACCCTCAACTCACAATTGGGAGTATTTGGCATTGGGGGAACTCAATCCACCAGAATTAGCCAAAATGTGATTTCATTTATTTTTCCAGACGGGGCGCAAGTATCTACTAAACCATATGTCATGAACACATCAATCACGTTGGTTGGTAGAGACTTGTTGAGCCAAATGAAAGCACAAATCATGACCAAGCCTTTTTAGCTGCGGCCACTGGGGAGCAGCCTATTCTCAAAATACATTGGAAAACAAAGGATCCAGTGTGGATTGATCAGTGGCTGCTCTCTCAAGAAAAGCTGCTCAAAGTACAGGAACTAGTATATGAACAGTTGTGTGCAGGCCATATTGTGCCATCAATAAGTCCTTGGAACACTCCAATTTTCACATTACCAAAAAAGAACGGAAAGTGGAGATTGTTGCATGATCTGCGAGCAGTTAATGCAATAATGGAGGACATGGGAAGCTTACAACCAGGTTTATCATCCCCATCAATGATTCCAGAAAAGTGGAAGTTGGTAGTAATTGACTTAAAAGATTGTTTTTTCACAATACCATTACATCCAGATGATGCGGAACGTTTTGCGTTTACAGTACCTTCTGTAAATAGAGCCGAGCCAGTGGAAAGATATCATTGGATTGTGTTGCCGCAAGGCATGAAAAATTCTCCTATAATATGCCAGATGTTCATTGCATGGGCCTTAGATCCGATTCGTAAAAAATACCCACAGTACTTAATATATCACTATATGGATGATATAGAATCATAGAATCATAGAATGATTAGGGCTGGAAGGGACCTTCAAAGCTCATCTAGTCCAACCCCCCTGCAAGGAACAGGGATATCTCCAACTAGATCAGGTTGCTCAGGGCCTCGTCCAACGTGGCCTTGAACGCCTCCAGGGATGGAGCATCCACCAGCTCTCTGGGCAACCTGTTCCAGTGTTCTACAACTCTCATGGTAAAAAATTTTTTCCTAATATCCAATCTGAATCTACCTCCCTCTATTTTAAAACCATTATCCCTTGTCCTATCACAACAGGCCCTCCTGAACAGCCTCTCCCTGTCTTTCTTGTAGGCCCCCTTGAGGTACTGGAAGACCGCTATAAGGTCACCCCGGAGCCTCCTCTTCTCCAGGCTGAACAGCCCCAACTCTTTCAGCCTGTCCTCATAGGAAAGGTGCTCCAGCCCTCTTATCATCTTCGTGGCCCTCCTCTAGACCCTCTCCAACTGGTCCATGTCCTTCTTATGTTGAGGGCTCCAGAACTGGACGCAGTACTCCAGGAGAGGTCTCACAAGGGCAGAGTAGAGGGGGAGAATCACCTCCCTCGACCTGCTGGCCACGCTCCTCTTGATGCAACCCAGGATGCAAGAGCACATTGCCGGCTCATATTGAGCTTCTCGTCCACCAGTACTCCCAAGTCCTTCTCCTCAGGGCTGCTCTCGATCCATTCTCCACCCAGTCTGTATTTGTGCCTGGGATTGCCATGACCCAGATGTAGGACCTTGCATTTGGCCTGGTTGAACTTCATGAGGTTGACATGGGCCCACCTCTCCAGCCTGTCGAGGTCCCTCTGGATGGCATCCCTCCCTTCCAGCGTGTCGACGGCACCACACAGCTTGGTGTCATCGGCGAACTTGCTGAGGGTAATATATTGATTGCTGGGGAAGAACTTGATGCAAAAACGCTTATATCTGAACTTACTACACAACTGGAAGGAAAGGGACTGAAAATTGCTCCAGAGAAAGTTCAAGAAAAGACACCGTGGTATTATCTGGGATGAATTATCACAGAATCCCAGATAAGACCACAAAAGGTTGAGCTGAAAACAAACATTAAAACATTGTCAGATGTGCAAAAGTTGGTCGGTGATATTTAGTGGGTGTGCAATATTTGTGGAATCACAAATGATGACCTAAGTCCTCTAATTCAGTTATTGGGGACAAGCAACCATGCAAATGAATCCAAAGAAATTGGACCATCCCAAAAAATAGCTTTGCAAACAATTTCAGCAAAATTAACTTCTCAATATGGATTGAGGTTCGTCAAAGATGAACCGATAACATTAATGATTGTCAATTCTAATCAAAACAGGAAGTATCCATTTGCTCTTTTTATGCAATGGGACAAATCAAAAAGAGATCCTTTATCAATTCTAGAATGGGTTTTCCTACCCTTGCAGACACACAAAACTGTCACAACAAGAATAAAATTGCTTGCCCTTCTGATAATGAAAGGACGGACACGTCTATTAGAAATAGCAGGGAAAGATCCTGAAATAATAGTATTACCAATTGCATCTGTCTGGCTTGAATGGAGTTTACGACACTCATTAGAATTACAAACAGCACTATGTGGATTTTCGGGTCAATTATGTAATCAGTTCCCTGCTCATAAGATGTTAACATTTTTAACTGACCAAGATTTTGTTTCAACTCCACAACTGTCGGAGGTTCCGGTGGAAGGACTTACAATATTCACTGCTGCAGGACGGAAATCAAAAAAGGCTGTGAGTACGTGGCAATCTTCAACAGGTACCTGGGAGGAACATGTCATCAAAGGAGGCCCGAAGGACTCGATACAGACTCTTGAACTGCAAGCAGTGGTATGGACATTTTCAAACTGGACTCAGCAACCTATCAATATTGTTTCAGATTCGTTATATGTGGTAGGTATAGTACATCGGTTAGAACGGGCTATGTTAAAGGTAATATCTAATCCAGTTTTAGGCAAGTTATTAAGTCAGCTGTTACATTTACTAAATATGCGCTCTATTCCTTACTTTATTACGCATATACGTAGTCATTTAATTCAACAAGGCTTAGCAATTGGCAATAACCGTGCTGATCAATTAGTAGCACCTGCGTGGACGGGACCACCTATAGATGCTTTCCAACAAGCTCGTATGTCTCATGACTTTTTTCACCAATCAGCCAAGGTGCTCCAGAGACAATTTCACATCCCCTTAGCGGACGCACAAGGCATAGTAAAGTCCTGTGCTTCCTGTCAGAAACTAGGCTTTAGTCTCAGTCAAGGTGTCAATCCACGAGGACTACATGCACTCCAACTGTGGCAAATGGATGTTACTCATGTAACAGAGTTTGGACGTTGGAAATACGTGCATGTCTGTATAGACACTTATTCTATGGCAATTTGGGCTACTACACAAACTGGAGAGACCACACGACATGTCGAATGACATTTATATGCTTGTTTTGCAGTTTTAGGGGTTCCACGTGAAATTAAGACAGATAACGGACCCGCTTATGCTTCGCTTTGCTCGTTTTTGCAATCTTTGGGGTATCACTCACCGCACTGGGATACCGCATTCCCCCACTGGTCAAGCCATCATTGAGCGCTCCCACCACACGTTAAAAAACATGTTGTTAAAACAAAAAGGGGGATCTCGGGGTTGGCTGCCCAGTGATCGATTAATGAAAACGTTGTATGTCCTCAACTTTTTACGGCTGGCAGGAAACAGTGAAGAGCCGCCTATGACAGTACACAGTAAAGGAATGGGCTCGTTCTGGAAAGAAAAAACGCAAGGCCTAGTACTCTATGAAGATTTAAAAACAGGGAAGCGGGAAGGACCAGTAGAATTAAAAGTAACAGGCAGAGGATATATGTGTTTACTTACAGGAAACGGACCACTGTAGGTTCCGGCGAAGTGGGTAAAACCATATATACCCGAAGCAAACTAGAATGTGGCTTCTTCCCACAGATACATACTGGTTACTGACAAGAAATGGTTCAAAAGACTCATAATAGAAGAATATGTAAACTGTTTTTATGTTTCTAGTTGTTTGGTGTATTGCAGGTGTGGGAGTTGCTTGTATGCTTAATAATTTCTTGTCTGTTACGCTTGCTCACGAAAATGATTGAACGGGTTGTAAAACAAGTCTGGATTGTTCAAAAACAAGGAGGATGTGTGGAAGGATACCTGAGAATCAACAGACATGTGAACAATCCAGCCTTTCCTGGGAGCACGTGCCTGGATGCAGAAAGGGAATTTGACATCATGATGATATTGCTTCCGGGATGCAACCAATCATACTGAGGGGTGGGCTATTGTTTGTATTGTAACCAATCATAGATTGCCAAGTCTCATTTAGAAAGCTATAAAGCACGCTGAGTGTAAACAAATAAAGGTTCACTTGTTTGATCACATTGATCGTGTCAGGTGTCCTCACTCATCTCCCGCATATAATAATTCAGACAACTGTTTAAGGATGGAATACACTGCACATCAAATTGCCATTTTTCATTGAACAGAACAGCTGCACACGTATTTAACTTTTATATAAATGAAACATAATTTCTAGAAAGCTAAAACTAAGTTAAATGAATGTCACTCTACATTTTTTGTTAAAATCCTTCCTGGAAATTATAATGATTTTGAACAAAGAGTAAACTCAAAACTCAATTTCTTTTCTCTAACAGTATTATACGTTTCCTTAAATATCAGTAGATTTTCATTGGACCAAAAGTCCTAGCAGCATTTCTTGACTGATTTAGACACCCCCACCCCAGTCTTGGAATAGAAATTATTTCACTGTTTGCTAACAAAGAAAATGCAAAATAGAACTTTTATAAAGTAACAAATATCCTCTAATACCTTTGTTGTTATCCATTCCTCCAACAGCATAAAGTGTCCCAACTGTAGATTTTCTAGGTTTAGTTCTTGGACTTTGCATGAGAGTTCTTCTCTCTGGTAAAAGATGGTATTTCATGGCTTCCAGAATAAGCTTCTGGCATTCTAGGTCATCCTTAAAAAGCGCATGGTTTTCTAGGTCAGCCAGTATCTGTGAATGACACAATCGTGAATCCAAAATGCTAGAAATTCCTAGAAAGGAATACCATGCAATGAGAGAAGATCATGAAACAGATGTCGTAAGTATATCATGTCACTGTAGAACACAGGGGTTTGTAGGGCTACTTTTCTTGGAGGAGGGACAGTAAAGTAAGTATTTAATTGATTTTTAAAAGACTCCAGACTTCAGATCACTGTTTCACCATCCCTTAAGACTATAATCTTACTACTTCTTACTGAAGACACTGAAGAAAATTAAGTATTCTATTGTAGGTTACAGCCTCACTTATTTTTAATGCTTGCCAGCATAACACTGAAAGGATCCAGAAGGCATCTCTTTGAAAGCATCTTGAATGTGCAGTCATACAACATAACAACATTCTATAGTATCTTATGTAATACTTTCCAGGAACATTCCTTATTTCTAAAACGAAACCAAAAGAAAAAGAGGTAAAAACAACAAAAAAAACAACATAAACCAAAATAATAACAAAAAAACAAACAAAAGAACTTACTTGTGCAAGTTTTGAATCCATTGTTTTGCTGTATTATTGGCAAAATTAAGGATTAATAAACCAGAAAATGTAACTATATTTACAATTGGCATAAAAACGATAATCAGTAGTTACCAAAACAGATGTTCAGTGCACACAGCTGAAAGAATATTCTATTATGTTTCCAAGGAAGAAGGCTATAAGTTGTAAGTGTTAAGTATTTGAGTTACTTGCCTGTATGTACATATCTACTGGCTTTTGAGATGCTGTAAATCACCCTATAAATTTTCAAGATCCCATTGGACTAAGCAACGTGGCTTAATCTCATAGCTAACCCCGTTTTGAGCAGTAGGTAGGACTAGAGACCTCCTGAGGTCTACTCCCACCTGAATGATTCTGTGATCTCACTGATGTCAGGCCAGAAGAGTGCAATGTTTATGCAGATTTAGCGCCATATCTGCCAGACCTATGTAGATATCTCGGATACCCTAAGGCATCCGAATCCGATCAAACTCTCAATGCTTATGTTTAGGCAATTGAATATTACCTCTAGATGCTGATCCCTATATTCTGCTGACTATCAAATCATAGCAGGTTTTAATTGCATGTGGCAGCATATCTGTACAGTCTGTGAGATTTCCAGATCTCATAGAACATGAGATCTTTTCTTCTCTGAAAGGGTTGTCAGCCACTGGAATAGGCTGCCCAGGGAGGTGGTTGAGTCCCCATCCCTGGATGTGTTTAAGAATAGGGTGGATGATCTACTTGGGGATATGGTTTAATGGGGATTAGGGATGGTTGGACTCGATGATCTCTAAGGTCTTTTCCAATCTAGAAATCTATGAATCTATGAAACATCTATCTGTGACACCCAATGGCTGCTGAAGAATGCATGACTGTCCTTTGTCAATCTGTCAGCCTTTTGCAGATAACATGTTCTGTGATATCTAAAATACTAATAGCTTCTACATGTAGACAGCAGACTCCTGCCTCTGATTTTAGGTGTCAGTCATGAAATGGATCTATTCAGGTCTGAAGAAAGGCATTACACATTGAAGCATCTCAGCTGATAATCCAGAACTCTTATTTTACACGGCTGATGACAAACAAGCTTATTAAAGAAGTGAATAGGGAGGTTCACCTAGTCTAGATAAAATATGTCTCTGACTGTGGCCATAAGTCAATGTCTAGGGAGTAAACCATAAGACTGTTTTCAAATATATAGTAATTCTCCTTAATATTCTCCCAATGCCCAACTTTCAGATCAGCGACATTCTGAGTTGGATGTCTTTTCCATGCATTTTGTAATTCTCAGAGGCCTTGTCTTCCATGAGCTAGTTCAATCTTCCTTTGAACTTACGGAAATTTTTTTGCATCCACAATATATTTTCACAATAAATTTGGCCTGTCACTCACTACATATGAAGGTTTATCTCCGTTTGTTTCAAACAGTGAACAGGTTTCCTAGACAGCTGGTTGATGCTCCAAACCTGACAGTGTTTAAGAGGTATTTGGACAATATCCTTAGTAATATGCTTTAACTTTTGGCAAGCCCTGAAGCGGTCAGGCAGTTGGACTAGTTGATCACTGTAGATTCCTTCCAACTGAAATATTCTATTCTATTCTATTCTATTCTAAAGGAAATTGTGAGATTTATTAGTTTGCACAAGGATTGCATAAATAAAAAATTTAAAATATCTTAAATGTAGAAATCCCAATGTGTTCTCCTTCTTAGGATGCGAAAATAAATGCTATAACGAAAACATGCTATATCACAAATGTACAATTAAGGCAGACAAACCAAATAGAAAACTTTTTTTTTTTTTGGGGGGGGTCACTAAACCTATGGACTAAACACAATGGTATTGTTTTATCACTTAAGAAAGTTA
Organism: Tauraco erythrolophus; assembly: GCF_009769465.1. Classification (NCBI taxonomy): domain Eukaryota; kingdom Metazoa; phylum Chordata; class Aves; order Musophagiformes; family Musophagidae; genus Tauraco; species Tauraco erythrolophus. The sequence continues at coordinate 92,372,124 of NC_141465.1, read as the reverse complement.
AAAGAATGAAAATGTGAAAGTAAAAAGACAGCTATGTTCCTTGATGATAATGTTTTTAGAAAACATCAATGAACGTCGTCCAGGTTAATAGTTTTATGTACGTGTTTCTAAATAGATTATGCATCAACCACAAATGATCCCACAATCATGAAAGTAAAAATAATTGTAGAAAAGAAAAAGACAGAGAAGATACAAAGGGGCTGAAAATGTATGTATCGATATATTTTGGGGACTTCAAGTATCTTTCAAGATCTCTGAATAAATTGTTGTCAATGTGCAAAATCTGGATTAATGTAACAACAAATGAAGGGATGAGGTCTGAAGTTTTTACTTCCAATTAATAATGAATGGTTCATATGCTTTCTTTCATTTAGGCGTACTAGGTTTTTGAAAATTGTCATATCAACTTTCTGTATCTGGTGGGACAAGCACTTTTCTCATCTTACATGGAAAATGAGGTATAGAAGTCTCTCCATATATTTGTTTTCCCAAACTACATTTGCTATTATTTTCTAATGAAATAACATTATCTACCCTATTCATTTTTATAAATGTGCATGATTATTGTATTAAGAAGCTACTAAAACATCTTTGAAACAGCACCAGCAGAATAAGTAACTGACTAGAAAAACAAGAAAAAAATATTGAGATTGCCTAATATGAATTCAGTCTCAGAAATGTTATGGAAAAGATTTGAAATTAAATCTGCTGCTCTTTTAAATTTGTCACAAACTCCCATTCTGGCATCTCCGTAGCATTTTAGTATCTTTTAAACTAATCAGTTTCTACTGATCTATATACACAAAGGACATATTCCTTTGACAACAGAAATTCAGTAAGAGGGAGACAATATCATATACATAATTATTTTATACTGAAGGTTTACTTCTCAGAAACACACTTGCCTGTATCTAGATTTCAGGTAATCTTAACAAGAAAAAGTCTCTTCTGGGAAAAAAGTTCACTAAACAGGCATTAATACTATGGTCAGCTTAAAACGACGTATACTTATAAGTGCTTTGTGGTTGAAGGCTCAAGATGCTGGGTTGTCAAGAGTCTTATTAAAATAGCGTGAGCCATGGGCAGAACAAAAATCAACACACACAAAAAACAGCAGAGACATTTGTGTTCCTGACAGCAGTATTTTTAAAAGGAGTCAATGCACGTGATTGACATTAATGGCTTGATATAAATTATTGCGAACAAACTGCACATGAAATAAATTATACTTGAAAATATTCTTGAACTTTGATATTGACTTCTTTTTTTACAGGAAAATGAACAGCTCCCAAAGGCCATTTGATTTCAATCAAAATGGCAGCCCCTTAAAATTTTATCAGGTAGTGCATGAAAATGTATACTACTCTGACGTATTTCTTGAACTGTATTATGATGTAACATACACTACTTTCACATCTAACCTAATGAATATAAATAACAAAGATTCTGTTCTCTTCCATCATAGCTGGTGAGTGATTTCACACAGACTGTAACGGTATTACGTAAAATAGAGCATTTCTATGTTTTTACATTTAATATTAATGAACTAGGGTCAGTACAAGAATGGTAGAATAATCACCGGATTTTTTCTGTTATTTCTTAATCTGAGCACCAAGAAAACTGAGTCTCTAGTTAAAGTTGAATTTATTTTCAAATTTATTTACCTTCCTTAGTATGTAGAGGAGAATACAATTCTCAAGAAGGTGTTTAAGCTATTAGTTTTAATACCTTTTGAAAGAATGCATCCTTATAATCTTGGCATCCATAATATCGATGAAAAGGTTCAGAAATTTCAGATTATCAAGAAATTAAATGCCAGCATTTTGTATTCTAGATGTGATAAGGTTTTGTCTGCATGTCTGTGTGCGTTTTCTGGTGTTGGTTATAATGCAATCAATGTTACTAAAAAAGAATATTAAAGAATACTAATAAGCAGCAGTATTAAGTATATTTCATAACACTAGGTTAATTTATATTTCATAACAATAAGATATTTAATATATCTTTTTTGCGATTTTTCTTCCCTTTTAAGTGCTCAGCACACTACTCAGTGGATTAAATATCAAAGATCTGAAGACAAATAATTTTCAGAGCTTAGGCAGGATGATCTCTTCTCTTGCAAAATGATTTAACATACATTTAGGACTACTGAACCAAACAGTGTACTCAGCCAACAATTCCCACCTGCAATACTGCATGCAGCTCTGGAGTCCCCAACATAAGAAAGACATGGAGCTGTTGGAGCGAGTCCAGAGGAGGGCCACAAAGATGATCTGAGGGCTGGAGTACCTCTCCTCTGGAGACAGGCTGAGAGATTTGGGGCTGTTCAGCCTGGAGAAGAGAAGGCTCCAGAGTGATCTTATTGCAGCCTTCCAGTACTTAAAGGGAGCCTACAGGAAAGCTGGAGAGGGACTTTTTACAAGGGTATATAGTGATAGGACAAAGGGCAAAGGCTTTAAACTGAAAGAGGGCAGATTTAGATTGGATATAAGGAAGAAATTTTTCACTCTGAGGGTGGTGAGGCACTCGAACAGGTTGCCCAGAGAAGTTGTAGATGCCCCATCCCTGGCAGTGCTCAAGGCCAGGTTGGATGAGGCTTTGGGCAACCTGGTGTAGTGGAGGGTGTCCCTGACCATGGCAGGGGGGTTGGAACTAGATCATCTTTGAGGTCCCTTCCAACCCTAACTATTCTATGATTCTAATTAATTTAACAGTATGCAGGCACAAGAAAGCTAAGAAATCATATTATGAGTTTCTCCTGCACATATTTGAGGTAATGTATTAAGTTACGTATACTTTTCTAATGCTTAACAGAATTAATTGAATTGATGACAAGGTTTTTTATGGCAAGCTTATTATATCAGTATGGATCAGAGTCCAACAATCATATTTGGTGACTTCCTATCAAACAGCTACTTCTTTATTCTGATGTTCTAATCTGTGCATAGGCTCTTAAAGTAAAATATTTATTTCTAAGACATCTTTCAACTGAGTTGCCAGGTGTTTCAAATAAAGAAGTAATAATCAGTGAACACTGTCCTGTCCCAAAGTTCCAAGATTTCATGCATCAACCACAAATAAAGGCTGAATTTCTTTTTCTTTTCAATTAGACATTCATCCTAGAAATAAAAAAAAAACCCAAAACTTTAAATGCAGAGAGAAAACTGTCTTTTCTCTCAAAAAAAAGAAAAAATTACTCAATGGCCAAATAATAAAAATATTTTTTGTAAAAAACCAACAACAACAACAACAAATATTTAATTAAAAAAAGTAACAGTAAAAGTAAAAAACACCCCCCCCCCCAAATACCCCAAAATACTTACAGGGTAAAATATGTTATTCCAAGGCTTTTTCCCAACTGTGAAGATATGGGAAAAAGTAATTTTGAGAAAAATATTGGGCCGACTTATGATAAACACTGTATTTCTGAATATGCTAATGGCTAAACTCTGTAAGCGAGGGGAAAAAAGAAGATGAAATTAAAGCTATTGTTTAGAAACCAAAAGTCATATAAAGCTAACTGTTTCATGTTGTCTAAATTTCAATAACCTGCTTCAATGTTTTTCTACTCCATAGTTATCTTTCCTTATTACATCAAAATAATCAATATATTTTTATTAAATCAGGATGCACTTGATCATGAAATTCAGTTAACAAGGATGTTTCCTTGGAAACCACATTATGTTCAGCTTGCTCCTCCATGGCTATGACATACTTCATTAAGAGAGAATTGTATCTAACATTGAATGAAAATTTCTGGGGTTTGTAATACGTGAAGTCTCACAGAGCTGTCACTTCTCAGAAGACCCGTGTCACTGCTATCTCAGCATAGTTACCTCTAGCGTTGCTAGAACTTCTCAGACTACCAATATCCAGAGAATTTTTAGTAGTTTTGTACCATCATGCTTCTCATTTTTCCCAGTTAAAACCCCCATCAAGTCCTTTCTCAGCTGTACTTCTAAATTACGTTCAACACAATGCTACAGAGAGCAGGCATGCTTCAACCCAGCGAAGCACATTCAGTTTGAGATGTGGAGTGAAAGTACTCAAGTACTGCCAAAAGGAAAGCCAACTCTCATGAGCACAACAGGAGGAGTTTGGTAGTGGTACTGTGACTGACAGCTGGTGCACCATGGGACTGTGCCCTTTTTGCTGCCTGTCTTGCTGTCACACTCAGCACTCCCCCACCTTCCTTCCTTGGGGACCATCTCTATTTTAGCTGCTTCCTGATAGATCTCCCCCAGCCTCTCTTTCATCTCACTGATTTGCAGCTATGATCCAAGTGAGAGTATTAGTGATTTAATTAGTTGATTTGAATGATATAAAGTTAAATTTCACATATTCTACATAAATGATCATGAGAGAGATGGGATGGGTCCCATTCTCCCCTGTTGAATGCGTGGCATCTAGGATGAAATTCAGCCACTACTAGGGAAAAAGAGGATTCCACCTGCCTGAGAGGAAAATAATTGCTCTTTCCTCTCCTGCACCCCACTCTTGAAAGAGACTACAAGACAATGGAAGAGCAAGAGAACTCCCTCAACAAAACTTTCATAGTATCCTGATCCTTCCGAAGAGACACAGAACACACCCCGGATATTAGGGCTTCCTACCTTGTAAAAAGTGTGAGATATGACAATATTCACTCAGTTAGAGTGAACTAAACCTCAAATTCCATTAACTTGGTATGTGCCTCAGACACAGTAATTACCCAAAAGGGGAGATGAGGAAACACCATAAGATTCCTACCATTAAAAAGAAAGACGTGGATATTTACTCCAGGACAGGTGTTAGGGCTTTAAAACTGAACAAGCAAAAAAGGGCTCTCTGCATGTCAAAGTAAGATACTAAGCACATGCCAAATTTTTTATCTTCTTTTTCCAAGCGATAGTTGCTGCCAAAGGGGCACAGAATCATTCAAAATTATGGTTTATGTGGTCCCTATCTGAACATGTCTATTTATGGTGATTGAGAATCATCCTTAACAACACATAATTATTCTATAGCCTGAATAGTATTAGATTTCATACACAAACATGTTAATTTTATCATAGACAGAAAGCAACTTCTAGTTATCTAAAAATTATCCTAGTATCTAGATGTTTTCTCCTTGTAAAAAAACCCTAAAGAGTCCTGTGCCCTCACAAACCTACATGCCAGTGTTATGCAGAATACAGGATTACCCTTATCTTAATAGTATTAATAATTATAACAGAGGAATAAAAAGCTTAAAATCCTTTAAATGAACTGTGAATAAATGAAATGTGGATTTTTATGGCACGATTTGTTTTAACAAAGCCCATGAGTCTCTTTCTGGACCCAAAATGTGTCTGAAGTCACTTGACAACCTTGAGTCAGAGAAACACATTACCATATGAAACAAAAATCTGAAGAAGGAATGACCTAAAGTTTGCAGATTGAATGGTTTTCAAGAGAGATATTTGATTAGCCATCATTGTCCTTTTATGTGTCTTTTTCCATGTACGGATTTGTTACGGCTGGTTATTGCTGATGATCATAGTAATGCAGCTACCACGAAAGAACAGAGGCTTCTGAAATGTAAGGTCATGATTGTTCTTTGTTCAGATTAAAATGAATAGCAAATAAAGGGTTTGTGTGAATTCCTGGAAAGTATAAAAATACTGGTTTAAAACTTTCTTTTAAAGATGTTCTCAGATCACTTTCAAAGTCTTACCATGATTATGCTGCTCTAGCTGTTAGGAAACACCGTGCATCTTTGGACAAAACTCCAACTAGAAGAATTTTTTATCTGTCCAAAGCTGGTAGAAGATGAAGTCATTATTCCTACATCATTATATTGGTATATGAATGGAAATATTTCAGTTGCCCAATGTGGTGAAAGGAATGAATTGTTCGACATTTTGTATTTTCTGTCTATAAGACAACTGCAAGAAATGCTTGTAAATATTAGATTTCAACTTAATTCATTGTTATTCTGATTAAAACTGTACATAAACATTTTAAGATATATCAGTTAAGCTATTTATGCTTCACTGCAAACACGAAGGAAAAAAAAGTCCCCCACAAAGTGCTACTTTTTTTTAAAAAACAATAATTTCTGAGTTACTTCTGTTGGATACGAACCCTCTTGTTATAAAGACTAATTGTTTAATAATATTTAAACTTTGTATCCTTATTTAAAAATTTTTCAACCTATGCGATAAACAAAATAGTAAGTTAAATACTTTAATTTTTTTCTTCATCTTAAGAGTTTGTTGAAATGCACCATTTTCAAAAAATTGTGAAGACTCCCTTGGGAAAGCTGAACATAAGTTCTGGACTGGCAACTGATCAACAACTGTCATTCATATTTTTCATAGGTAAAAAGGAGACAGTATGTTTTTCAGGACAATTCTGCAATGATTGTAAATCGTTTTGTTATTTCTTTTTCCAAGAACAGCTTGATGTCAAACTTAATTATTTCCACTTAAACTAGAGCTTATAAGCAGAAATAACAGTATATCGAGCTACTATTATTAACAGCATACCAAATGGATCTACTTCTGTATGAATACGTTTGGTCATGCATCAATTAATTCAGGATTCTGCCTGAACAAATATATCCATGTCTTCTCTGAGATTAAAACGATGGTTGATATGAACAAGATCTTTGGTTTAGTTTACAGGTACTGAACGACATCAGCCATTATTAAAAACTTAAATAAAATTGATGGTAGATAATTTAAATGCTAATCTATCTAAGAAGGTTTAAATCAGGAATAATAGGGTTTGACTTAAATTGCAATCTATATTACTATAAATCTTGCTAAAAATAGCTAGAAAAGACTGAATGCTGCTTTTCATGATACCGGTAATACAGCACTTTAATTTTCTTTTTGGGAAGTGATAGAGGTTTATTTTTTTTTTTAATTAAAAATCCAATGAGGGTGAGAAACAAAACAGCATACCAAAGGTACTGCCTTTTTTCTGAAAGGCATGATAGGCTTTGCTCAAATCAATTTGACTTTCCAATGCAGAGTCCTAATTTTTAATCTGGATTAATACATTCCACATGATTCCCAAACCCCACTATATTAAATTTTATCCTAAATAATTTTATCTACTTAGTGTCACAAAGTATAGTAGGCAAATCATACCGAAAATTCTGAAAATTAATATAATATGGACAGAGAAAACTCAGATTTAGCACTTACTACTAGGAAGTACGGTGTTACAAGTAATTTTGAGTTAACCAATAAGCAATTCGTCCTCACAAACATATATTTTTAAGAGGCCATGTAAGTTTTTCGCATTCATGATTATCTACCAGGCATTACAAGAAGATTCAATTTAATTATTTGACTTCCTGACATATACCCAAGAATGAAAGTGGGGCTCAAAAAGATGCATGAGTAGGTTTTCAATGACCAGAGACACATCATAAAACTCTGCCTGCCCAGTTTCTCTTGTATGTCAAAATAAAAGATGTTATTTTCCTTTATTTACGATCTCTTTCATAGACAAAGCCATATAGCCCTGAAAACACATATATAATACTATATAGATTACAAAAAAGAAAGAGATCTAATAGTGAATTCTTTTCTTCTCCAAGACAGAAAGCATTTTCCATGAAAAAAACACTTTCAAATTAACATTTTTTGAATTTTGGGCTGATAACTTTTTACAAAACACGTTTTTTTTTTTCCCTGCAGAAAATATATCCCAGTTCTTTTTATTTTTTTGCACTTCTCCTATTTCAGTTGAAAAATTACAGCTCATTTTCTGACCAGCTTCTTTAATCTTAAACATCCTTACTGCATAGTTTTTGTATGAAGGTTTCCACTAATAATGTTATTAACTATTCTCAAGTAAAATAAGGGAGATATTTCGGTCATCAGTAATATTTTCTAATAAGGAAAAATACACGACAAATTTTCTTTTTATACCTATCAAATTAATTATTTGTGAAAAATACTAAAACAGGAATGAGAATAACAGGTTGTTTGCACTGTTTACATGAGAAACAAAGTATTTTGGGCTACTCATTAAGAATCCATTATTACCATGTTTAAAAATTATATTCAGAGAACAACAATACAGTAAAAAAAAACCCCAACTTTAAAATTATATTAAAATTTAGAATTGTGCTTATAAAAAGACATCACAAATACTAATTTGAAAATTGAGCCAGTTTTGTACATAAAGAATTCATTTAATTTTGCATAACAGAAGGTACAAATTCAGGAATCATACAATTGTGAATTTACTACAAATAGATTTTACCATTTCTTTTAACTCTTCCTTTTAAATTACTATATTTTGAAAGGAAAATAAAAAATTATTGTAGTCATAAAATTATTTTCCACTAATTTTTAGGCTTTGAGGACATGCTGAGGTATTACTAAAAGTGTCATTCTTTATCCAGATTCTGATTTGCAAATAGATTTTTAACTATAGTAGATTAAACATTCCCTCACTCTCCCCTTTAAGTCTTTTAAAAAATACAAAAGTTGTCTTTTCCAGACTCCTAAATGTAGCAATCACAAGGTCATAATCATAATTTGATTATGTATGAAGCTGAAGTTTAAACTCCATTTCTAGATCTTATTTTATCCAAATGAACCTTAGCAGTATGTCTTAAAGATCTTTTTGTTTTGCTAGAAATTGAGTGAATTGAGTAAATAAAGCTTTACTCACTTGACTGTTTTGTAATTTGGGGCCTTAAATTGAAATTTTAAAAAAGCTTATACCTAATTTATCTTTTTGAGTTATTAGGTTTTTTTAGAAGAATCATTTTAATACGCTTAGAAACAAAATAATTAAAAACACTTGTAATTAGTAATTTCTCTATTTTAGCATGTCTCATTTTGGTTTGTTTTCTACCATTTTCTTTCAGCTCATCGAAAATTCTGGATCTGTTTGGAATTCTTTCTTTCTTATTCATTTTTAATTAACGATTTCAGCAAACCTGTTTTAGCTCAGAGATGATTTCCAGGCATTTTTTGTAGTAATACAAATATTCAGCACATGAAATTCAATAATTGTGCTGCTCATGGACTAAATTATTCATAACATCTGAGTTACTCAACCAGCTCACAAAGAAGAAGAATATACTAAATCCCTCAGATTCCTGTATTCTCAGAGAAAGGTTATTTTCTCCTCAGCAATAAGATGCAGCAGACTTAAGGATCTTTAAGAAAATCTAGACCAGTTCTTTCTTGAAACATATGGCTAATCATTTCTATCACAAATAACGTACATTAAGATTTATTGCTTAGACACAAAAGACTTTTGTTAGTCTGTCTGTAAGTCTGCGATCTGTGCACACGTGCACGTAGTGATATATTGCAAAGAGATCAACCACATAGCAGTAAAAGTGAATGCTCTTGGACTGGAATTTTGGAAAGAAATCTAATTGTGTCTTCTGTCTAATGAACGAACTCTGACATCTACTAAGCTGGTATTTTCAGTGATCACAATCACTGGCAGAGGAAATATGTTTAGTGTTGATTTATAATTCCAACTTTTTCCTCACACATGAAAAATAATTTCATATTCAGAAGAAATTTTAAATGGGCTTTCTATCTACCCTTCAGTTATAATCCTGAGTCCTCTCCATCTCTCTCCCACATCAGGATACAAAAAAACTAAACCAAAACGAAAAGAATATAGCATAGCTGAAGTTTGTTTTCCTTAACCTATCATTAGGTTACCAAAAAACAAACAATCACACACACACATATTTTCTGTGGCTTTACATTTGATATAAAAATAAATTTTCTTTTTTCCCCTCACTGTCTTGAATAAAGTAATGGGATTGCAATATTCACTGGTAGCATCTGTGGCAAGTAATTAAACTGTGGTGTTGAAACCACTTTCACAACATTAACAGTCTCCAAAGCCTTATGATTTAATGAGTCCATTTATTAAAATCTTCAATATTATTTTCTGTAAGTGGTCCCCTGTTACCTTTTATCACACTGTCAAACTTTAATTTTAACTTAATTTGTAAATATGTCCACACTTTTTTTTGCGCGCATACTGACTTTTGTTGGACTACTAGTACTACTGGGTCTATCTTTGAAACTGGTACTAATTTGACCAACTTACTTATCACCCTGATTTGTCACTGGTTCAAAAGTCATTCAATTCAGGAAAATAGCAATTGTTTTACTCACCTTCCCACCAGCTCCTGACTCTAGTGATATCTTTTCACAAAGATTTTATCAATTCATATATTTCACATCGTGGCTGAAATAAGGAGTGCAAAATCTAAGACGCAAGCTTTCTACACACTTAATTATACTAATGCAGACATCTACATTTAACCTCATCATGCTAAGCTCTCTATAGTAAATGAAGAAAAAAAAATCTTTACTTCAAGATAAATCTCTTCTTAAAGTAAATACCTATCTCATATGTTACATATTTACTTTCTAGATATCTCAAGTTAGGTGATATGAATCTCTCTTAGAATACCTTGTATTTTTTCATCTCTAATCTTTGAGGAAAAAAGTAACATACTTCTGAGACCCATGTATGTTTTGCAATAGTGTTAAAATGCTACATAAGAAGTAAGAGAAGTTTTAGAGGTCAAATTACATTCATAAGGAAGATAAATTAAAAAATCACATTATAATAAGAGAAAAAAACAAAACAAAACAAAACAAAACAAAACTCTAGAAGCAGCAAAAAGGTTGCACTATGAAAAAATATTCTTATTGTCTCATTTCCTTTGGTTCAAAGGCAGATGTTTTTATTTGAAGCTTTTTATTTGAATCAAATTCTTTTCTATTCTTCTGAAAACGTTAAGTCGAATAGAAGATTAGGTAAAAGCATGACAGATGCCAAAAATGGAACACAAATGTTATTCAGTAAATAACAGGTAATAGCCTACATTTCAAAATTACAGAGGTTTTTATTTTTAATGGTAGTTACTTGTTAACTGTAGTTAACTGTAGTGTACCAAAATCGATGTCATTTTCATAAAACCCCTATAAGAGAATAAGTATAAAGAAATGGAATACAAAAGCAGCATTTATTCCCTAAATAATGTTCTCTTCTTTCAAATACGATCTTCAGGTCTTAGAACTAGGCAAAAAGGATAGATAAGAAAACCTCACATAGAAAGGGAACTGTCCATTTGAAAACATTTTCCATATAGAATCATAGAATCATAGAATCGTTAGGGCTGGAAGGGACCTTCAAAGGTCATCTAATCCAACTCCCCTGCAAGGAACAGGGATATCTCCAACTAGATCAGGTTGCTCAGGGCCTCATCCAACCGGGCCTTGAACGTCTCCAGGGATGGAGCATCCACCACCTCTCTGGGCAACCTGTTCCAGTGTTCTACAACTCTCGTGGTAAAAAATTTTTTCCTAATATCCAACCTGAATCTACCTCCCTCTATTTTAAAACCATTACCCCTTGTCCTATCACAACTGGCCCTCCTGAACAGTCTCTCCCCATCTTTCTTGTAGGCCCCCTTGAGGTACTGGAAGACCGCTATAAGGTCACCCCGGAGCCTCCTCTTCTCCAGGCTGAACAGCCCCAACTCTTTCAGCCTGTCCTCATAGGAAAGGTGCTACAGCCCTCTTATCATCTTCTTGGCCCTCCTCTGGACCCTCTCCAACTGGTCCATGTCCTTCTTATGTTGGGGACTCCAGAACTGGACGCAATACTCCAAGTGAGGTCTCACGAGGGCAGAGTAGAGGGGGAGAATCACCTCCCTCGACCTGCTGGCCACGCTCCTCTTGATGCAGCCCAGGGCGCGGTTGGCCTTCTGGGCCGCAAGAGCACATTGCCGGCTCATATTGAGCTTCTCGTCCACCAGTACTCCCAAGTCCTTCTCCTCAGGGCTGCTCACGATCCATTCTCCACCCAGTCTGTAATTGTGCCTGGGATTGCCATGACCCAGATGTAGGACCTTGCACTTGGCCTGGTTAAACTTCATGAGGTTGGTACGGGCCCACCTCTCCAGCCTGTCGAGGTCCCTCTGGATGGCATCCCTCCCTTCCAGCGTGTCGACGGCACCACACAGCTTGGTGTCATCGGCGAACTTGCTGAGGGTGCACTCCATGCCACTGTCCACGTCACCGACAAAGATGTTGAAGAGGGCCGGGCCCAACACGGACCCCTGAGGGACGCCACTCGTGACCGGTCTCCACATGGACATCGAGCCGTTGACCACTACTCTCTGAGTACGGCCATTGAGCCAATTCCTTATCCACCGAGTGGTCCATCCATCAAACCCATGCCTCTCTAGTTTAGAGAGAAGAATGTCGTGCGGGACAGTGTCAAAAGCTTTGCACAAGTCCAGGTAGATGACATCCGTTGGTCGACCCTTGTCCACCGATGTTGTCACCCCATCGTAAAAGGCCACCAAGTTGGTCAGGCACGATCTGCCTTTGGTGAAGCCATGTTGGCTGTCACCCACCACCTCCTTGCTCTCCATGTGCCTTAGCATGGTTCCCAGGAGAATCTGCTCCATGACCTTGCCAGGCACAGAGGTGAGGCTGACCGGCCTGTAGTTGTCCGGGTCCTCCTTGTTCCCCTTTTTAAAAATGGGGGTTATGTTCCCTCTCTTCCAGTCATCGGGGACCTCGCCAGACCGCCACGACTTCTCAAATACAATGGCCAGTGGCTTGGCAACTTCATCCGCCAGTTCCTTCAGGACCCGCGGATGGATCTCATCAGGTCCCATGGACTTGTGCACCTTCAAGTTCCTCAGATGTTCCCAAACCTGCTCTTCAAGTACAGTGGGCGGTGGTTCATCCTCACAGTCCCTGCTAGTTCTTTCCACAGCTTGGGTGGTAAGACAAGAGGCTTTATCAGTGAAGACTGAGGCAAAAAATTCATTGAGTACCTCAGCCTTCTCTATGTCCCGGGTAACCAGAGCACCAGTATCCTTCCGGAGGGGGCCTACGTTCTCCTTGGACTTCCTTTTGTCCCCTACATACCTATAGAAGCTTTTCTTATTGCTTTTTATATCCCTTGCCAAATTCAATTCCTTCAGGGCTTTAGCCTTCCTCACTTGATCCCTGGTCACTCGTACAGCTTCTCTGTATTCCTCCCAGGCTATCTGTCTCCGCTTCCACCCTCTGTAGGCTAACCTCTTCATTTTCAGTTGGTCCAGGTCCATATAAAATGTTTCAAGAATAAATGTTACAAATGTCTATTATGAAGAATTCTAGAACACACAGAATCTCTGAAATGTTGATGGCTCAACTAGAACCAGGATACAAAAAGTTTCTGATTATGTTCTGATACGAAATGTTCTGATTATTGGTAAAATGCCAGGAGGCCCACACGGATGAACACGACGCTCCCGGAAAAACTCAAGCACAAAAAGGAAGCCTATAGAGGGTAGAAGCAAGGACAGGTAGTCTGGGAGGAATACAGAAAAATTGTCCGAGCAACCAAGGATCAGGTTAGGAAAGCTAAAGCCCTGATAGAATTCAGTCTGGCCAGAGACATCAAGGGTGACAAGAAAAGCTTCTATAGGCATGTCAGTGATAAAAGGAGGACTAGGGAAAACGTGGGCCCTCTCCGGAAGGAAATGAGAGAAATAGTTACCCAGAATATAGAGAAGGCTGAGGTACCCAATAAGTTCTTTGCCTCAGTGTTCACTGGCAAGTGCTCTAGCCATACTACTCAAGTCACAGAAGGCAAAGGCAGGGACAGGGAGAATGAAGAACCGCCCACTGTAGGAGAAGATCAGGTTTCAGACCATCTAAGGAACCTGAAGGTGCACAAGTCCATAGGACCTGATGAGATGCATTTGCAAGTCCTGAGGGAACTGGCGGATGAAGTTGCTAAACCATTATTCATCCTATGTGAGAAGTCATGGCAGTCCGGTGAGGTTCCCACTGACTGGAAAAGGGGAAACAGAGTCCCCACTTGTAAAAAGGGAAAAAAAGGAAGAGACAGAGAACTACAGACCAGTCAGTGTCACCGCTGTGCCCAGCAAGATCACGGAGCAGATCCTCCTGGCAACTCTGGTAAGGCACATGGAAAATAAGGAGGTGATTGGTGACAGCCAACATGGCTTCACGCCTGACAAATTTGGTGGCCTTATATGAAGGGGTTACAGCATTGATGATAGAGGAAGAGCAACTGACATCGTCTACCTGGACTTGTCCAAAGCATTTCACATTGTCCTGCACAACATCCTCGTCTCTAAATTGGAGAGACATGGATTTGATGGATGGACCACTCAGTGGATAACGAATTGGCTGGATGGTCTCACTCAAAGAGTTACATTCAATGGCTCGTGTCCAAGTGGAGGCCAGTGATGAGAGGTGTTCCTCAGGGGTCAGTACTGGGACCGGCACTGTTTAACATCTTTGTTGGTGACACGGACAGTGGGGTTGAGTGCACCCTCAGCAAGTATGTTGAGTGTTGTGTCCAGTTTTGGGCTCCCCAGTATGAGAGATAAGAGAAATAAGGGAGACTACTATATGATAAACTTAATTAAATCATTTAAAAATCCAGTAGCACTGAATTTTTGCTAATATTGCCACTCACACAATGCAGTTTGAACCTGATGGTAATTGTCACGTTGTATGCTCCTAGATGAAAACACAACCAGGACCAGTCTAAGGGAAACAAGTATCTGAAAAGATATTCAAAACAAGATTTCTAAAAGCAGTCAGTAACTCGCAGCTCTGTTTAGGAACGTAAACTACACTGATAGCCTTTTCAAAGTGCTTAACACCTATTCGTTTTCTTTAAAATCGCTATGAACAGCTGGGTGTTAAGCGAGTTGGCAAGTCTCAGCATATCAAGTAGATGCCTAAATGACAGTGGAGCTTTGCTGAAAGTTATTCTGATTTTCATTGCTGAGATCCATGCAAGCTATTATGATGCAGTTTATTTGTATGATTAAAAAATGAGTGTGAACCAGAGTCTGGACTGGAAAATGACATGGTATGCATCACTATTATTTGATCCACTCCCATTTAATTTTAATACTTTCATTGAACATAAAAGATTTTCAGATAAGAGTTATATTATGTTGGCCTTCTAATCAATTAAAATTTATTTAAAGAACTTAAAAATATGTTGCCAAAGAGGATGACTGAATAGCCATGTATACATTGAGTAATTTCTGCAACAATCTGATATAATCTACAATCTGACAGTCACTAAGACAGAGAAAGATAGAAAGGTGCCAAATAATGACTATAAATAATATCATCTTGTAAAAACATAAACAACAGGCAAAACACGTCTTCTCGAAACTAAAGACATCGTTTTATGCACATAAAACTGTATTACACATTTAAACACTGAAAATGATGCTGTTTTGAAGGTCAAGGAAAGATGTGCTCTTATTTATACGATCAGAGCTTATAATTGATTTAGACAGTTTATAAAAAAACATTTTTCCCAACCTTTGGCAATGCAGAATTATTATAAAGATAGGCAAGGTTTTTATTTTTTTGTTCATCCTTATTACTCCCCAATAATTTTATGACTACGTGCAGAAGTGATTTATCCAGTGAAGATCCACTCTTACACCAAATAAATTTACCCCAACATATTCAGTAGCAAACCATACGCTCAGTATATCATGGGACACAATAAAAAGTCAGGTAAGTTGCCTGTGTGTAGGATAAAGAAAGGGTATTATAGAATGAAGTTGTCACAACTTTTTATTCGAACAGCATCTCATGACAACTTCAAAGCATTTACTGATACCTTATTGATATTTACTGATATTCACTAAACTTTACTGATAGACAACCATATTTGGAAATGAATGTCACACATAACTGGGTTGAATGATTATTGTTTTCACTGTTTACAAATTTTCACACTGTCACTTGTCTAAACGAGAAATGCCAGCCATATTGACAGGACTTTAGGACAATTTAAAAATTAGCTAAAGGACGAAAAAGAGCCCTTTGCATCATATGGCAGTCTTCCAGTACTTAAAGGGGGCCTACAGGAAAGCTGGAGAGGGACTTTTCACAAGCGTAATATAGTGATAAGACAAGGGGCAACGGCTTTAAACTGAAAAAGGGTAGATTTAGATTAGATATAAGGAAGAAATTTTTCACTGTGAGGGTGGTGAGGCACTGGAACAGGTTGCCCTGGAAGTGTTCAAGGCCAGGCTGGATGAGGTGTTGAGCAGGCTGGTGTAGTGGAGAGTGTCCCTGCCCATGGCAGGGGGTTGGAAAGAGATGATCTTTTAGGTCCCTTCCAACCCAAACCATTCTGTGATTCTATGATTCTGTATCTGCACGCTGCATTGAACTATCACATCTTTCTTCAGATAAAATATCAGCTGACAAGATATCTCCACAACGAGACAAGTTGTTATAAAAAAAAAAGAAAAAAGTTTGCTTTACTTCATGATCTATGTAAGAAAAGTAGAGAAAGGATAGTATATTCTGCTTGTACTGACTATAATCAACTAATTGCCATTTCATAGGCAAGTGGAATTTCAGGCCCAAATTTCTGCTACATTGATAAGCTAATAGAGGAATGTGGAGATCATCCTACAAGCTTGCCTGAAATCTCCTTTTTTGTAGACTGAGAAGTTATTAATTCTTAATAATAATTCTTAATGTAACTAATTTATCTTTATTTACTTGAAGTTAACATTAAAATTGCATTTAAAATATTGCCAAACTTCCTCACATTCCCAAATTTATATTATTCTGATACAGGTCAACATTCAAATCAAGTGATTGCTTAATTCACTTGCATAAAGCCAAGCATTTAGCACTATCTGAGATGCCACATGGTGTCTAAGAATTCACACAGAGCCAGTAAATATGGCACTGGAGTTATGAGAAAACGTTTCCAGAAAATCTGCTGGGAATCAGGCAGCATGATAACCCATGACACCTTTCAAATCAGCATACAGGTTTGTTCCTATGTGCTGGGAACTGCACTAGATCTTCATTGCCTACAGTGGGAGGACAGGAATCTAGCTGATGTGGCGAAGCCTACACACATAGGTGAATAAGAAACTGAATCATACCTTCAGTCCTTTCAGATGCAAGTTATAATCTCCTGGCATCCGATTAATTTAGAAATGATTGAAAGAATTTACAAAATGTAGAAGATGACTGAATATACACACATACTTAGCATTTACCCCAGACCAGTAGGTGAGAATCACCCTAAAAAGCCTAGTTCTCTAGTCAGGTGTTAATTCATATCAGCTGCATTCCTTTAGTGATGCTAGGGATTGTTAGAGAACTGAAAAAGTTTATCACTTTGTATTATCAATCAAACTGCTCTGGAAGAAAAAGTTAGAGATTGACTGACACAGAGTGATACCTTCCATTTTTGCTAAGCAAAGGATCCTTCAATTGGATCTAGCCCAATATATATTGGAAAGGTCAGAACTTGATGAACCTCAGTCTGATGACTGTCTGGTTAATCGGTTTTTTTTTTAGCAGTACAGAGAAATAACTCTTTGCCAAATGCCAGCTGAGCTGTGGAAGAAATTTACAAGTTTGCTTCACAATGTCAATTATCCAAGCTAGGATTTAAAGGGTTTCTACTTGATTATTATCTGCAAATTCATACACACTTTTAAAATCATGTACAGCCAGATGTAATGTGTGCATTCTGGGGAGATCAGAGGTTTCCTACAGGTTCTCTACAACATCTCTGTATAAATAAGAACAGAACCCAGGTGGATCAGTTCACTTTCTCTCCAGTGACTCACAGGGTATTTAAGTACTTCACTTTATAAGGACTGGATTGTTTCTGCCCCATGGCAAGAAACCTAATTTAGATGCCTATATTAGTTTCACTGGATCTGTGTATATTTAGTGCTCAAGGACTATACATTATCCTACTGATGTGATTTGGAAACCTCTGAAAGCAACATTATTAAAAGCGCTGCAGAGAGAAAGGCAATTACATCTGTGCTTTATCTTATGCTATTTTTCAGCTTTCATAGTTAACCAATGATCTACTGTTACAAGCAGCTGCAAAAACCATTGATTATTGTTGTGGGTTAGGCCGATCCGGCAACTAAACCCACGCAGCTCTCCCAGTCCAGTAAAACGGAGAGGAGAGAAAAATGTAATAAAAGAGCTGAGGATTGAGACAGGAACAGAGGAGCACCCACCAACCATGGTCCCGGGCAAAAGAGGCTTTTTTTCTTAATGCAAAACTATTAACAGCTACCTACAAAGAGAAAAGCAAACAAAAACAGTTACTTAAGAGGCTAACAAGAAAAAAAGGCCAGGTCTTAAAAACAACACCACTCCCCCTCCTTTGCCTCTTCTTCCCGGCTCTACCTCCTCCCCCCAGCAGCGCATGGGGGCAGGGAATGGGGGAGTGCAGGTCAGTTCATTCCAAGTTGTTACTGCCGCTTCTCTTAAAGGAAAAGGAGTCCTTACACCATTGTCCCTTGCTCCAGTGGATCCCCTACTCACGGCGAAAGTGTGAATCCCGCCCGCTGGGAGGTAAATCCTTACCCCATCGGATTTGCCCAAGTGCGGGCTTTACCAGTCCTGGACCTTTAAGGAGCTGTAGCCACTCGCTCTGGCGTGGGTCATCAACAAACTTTAAATGAGCTCCGGTGTGGGTCGTCATATCGACCTTAAATGCGCCTCCGTACAGACTTAGATGTGTAAATGCAAAATGCGTAAATGCGCCTCGACCTGTGCCCAGGATTCACAATAGCCTCAGGCTCAGGCATCTCTTCTAACAAAGCACCTCCCCATCGGCGGGGGTCATCCCACGGACTCTAGATGCGTACCGTGCTCAGGCTCTGGCATCTCTTCTCGACGTGGGTCCTCCACGGGCTGCGAGTGGGTCTCTGCTTGCTCCACCGAGGACTTGTTTGCAAAGGGGCTGCTGGCAAGGGGGACTCAGCCGCGGCACACGTTGTTCCGTTCCATCTTCACTGACCTCTTATCTGTGTGGCCATTTCTCTTAGATTTCAGTCCTTTCTGGGTGAACTCGGCCCGGTGGGCGCCCCGGCAGCGGGGCTCTCCCCGAGTTCCCCAAGCGCCTCCGTCGCCGCCATCCTCGACGGGGCGGGCATCGGCACGGGGCGGGCATCGGCACCGGCCCGGCCGGGAGCCGGGAGCGGGGGCCATGCGCCCCTCTCCCTTCTCCTTGCTCCTGGGCAAAGGCACACCTTTCCGGTTCCTTTGTCCGACGTAAATAGGGCAATTCGCAGAGGCGCCGATTGGCTCAAGCCCCGAGGGGGATGGGAGTCCGGTGTGATGGGCAGCTTCTGCCACCCGGACCTCCCCCCCACTTCAAACCATAACAATTATAAACACAGCACACTGGTGGTGTACAAGTTATCTTTATCTTAACCATTTCTATAAGTAAATATTTGTGCTCTTTCTATAATGCACATCTTTGCTGAGAAACATTAAAACCTAAGTATAACGTCCTCATTCTTTACTAATCATGCCATTCTAGGCCCTCAGTATCATGTATTAACTCCTAACTCCTGCTTGTAAACTCCTTCAGTCGCCCAATTGTCATTAGCAACTTCTCACATTCTTAAGAAACATCATAAAAATAACATTTTGCCCAACTGAACCTGCACGTATTCTTGGCTCATGCTGTAGCCTCAACATTAACAGATATATTACACTGTGTACAGACAATCAGCAAAAAGAAGCTAGTCACTAGTAAACAAAATAGGGCTAGGCAGAGGCTCAAACATGCTGATAAACAGCAATGAATGTTTCCAGGTATAGCTTGAGTCAGGGAATAGGAGATACAGGCATAGAAGAAACCATTCTGTTCTGGGAAAGGAGGAGAGAAAGATAAGAATTCAGTGATATAGGTATAAACTCACCTATACTATTTGCCTTCAGGGCCAGAAGTTAATGTTTTAGATTCAACCACAGACAAGGTTAGACTTTTGTCTATACAGAATTAAAGAGGATTCAGATGAACCATTTTGCTCCCTTAGCTGTGGGGATGGTAATCACTACATCGCGCATCATGGAGAAGGTAAGCATTAGATGATGGGTCAGGGCAGTCATCAGGGGACTAGGTGAGAACACCTTTAGCTATTCTAGCCAGACTTCAATGGGTCTATCTTTCCACGACTATAGATTTTCACCTCTAACTAAAAAGGTTCACAAGAACATGCTTCCATAAAAGAATTAAATAAATGTATATGTACATGTGTATGTATATCCATGCACCAACATATGCTGGCGGAACACCCAACCGGAAAGCAGCTTGGCAGAAGAGGAGCCATCAGTGTGCCCTTGCTGCAGAGATGGTTAACTGGGCTTCATTAGACTAAATATTGTCAGTAGGTCAAGGAGGGTGATCATTCCCCTCTACTAAACAGTGGTGAGGCCAAACTTGGAGTGCTGTGTCCAGTTCTAGGTTCTTCAGTACAAGACAGACATGGACATATTGCAGAGAATTCAATGAAGGGTCACAAAGATAATGAAGGGTCTGGACCATCTCTACTCTGAGGAAAGGCTGAGAGACCTGGGGCAGTTCATTCTGGTGAAGAGAAAGCTCAGGGAGATCTTACTTATGTGCATGAACACCTGAAGGGAGGGTGCATAGAGGATGGACCAGGCTGTTTTCAGTGGTGCCCAGTGACAGGACCAGAGGCAATGGGCACAAACTGAAATATAGGATGTTCTTTCTGAACATCAGAAAACACTTTTCTATTGTGAGGGTGACTGGGCCTTAACACAGTCCTTGGAGGTATTCAAAAGCCATTTGGACACACTCCTGGGCAAGTGGCTCTAGGTCTCCCTGCTTGAGCAGGGGTGTTTGACCAGACTACCTCCTTCCGTGATTCTGTGATTATGTACATATTTATCATATCATGTCAAAAAAGACATATCCACAAACTGTCTCTAGTGGTTTTGCACTGTTTCACATGTACTAATTTTATTTATTTTTTTTTAAATATTAAAATGGTTTTATTCAAATTTCTTTAAAAAATATGGCTGAAAATTGACGCAACTGTCATTACCTTTTAGCCCCAAAAAGTAGCTTCTCAGAGGTTTTGAACAACTGACAAAATGTCAGCATAATGATATTTTTTGTTTGTTTCTTAACGTGTTTGTTAACTTAATCTCAGTGAAGAATGCTATTAAAAATCACCGGAAAAAATATTTACGACACACTCGTAAATGAACAATTCAAATAAATAATTTAAAGTACTTCAGCATTAACAAGGTTTAAGGCTCCCACCAGATTTTTACTCTTCCTAAATCCTTTAAGTGTGAAAAAGAACATAAATTAACCTTTATTTTTTGTACAGGTCAACATAAAATATTTGGAATACCTATTGAAAGGAAGTAACTAAATCTTATCTATTGTAACAAGATATAAATTCTTATATTGATCAAGCCAACGATCCTCCTAGTTTGACTTGAATGAAGAAATACGAACTGTTTTAGGTTAGCAGATGGTTTCAGGCAAATCAAAGAGCAAGAGTAAAAAAAAGTTCTATGGCAACATCACAGGTTCTATTATTTCATTTTCAGCTTCATGACACTTTCCTTTTAATATGTTAATACTGATTGGCTTCTCCTAAATTCTTCTACTGAATTTTGAACTACATTGTTTAATATTCTATTACTCAAGTCTGACTACATTGCCAATATAGTTACTGCACCTTGAAAGTGAAATGAGGTATCATAAAAACTCAGGCTATAAATTTAAGCCTTCATTTTAAGAGGATTTCAGCACAATCTTTCCAATCTGTTAATATTTGCTGTCTATGACTTCATCTTTTTTAGTGAATTTAAAAGTAAGGAAACTCAAATCCTTTTTTCTCGAAGGTCCAATGATTAGCTTTTAATTTTGACCTGGCTGCTCTCCAGAGAGCTCTTCAGCTAATTTTCAGTGCAATGAAAATAACAGTGTGTTTTATTTGATTTATACCTAAGTATAAATCATAGTAGGAAAACTTTCACCTTTTGGTAATAAAAAGTAAATTTTCACCTCTTAATAATTTTTTGTTGAAACTTTGTTATACCTTAATTTTAATTTGGAAACAATTTTTAAATACTTTTTTATCATTATAGCAAACATTTATATGATGCAGTACTCAATTACAGAAAAGCACCAGTGCATAAGGGTTAATTTTCAGATTAAACTGGACAAAAACCACAGAAAATTGCCAGAAGTATATCACTCTAAAATAATTATTTTTGAAACTCCTTACAAACAGTTTTGAAACTTTTTTTTTTCATATGCCCTACTTACTGGTCACCTGCATCCTGGCTGTTCAGAAAGAAACATGTTCTCTTTAAAAGTTGGACTTGAATCTGAAGAAGGAAGTTTCATGAGAAATTTTCTAAAAGATACACAGTGGAATTAAGTTTGAGGTTTACACAACTGTTTGAGGAGTTTATAGGTGGGTGTCGATGTGAGATACAAATGATACATGTTTACTTTTGTGATGCTTACCTATGATAGGCAGTGGAAATCTAGTATTTCATTCAGTTGCTAAACATGGGATATAGTGATACTTCAGATAACTTAAGGTATCCAGGATATTTTCATAAGGATGATGTATAACAAAGTGGACAAAACTTATTTGCATAAATGAGGGACATCAGTGTTGTTGGCAGTGTCTCAGGGTATCTTTATGTGTTAGGGCCACAGAGACACCAGTGGAAACCCAGAAGCAGGTACTTGCGGAAGCAGGACTTGAAGACCCCAGAGACGACTCAATATGAGTTAGCTGCAGGAATCTCGTTTATTGCGCAGTCCTTATTGCTTATATAGACAACTATTGTCAGTCATCTTGACCACACCTGTTCTACAGCATTATTGGATGATACATACGCTTGTCGTGTTTAACAGGCTATTTCAAAAAACACCCGCCTAGCGAAGCTCTGCTCTAAGCAAACACTACTCCCTTATCATACTGCATAGTTTTCTTATCCTCTACTTCAAGGGCATTCCGCCCCTGAGGCCTAACTTCCCAGCTCCCATCTTTATTCACACAGGGTTTTCTTCGTGCAGTCTCTTCAGAGAGCCACACTCCAACAGGTACTATGTCCAACACAGCTACTCAACTATACAGGGAATTGCCTTTAACACTATGGTAAAGAGCTCCAATACTCAGTTTGGTAATGTGGGAATCACTAGTTTACATGCCATCAGCAGTGCAGAGGTAAGGAAAGTTATGTGACACCTAGATGAAGTAAAAACCCTACTGATGGGAGGAATGCAACTAAATTTATGAGCCATACATTTAGAATTTGTAGTGTGATTAGAAGTTTCTTAATATAAAAGTAGGTTGAAGCCTTGCCTCTAAATTATTTAGCTCACACTTTATATACCATAGATTCATAGAATCATAGAACAGTCTAGGTTGGGAGTGACTTTGAAAGATCTTCTGGTCCAATCTTTCATGGGAAAGGGAGTCTAGATGAGAACGGGACCATTACACACATACATTAATTATCTGATATTTTACATAAGGCTATTGAAAATGCAAGTAAACTTTTTAGTCTTGGTTCTATTTTTGATAATTTTCAGCAGTTCACAGAACAAATAAAATAGTTGTATTCCTTTCATCTGACTTATTTCAATAGCCTCATTTAACTCTGTAGTGGCAGATCTTGCAGATATTAATTATAAAGAAAATTACTACTAAGAACCAAGGCAGGGACCAGTAACCAGCTAAGCCTGCATGAACTCTTTCTATGCAGTAAGAGCTAGAAGTGAGGCTGGTGTGTGAACCGTTTAATTTACCTTCTGTAAGTTCTTGGCAGTTTAAAAAAAAAAACACTTTAAAGACTAAAGTAATGCACAGTATGGTGTGCTAGCTTCTCAATTGGCACAGATGTTGAAAAATAAACAGCTTGCATTAACTTCATCGTATTTGACCGTTTTCCTTTGTATCACATTTCATATTAGAAAGTAAAACAAAAAAAACCCACCCAACCCTCTGAGAACTCAGTATGACACAAAGCAACTGTAAATCTCAGCATCATGATTTATGATAGTTCTTGTTTTAATCATCTCTTTCTTTGCATTTTTTTCTTGATCAGTTTCAAAGTGGGTATATATTTTGTACACCATAGACATTACAATACCAGTATCTGGTCATGTAGTGAACTGTTACACTTAGCCTACCTTCATCTTTCTTCCCATATTCTTCAAAATATTACCTGAAACAGAATAACTACTTAAGCAGGTCAGAGAATCATATGCTATGCTTATACTGGTAAATGAAACATGGCAAGAAATGACTGGGTAGTGCCAATTGGGTTAGGGCTACAATCCCCTACAGGATACTTGTCTGGAGAGAGCTAACTGGAGTGGTTCAAATCAGAGCCAGGGGTTGAATTAACTGAGTAATAAGGGTGAACAAGATCTGGTGTTTGAGGTCTCTCCTTGGTTTTGTTTTTGTTTTGCAGTGTCATATAACCAATATGAAGGAAACCCAGGATGACATTTGAGAATTCCAGTATTAATATCTACTTAATTTTTAAGCAGATTTGAACTTGGATTTCTTTCTTGATTTTGGACAAGTGAGTCATTCTGGAAGGTTAATATCCAGAATAGTAACTAGGATTCACAGCCAAAAGTATTTGCCCTTGTAATGTTATTTTTGACTTTTTTCTTTTCATGGTCTGAAGCAGATAAATTTTGCACACTCAGACAGAGAAGAAATAGCTCAACAATATCTTTTGCTGTATCAGTGACTCCTTTGCTCATTCATTGGACCCTCAGCTCAGGATTTGATCCCTAAGGAAGAGTAAGTATGCTCAAATTGACATGAAGAGATTTAGATATGTGAGAACATTGTCTTTGGCTTCCTATGTAGAAATACCTCCTGTAGACATTGATATGATCTGATATTATTTCTAATACAACTATGGAACTATCTAAAAGTCACCATCGAAAAAAAAGACCTTACTCATCACTGCCTGATTCTCAATGTTGTCATCTTTCCCATAAACAGTCCTTTTTGGCGGCCAACGTGAGGTACCAGAAAGGATTGGGATGGGTTGACCCTGGTCAGCAGCCAAACACCTACCCTGCCTCTCATTCACTCTCCTCTCCTGTGGGATGGGGGGAAAATAAATGGAAGATGAGAAGACTCATGGATTGAGATAAAGACACTTTAACAAGGAAAACAAAACCTGCATGCATAAGCAAAGCTAAAAGAGAAATTCGTTCACTACTTCACATCAGCAGGTAGATGTCCAGCCATGTTCTAGTAAACAGGGCCTCAAAACATGTAATAGTTTCTTAGGAAGACAAACACCATAACCACAGTTGTCCTCTCCCTTCCTCCTTTCCCTGAGCTTTTTATTACTGAGCACAATGTCATACTGTATGGAATATCCCTTTGGTCCGTTGGGATCAGCTGTCTCGGCTGTGTCTCCTCCCAACCTCTTGCCTACTGCCGACCTCCTGGCTTTTGGAGAAGTAGCGGGGTAGGGAAGAGAGAAAGTCTCG
This sequence comes from Tauraco erythrolophus, assembly GCF_009769465.1. NCBI lineage: Eukaryota > Metazoa > Chordata > Aves > Musophagiformes > Musophagidae > Tauraco > Tauraco erythrolophus. The sequence goes on along the minus strand of NC_141465.1, from coordinate 92,346,759 downwards.
ATATTGTGTAAGCACTGCTCAGCAATAGCCAAACCACTGGTGTGTTACCAGCAGTGTTTAGCCACAAGTGCAAAGCACAGCAACATACGGGCTGCCATGAAGAAAGTCAACTCCACCCCAGCCACATCCAGTACACTAACAAAAAGGAGAGCGATTATCTGGAAGTGTTAAACAGAAGAAAAGTACTATTTACTTCTCTGGGGGAAAAAAAAAAGAGGAACTGAAGCCTGAATCATAGAATCACAGAAACATTCATAGGAAGGGAGCTCCAAAGGACCTCCAGCAGTCAACTAGTTCAACCTCTCACTTAAATCAGGACTATTGTCAAAACTGGATTTGATGATAATCTGGTCCAGCGAATTCAGGAATACCTCCTATGAAGAAGATCGCTTAGCCTCTGAAAAACTTGCTGCAGTGTTTCACTGTTTTCCAAGTGATCTTCATCCCAGCCACTGTTCAACCTGTCCATGCTACAACTTAGGGCATTTGCCTCCTCTTACATTTTGTGGTGCTCTCAGGAAGAATTTGGTTTCACGACCTTCCTTCAAGAAGTCTTAAGTTGCTATTAGGTCATCACTTAGCCTCCTCTTCACCAGACTAAGCAAGTTCGCTTCCTCAGCCTCTCCCTTTCTAGCTGACATACCATCTTGGTAGCCAACCACTGGACCTTCTCCAGCTTCTTCTTATGCCTTTTGAATTGTGGAGTGCAAAATTGGAACAATATTCCAGGTGCAGCCTTAGCAGCACCAGGTATTACAGGAATAATAACTTCATATGGCCTGCTGACAGAATTTTTCCTGATGTAGACCACTACGCAGTTTTCCTCATTCATGCTGTTGGCTCATACTTAGCCCAATACCTGTCATAATCCCCAGTGTTTTTGTTTTTTTTTTCTGACAATATTTACTATTCTGCAGCTACTCCTTCCCAGTTTCACAGCTTTGCACTTCTTCTGTATCTGTTGGCCTGATCCTCAAGTTTATTGAGGTCACTCTGGATGAAGGGCTGCCATTAATTTTTTCTAATTCTGAACTGTTTTAAACATCCAGAGTATTCAGCAGTTGCAGATTATAAACTGATGAGAGTTTTCACAATAACAGTGATATTATTATTACTAATAATATTATTGTTGTAGTTGTTATTGTTACTATTATTATTATTAAAATAATAATTAAAAATACCTGAGGTGGAAGCAGTGGTAATCTGATATAAGCAAGTAGCATACTTAGGTCATTGCATCGCCTCTGCATATCATACTTCACCCACATCATTAAGGCATGGAAAATGGTCTCTTCATCAGGAACATTCACATCATCACTAGCAAGAAGTTTATGGAGTTCTTCAGCCGGTAGCAGTAAAAATTCTTGATTTCTTATAACTTCCATTATATTCTCCTGAGAAGAAGAAAATATTTCAGATTAAGTAATACTGGAAGAAAATAAAAGCAGCTGTTAAAGCTAATAAACCCATAGGATTAGCCAATATCTGTCATATCCAGTCCTCTTACAGCTCGTGAGAAAAACAAACCAAAGATGATTAGAATTAAACAGCTATAGTTATAGTTCATATATGAATATATTCAGAAAACAATATGAAGACTATAGGGTAACATTGTAATTAAAAATTATCAAAACTAGTAAAGGCTAGGGCAGGTCTGCATATTGTTTGAAATTTTTACAAACTCAGTCGCAATTAAGCACATTTAATATATTGTAAATCTTTACATGCACATAATACATTTTCCTGTATTACTTCATTATTTCTTTCTTAAATAACTTGTCAGTCATATACAATTCTGTTATAAATATCCAGACGATGGCTGTCTATACATATAACAAGGCTGAGAGGAAGATCAACATCATGAACTTATTTACCATTATTTCATGAATTTATGTAGAACAGATTGTTAGCAACCAGCTAACATGGAAAATGTATACAGCAATTAAAATCTCATAGTATTGACATTTATAATACATATAAGAATAACTACAAAAAAATGAACAATAAACTATATAAAAACATATAGATATAAACTATATAAATGCAACAAAACATGTTTCATTTTGTTGACTGAATCCTAAGGACTGAATTAAGTGCTCTCTGAACTACCGACCCTACATTGACAGGACACAACAGAACCACAGTTCTGCAGGGTGTTTTCTCCAAATATTTCTTTTAAGGTGCTTGATCTCTATAAAGGAATTGCAAATGTGTTCTCATATTCTTGATTGATAGGTGATTGTAAGAAGAAAGTGAAGTAGGTATTGACTGGAGGCATGAGACTCTCCTCTTGGAATAAAATCTAATCTTTGACATAAAACAAAAATGTAAAAGTGTTGGAAGGAGAAGTAAGTTACAATATCTGATAGATAAAAGATAATAATGAATTTCATAATGATATTCTGGATAGATTTTGTGAGAGTAAGATGAGAAGCAGGGAAGGAATGACAAAACATCTGTCAAGAACTCAAGTGTAAGAACTTCAAAATTGAGGGAAGTGGATAATTCCACCACTACACCCACTCATTTCAGTTCTTAGCATATCAAAATTCAAATTAACACTGTCTATAATTGCTTGTTTGGATCTGGGCCAGGGGAAACACTTACTGGTCATCGGGAACTGAAACAGACTTAACACAGTATTACTGAGAAAATGTAACTAATACAGAAAAAAAATGATGTAAAACTTAAAACATCAGAATTACACTCTGGTCCTAATAAGACACATGTTGTCCTCCTCTCACCCCATGCAAAACAAGGAAATTATTATTACGATATTTTTTGAAAGTTATAAGGTAGCAAAGATTAATAATACAGATATAGACATGACAAAATCATGACAGACAGAAGTTCACTGAAATATGTAATACAATTGCACATCAAATACATATGTGAAAATAGAATAAATTAGCTAAAGAGGAAAGGGATGCTTAGTATGGTGAATGTAAATACTTTCACAGGTAAAACTTAGCTTTCAATTAGCCACTTTTTAAATCTACATATGCACCCAAAATGGGATGCTGACACAACAGACAAAGGTATATATTTGGTCACGGTCTGTATCAACCATGCTGTTAAGTTATTTTTGTGTAACTGATAATTAGATCAGAACATGACTCAGCCCTTTTTTTTTTTTAAATTGATTGATTAAATGTCAATAGTACCTAAAACCCTAGATTTTTATGGCCTAAGGTTTTAATCTGTTGACTCTTGATAAAGTTTAAACTGTGTGACTAGAACATTGTACGATCGCTTGGAAATGCAAGGGAACTACTTTGCAGGCACTTAACCAGAAGTTGGCTTAATTCATTTTAATTAAAAAGTCATAAAACTCAGAAAATCTCATTGCATTTCTCAATAAAATGATTTATAAGCCAAAGTTTAATTAAGGCTAGTTAAACTGACATTAAACTCCATCACGAAAAAAATATAACTCTACTTCTTAATAGGAACCAACATCAAACTTTGCAATAGCATATTAATCCAAAGATTTAATACTATTTAGAAGCATTGCAATGGTGGAATACATTTTATGAATTCACAGAACTTAATTAATTTTGAATAACACTCAGAGCATTGGCTCTAAATTCAGAATAATAATTTCAAGTTTGATTAGGATTTTTTATCATTTTTAATTGTCTTTTCATTTGGATACATGCTTAAGAAGAACTTATTCCAGCCTTTGTACTGATTTACCATTCACTGAAAGCAGAATCTAGCAAAGTTTTCAGATAGAACATATGAACTCAAATCTGTTCTTCTAAACATCTGGACTTACCCTAGTTTCATGTTACTCAGGGCCGAGTACTGTAGAAAATGTTATTCAATAAAAATTCCTTATCTAGCTATAACCTCTGTGTATATATACACACGCATACTTATATGGTATACTTATATATATTATATATAAAACAGCAATAAAATACAGGTTCTTGATCTTCTGAGCTAAAAGCTCTCTCCTTTTAAGCATTCAGCATTTCCTAAATTGATTATTGAGTGTTTAGAACTTCTAGATCACATTTTAATTTCTTGAGATTCATTTCATTTGGAGCAGTAAAGCATATTTCAATGGTTTGCTGTTTTATCGTAACAGAAATCATTTATTATATGCTTATTGTGGAAAAATATCTGCCCGCCTTTTAAAATATAATTGATCTTAATTTTTTGCACTTTACGGAACAGAATACAAAAGATGTCTGTGATCTACTGCTTAAAATTTTCAAAATAAATGAAATAAATTTTAAATTCTCCTGAAATTAAGGTGCAAGAGAAGAATTGAGATACTCCGCCTTGCTCTAGTGATGTGCTTTCAGGACTGCTTAGGTTCTCCTGGGCTGAGAAACCTTAATTTTGAGAATAAGGAAACTCAGCGTTAAGCATGTCCAGAGTTATGTGACAGAGGTGTATGAGTTTTCAGGATCTGTAACTTTTGGCTCTGATATTTAAGAAGATTTATAGATCTGGTCTTCACTCATAAGCCTCATGAGACTAACTAGGCTAGAGACTAATGCCTCTCTTGCATGGGTCATTCACTTAGCTTTTCCCTTCAGCAAGAATTGTAATGTTTTAATTAAGTAGAGTAGTGAATTTTTGCTTTTAAATTAGAAAAAGTAACTTACAGTAAAAAGTATGAAAGTTTCTGAACCCATTTGGAGAAAGCTATGTCTTGCTTGATTGCCCTTCCATAATCATTGCTGTGGAGTCATAGCGTTTCCACGGCAGAGCTGTTTCGCTTTTCAGCAGTATGCAGGATTAGAATTAAATGACGATGAAGTATTGGCAAACAAAACATATCTGTATTTAAAGGTAGATAAGCAAGCACCTGAGTACCCGAGTCTAAAGATTGTGCATCATAGGAACATAAATGCTTTAATGAAATTAAACTATTACCAAATGGAATTTAATAAAAATAAATTATGCTACATATAGCCTTATAATGATGCTATCCATACAAATTTTTTTTTTTTAAATCAATATTTGCAATGATCATTGTTTTACAAGGAATTGAATTATCTTGCAAAGGTTAGTTCTCATTGATGTTTATGTCATTGCTTTCACTAATCAGCATGTGTCTCAATGCATCATCATGCATCTCAATGACCTGTCTCAGTGTTCACTGGCAAGTGCTCTAGCCACACTGCCCAAGTCACAGAAGGCAAAGGAAGGAACTGGTAGAATGAAGAACTGCCTGTTGTAGGAGGAGATCAGGTTTGAGACCTTCTAAGGAACCTGAAGGTGCACAAGTCCATGGGACCTGATGAGATGCATCTGCAGCCCCTGAGGGAACTGTCAGATGAAGTTGCTAAACCACTATCCATCATATTTGAGAAATCGTGGAAGGCTGGTGAGGTTACCACCAACTGGAAAAGAAGAAACATAGCCTCCATTTTGGTATTGGTTGATGAAAAGCTCAACATGAGCCAGCAACGTGCGCTGGCAGCCCAGGAAGCTAACCGTATCCTGGGCTGCATCAAAAGAAGCGTGGCCAGCAGGTTGAGGGAGGTGATTCTGCCCCTCTGCTCTGCTCTCGTGAGACCCCACCTGGAATACTGTGTTCAGCTCTGGAGTCCCCAATGTAAGAGGGACAGAGACCTGTTGGAATGAGTCCAGAGGAAGGTCATAAAGATGGCCTGAGGGCTGGAGCACCTCTCCTATGAAAACAGGCTGAGAGAGTTGGGCTTGTTCAGACTGAAGAAGAGAAAACTCGGGGGAGAGCTTCTAGCAGTCTTCCAGTCATAAAGAGGGCTTACAAGAAAGCTGGAAAGGGACTTTCGACAAGGGCATGTAGTGATAGGACAAGGGGTAATGGCTTTAAACCGAAAGAAGGTAGATTTTGATTAGATCTAAGGAAGAAATTCTTTACTATGAGGGTAGTGAAACACTGGAAGAGGTTTCCTAGAGAAGTGGTGGATGGCCCATCCCTGGAAGAGTTCATGGCTAGGTTTGATGGGGTTCTGAGCAACCTGGTCTCAGGTTCCACCATCTGGTGGAAGGTGTCCCTGCCCATGGCAGGGGGGTTGGAACTAGATGATCTTTATGGTCCCTCCCAACCAAAAGCATTCTATGATTCTATGAATCTATGATGAATTTTAAGGAAGAACCTGAGAATAATTTCTTCAGTATTATAAAATATCTGAAATAATTTCATACATTGACAAAGAATGTCATATTCTGAGAGCACTGTTTAGAACCTGTTCCATCAGAGTTTCTGTGGCAGTAAAACATTTTGCAGTTTTTTTTGTTTTGGATGTAGGGGTCTTTGTGGCCTTTCCAATACAAAAAATGAGAAATCCATACAAATATGCTGAAAAAAATGTATTTGTACACTAGCCTTTCAGTTAAATAGTACATGACTAGCGTCAATGAATATTTTAAGTCAAAGCTGCTTTTAGTTTAGAACCTAAGTGTTCATGAGAATATGTAAATAAATGAATAAATAGTGTATCTGATTTTCATATTAAAACATATAGTATACTTTTTGAAGCCCTAAAAACCTGAAAGCCAATTTTTATTTTAGTTAAGCCTCAAACTATTTCAGTCTGGAATCATTGCTGCTATGATACATTGAATTCAGCCCTCTTCTTCTGTATATCTGGTTTTCCCTATCAGCTGTGTATCAAACAAGACTACATCCCCTTTGCAAAAACTGGCCTATTAAGTATATTCTTTCCTAAGGAGAATGGGCTTTTTAAGTTCCTGAACTCCCATTAGACAAAGGACCAGTATTTATTAATATGCTTATGGTCTGGTTCTCTAACCAAATCTCAGATTTTATCTGGGAGTGAGCTCCGTCTACCCTATGTAATCCAAAGAGCAACATGTTTCTTCCAGTACTAGATGGCAGCCTTATGTCACCATTATGAAAGGGATATAATGGCTGGGTGTTCAAAGGACAGGCAGCTAGTGGAAAGAGATCATGTAGGTATATGCTCCTCTGATCTTTGTCAGTGGGAAGAGAGATCTGCAGCTGTTGCTTTTTGGGAAGAGCAGACAGCAAGTTGAGGATAGAAGAGACTGTGACTATGGATATCAGCTCACACAGCATACTGAAATCTTAGTAGAGACTTCTAGATGACAAAGTTAGACTACTACAATCTAAATACTCTCCTTTTTTACTTAAAACTTTTAATACTTTTTTCCCAAAAATTTTTGAGTTTTAGGATTTGACTGTAGAATTAGCCAGATTATTGTCTAATACATCATCCGTGGCATACATCATATATCAAACTCATATCATGTGGCATTCTGGGATTTCACAATCTAAATGTAGTTCATAACTAGTTGGTCATAGATGTTTGCTGATATGCCAGTTCATCGCAATACACTGGTTAAAACTTTCAAGCTAGAGGGCATTAATCTTGCATGTTTCCTTAACTATGTCAGAATGGTGGATGTTTGTTTCCTGTTTTGCTGAAGGATCTTGGCTCACACATACTGTATGTATTCTTCTTCTCATCTAAAAGATCCAAGGCGGCTAAACCTGTACACAAAACAAACATACTTGCTAAATGGATGAGGATGTCTACACATCTTGCTCCCCCTGACTGAAACAGTCTTCTGGTACTGTTCTGGAAGGTCCTATATCTCATAAACCCTGGAAGTTCTGGGTGCTAAGCCCCAGCGCATACATAACATGTTCTTCCTAGCATGGCATCTAGGGAAAACAGAACTCTAGTAGACTGTAAACCAGTTCTCTTGTTATTCATTACTCCACCCTTCCCCCCCCCCCCCCCTTTTTCTTTTTCTTTTTTTCCTCTTTTTTAGGTCTTTTTCTTTGGCCCAGATTGATATATTTGTCATCGGAAGGGTTCTCAGCACAATTTCAAGAAAACAGCAAAAGAGATCCACACTGTAAATCATCCAGAGGTGGTACTTTGAACCGAAAAGGCTAAAAGCGGCAAAACCAGAGACTCAGTGCAAACTGTCACATTGCTGCGGTATTGTGAAGTGTGGATACACACTTGTACTGACTCTGGTGACTGTCTTGTTTTGCTTTTACTTGTATAAGATGTACCCTCAGCAATCTCCAAGTATGGAAAATATGAGCTGCTTCAACTTTTAAAATTGTGATGATTGCATGGCAGGAATGCAACCCTTATCACCTAGATAATGGAATGACAATTTTCTGGGTTTAAATTATAACACTCCAGAGAAGTAGTCATCGTGACAATCTCATTTTCTTACTCACACATGTATGTATGAGTATAAAAGTCCAAGCATGACTTGTCTTTCTTCCATACCCTACTCCTGTAATTATGCTTTGGTACAACTTTGCTGCCCCAGTCCAGCACTATCATCCAATTTACAGTCTGGCCACAGTGGCTTCCCTAACCTGTAGGTCACAGAATCACAGAATAATTTAGATTGGAAGGGAGCTCTTGAGATCATCTAGTCCAATGCCCTTGTTCAAGCAGAATCGGATAGAGCAGGTTGTCCAAGGCTATGTCTAGTCAGGTCTTGAATAACTCAACAGAAGGTCACTCCACAACACCTCTTTCCAGTGTATCCCCGTGTTTGACCACTCTCACAGTAAAAAAGTGTTTTCTCCTGTTCTGATGGAATTTCATGGGTTTTAATTTGAGTCTATTCCCTCTGTCCTGTCACTGGGCACTACTGAGAAGAGTCCACCCCCTTCAACTTCAATCTCTTCCATCAGGCATTTATACAAATTGACGAGATTCTCTCTGAGCTTTTTGTCCAGGCTGAAGAGTGCCAACTCTCTCAGCCTCTTCTTATTTGAAAAAAAAAAAAAAAATCAGGTAACCATTGGAGCAATCACTGGAGATAAATCACTCCATAACTGGTACCCCTATGGGAGGACGAACAGAACCATTTTGTAGGACAGGAGGAAATAAGGATCAGCACTTACAACATCATGCAGGGCAGGATAATACCAGGGTAAAATAATAAGCTTTGAAAAGACAGATATCTTTCACTAAGACCTCCATCAATACTCCCCACAGCTTCCAATCATTGCTGGAATACCCTGTCCATGGATAGATTAAAACTCACTCAGGATGGAAACATACATTCATACACATTCTGTAACAGATACAGCAAATACTAGCCCATACTGATCAAATCAGCCCTGGGAGCACACCGTATCAGAGCACTCATGACTGTGGCCAGAAGTTGGAATTGCATCTTATGGCATCTTAAGAAAGATGAGTAAAGACAAAATTAGTGTTAGAGAAGTCTCAGAAGCAGCACTGTTGGGCTTTGGGTTGCTCAGCAAAGCTTACAAATGTGTCTCAAGATTTAATATAACTTGCTGTGCATGACTTTGGTGTACGCTAGAGCCAAGGCCTGTGAATTAATAAAACCAGTAAGTGATTCTTCCAGCCACTGTGTCATAGTTTACTTCACTCATTATGCAAAATCCACAACTGGGGAGGACGTTGGTATTCAGGTACAGAGAGAGGTATATGGCAATCTGTGTAATCTGGCCTTTGAACCATATCACAAACCAAGTTTGGATGCAAAAAAGGACAAGCGTAACCTTTTGACATTTATGTCAAGGAAAGCAACATATTTTTATGTCCTAATGAAGCCCCTGTCTTATTTACTCTGATTACAGGCATAGAAAAGGAAAAACAAGTCTAACAGGAACCTCACCTAAATCAAATCTAACTAAAAGAAACCAGGAAATCAGAAAAAAAAAAAAAAATTGCTATTAAAACATCAGGCTCTAGAACAGATTTCCAGTGGGTGGGCAGTGAACAGGCCTGTTAGAACCAATGTAATAACTTAGGATGCAGTTTACAAAAGGGATTACATGAGGTGGTTTCCTGAGGCAGCAGGGAACTGCTTTGGATATCAGCTCACACAGCATACTGAAATCTTAGTAGAGACTGCTTTGGAATCTTTTTCAGTTTTGTTTTAACCCAGTTACCCTTCTGTTGAACCTAATAACATCTGATCCACTGAAGATTGCTTCCTATAAAGGCATCATCTCAGAGACATCTGGAGATGGATAATTTGCCACTTTCGCAGTAGCTTTCAGAAGTAATCATCCTCAACATTAAAATGTGTGTCTAATTTCCCATCTGAACTCGTCTGTCTTCCACTGATACATACCGGTTCTTATTATGAATTTCTCACTCTGATTAATGAGCCCATTAGCACCAAAACTTAAAAAACTCAAAATAATCTCTTGGGTCTTTAATAACTCAAAGGAGTTGAGTGGTTATGGCCTTGCTTTTACAATTCATTCACAGTACTGCGTCTTTATAACACCATGTTGTGATGTTCAGGAGTGAAAAAAAAGATAATCATTAACACTGTTTCTTGTAGTAGCACCTACAAAGTCACTGGAAATCTCATAATCATTCACTGACCCATCCTGACCCTACTTAGCCTGTGAAACGTGATGGAATATAGCAATAAGCAAAGGCTGAAGGCTCATGCAAGGTCATGTCTATACAAAAACTTTCTTCTACTTTCATAAATGAATAATAAATACTGTCATTAAGATAATATTCCAAAAGGCAATTGAAACCTCAGTCAGAGCATAAAGTGAAACCTTTTCTCGTATTCCTGTACTCAAAACTTGAATTAAAAATAAGTGGCCATTAAAACGAAAACACATCTAACGAACCATGGGGAATTGTATGATCATAGATGAAAAATGTCTTGTTCTACTACTTTCCTTTCCACACTATAAAGATTTGCAACAACAGTTTCTACTGTCTTCATTTGGTGTCTCAAAGCATATGTATTCTGTGTCACATGTGACGTATGCTGTTGCTGGACAATGTTTTAGTTACAGTTTTGTTAGAGGAGTGAAATGTTTAAAAGGGGTAGTTTATGTCAATACTTCAGATTCAGTGGTCATTTTAACTGAAACCAAATATTTAAAAAATCACAACAGAGATATATGAAAACGTTAGCATTTCTGATTAATGTACAGCAAATCATTATATTGAAAAAGTATATACCTTCCAAGAGCACTCTAGAAAACAAATAGTCCATCATACAGAAAATATAAAGTTCAGGAAATGCCTGAATCATTCCCACACACTTTGTTTTTCGTTATCTTACTCTAATCTACCCTTCAACTAACATCCAGCATAATTTGAAGCATTCCTGAGAGTCTTAACTAGTATGAAAGAAAAGAATGTATTCCAAATCAGAAAAACATTGTAACACAAAATTCTGAGAGATTCTGAGAGAGAATCACCGCTCTGTGTACAGGAGTCTTCCACGGACTTCCACTCCATAACCAGATTTGAAGAAAGTCATATGGTAATTACTTTCTGACAGCACTTACAGCCTTCAAGCACATTATTAAATCCAGATTAATTCTAAAGACACAGTGTTATAATACAAAGTTAATTAAAATAGCCACACATACTCTTCCCCTAGATAACAGAAACTTTTTGTACTCCACAGTATTTCAGAAAATAAAATAATTCACACAAAGATGTCTGATGATTAACAGTGGTGATTTCCATACTCTTTCCAACAAAATAGTGGTATATATTATAATGTAAAATAACCACTGTATTCAGACCTGAAGTGGTTTGTCAAGATACAAGGCTGCTGAAAACTTGTCACATTAAGTTGTTGTCTTTGATAGAACACTTAAAAAACCTGTTAAATGAATGCTGAAAATACATTAACCGACTGTGTGAATCCCAAAAGACAAATTTCAGACTGAAGTGAAATTGTAAAACATTTGTCATCCTGCACATAATATTGATTAAACTGACAGTTACTCTTGTTTTATTGGTGCTCTGGAAATTACAAATTTGGAAGGAACAGACAGTATGTTTCACTCTCTCCAAGACTGCACGTTACTGTCAAATAATCTCATGCTGTCGACTAACTATAATATGCAGTAATTTCTTAGCGTCAGTTCGTTATTGGGAAGGGGAAGAAGGTGAAGAAAACTTTATAGCTGTGCCTTGCTGCTAGTTGTTTTGTTGTTTTTTTTTTCATTAGCTTGTGTTCAAGTTCTCACATAATTCATTATCATCCTACGCTTTTTAAAATCCATCACTTAAAAAAAATCTGTACTTTTTAAAAGAACAATTATCTGAGCAAACTGCATCCAAACTCAACTTCCCAAGCTATTTACTGCAAAGCCAGTGGTTCCTTACATAATTAAACTTTCCCTATAAAATACAGAAAAATATTTCTACACTACTTATCACTCATCTAATATCTTCTCATTTCTTTCTTGTCTTTTTTGTTTATCAACACAAATAAACAGAGAATTTCTTCTGGAAATAAACAGAACACTACTAGATGAGATTTACACCTGAAATTATGCTGCCTAACACAGCTGGCTTTAAAGCAGAACAGAGTTCTAAACATTGTTTAAGATAAAGAATCCAAAACAACACAAGGATTTGCTAAATTTTTAGGATTGGATCTCCTGACACTCTAATGCTTTAGAAGGTACTCATTACATTAAAAAATATGGTATTTATTCAGATAAGCTTATTGATAGCTGATACAGTCTTGCACAGAATTTAGGTATATAGATGTTACTTAGTGTTTAAGTACTCATAGAACATATATAGAACATAAACTCAAGAGCTATATGGGTTTAGAGCAAGCAAAGGTCTATTTGTGACCAGATGTAATTTTGACAACGGTTAGAAGGAAGTTTAAAAGGTAAATGTTATACCTTCTCTGTGTATTATAGATTTCGGAAATTTGTGATTATAAGGATTTCCTGTATGAGATGTTTAGAAGACCTTTGTAGATTTCTCTTCTATTTGTTTAACAGCACTTTGAATCTATTTAAATTTCATCTCCATAGAATCCCTTGCAATCAACTACACAACTTAAGCACATACCTGTAAATGGCAAGTATTTCCTTTTGCTTGCTTTTAAATCTGTTGCTCAAACAGATTTGATGAATCTCAGTTCTCGAACTGAGGGAAATAATATTCCATTCTCCCTTTCTATGCCATTTATGCCTTATGTGTCTGTTACAGCCTCTCCAGCAGTCTTATCTTCCCCACTGTCAAAAAAACGCACCGAACTCAACACCATCACCAAAATACCTCTCTTCTTATGGAGATAGGGACATTTACCACATTTTCAATTATTATCCTTAGCTACAAATAAACAGTGCCCTGGCAATGCCATTGCAAGACTCCAGGTGATCCAAAGAGTGAGGAGAACATCAACGAGCCTCACCTGACATGCTTCTACCTATGAAAAGGAAGCTTACGCTGCAGGATTTATATTTGATCTGGATGACAGAGGATTCAGACCACTCTGTAGTGATGCCTACAGTCACAGGTCTACTTAGATGCAGTCATCACTGATCCTTTTTTTAGCGCTTTTTAGTTTTCATATATTCTTTATCAGATTAGATAACAAGAGCAACAAGCAGTATTAAAGGTGCAAACAAACCATGAAGTAGAGTAGGATTTGGTGTTTCCTGCTTTGTCGTCTGTTCCTTTCCTAATACTCCACAGCTTTCCACTTCTTTTGTAAACACCTGAAGCTCTCAGCAAACATTCTCATAAGCAAAGAAGAGCTTATCTCAATAATAAAAGTTGTTCGCATTTTTTCCCTCCCTGATAAGAGACAGCTAATTAAGATCTCATCATTAAATATATGCAGATTATTCCTCCACCTGCATTACTTTTCCCTTATTGATATTTAATTTTATTTGGTATTATATACTTAGCATCACAAAATCATTTTGCGTTTCCTTACCCATCAAATTGCTCCGGCATGGGCTTATACCACAAAGTCACAGGTTTTTAGGGAGCTGCCACTCACTCAGGCATCTCTGCTCCAGCGTGGGCTTCTCCACGGGCTGCGGATGGGTCTCTGCCCCACCGAGTCTCTCACGGCTGCAGAGGGGCCGCTGCCGTCTCACCGCGGGCTGAGGGCAATCCCTGCTCCGGCGCAGCTCCTGCCGCTCCATCCGCACTGACCCGGTGTTGGTGTGTCCGTCTCTCCCAGACCTCAGCGCTCTCTGGACGCACTTAGCCCAGCGGCACCCCGGCACGGGGCGCTTCCGAGCTCTCCCGGCGGCGTCGCCGCGTCCATCTCCAGCCGATGGCGCCGGCCTGGCGCGGGCAGCCCCTGCCCGGGAAAGGGGGAGGGGGGCAGCCCCGCATCCCCCTCTCCTCACTGCGAGTCCGAAATCACCTTTCGGCTCCTTTGTCCTCGACTTAAATAGGGCATTGGCAGAGGCGCTGATGGCTCGACCTCGGCCTGGGGTGGGGGGTGAGTGGGGTCCGACCTGGCCAGAGATGGGTCCGACCGGTTTTGGAGCCTGGGAAGTTACAGGGGGTGAATCCCCTCTGCTGCTACCAAAACTCTTTCACACACACCCAGCACAATGCTTAATTGACTAACTCACAACATACTTCCCTCGTGGCCCTTACTGGTAACTTTTTACACAGGGCTATCAGTACGCTCATTCCGATTCTTTGTTTCCTCATTGTTAACCAGATCGCAATCCAAAGGAACACCTTTTCTCTCCTGCCTTTAAGGCTATGCTTCTTTAAGAGTTGCCAATAACAGACTTACCAAAGGACTTTTGGAACGTGCAAGTAAGCAACAGAAAATTTGTCCACAGACTCCCACAGTTGTGAAATGAGGTTTGCCTTACCAAAATTTCTTTCACTCTTTTCCATTTTTTTTTTTTTTAATACATCTTTCTGCCTGTTCTCCCTTATTATGGTTTAACCAATGTAAACAGAAATCAAGCAAAATGGTGTCTGGCTCTTTGTGGGACTTTTTTTTTATTTTTCTCTTTGGTTTCTCACTGCTGCCACATTTATCAGCTTCCATTTTGCTCTTACCAAGGATGACTTAGATGTTCGGTTACATACGACAGCTAACACTTCCTTCAGAATACCTGGGTCAATACCAAATGGTTATAGTGATCTGTCAACATTTGTATAATTTTGAGATAATTATTCTGATTTATCTATTTAATTAAAAAAAAAAAAAAGAAGGTAATTTATAGTCTGTTGGTAGCAAATACGAATGTAAACAACTCATTCAAATTTCTGTCTCTTGCCTTATCTACTTTGAACATCCATATTAAATCTGTTTTATCTCAGCCTTACAGATCCTCTGTCAAGATTTTTGTTTTTAATGTTTTTGAGAAGAATAAAATCCAAAAGACAAACTGGTTGCTCAGGCTCCCTACATAGTGCATTAGCAAAGTCAGTCACTAAACAGCAAGCAAAAATCCTGTACAGAAAAGAGGACAGTACTTTGAACCTGTCAAAGGAAACAGGGTGTCTAGTGACATGTTTTAAATCCCATCTTCTTTCTGCAGTGAAGATGCTCAGATTATGGAGTACAAATACTGCCTGGAAGGCAAGCCACAAAATCTTCACAAAATATATGATACCAGTAACAAGATGTCTATGTTTCAAACAATTTAATAATTCAAATACCTATCTGAGAAATTTTAGGGCATAAGACAAGCCTCACTCTGAATGAAAATTTCATCAGCTCCCAAGAAAATATTCTAAGAGTTCATGAACAAGACATTATTCAGTGCACTCCCACTGAAGGTGAATTCGAACATATTTCTATGTATCAACATTTTGCTATAGATATCAGACTGATTATTCAGTGAAGACAACTGATGGGACATTAAAATTTTCAAATCTTAAATCAGTTATCTTAATCATATTTAGAACTCTGTCTAACATTAGTTATTTGGGATACTTTTTTTTAGGAGGAGTTCCTAATCATCATTCCAACCTTATTAAGTCAGGGAAAAAAAAAATAAATCAAAAAGGGTTTAACTGATGTAAGTCTGTATGAACAGAAGATAGTAGCATAGGCCATGCAGAACAGAGTAGTAAGTGGACTAAACTGGGTCCACGCAATGAACTAAATGTGGTGCACTCACAGTATATGGCTGTGAGTTCTGTGCTTTCCCATCTTTGCTTCACAGACCAATCCCTCCCCCAAATAACTTTGAGGTATTCGCATTTTGACTTAAATTTGCTAATTTGTTTCAGCATAGGAACACAGAATATAAACATAGTATAACCTAACTGCACATTTTTATCCTGTGAACAACACCAAGAAAAAAATGTCTCTGAGCCAGGATGCAAGGTCAGGCTTGGAAGAAACATGCATTGCAACATAGCTCATGTTGGTCATTCTGTATACTGCTTCATTTACAAAAGAAATACAGTAAGACTAAGAGTAGAAATAAGAGCAAGAACAAGATAAGGATTAAGGATAAGGATAAAACATAAGGATAAAGGATAAAAAAATTGATATTTCATACCTGTCACTTTCTCCCAAGCACATTTTTTTTTCTTCTGACTAAGAAAGATAGTACATAACAAATACCACCTTATTTAAGATAAGCAAATTTTTAGCTAACATTCAATCTAACTGAAAACTGAAGATGATGATAAACTCTGACCGCTCTTGTCCCTTCTCAATTTTAATCAAATGTAAAACCAGACAGCAGTAGATATCATTTGGCATTTCTACTTCATTGTACAGCAACATCCTGAATGAAAAAGAATCAAAATATCTATATTTTCATGTATTTATTTTTTCCAGCAGGTACTTTACAAATTCTTTAAGAGGTACTGAATTAGGTAACGCATTTCCAAAATCTATTCCACATACATCCAATCACCTCTAAAATGGAAGAGCGTTTTACCAATTGTATGATAAATAAGTCAGTTGAAATACATCTCAGCAGGTCCTAACGGAAATAACAGGTTAAGTACATTAAGAACAAAGATTTTTTTAAGAGACGTTATTCAAATGCAATTTAACTACTGGGGACGGGGACGGGGACGGGGGTGGGGGGGGTGGGGGGCGGGAAGGTTGATTTTAATTTGGGAATTTATTCTATAGAATTCATTAATCTATATTGATATGTTAGAAATTTGTAATAAGAAAAACACAAGTGTTTAAAAACATGCTTGCAAAAGCCTTTCTGTGGAAGCACATTGTGATAACAACCTCTATGAGAAAGTCATGCCCATAAATTTCTAAGATTTACCTTAAGTAGGAAAATGACAAGGTGTACTTCTGAATTAAATTCTTTGATCATACCTTTCAAAAATTATAATTGAATCCTAACTAATATAAAGTTTTAACCACCCCTAGGAATTTCACAATTTGTCTCAGATTTTATCTAGACCCAAGCAAAGCAATACCAACCATCAGAATGAACTCTGATTAGGTTTTACAGCTGGATTAAATTGGCTTAAAGAAAAAGTTTGGATGTCTCTACAATACTGATCCTCAGAACGCTAGCAGATAAAAAAAAATACAAGTTCCCTTTCTTATTCCTCTGAATATAAATTCACCCGCAGAATGTGCTTAGTTTACAAAGTCACTTTCTAGCAGCTACTATTTAGTCATAATCTAAAAAAAAAATTACAGAATGTCTTCAAAATAATTTTCATTTCAATGACATGAATAGCAAGTCCAAAATTATCTATATTATTGATTAAACTGTGGTTTTTGTAATGGGAGCTTGGACAGTAAGACCCCAAATGTGTGTGTATATATATATTTACACACACAAGTGCATGCGTGTATGTGCATGTATATGTATATATATACACTTATCTACCCACACTGAACACATTTCACCATAGGGTTTTGAATCTGACGTGAATCATAGTTCTAATCTCATGAAAATAAACAGCAAAATAAGAATCACTACCGATAATAAAAATTCTACTGAAAATTGAAAATTACAGAATGTCACAAAGAATTGCCTCTGATTATTTTGTGAATATTACATTTCCCTTGATTGGGCAGCAATGAAATTTAGTAAATTTAGACTTAATGCATCAGGTGGACTGATGAAACAGAATCATAAAATAATTCAGGTAGAAACAAACATCTGGAGGTCATCTAGTTCAACCTTCGCACAAATCAAGGCCAATTTCAAATATAGGTCAGGACCCTCACAGCCTTTTTGAGTCTAGCTTTGAGTATTTCCAAGCACAGAGATTCCACAGCCTCTCTGTGAAAACTGCTACAGTGAGTACTAGTATCATTGTGAAGAAATGTGTTTCACTTGGAAATTGCAGCTTGGGACCGTTGCCCAATGTCTTCTTGTTGTGTACTTTGGAGAAGAGAATGATCTTCTCTTTTTTATAACCCCTGATAGGTAGCTGAAAATACTGAGTCTCCCTTAGCTTGCTTTTCCTCATGAATGTCCCCTCAGGTTCTCTTCATATATTATGGGCTTCCTGCTTCAGCTTCAAAGTTGGTTCAATTTGCTCTTGAATTGAAATGCCACCACCTGTAAAATGCATTTCAGTTAAGGTAACAGGAGTCCTGGGCAGAGGGGAACAACTATTTCTTTCAACCTGCTGACTAATGGAACTGAATATATGGTTAGTCTTCATACAGATGCAGCAGAAAATTTCATCAGAATAAAAATTCTATAGTTTCAGTAGCGCACATACACAGTTAAAAACTGATAAGGTTGATTAGAGCTGCATGTCATTCAAATAGTCTGCAGACTGCGTGTTGCTCTCCATTCGGCAACATAAAGATCTGTATAATATCTTTTTATTAAATCTAAACTTATAGCAAAATAGGTCATGTGAGAATAGATTAAGATAAACCTAAAAAATTCTTGTATGTTTTACCAACATGAGAAATGAGAACGCTGATTAACCTTTAGAAGCATTCCAGGAAACACAGAGCATCCTAGGTAAAAACAAACAAACAAACAATACTCAAAACATCAAAAAAAACCAAAACCCTGAGATGTAAGAAAAGACAACCAGCCCAGACTCAACTTGAATTTATTCATAGCAAACAACAACATTACTGCATGTCGATTAACAGCCCTGCAGCGTAAATTAAATATACAGAGGGATGATGCATCAGCACCTTCTTAGCACATACTGAAAGTTTAAGAGATGCTAAAATAAAAAGGATATGATCATCTGAATAACAGGACATATATATGTGTGTATACAGAAAGGAATTAATCCAAATCAAGATTAAGGCATTGCAATTATTAATTTACTTAATCCATATCCATTACAGTATTCTTCTGTCTTATTTTCCCTTTTATTCTATTTGAGTAACATGAACAATATCACTAAATTATCTTTTGGCTTTTCTGCTATCTACATGAAACAACTATCTTCAAAACATAAAATGGTAAATTTCAGATAAAGCAGCAAAAAATTGTAAGAAAATGTTTCTCGTGATTTTTTCCTACGTATTTAATTTTTTTGTTCTATTTTGATTTTTTTCCCTAGCATCTTCAGTCTTCACACATTCACATAAAGAAACAAACACCAAAAATGTTAAAATAATAACGTGAACACTCTTTTTTTTTTTTTTTTGTAAAGTCAATAAAATTTTCAGTAGAAATCTTTGGAGGTAAAACACCACCAAAACTATTAATACTGCAAAATAGAAAACAAAATAACTGACCTATGCAACCTAACTGGTTGCAAAATGTATATGAGCCACATAAGCTCATTATTCAAAGTAAAATATAGAGAGAAATTCTCTGCTTACATGTTTATTCCAAGTGGAGGAGTTCATGTCCATTTAAATTACAAGTTAACTCTCAATATTACTAAACAAATTTAAAAAAAAAATCATTGGAAAGGAATTTTAAATAAAATTTGTCAGTCTTTGTTTTCCTCTAACCTTCTCTTACAATGAGCAAAGTTAAAGAAACTGTGCCTGGCAGGTCTGAGATGTCAAAATAACAGCAGGCCATTAGAGTGATCTCAGAGTTACTCTAACCTAAAGCATATCTAGGGCTGCATAACAGATGAACTTGCCATTGAAAACACCCTTAAAATTTTCTTTTGTTTTCTTTCTCATTATTTTTTTCCCTGCTTTAAGGAAATTGATATGCTAGATAAAGAGAGCTTATCCTGATAAGTTAATATATTTTCCAATCACTTACAACTATTTTGAAGTATTTCAGTGGACTTATAACACTTTCAGAAAGGTATGCTTGTGAAAAGATCGGCAACTTATATATGGCTCTTTTCGGAACGCTACATAGAACAGAGAAGCAGTCCCTAATGTTTTCTGTACAGAAAGTCATCTAATTTAAATATATATCTGTACTATCTGAATTTTAGATTACTGCTATTTAAAAATATTAAATATAATTAGGTTAAAAATTGAATGTGCCTTACTGCAATGGATTCTGTTCTTGTAAACTTTTAACTAAAAGTCTTAAAAACCTATTTCTGGGTAGGATACAGAAGAAGGGGATTGGACTATACTACCTGTAGGGAAATCTTTAATGAAACATGACTGAAACTATTAATTAACTATTTAACCTTTGTATTTTTAGGAAAAGCAATTTCCTTACCCATCTGGCTGTGATAGCAGCATCATAAGGCTTTGCTCTGCTTTGTTTAACCCTACTGCAAAGAGCAGCTACACTGACTAGACATAATTCTGCTGAAAGGCCTTGAAGGGTGGGGTATTTCTTTCATTTATGTTAGCAGTGCACAGCACTTTACCTTCTGAACAATTATATTGCTGTCAAGGACAAAACACTGTTCTCACAATGATAAAAAAATCTGACAAGTCTAGACCTATTGAAGACTTTGAACTAGGCTATACAAATACATTGGAACAATTCATTTTTGTGAAACTGCAGATCTAAACAAATACATTCTGCTAATTTACATGACTTCAATTATATTTTTGCTTTAAGTTAACTAACGTAAACAGAAATCACCCCTCAACTCCTTAATTGCAATAGGAAGCGACACATAAAAGGGCCAGACGTAACTTAGTTTCACAAAGGGAAAAGATTCTCTGCAATTCTATTAATCTGTCCAGTTCTGGAACCACTTTGGAACAGAGTCCTGCCTTGCTGTGCCCTCCCACAGAGAGTCAAAGGAATTCCCTGAGACTCTTCAAAATGCATTTTTGCACATCAGTATATATGAACACCAGTACTTATGCCAGAAGTTAGCGTATACCTGTGAAACTTCCTGCATTGAGGAAGATTAATTCAAATTATCAGAAATATAAAATTGATTTTATATAAAATTTTAAATTGATAAAATGAAAATAGATGAAAAACATTTTGATTTTTAATATCTATGTCTTCTCAGTAGGATCCGTTTCATAAATCACGTCAGATTAATTTCTTAAGCAGGATCAGCTAGGCAACTCATTGTAAGCAGAGAAGACTACAGAATTCTATCACAGATGTAAGAAAATAAAACACAACAGACATTGATGAAAATACACTGCTCAGAGAAGGTTCAGAAAGATGAGTTGAGTTAGATTCACATTTTCATGATTAGCATTGCAAAAAGATATAGACTTAATGAAGTAAATCATTGTTGAACTGAAATAAAAAAGATAAAAAAAATTGTCATTTCAAAAAGACTACTTTTCAAAAATAATAATTTAATGAAGATACAATCACAGAGTAAGGTGGTAGAATCTAGAGTCTTTTTTCACTATTTACTCTAAAGATGATGAAATATTCCAGTGGACACAAAAGTTTAAGCTCTGCATCAGGACTGCAGATTGGATCCACAATAAAAAATTAATCACATGAAAAATTTTGAACAGAATTCTTCTGTTTACAAATTAACACCATTAATCTTGTGCAGAATACTCCACAAATCTGATTAAATCCAGATTCTACTTGGTGTCAATTCAGAAATTAGAGTTAAATAAACACTGGGCAACGTAAAAATAAGAGATTCTGGTGGTCCAATCACATTGAAGCACCACCACCTATAACAGACCAAAGTCTAGAAGAAAGTAAGTTATGAAAATGAACAACTAGAAAATAAGTTCTTGTTTACATTTATCTATTAAATCTACATTAACATGAACTAATACAGAATGTTTTGTCTCCTGCATTCATTAGTTGTATAAACCCCTAAGCCTCCTTCCTAAAGCTTTCTCATCCTAGGCATCTCTGATCTCAGTATGCTAGAAACCTGTTAGATAAAATTTGCATAATTATAAAGCATACAACATTGTCATTCTGAAAAAAGACTTGTTAATAATAAAAGAAACATAAATTAGTTGTATATTTTTCAGGTTTACTGTATTCTAGGTATTGGCTAACATTTTTGTTTATTTAAAGTGTGTTGTATAGAGACATATAATGGAAATGAAAAGGATATTTTCTGCTCTAAGCTAAATCAATGTGCAGTCTTTACACACAGCTGACAACAACTAAAAATGTATTATACATGACAGTGTTTATACCTCACTTTTCTTAAATCAATCCAGAACAGCTTTTCTATTATAAAATAACTGAGTGAAATTATAACCTGCTCCCTTACAAAACAAATACATGTGCTGAATAAATATTAAATCACAATAGCAAACAAGAAATCACTGCTTATTCAACTCCATGAAAATGGAGTACCTGTCTTTGTTTATGTAGAACTGTATACACCACTAGAATTTAATGTTTTTGTTTCAAAGA
Source organism: Tauraco erythrolophus (assembly GCF_009769465.1). Lineage (NCBI taxonomy): Eukaryota > Metazoa > Chordata > Aves > Musophagiformes > Musophagidae > Tauraco > Tauraco erythrolophus. The sequence goes on along the minus strand of NC_141465.1, from coordinate 92,324,369 downwards.
ATGACCTCTTCCACTGAAATCTGAAACCACTGAAAAGAACATAAATACTTTGGCAACTTCTTAAATATCTAGGCCTTGGAGCACAATCCAGAAGCCTGTGTTTTGTGCTTAGCATTTCTACATGTACGAAGCAATGTAAACAGTGAAATCCAAACAGTCGTAGTGAATGGGGCTACATCTGGCTGGTGACCAGTTACCAGTGGAGTGCATAGAATCATAGAATTTTAGAATAGTTGAGGTTGTAAGGGACTTTTAAAGGTCATCGAGTGCAACCCATCTGCAATAAGCAGGGACATCTTCAACTAGATCAGGTTGCTCAAAGCTCCATCCAGCCTGACTTTGAATGCTTCCAGGGATGGGGCATCTACCACTTCTATGGGCAATCCGTTCCAGTGTTTCACCACCCTCATTGTAAAAAATGTCTTCCTTATATCTAGTCAAAATCTGCCCTTGTTTAGTTTAAAACTGTTACCCCCTGTCCTATCACAACAGGCCCTGCTAAAAGGTTTGTCCCCATCCTTCTTATAAGCCCCCTTTCAGTACCAGAAGGCTGCTAGAAGGAATTTGAAGACTCAATGTTAATTGTGCTTTCACATCACATCTACCAAATTCTAGGATGGCTTCCAAGCCAGCTGAAGAAAACTAGCAAAACTCCAAACATACTTTACGTGGCTTGGTATTTTAAGATATTGACTAAATGCTTAAATTATGCAAAATAAATTACAGAACATTACATTTTAAATGAATTGGATAATGCAGTATTTTCTTCACTTGACATGTATGGTCATTTTCTGGTACTATGGATATGTATTATTATTATGTTTGATAATAAACCTCTCAAACCTTAAATAATCAATCACATTCAGATATCTGTATGGATAATGATCAATAAACAACAACCTGTTTAATATTCTGTTTTATTACTATTGTGAGACATATTTTTCCAAGCAAAATTTACTCAAAGCTAATCAAGTATTAATCAATTAAGAAACAAAATTAATCAATTATCTATCTGACTTTTCTGTGGTGCAATACAGCATCCATTATGTATGAGTATTTCACCAACTTTTATTTATCTTCACACTTTTTCTTAGAGATTAAGCAGTTTTATTATCTCCATTGTATAAATCAGAACAAAGAAACGAAACACTGAGAATTTACAGTTGAAAAAAAGGCTGCAACTTTACAAAAAGTCCAGTTTGAAAAGTTTGGGACTACATTGCTTAAAGCACTACTAACACTTCAAAAATAAAAAAAAAAGGGTCTTACATTTCCCATATAATGATTTCTCATCCAAGGCCTCAAGCAAGAAAGATAATTCTATAAAGCAAGAAATATTATTTTAGTGAACTTTTGTAGAAGTGTAGTTTAAATTATTTAATATTACACATAAATAAATGTGATTAAAAAGTTGTGTATCTAAATAAAGGCAATATTCATTTTCCATAAGCACCACATACCTACAAATTGCTTATAGAGAACGGGATGAAAGTCCTTTGCTACACAAAATTGCTTCTATTTAACTTGTGTATTGAAAGAAAAAGAAGATATTTCATGGATAGTATTATATATGATTCTGTAGATAAAGATTGCATCATTATATGTGCAAGTGCTCCAAATTAAGGCTACATAGGCACCTTTGATTCTAGCATTTGAATGCTTGATTCTGTACTACAATATTTTTGAAGATATTATTTTATATTTTTTTTTTTAAATTATCAACTAACTTTAAAAAAAAAATCAGCACGAAAAACTACCTTATATTTATTCTTAGAATTACTTGAACTATATCTATGTTGACATGTTTCCAGGTGGAAAAAAAAAAGATGCATAAGGCAGATATCTGGCTTGGAAGATATGACTAGTAGAATGTTCAAAAACTTTAGTATGTGAAAACAGAAACAGCTAGATGAATTTGGAGTAATGTTAGTTAAAAACGTGAATCAATAAGTGAGAAATTGCACTTTATTTCTTAAACATGAAAAATAAATGTTTCATATTTAATCTCTGAGTAGCTGTTGTTGTCCTGAGATTGAAGTTGAAGACAGATCACATTTAAATGTCCTTTGGAGAAGCTTCTATTTCTCCACTGATGACAGAGGAAGCCTGGACACCAAGCTTAAGACTAGGCAATTAACATTAATATGACCAAGTCATACAAGCTAACTCTCACTCTTCATTTATATTTTGAATTTTAAAATATGAATATGAAGTTTGTACTGGTGTAAGCATGAATTCATGGATGACCTAATATTTTATTGGAAAAAAGGTATTCATTACTGACAATTATGTTTGCAAGGAAAACTGAAAATTAGATGTAGGCTGTATAGATTTTTTTAATGTTATCTCATTTATTTAAATATCTTAGAAATAGCAGTAAATTTTGCTGGTCTAATGTTGTATCATTTTTCTACAGTGGTTTTCAGCTCCGGATATACTATTGTAAAGCCATTAATAAAAACAGAACACAAAAAAACCCTTAAAACATTGTTTCTGTTAATATAATAATAAGCTAAATTTACCATCTCAATTCTGCAGTAGGATTGAAATTCTGTTTAAATGATGCTGCATATTGTACACATTTTACATGGCTCTGTATTTGTGGATGAAAAGACAAATTCCCAACTATGCATGAAAAAAGAAACTTTCAGGCTTTGTCATTGTTAGAGCAAACCACCAAGTAGCACTTCCTTTTATAAATATACCTTAGAAATATTTTAGCTGTAAATTAACCTTGCAAGTCCTTCCATAGTAAAAAGAAAACTGTTCGTGATATAAGTGAAATCATTAAAAGTATTACATATACATACCAGAAATACTGATGCTTTAGTTATATAAATCAATACTTAATTCTCTGGAGAGCTAGTATCCTTATGTGGATTTATATGAATTTACATACTTCTGTACAGAAGTTTTTTATCCCACATATTAAGTTATTCTTTAAACTAAACAAGAGATTTAGTTTATTTAAGGCTACATAAGATATGTGTGAGTGTTGTACCTTCATGGTGCTGAAAGCTTGACAATCACAGCTGTAAAAGGATGGTTATATTCTAAGAGAGGCTACAGAAACAACTGCATTGAGCAATGAGTTAAATTCCTTACATCTTTCCCTTAGTAAACACACCAAAACAAACTATCCTTCTCTTGACTGAACTGCAACATACTCCTGTGCTGCAACAAATTCTACATATCTCCTGTGAGAAAAAAGTCTTTTATCCGTTGCCTCTAAGTTTTGCCTGACTATCTGCTTTGTACTCAGCAAAGGAATTTTCTGTCCTCTCTGATACTGTGGATTCCTTGTTTAGCAAAATCTCTCTAAGGATACTCTAAACTCCAAAATATTCCCTCTACTGTGTTACCTGTTAAGGAGAATTTGGCCTTTCTCCCACACAATTCTACTTTACTCAGTTTTCAGTATTTGTGACCAAAAAAAAAAAAGGCAGCCTGCCTTTCTGATACAGCTTTTCAAAAGGGTATGAGATATATCAAGCTCTAATAAGGAAACAGATAGATTAGCATGTCAGAAGTATTTAGAATTAAAGCCAAAAAGACTGGCTAGATCATTATCTAATTTCTTGTATATCAAATCTATTCTGCACATACAGTTCACAAATTACCCTGGGACTAAGCATAATTTCTGCTTTGCCTAGATTTTAATCATATGCATTCAATCTTTAGGTGACAATATCCAGAGATGGAGAATTCAACACTCTCCTCTGCAGCTATTCCAGTTTATTCCATTGTTTAAGCATTCTTCTTGATGGAAAAGTGTACCTTATTTCCAAACTGTCTAAACTGAATTGGCTCTTGCTAAGATTTCTCAACTAGATTAAAGAGCTCTTAGGTTCACAGTAGTTTTTCCCTGTGGAGATACACCGTAATCAAGTACATCATTTTCTCTTCTTTTTAATAAGCTGAAATAGCCTGAGCACTCTAAGACATTCATTGCAAGACATTTTCTCTTGTCCTGTAATCCTGTTTGTCTCTTTTCTTTACACTCTCCAAATGTCAAGTGCTATTTAAAAATGATGACATGAGAACTACACAAAGTATTCCAAAATCCATTGTCACATACAGAGATAAGCCCCTTATTTTTTTTGCCACAACACTACACTGGGGCAGAAGGGGATTCTTTATTTATTTCTCTATTGATCTTCTGCAGCTAAAATGTCCAGATAGCAGCACATATCACATCTTACTGACATGTAAATGTATTAGATCCATTCTTTTTCCTTTTTCTAAAAAATCTCAATTGTCTTACTAAAGGAAGATGTTGGGTAAGTCTGACATGATCTCACTTTAGTAAACCCCATGTGTTTGTACATGTATTATATATATACATAGAATCATAGAATCATAGAATGGTTAGGGCTGGAAGGGACCTTCAAAGGTCATCTAGTCCAACCCCCCTGCAAGGAACCGGGATATCTCCAACTAGATCAGGTTGCTCAGGGCCTCGTCCAACCTGGCCTTGAACATCTCCAGGGATGGAGCATCCACCATCTCTCTGGGCAACCTGTTCCAGTGTTCTACAACTCTCATGGTAAAAAATTTTTTCCTAATGTCCAATCTGAATCTACCTCCCTCTATTTTAAAACCATTACCCCTTGTCCTATCACAACAGGCCCTCCTGAACAGCCTCTCCCCATCTTTCCTGTAGGCCCCCTTGAGGTACTGGAAGACCGCTATAAGGTCACCCCGGAGCCTCCTCTTCTCCAGGCTGAACAGCCCCAACTCTTGCAGCCTGTCCTCATAGGAAAGGTGCTCCAGCCCTCTTATCATCTTCGTGGCCCTCCTCTGGACCCTCTCCAACTGGTCCATGTCCTTCTTATGTTGGGGGCTCCAGAACTGGACGCAGTACTCCAGGTGAGGTCTCAATGTAAATACGTACATAGGTATACACACACACATCGATATATGTATATGGCATGTGTATATATATACACAAAGACATATACATGTATCACTAGCATATATTTTGAACTCTGAGTTTTAAGTTCATCTTCATTGTGATAACTTTCCTTTCAAGAACTTCAGTTTTCATTAAAGCACATCCTGCCTTGGTCTACATGTTTGAAATTAGTGAACTTATTAAAAGCAAGCTTAGGCTTCTGTTAAGTTTCATGACATTTATTTAATTATTGCTAATCTCTCCCGTTAACTCACTGCAAGTAACACTGTTCTTTTATCGATTTAGCAATTAAAATATTCTATTTTTTTTTGTATTCATTAAAAAGAAATTATTTAAATCTGCTCTTAGTGCTTCCCCACTTTATGTCTGTAATTTACTGATTTTTACTTTTTATGCACTTTTTTTTTCCTGTTACTTGTATTTTCTCAGCTCATTTCTAACTTATTTTTGCGGGTTTGTTTTTGAGGTAATTTTTTGTTTATTTGTTAGAATCCTTTCTACAAGCTATTTTTCTCTATTGACCTTAGAATCACTTAAAAGTATCATGGATGGAAATCGTCTTTCTGTCAATGCTCTGCTATCTATCAAATCAGGCAAGAACGGAGATGAAATTTTTATGATGGGAAAAGGATAGAGAGAAACAACAATTTGGCAAAAAGGGTAAGCATAACATTTGTTTTCCTTAACTAGAACAAATCACTGGCATTAATATGAGATCAGCCTTCATCAAGCACTAAACATAGCCAAGAGTACTCCAGTTTACCATCAGGTTGCTAGTCAGATTATGCAATTGTGTTTTGTTTGGTTTTGTTGTTTGTGGGTTTTTTTTTAAATAAACTCTCCTTTGCACAGTAGAGGATATCAACATTACACATATGCAAAAAACTCCAGTTGTACTCTGAGAATTAGTACCAAGGAAAATAATATATAACCACTAACAAGATAAATAATACATATATAAAATGTTAACTGAAAACTTCTTAGAACTTAAAGTTACAGAATTAGCTTCTACAGTCATATTCTTTAGAGGTTTTTTTTTTTTGGTTAAACAATAAACCAAATATGTTCATATTTTAAATAATCCACCAGAGGGAGTTATGTGAATAAAACAAAAATTTTGACAACAAACATGAACCCTTAGAATAAGAGTTCAAACATTCAACTGCCATAACTTAGAATTTTATTGATGGCTAAAATTTTTAGTCAAGCTTATGTCAAGAAAATGAGAGTTTAGTAACTATGGATTCAACTTTCAAATTTAAAAATTCAAAATACAAATTTCCAATGTTCCAAAAAACTGGTATAGGAGATAATGAAATGCAACTATGTGAAACTGACTATAATCTTTGGTTGCATGAGTATTTTTGAGTAATTACTGAAGTAAATTAAATTTAACCATAAGAGTCAACTGTCAATCTGTTATCATGGGCACTGCAGTGGTACAGAATATCCTCACAAGTTCTTGTTTTAGCACCATCAATGCTAAGTCGTATATTTCTCAAACATTTCCATTCCACGGAAAAACTTCAAGAAATAGCCCCACAATTCTCTACATCTTGCTCTTGGTAATGTTTTCCTTATGGAAGACATTCAGAACATACCGACACATTAAACACTGTAAAACATTTGCTAAATAGTTTAACATTAAATGTGACGTTAATATGGTGCCATTTTGAACAAACAATTCTAGAGGTTACAAATGAAGATAAAATACATGAAGAAATATGAAGGAATTCACAACACACATAAAAGTTGAAACAATCTTAACAACAGAGTGACTCTAGAAGTACATGTTTGATCGCCAGCTGGTATAAACCAGCATAGCTATAATGACTTTAATGAAATTATGCCAGGTTAAATTAGATGGTTTTTTGCTACTCTAATTACTTTCTTACTAGTCGATGTAATAATGATCTCAAAATCAAATAAGGCTATTTCCTTGTAAGAAGTAACTGATCTTCTTTTGAAACATGTTTTAACTTCTGAAATAATTCAGAAGCAATCATCTTCAAATAAGCTTTTGGAAATACAATTCTGAAAGATTACAAGTTATTCAAAGGAATCACTCAGATAAAGAGGTTTTTTTTCTTCTTTCCTTCTTTTCTTCCTTCTTTTCTTTCCTTTTTATTTTTCGAGTCCCTCCTCTTACGCTATATAACAGTTTCTCTTTGCTGCTAGGCTGTAAGTCCACTGGGGGTCACAAAAGTGGGGTCACCTGTAAAGGGGATCATAAGGTGATAAGACATAGCACCTCTGCTATGAAGACAGGCTGAGAGAGTTGGGGCTGTTCAGCCTGGAGAAGAGAAGGCACCGGGGTGATCTTATTGCAGCCTTCCAGTACTTACAGGGGACCTACAGGAAAGCTGGAGAGAGACTTTTTACAAGGGTGTGTAGTGATAGGACAAGGGGCAATGTCTTTAAACTGAAAGAGGGCAGATTTAGATTAGCTATATGGAATAAATTTTTTACATTGAGGGTGGTGAAGAACTGGAACAGGTTTCTCAGAGAAGTTGTAGATGCCCCATCCCTGGCAGTGTTCAAGGCCAGGTTGGATGAGGCTTTGAGCAACCTGGTGCAGTGGAGGGTGTCCCTGCCCATGGCAGGGGGGTTAGAACTAGATGATCTTTGAGGTCCCTTCCAACTCTAACCAATCTATGATTCTATGATTCCTATAACACTTGCACATAGATGTCAACAGAGAATTTCCTCAATTCATTAAGGAAGAATCTAGGAGATATAAATTCCCTAAGTACAATTACTGGAAAGTAATGTATTTAGATGTACTCACTGGGATTTTTACTGAGTACTGTTAAGAGCGTAAGGCAATAGAGTTCAATTATAACAAGGAGATGCAATAATTTAACACCTGCTTATAATACTATATTCTTTAATGATACAAGTTCCAAACAGTAATGAAGATCAATACTTGTCCAGAAAATTTCCAAATAAACCATCGTTGCTATTGAGAGATATCTCAAAAATCCCACTTATTTCATTTGGACTCCCAGCAAAATTGATGGAGGCAATGAAAACATACCATAAAGAGCAGAAGAAAAGGAGAGGAGGCAATGAATGAACAGCATATCAGAACAGTGATGCTAACATACATTGACATTTCCGGTAATTTCTCTATTGATTTCTCTGTATTTTCTCTCTTTCCAGCTTAACTTTAAGGTTTCACATACATATTCTCTGTGGAACACACAATTACTACACATAATTATTAGTGTGTTACTACTTTAAGTGACTGAGAGATGAAACATCCATACAGGATGTATGCAAAGACAGTAAAGAGTGGAAACCAAAAAAGAGGGAAGAAAAGAAGGAAGGCAGGCAGGATGAAGGGAGGGCAGGAAGGCAGGAAAGCAGGAAAGCAGGAAGAGAAAGAGGGAGGAAAGAGGGGAGGCAGGAAGGGGAAAGGAACAGCGGGAAGGTGAAAGGGAGGGAGAGGGAGAGGAAGGGCTAGAGGAAGGAAGGAGGGAGGAAGGAAAAGTGGAAGAAGTTCATGATATTGTGAAAGACAGGGAGAGAAGAAAAACAAAACTATGTAATTCATTAGACATAGCTACAACTCTTGGTCTGCCCTTCTTTTATGTTTTATATTTGATCAAATAAAAATCTTATGAGTGATGTATAAATTTATTGTTTCCTTTTCAGAACAGGTTGCATTAAAAAAGCAGATCCAATGCATTTGATGAGCTTTTTTTTTTGTAAAGATGTAATTGCACCCTTCTGATTTTTAAATAGAAGTACATGGCTTAGAATATTTCAAAATACTTTTGGTTTTTTTTTATAATATGATCCTCTTTGTTAAAGTTATAATGTATTACGTTGTCTTTAACATCTTTAAGTCTAAATGAGTTGCATAAAACTGTAACAGTTTTTACATGATATATCTCCAGAAAGAAAAAAATGAAAGAAAGAAAAGGATTTATTTCTGGTAAGGAACATTTCCAGTCAAAATAAGACAATATGGTATTTCTTAGTGCCAAGTAAAAAAAGCATGATGACAGTTGTCAAGGGGGAGCGGGCAGGGAGAAAGAGCACCAGACGGCATGATGTTGCAAAGTTCAATTTAATAACTGAGCCAAAGCAGCAGATAAGCTGTGTCAGGAAAAACTTCACACTCCCACACATACAACCCACGCACAGTTCCAGTTACTGAAGCTGGCCCTAAATGTGAGCTGGCACAGTGGAGCCTGGGGAAATGCAACACTTGCTCCAGCTCAGCATTGGATATCTGCACAATATCCCTCATCTCCTGCCTTTCTAGTCCCAGTCTCTATTACTGAGGAGGTGTCACACAGGCCACCAGTAAAATCAGTCCATGATGATATTGTGAACCATCTTTTCAGCACTTTTGGGTTTTTTATTCTCGCACTTGCTGACCCATAGCCTGTACCAAAGTTTATCACACTGTCTTTTTTGCATTGCATTGTCAGCCATGCCTCATTATATTCAGTCACCCAACTCCTTATTAAGGCAACATTGTGATGCTCCCATGACAGAAGTTAAAACTCTCTGAAAGTTTGCAATGTCACAATAAATGTTCTGAATGTGAATAAAATATTTTACGAATCAAATTAAGACTCAGGCTGGAGTAACAGGCCAATGAAATGGAAAGACCTAAGTCTTGTCTATTAATAACGAGTGAGGTTTTTTTTTAATATAGATTGAGTAAGTGAGAATATGCATCATTCTGTTCCTCTGGCTCCAGTTAGGAAGAAATACTTGCAGATGATGTTTTTCCCAGTATCTCTGTGTTATGATTCTCTAACATCTGTCACTGTTGCATTGAAGGCCACCTGTACATCGACAGAACACTGTAAAGCTTCAGTTTCTGATACTGCTTAAGGGAAGAGCAGGGCTAATCTTTACTCTAAACTGTTCTCTTTTTTTCACAGTACTGAAAGCATCAAAAGAGGTATCATTCTCTGAGATTTTTTTGTCTTTATTTTTGTATGACTGCAAATTCTTCCCAATTTAGTCAACAGAGAAATAAGCTGTCTGCCCTGCATTTTCCTGAAAACTTTATTGCCAGACAAGGTCAGAATGAATATTCCATCACTCTCAAGTCTTCACTATTATCACCAAAAATTAGCCATTGGGTATGTCTTACCTTTCAAAATGAGGAGCACCATCTCTGAATCAGTAACTCACGATGCCTTTTTGCTTTTGAAAAACAAATTACACAGTCTTATCCTGACTGACAACAAATACTCCTCAGTATACCATCCAGTGCTTAAGACATAATCTCATAAATGGTATGTGCTATATATCAAAGCTTGACGAAAATAATATTAAAACTAAATTGTAGGCTCTCAGGATGCACCATTTTAAGCATGCGAGTAACTGATGATTGTAAAAAGCAGAGCAATGACTACAGACAAGAATCTTGGTGATGGACTTTCTACAAAGTAGGATTTCTAATGGTCATATACTCTTCTGTTTACTTTCTCAATCATAGCCTAATGCCTAAGATTGACTTTTCTATGGTGTCCCACTCCTGTATCTTCCCTTCCTCTGTTTTTCCTGCTGAAGCTCCCCATGTTAGTTTCAGTTCAATCATCTTGTTCAATGTTATTTCCTTGTCCCCTCCCACCAGCTATGTATTCCAGCTAGGCTATCTCCTCTGTTACCTGAGAAGCCCACAAAAAGGACTAGTGAGTCTTTTTTCCACCTTAAAGGATCTCTTCTCAATTCTAAATTATTGGGAATAGCAGACAAAAAATGCATTTACAGGCTATGTCATGCTTTCTTGGTACCTCTGAAGGGGAACTTCAATACATACAACATTTTCAGAGAATTTAGCCTTCATCTTCTAAGATGCCACTATGCACACAATCTAAGTATTCTAGAGGAGTTTTATATTTAGCCAGTCTTGGATACCCTTTCATGAAACAGTACTGGGACATATCCTTCAATCTTGCCAAAGACGTACAAATGTCAGGTATTTGATTTTATACTAGATTCAAAGGCTTTGAATTTAGGGCTACAAAATTCAGCTGTCTTGATTCTCATCTTTGCTGTTTTCCATGAACGTCACGAAAATCCTCTAAAATTCACGGTCTTTCAAGTGCTTATTTAGCGTGATATTTGCAGTTCTGTATGTGCTGACACAGATTCATGCTAAACTGATTTTAGGCACCCACCAGTGCTTTTTAGGTTAAGAATCTGCTTGCCCTGTGCTACCTCTATGGACAGTAATTTATTTATGCCTACAGTTCAGTGAGATGAAGCAGGATTTATAAATTGAGATATTCCTCACTTGCGAGATTGAGATGTAGATCTGCTGACCTGACAGACAAACCATCACCAGACCCGCTGAAGAAAGAAGAGACATATCAGAGTACCCTTAATATTAAATTATATTTCTGCTAGCAATATGAAGCATAGTTAAGTATTAGCTTGATGGAACACTAATGTTGCTGCTGAATATTCATGTTTCTGGAACTAGAATAAACATGAAAGACAAATTAAAACCATAGGAAGTGTTGAGTCCTGTGTATAACGTAAAAAGATCATTTAGATGAGAGTGCTACTTTTCATAGCAGCACTCTCAAGGAATAATACAGCATTCTGCCATACTAACCTTTTTAATGTGGCATTTAGGCAATAGAATGGAAGTTCCTGATGATAAAGAAGCCATCAAATTGTGATTAATGCACTATAGACTATTTGCTTAACTATTTTCCTGTAGATTTCACAGCATTTTACTACCAGCAGTTGTCTTCTCTATTTCCTATTAATTATCTTGTTGTCCATATGCTAGTTCTTGAAATGCTCTTACTTTCCTCTTCTCCTACTGTGTCTTGATGGAGTGGTACAGTAACGTGCCATATCACAGCTGTACTAAGGAGAACTTATAAAAAAAGCAGCATACTGTGCTAAGTGCTGATTATTACTTTTAAATAAGCATCTTAAAAATACCAGAACTGTGAAAAGTGATCTATGAAGTACAATTATTCTCAAAGAAGAAAAGAAGAAAATAGAAATTAGAATCAAGAGTTATAATAATAGTTATAATACAAGTGTAATGTGATGAATTTAAAAAAAATAAAAATAATGATACTGTAATATTTTAAGAAAGTCATACTATCAAAAAAACCCCCACTAATCTCCAGGGATGGATGCCCCATCCCTGGAGGTGTTCAAGGCCAGGTTGGATGAGGCTTTGAACAACACGATCTAGTGGAAGGTGTCCCTGCCCATTGCAGAAGGGTTGGAACTAGATGATCTTTAAGGCCCCTTCCAACCTCAACTGTTCCATGATCTGAGCTTAGTTTTGTACATAAAGATCAAATTTTGTATTTTGGTTGAAAGTAAGATCATCACAAGCATTTTAGGACTCTCGTTTATGTTTGCACTGTTTCAGTCCTTTTCACTTTTGTGTATTGCTAGTATGGCTTTAAAGCGGTAAAATGGAGAAAATTCTAAAACTCAAAAAATATACTTCCAGGTAAGACATAAGTGATACAGTGAGTTCCAAAATGTTTTTCTTTTTCATCTCTGCATCTCTGCTTTTATTATTTATTTCAGTTATTCTCGTTCATTTTACTGATCTAAAGGACGTTAGAGAGAGAAAGGAGCTTAAAAAATCCCAAACAATTGGAGTATCAAAATAACTATAACAATCAGGATTTAACTAGAAAAGTGAAAGGATCTGATTTCCTTAGTTAGCATTCTATGTAGACCTAACAAGCAAAGACATAATTAAGCCTTTTACTCCAAGCTAGTGTATTTAAAATTAACTCCTTTGAAAGGAAAATATATAAGCAATTTGAATATAGGAAGTCATACTTGCCCACGTCCTTATGTCAAAATGTACAAGACGCATAACGTTTTTTTCCAGGGACATCCTGCCATGTGTAAGAGAATGAGAACTACTAATTTAGAGAGTCCCAGAGACTCAATGATCAGTGACATTTCAGCAAGGTTTTGACACGACGTCTCCTCACTTCTGTTGTCAGTGATGCAGGAATAGATACTAAGTTGTATATGTGTACAGCTATGTAATTTATAAAGAATATTTGTAACTTCTTACAGTAAACGATCTTTTTAATATTGAATATTCCAAATTTGTGATTAAAATCCACAAGGTAAAAAGCATAAACCAGAACAATTACAGTTTTCTATAGATTGATTCTAATCCTCTCTCCTCATGAAAAATATGTTTAATGGATTAGTATGTCCATTTTAGTCATAGGTACATTGAGTCATTTTATGTGCCAGTTAAAGTACATTGGGTTTTTTTTTCTCCAGTATGTCCCAAGATAATTTCTTGCACGTTTAATTTATATTAACCTTGAGTCAAAAATCTCAAAAACTTAAACAGTTCTTACAACATCAGTTCACTTTTAAAAGTGCACGCAATATGCACTAAAACCAGTGTTTTAGCTGCAACATTTCCAGTTTGGTAAACAAGAAATTGTTCCAAGTTAAAAAACAAATAAAAACTGCTGAGGATGGAAATGTCCTATTTTGAAGGTTCTTTTCTTAAAGTATTTCACTCAAAACTATTCCTTTCTTTTTTTTTTCTTTCCTCCAAGTGTTAAGAACATAATATAGTGCATTTTTAGACAAATAAATGTTTAGCAACGTGAGTAACAACGTCACCATCCAGTGTGTGCCACAGTCTCTTCCATAGTCTCTTTAGTACTGCAATCTGTCATAATATCCTTTTAGGTAGCTGGACAAATGTTTAAACAGGGCTTTTGAAGAAACAACAATAAAACACAAAATAAAACAAATGAAAAAAAGTTCTGATGCTGTCTGGTGTCAATCTAGTTTTCTATGAACATCACCTATCCTCAGAAAAAAAATCTTACAGATCATCCATTAAGTGTAGGATGCCATAAAGTCTGAACATAGCCTGCACAGGTCTTCTTGCAGATTTATAGTTGCTATTTGCAGTGCAAGTAGGACATTTTGTACAATAATATATTTTGGAAATGTATGCCTGACAGAGCGTAAGAAACAGAAAATCACAGAATGCTTTAAAATTTCAGTGTGTTACTGCTAACTTGTTGCTAATGTGTTATGAATAGCTTGTTGCTAATAAAAGTCAATTAAATGTTAGCTCTGGTAACCCCATCTGTTGCACATTGATTAAAAAATAAAATCAAAAAAAAAATCTGAATTTTTGCTTCATGTTTTCCCTGGATACACAGCTCTTATCTAAGACCATTGAAAATGCACAGGAGATACATTTAATAGCCTCATAGAATAATTTTGGTTCAAAGTGACCTCTGGAGGTCATCTGGTCAAACTCCCTGCTCAGTGCATGTCTAACTAGGTCGGGTTACTCAACGACATTTTCAGTCAAATCTTGAATACCTCCAAGAACAGATCCCAAGAACTCCATTGGTTGTTTCTTTTCTAGTATTTGACTACTCCTATGGTTTGAAAAAAAAAAATAAAAATCCTAATATTCAGTTGGGTTTTCCTATGTTCTGTTTTGTGACTGTTGCCTGCCACTCTACCTCCAACAACAGTCTGGCACCAGTCTGCGTTCCTCAGTCAGGAAGATGTGGAGAGCAGTAAGGTCTCCCTTAGCTCTCTCTCACATGGATTCAACAGGCCCAGCTCCCTCAGACTTCCCTTATACACCATGTGCTCCAGCATCCAACCAGTTTGGTGACCTCCACCTAATTCACTGCAGCATATCCATCTCTCTCTTGTACTAAGGAATTCAACAGTGGACACTGCACTTCATATGTGGTCTCATCGGTGCCAAACAGGGAAAGATCACCTTCTTCAACTTGCTTACTCTCACTAATACATCCCAGGATGATGTTGGCCTTGTTTGCTGCCAGGGTACATTGCTGGCTTACATTCAACTTGATGTCCATCAGGACTCCCAGATCCTTTTCTGCAGAGCTGCTTCTTAGACAGTTGCTCCCCAGCCTATACTAGTGCACGGGTTTATTTACCTCCAGACTGCCGGACTTTGCATTTCGCTTTCATGAATTTGTGATGTTCCTGTCAGTCCATTTCTCCAGCCTGCCCTCGAAATAGCAGTCCTGTCCTCAAAAGTAGTGATCATCTCCCCTTACTAGCTGGGTGACGTGCGAACTTGTGAGAGAACTCCATCCTATCATCTAGACTAGTAATAAAGCTGTTAAAACACTATTGGAACCAGAAGTGATCCCTGAGGAACATCACTATTTACTGGTCAGCAGCTGGACTTTTTACTACAGATCACAACTCTTCGAGCTTGTCTGTCCAGTCAGCTTTCTGCCCATCATACTGCCCATTTATCCATATGTTACCAATGTAATGATAAGGAGGTCACAGTGGTCAAAACAAAGTATGATATGAAGTTAATAAAGCTGTTATCTGGTCAGTATCTACTGACCAGTATCTAGTCAGCTATTTTAAATAGAAGAAAGCCAACTGATGACCCTGTATATAAATCATGTTGAATAGCATATGTTAAAGTAATATTAAATTACAGTACTAGAGAGTTTGCTTGCTTCACTCATCTGACCTTAGTTAAAGCCATACTAACACTGAAATAAACCACTGATGTCTGAATGTACAACCACAACTCATTAATGACTGTCATCAGTTTCATAATATATTTCTTAATTTGAATATGCACTATTGTAACAACATTCCAGTATGCTTCAGGATGACCTGTTGTAAATGGAACTGCATAGGGAAGGTTTTATATAACACTCTTTCCTCACTCCACCGCACCAAGTTTGGTCTGTGAAATTTTGTGGCTTAAATAATAAACGTAACTAATAACATGATCACTGAAGCTCTTCACCATAAACGATCATTAACAAATTTGCATAAGGCACACACTTCACATAAATGAAATAGTTGCTTCGTCTGCAGTATAATCAGAATTCTCAGTAAGTTAAAGGTTTTATATGGAGTCAGTACATGTCACTGACATTACTTATATGTTTATAATTAAGTCTGAATAATGTTTTGCTGTGCTGAGACTAATGACCCTTGCAGTACGAAGCACAGAACTGCATCTATGAGAGACTAAACACCTTCTACCACTTCATTCAAAGGCACTTACAAACATTCTGCATATCCCAGGCTTGGAACTGTAACATACATTAGAGTCCTTTGTATTGCTAACATTTTGACTGGCTTACAAGACATATCAACCACTTTATTCATATACGTTCTTCTGGTCATGGAAATTTTACTTATGGCCATCCTTCTACTCAGTGTGTCAATTTGAAGATTTTCCAAGTTTATGTTTAGCAATTCTTTTTGGAATATGGGGAAATAAAAATGTGGAACAAACCATCATCTCAATAGTCAAACTGCAGCTTCAAGAAGCAAAATGATCACTGAGCTTTCAGTGAAGTTTCCTGAGAGGTGAAGCACTGACAGATTAAATAGTTGTATCTATGAGATATTTAAATTTTGGATTTGAAACAATTGAGCTTCAGTCAAATGGCGTGATACTGAGATGAAGAATCTGGTAACATAACTTGGAATGTCACACTAAATTTCTAAGCATTATCTGTATGTCATAACACAAGCAGAACCATATTCTCTACTGGGAGAGAGAAAGCAAACTACAGTTGTATTCAAAACCTTACTAAATATGAATACATTTTTTAAGAATTTCCCATGCTTTAAAACCAAACTTCAATTATCTTTTTAATAAAAAATATGACATACTTTACCTCTCTCTATACTTACTAATGTAGAAAAGTAGTTGTTATGAGAAGGGCTAATGGTACATCAAGGCCACAGAGTTTGTTAAACTAGCATGGTCTATTACGAACTTTAAGCAATAAACGTACAATGGTTCAAAAAAAAAGCGTATTATAGAAAAGTCACATAGTCTAAAAAGAATTGCACCCCAAAAGGTTGCCATCACAATTTTGAAAAAGAATTTACTCTGTTTTATAAAGAGACAGATAAGACCATACACTACGACTTTAATTTCTGACAAGTATGACAAGCTAATAAACTGCTGACTTTAGAGGTTACCTTCCTGACATATGAAACCCCTAACAACTAGAAGAATAAAGAACTGTCACTAAAAATGCTTGTTCAAAGAATACATATCCTTTAGGTTACTGATATTTCCCATTTTTCCTTTTATTTTTTTTAAAAAAGACATCACGTGCATTTTGCTGTACGGTCATATAACTCTTGACAATAAATTAGGAACTTAAAGTTATCAGACATATGGCTTTGCAGATTGAAAATATACAGAAATTGACAAGCTAGTAAAAACCCAGATTGTAATTAAGAAGTACAGAAGTCTTAAATCAAGAGAGACATGGATATTTGTGCTGCCATTTAAATTAGCAGATTCATTAAAAAAACATAAAAAACCAAAAGAAAATAAAACAAAAAAACCCACACCATAAAACTCTGGCAGGACAATTTCATACCTAAGAAATAAAGCAACCCACATTAAATCTAATGTTCCTGAAAAAAAAGAAACCAATGAAACTTTGTATTTTTTCTCTTAACTTCTTGCTTCTAATGCTTTAATTTAAAATGTTGCTATCCAAGCTCCATTTGCAAAAAATACAGGGAATGCAAACAGAAATTTCCAGCTATTGTTGTTCACTAACTTTTTATGAAGTCTACCTTCCTCTCTTTCCACACCAACCTCAAAACTTACTATTTGGCAAGTGTATTTTCTAAAGATTTTTCAAATCTTTCTTGTTTTCCATCACGTCTTTTCTAACCTTCATTTTCTCACAGCCTCCCCTCCTCTATGCACACATTTTGTTTTCCTCGCTTAGATTTTGCATTTCAAAAAACCAATTTGATATTTGACACTGAAGACTTCATATCTCAGTAAATACCAGGGATGTTATACCTCTGCTCATATAAAGGGATATATAACTGTACATGAATTTTACTTCCATTAGGAGCTTTCTCCACGCTCAGCAATGACTCCACATTTTGAAAAAAGTTTGTCACATTTGAATTAAGTCTGCATATACCTGTATCAACTATGCAAACAAAAATTTATATTCATGGCTTCCACAGTTTTCAT
The DNA here is from genome assembly GCF_009769465.1 of Tauraco erythrolophus. Lineage (NCBI taxonomy): Eukaryota > Metazoa > Chordata > Aves > Musophagiformes > Musophagidae > Tauraco > Tauraco erythrolophus. The sequence continues at coordinate 92,306,457 of NC_141465.1, read as the reverse complement.
GGTTGAGGGAAATTGAAGTTATCTAATATGACAGAAAACATGTGTTGCAAATGACGCACCTCCTGAAGTCAATAGGATTCTTAAATTTAGTGTTTTGCTCCTTAGCAACTATTTCTTCTTCAATATAAAGAAATTTCCCAGCTCAAATGTCTTGCCCTCATAATACATTAAGCGAAAACACAAAGTAAGCTGATTTTACGTATATATAAAATTTACTTTTTTTTTTAATGAACAACTGTAATTTAGATCTTCTAAATATCAAGTTTAACACCAGGTAAGGAAATCACTTTTGAAAAATGAAAATTAAAACATTTATGGAGACTCAATGTAGCAAACCATTTTCATGAAAATACATTAATTTTCATCAAAATGCCATTGTGAAGACAACTGTGAATTACTTTCTAATTAAATCTAATTGGTGGAGGAAAGCTGTAAGAAATTTACCAGGTATAATGTAGCCAGAGAGTTATCCTAAGGTTCCAGCATTATAAATGAGTACCTGAGTACCTCAACTAAGGGCTACAGAGAATTAGTCTCTCTTCTTTTTTTTTTTTAAGAATCAATTAATATTTAATTTCACCTACAAAATTAATTAAGAAGCAAAATCATTCCAAAATGAGATTTAACTTGAGTCGTATCTCCAAATTATTACATATTCCATAGCATATGCCACATTTATAAATCTATTTTTGCAAGATTATTTGAAAAACTTTGTCCTTGTCCCCATTCCCATAACCAGTGTAGAATTACTGTTTCTTTGAGTTTTATTATCTCAAAAAACTTTATGGTACAGCACTATTACTTCTGGTCAGGCCTAGGTGTATTCCTCTACAGCATTATAGTTAGCAGAATAAAAATTACTATTTTTGGTTTTGACAATTCTTGGTTACAATATTTAAGAGGCATACAATGGGGTCCGAAAGAATTTCTAGTGCTTAATATAGAGCAGATATTTTTGTAGATGCAAAGAACAAGATGAAAGGTACAGAATTTCAGTTGTTACTCTCACTTTTTCTTTCCTCTGAGGACATGAGTATCTACTCCATTTCATTTTGTTATATGTACTCTATTAAAAAATGTTATCATGATTAGCATTATAGAACTGGCTATTCAGGTAGTCAGCTATAATCCTCTATTCGCTGAACTAATATATTAATAAAATGCCCTGGTACTACGGGGCTAAATATCCAGAAAGAAACTCAGTATTTCTAAAGTTTTGAAAAAGTGTAAAAAGAAATCCTAATATTATTTTACTCTTCAAAAGCCATTAGATTTCTCTCAAATGCTCTCAAAGCTACCCCCTCCCTATCAAGTTTTCTCTCAATAAGTGCTTTTCATATATCAGAGAGATTAATTTTGTAACAATTCCACTATTTATATGATAAATAATTTAAGCAGATATTTAAGACAATAAATTACAGAAATTCACCTGGTTTAGGTTTCACATTTTCATGAAGAAAAATGATTTTTCTTTAGAAAGCAGAAATACCTAAACTTTGAAAGCTGCATTCACTAAACCATTATTCTGCATTCTCAACAGAAACTTCTTCAGCTATTTATTTCCTATAGCTTTCAAAGAATGGTAAATTTTTGTGAGCAAAGAACCACACAATATGCCAGATTTAAGGGGATACTATTATTTCCTATTCACAACAAACAAGCTTTTGCAATGACACCTGAAAGAGGATTCACAGAGCCAGAATTTAAGATACATCTCTTGCAACTCTTAAAGAAAGCACCCTGAAAAGCTTTAAAGAAAGGGCCTTGAAGTTCTCCTGAAAGCATGAGAACTTTTTAAAACTTTTTCCCTATTGTTTTTTTAAAGAGGGCTTCTCCTCAAATCCTCTGCATAAGACAGGAGTTTGTTAACAAACTCCCCCTTGCCCTATTTTACATTTGCTCTCATCACAGTCATATTGTTTCCCTGGAGTCTGAAAGAAAAAATAATGCCTTCCGTCACCTCAGAGACTATGCATCTGTTCTTTGCTCTCCTCATCACTTTCCTACTCTTTCTTCAGGTTACAAAGTCTCTGCTGTTCCTCTATCACATGCTCCAGGGTATCTTCTAGATACGGTAGAAGTTTTTCTCCGTAACACATGTGTGTAGAAGGAATAATAACTTTTCTTTTATGTAGATTGCCTCTGATCAAGAGTGTTATAGTGAAGAAAGGCAATAAGGCACCCTTCTTCCACTCACAACTAGTCATCCACACCCTTTAACACAAAACAGTATATCAAATAGATGTGAGCTGCCTCACACTTAAATGCAATAACACGATGCCTATGAAAATAGTATGACCTATGAAGCTTAACTTTTAGGATTATGTTTTCACTGGGTTGAAAGTTTAATCACGTACAGAAAAAAACACCATAATGGCATAATTGAATAGATGTGATTATATGTATTTCTAGCAAAGAGAAAGTGTGACTACATTGCATGCTTGCAAATGTAACTGCAGTTACATCAGAACTTGCTTATTAATTACAGCAGAACTTGCTTATTAGTTACAACTGTCTTCCTTTTCTATGTACCATCTTTTTTTTTTCCACTACACATAATTCAGATTTTAGACACGAGTACTAAAAAAATAACAGATTATATAATATACCTAATACCTTAGAAATGGGCACAGACATTTGTGAACTTTGTGATACATTAAATATGTATCAGTCACAAGTCATCAAATGTACTATAATGAGTAATTTCATTCGCTCCAAAAATATTTAAATAAATTGTTTTAAAGAATCAAGAGAATCTTTTTAAATCAAGATTTTTCTCTATTAGGGTTTTGTTCATTATATTGCTCTTCACTCAACAAAAAGTGAAAATATGAAAGTAATACATAAATATAAGTACAGAACAATTTCAAACCAAAAACTAACATTATATTTTTACTTACAGAAGATATAGAGCATTCACAAGATCATAATTTAGGTATTTTAAAACTCCCTTACCATGGTGTAGTTGTGAGCCACTTTCATAAGCTCTGTGCATCCTTGTGCATCAGCAAATGCTCGTATTCCCAAACAATTGGATGGGTGCAAAAGCTTCATCAGAAAATGGCAGCAAACCTCTACTACTTGTGGGAGCTGGAGGAGGCAGGCAGCTGCTAGAAGATTTTCAATGGTGTCTTCTTTCAATTCCAGGCACCCTAAAAAAAAGGATTGATAACATATGCAAACTTCTTTACTTAGTATTTACAAAACACGCAGTATCAAAAGATCTTTTATAAATACTCCTAGTTCTATATAAATAGCTCTAACAGTAAAAGTGAAGGAGGATTAGTCTCTCTGACTGGACACCGCAGTGACCTAAACATTACAGTGTCATAAACGTTTATTTTTAAACTACTATTAATTCAACTATATAATAGAGATACAAAGAGAGACTGTAAAGTGTAGAAAAGAAAGAGAAGATTTAAGAACACTGGTTTTGTTTCTGCAATGAAACTAAAATCTGAGTAATTATCTGGATGTCAACCAGGCTGTGGGGTTTTTTTGTTGTGTTGGCGTGTTTTGCTTGTTGTTTGGTTTTGTTTTTTTTCCATTGAAATTGGTGCTAAAACTAGTATTACCTTCAATGGTACAGAGCACAACTCACATTCATTTACCTCTCTCAAAGAATGAAATAACGGCTTAATATATTATGATTAAAACCATAAAAATATCTTCAAAAGAGGGCTTAAAGCCTTCAAATTCTGTGTTGCTTATTTGTAATGTGACTTAATTTTTCTTAAGTAACATATGGCAGGCATATAGCATACAGTTCTTCTAAAGACTTCATATTAGCTAAAAGAATATATATGGATGAATAATATTGCACTTGATTTTTTTAATTTCACAAGTCATTATCTTTATCTTGCAGACTGATACTCTTTTTAATAAATAAAATTAATACTAAAATAAAATAAAAAATAATTTCTTTTAGTGAGTAATGTGTCATTCTTGTCATCATGCTTCTCTCCCAACGATCATTTTTATTTTTTTTTAACATTACTATCTCTTATAAATCTCTTACATTAATAACTTAAGAAACTATAAATTAGAGATCACAAGGATGTCTTTGAGAACTGGAAAAAAAGAATAGGAAATTAAAATGTTCAGATATAATATAAACTGTAAGAAACTAACACTTCTGATTTTATTCTGCTGTACTTGGAAAAATCATCTCAAACTATAAGAGGATTAAGTGTATATTGATCTTTCTGTTCAAAGTAATATAGTCCAACAGCTAGATAAACTCACTCTTTTCCCCACACAAATTTTGTATTTGTTGTCACATAAAGAGAAATCTACAAATCTTAATAGTTCTATCACATGGCACTGAGGAGTTCTAAAATCCCCATCCTCACTACAGAATGTCACTGAAAAGAAAAGCTGCTTTACAGTGCAATACCAAACTCAAAATACAATAACCATAACACAGAAAATCTGACCTTTTCTCCTTCTCTCACTCTATCTGGAGCTTTTAATATAAGATGGAAACTGGGAAGTTACACTTTACTAGATTTAGATACAATACATCCTTTTGCAAAGATTAGAGCATCATATCAAGTACACGGCATAATTTCAGTGGTTTTCCTTTGCTTATTATTATGGTTCTATTAATGTCACATGTGTTTCTCTTTATGTTATCTGACTTTTTATCATCATTTCTGTCCACCGCACATTTATGCAATGTGGTCAGAAGGCACACTCAGCAGCTGACTCTTGGCTGACACATGTATTTACCAATGACACTCCCACATTTGCTGCATGCTTGCAGGTAACAACTGGCTCAACATACTATTCGTTATCTAGAATACAGTTCCACTGTGTCATGTGGAAGCTATCAAAAGATAGTTGTTTTCAGGTTAAAACTGACCGTACCAGTACCAGAAGGAAGAAAAATAAAAATGTGCAAACCAGCGGTGAAAAGTAAGTGGACTGAGAAATGAGCAGATGAAACAAAACCAGAAAATCAGAGTTTTAAATCTCCTTTTCTTATATGCTATTTATTTTTCAACAACAAGCTCAAAGAATTCCCTGACCCTACAAAGCTGATCCAGATAATATTTGCAGAATGACATAAGGATTGAAAGAATCACCACCCCTTATGAAGAAAGGTAAGTGTCACAGTTTGGCTTTTTAACACTAAATGTAGCTTTAGGAGAAGAGCCCAAAGGAAACAGTTGAAGCCACATCATTATACTTATTTTCAAAATGAAGATATTTTCTGTTAATTTTAAGGAAAACTGGTACTAGTAGGATACTAGTTGGGAACTAGTAGGATTAAAAGAAGTTTAAGACAATAAAAGTTGTTATCTGTTTCATAAATTATATATTTCTTTATGTAACCAACGTGACCATTTCAAAGGAGATTCTTCATATTTTTATGGAAGAGTGTGAAAGAGTTTCTGCCTTACATATTAATCAAGGCGGTAAATATACAATGGCTTCTAGGATATCTGGAGATATAAATATATTCTCAACTGACTTATCTTTAACTAAATTCAGAACACCAATTTACTACTTAATATATCTAGGATAAGAGCTAGAAAATTACACTGTTTGAGTTAAAGAGGAGTTTACTGTGCTTCTTTCTTTCAGTACTGTCTTATCCTGCCTTTTTTTTCTCTCTTTTTTTTTTCTTCACAAACATAGTAAGAAGATAGGGCTCTCCATGATCTTATTTTTACAGAGCACTATCTTCAATGGTAGGTAAGGATCTAATCCATCTAAATGCTTCCCAAGTCTTACTTATCTTTATTTTTAAACATCAAGACACATTCACAAATATGGTCACAAGGGCTGTATTCACTTTTTCAGCAGGGTGCTATGACATTTTTATGCAAATTCCTCTGGGATATCAAGTGTTTAGCATGGTCAGAGTTAGAAAAACATGTTAAGAGACTCAGTATATAAAATGTAAACTCTTCAGACAGTTTCATATTGACAATTAGAAGATCCAAGTATCTATTTAGAAATGCTTAATAGAATATTCAAGGGGGCATTAATATTAGTGCTTCTTTGATTCACCTCCCCCTCACATTTTTACACAATAAGGAGCTTGCACAAGTACTTCAGTCTGAGCAAAACAAATTAATCAAAGCTTAAAATCTCATTTTGTATTACATTAATTAGGATGAAAAAAATATATGAGAAAAAACAATCAAAAGACCTTTAATGGATTCTAATTGTTATTGTAAATTATAGTTCTATTTGTGACAAATTTTATGTGCATTGCTTATGCAGAAATTAAAATGCCTGTCTTTAGGATGCATCCTTATAATGAATACATAAATTTTATTATCTTATTACTACATGTGAAACAGAGATAATATATAAAAATTCCCTGACATCTTTATTCTTTTGCTAAATCTTTTTTCCAAGTTAAGGGACAGTTTGGGGATTTTCTTTTTTTTCTTTTTTTTTTAATCTTACCTTTTGCTTTTATTCTTTCATCTGCTCCTTATGCTACAGTGTTACAACTAGTTCTGTAGATAGGGAATCACTGCATCTTTGACAGCCTTCGCATGACGTCAATAAGGTCAGTGTGTGTCACAGGGATCTGCCTGTCATAGCTATTGACCAATAGGCATCAATAAAATTTATTATGGTGGGACCACTCAGTAGGTACTACTCACTTGCTCTGTGCATAAGCAACAAATTTTAACTCAGACTCATAACATATGATAATATTGTTTTACCCGATGTGCACAGTAAATGTATTCTCTCATGTTAACTACACATTTATCCATTTGTAGCAAGACTCCTGAACATTCTCAAGACAGCCGTGAGTAAAGGTGCACCAGCGAAGTCATGGGAAGTGTCAAGGGATTAGAAACAATGGTTAGAACTAATACCTTTAGTCAGGTATTTATCTTTTAACCTTTCTATTTCATATGTCTTGACCAGTTGTGTTGCCATTTTGAAGAGTTTCTGAATGGAATTATTTCCATAAGCTTATCAGTCACAGGAATGCAGCTTCTCTATTAGATTCCCATTTTTTAAAATAAAAGGCAGTAAATGGTATCAAGATAATATTTATTCAGATTTTGCATTGTAGATTAATTGCTTACAGTTATGTTTACAAGAAAAAATTACTTTTTTGAAACAGCATCAAATTCCAGTGAAGACTAGAAAAAGCTTATTAAAAAGATGTTATGCATCATATTGCTATAATAGACCTTTTTTGGCATCGCTTATCATTACTCTTACCAAATCTTAGGTATCTGTCAGGTAGCCACCTCAGTTAATCATCTGACATCTCCTTTTAGAGTCAATGGGGAGAAATATGAGGTGTTAGAGCAGTTTTCATCTGACTTGTTTTAGTCATCTACTTTAGAATGAGATGAATCACTCCCTAAGAGTGGTTAGTTCTTGCTTCTGACTATAAAAGGAACACCTTCATTTGACTTACGGAGACACTGTCATTTATATTTGCCGATATGAATCCAGTTCATCTGCTTCCAAATATACAGTACTGGAATCATCAGAATCAGCAGGTATCAGGTGATGGACCGTTTGGAAATGCTTTACGCTCTTTAAACTCTCTTTGGGTGCAATTCTGATGATCATTCTCTCTGTTACTGTCAACTCCTGGGAACGACATAATATTTAGTAATCACCTCTTACATCCATCCACTAATAGCAGCCAATGAAGAACATGTAGCAGAACATCTTTTAGTCTCCAGCTGATTTCTGAAGCGAATGTTAAGGTTTTGATGTTGATCTATGCCTTAAAAGATAAATTCTACATTGTATCATCTCCCACGCTTTTCATAAAGGTGAAGTTGTTTCCAGAAAAGAAAACATGACAGACAGTATATTCACTTTGTAGAGGTTTCTCCTGATCAAACTCTTCTTTATTTTCTATTAGTTATTTGCTGCAGACCATGATTACCAGCTGCAAATGAGGAACACAGGCATTCTACGGCTGATTGGGTTTATTTCCTTACAGTTTGGCATTTAGCATCAGTGAAAATTCAGAAAAGCAGCTCTTTTTTTTTTTCTGTAGATATTCAAATAAACAAAAAAATACTACCTCAAAAGGAGTAGTCTCTTACTACTAGATAGTGTGATTTAATTCGAGGAAAGAACTTAAGATCTTAAGATCTGCATCAAGAGGAGCGTGGCCAGTAGGTCGAGAGAGGTGATTCTTCCCCTTTACTCTGCCCTCGTGAGACCTCACCTGGAGTACTGCGTCCAGTTCTGGAGCCCCCAACATAAGAAGGACATGGACCAGTTGGAGAGGGTCCAGAGGAGGGCCACGAAGATGATAAGAGGGCTGGAGCACCTTTCCTATGAGGACAGGCTGAAAGAGTTGGGGCTGTTCAGCCTGGAGAAGAGGAGGCTCTGGGGTGACCTTATAGCGGTCTTCCAGTACCTCAAGGGGGCCTACAGGAAAGATGGGGAGAGGCTGTTCAGGAGGGCCTGTTGTGATAGGACAAGGGGTAATGGTTTTAAAATAGAGGGAGGTAGATTCAGGTTGGATATTAGGAAAAAATTTTTTACCATGAGAGTTGTAGAACACTGGAACAGGTTGCCCAGAGAGGTGGTGGATGCTCCATCCCTGGAGACGTTCAAGGCCACGTTGGACGAGGCCCTGAGCAACCTGATCTAGTTGGAGATATCCCTGTTCCTTGCAGGGGGGTTGGACTAGATGACCTTTGAAGGTCTCTTCCAGCCCTAACCATTCTATGATTCTATGATTCTATGATCTGCTCATTCCCTATTATCAGACTATTCATCTTACATACTAGCAGCCAAAACCTAAATAAAATACAAATTAACGCCCAAAATATGTATGACCCAAAGATGTGTTAACTTGAGGGTGCTGATGAATCACTTGGTTTATTGGCAGCCATTCTGATATAAGCCACCATAAATAAAAGACAAGTTAAACCATATGACTTAAGTAGGAAAATTATTTTTTGCCCAGTGGAAATTTTTTTTGTAACAGAAATTTTTTCTTGTCCTGAACAACTTCAATCCCCTTCAACTCTAACCTAAATTGAGTCGTCTGATTGGAACAGATTTTCTGTTCATGCAACATCTCTTTTTTAATCCCTATGGATAAAATTCAACTCTTGAAAAGGACGACTAATTTTAACTCCTCTTCACACAGGGAACTCAAAATGATTTTTTAAAGTAATTTTAATTTACATTTCTATGGAATAGTCTCGAAAAATATTCAAAGTAAAAATCAGGAAAGCATTCACTTGATTCAGAGATAGAAGTTTCAATTATGATTAGACATTCAATTACATTGCAAGTTATGGTGCTAGTTTTTTGAACTCCTCACTACCAAACACGACTTCAAAATTATGAGAATTTTTGATTTCAAATAACATTTTTATGAAATTTATATTTAAGTATTATTATGCATACACATAATTTCATAAGTGATTCCTCAGCCATAAATATATGTAGTTTGCAAAAAATGAAAACGCCTCAATCTCAGTAATCTAAGAATTCTTATAAATTAAATGGCTTCACTGTTTCAAAAAACTGTACAGTTTTTTACACTTTAATCATGCTACATCTTTGTTTGAGTAAGTGGACTAAACTGGCCTAATCATGTGGTCATTTGTGAGTACTGCCAAAGTCCGCTGTAATTCAATGGCGCAGAAAATTACAACATTGCAGAGTGATAAGGAAATCCTATTAACAAATTAAAATCCCTTCTGAGCAGGAACATTCTTGCAAATGTCTGGCTAAAGATCAGAATAATGTATTAGCCCAAATATGCCATGATCTGGTACGTTTTCATCTCCTGGTCTGAAAAAAAACCCAAACAAAATACCTTTGTTGTACAACTGAAATGTCATGTATTGAAAGAAAAATTTCTGCTAACTAACAAATAACAGCTTTTTAGAGAGAGACATTAAGATGCTACTTTCTCCTTATGAAGCAACTGCCATTCATGTGCCTTATCTCACCTTAGACAATTGGACTTAGTCATCTCTAAGATATACATACAAATAACAGGAGTAAAAACAATAAATAATTTTAGCTGAGTCTAATCTTCATAGAATATTTTGTAAACTGTGAAGAAAGATACATTAGTGCTCTGAAACACACTTGAAGATATGTTTTTCCATTGGTTATAGAAAAATTGTTAAAATCTGGATTTCATTGTTGAGATTATTTGCTAAAGATTACTAGTTTGCACTTGTGTAGACAATCAATATATTAATAATTATATCACCAATAATTCAACTATTCACTAAAGTCATTCTACTTGGAAATTTTAAGCTTAATTTTATGTATAAATAGAGGAATACAAACTCATAGGTTGAAACAAACAAAGAAAAAAATCCCAAGATAAAGGTTACCTTCACAAATACACAAATATAGAAAAGATTAGCTAACTAAATTTCCAACAGCACAAATCTTGCACTTATACACCAAACAGGGTGGGAGATGACAAGAATTATTCTCAAAAGCTCATTTCTGATATAAGGCGTTAGATTCCCTTAATTCTTTTTTAGTAATGGATCCTACTCATCATGCTGCACTCATTGAAAACCTCTCCAGAAATTTACTTTTGTCAACAAATGCAAACTTCATATTGAGGAGGGAGGAGAAGTCTTGTTCCAAAAGACTTGTACTGAATACTAGGTACATTTCAGGGAGATTTTATTCCCATGGTCACTATCGCTGGTATGAAGGGGAGTGTACCACCTTTGGCTTCCAGCGCACTGCCCAGGCTTCCAGAACTATTCCAAAGGACCTGCTTCACACAGGCCCTTTTGAAACAATCAAAACTACACAATACACACTCCCAGTATCTATATCTCAGTGAGATATAGTCTTTCTATTGCACTGAACACAATCAAGCCCTGACCTCTGGGGCGAAAAAAATAAGAGAAAAATAAAAAGGGGAAAAACATCTCAAGGACAAAGGAGCTCAGCTTTTAGGTTTGAAGGAGCAGTATTTTATTCTCCACATCAAAAGCAGGAATACTCACCGCTGCCAGAATAAGATTCTCAACTTCTCAGGTGATGGTTTGGCAGCTTTTGCTATGGGTGCACAGAGCAGTTCAAACCCACGTTTAAAGAACAAAAAGTTACAGAGATGGAGGCATCAATTGCCACAAAAGATTTTTGCTTATGAGTTCTCCTTATAGCCTAATGAAATCTGCTTTGGTTTGGGCTGGATTGCACTCCTGGGAGAAGTGAATGCTACAGTCACATGCTGTTCTGGGGGTACATTTCAGCAGAGTTGCTGTGTGACGTGCATGGAATAGGGAGGGAATGAGGGTACATTTTACAGTGCAGAAAACATATGAAAGGTGAGGACCTCTTTCACAAACCGCCATTGTGATTTTCCTGATTTTTATGCTTTCTTTTGGAACTCTGGATGCTAGGCAGCTGAGCTCAGCAGAGTGGATGTGGGTAGATGTCTCCACTCCAGGAAATCCAGAGAGAGGCACATTAAAGAAGTAGCCCACGCTACAGCAGCCCATGTGATCACTTCACTGATGCTGTTTAGGCAACAGCATGGCATACACCAGATGACAACACAGAGGGATGGCACTCCACTCAAAGGAACCCTCTCACTTTTCAGGGATGTCCTGGATTAATGTTCAATATTTGGTTTATTAACTCCTTGTAGATGGAGAACTCTGAAACTAGCAAGGAATAGCTTCAAAAATGCACCTTGCAGTGCACTACATGAACTGTTCTCCCCCTCCACACTCACTGCTTCCCTGAGTCTGCCTGAATTTATTCTTACTGACTTCTCAGGAGTAGAAGGCTGCACCACAGTACAAGGACATGGTCACTAGCTATCTCCCCATAACAGTCTTGATCATTCTGAAGACTCAAAATTTCCAGTTCAGAACTCTTTTCCAAGCAATTCTTATATACTGCACCAAAAGAATGAGAAAACAGCTGGTTCCTAATACCTAATTGCAAATTCTGTCTCTTAATGGAGTATGCTGGGTAAAAGAAGGAACAGTAACAATTCATGTTATTGTATAACTCCAAAAACGAGCATAGACTTAGTGTTTCAGTGACAGGAACGGAAAACATCTGCTCCAGCTAGACACAAGATCCTCAGAGAAGGGATTGCTCAAAAGAAAAAAAAAAAAAAAAAGTAAGGAAGCAGTCAGTCTCTGCAGTTGGTTAAGCTAAATAGGTCTTTGAAGGCCTTTTCCACAGATCCGCATTATATGAAAACCCACAGTTTGCTTTAAGATCAGAAAGACATTCAGTGTAGGAAGGTATTTGACTCCAAGCAGGCTGACATCCACAGATGAAGGAGGAGGACAGTCTAGTTCTACAGTTACAGTGAGGAGCTTTGGAAGATTCTTGCATTGTACACATGGACAGTATAGCTGATAATTCAATCCAGGAATAATCCTTGGTGTTACACTAAGGCTTTACCAATGCATAAATAAGAACTTAATAAGGAACATTACATGAAAACATGAATTTTGTCAATTGCTTCAGCATAAATAAGAAATGTGACTGGAGCAAAGATATACGTGATCTTGGAAGTGTAGTCGATGCAGATAATATGAATGATGGTTTTACAGATCATGAGATCACTACCATCCTCCCACTTGTTAAAGTGGAGTAACCCTGATAAACAAGGCTTCTGTAGGTAATTGCAACTTTCTCTTTATTGACTCTTGAAAAGGAGGTCAGGACAAGTATCTGCTCCCGGAGAACTTCACAGGGGATATTCCATATCCAGAAGTTAAGTTCATTCAAGGTCTACCACCATCTAGTATGACTTATGACCATTTTTCTGTACTCTCCATTACACAATGGCTAACAAAGTCTTCCAGGTCAATTCAATTAGAAACATAGAATCATAGAATCATAGGATGGTTTGGGTTGGAAGGGACCTCAAAGATCATCTAGTTCCAACCCCGCTGCCATGGTCAGGGAAACCCTCCACTACACCAGGTTGCCCAAAGCCTCATCCAACCTGGCCTTGAACACTTCCAGGGACGGGGTATCTACAGCTTCTCTGGGCAACCTGTTCCAGTGCGTCACCACCCTCAGAGTGAAGAATTTCTTTCTTAGATCTAATCTAAATCTCCCCTCTTTCAGTTTAAAGCCATTTCCCCTTGTCCTATCACTACATGCCCTTGTAAAAAGTCCCTCTCCAACTTTCCTGTAGGTCCCTTTTAAGTACTGGAAGGTTGCGATAAGATCACTCCAGAGCCTAACTTGAACACTACCTTAACTTGAACATTTATCACTCATCCCAGAGTTCCTGGAACAATTGATCTCCCATCTGAAGTGAATGGAAATTCACAAGGGCTTATTCTATGCAAGTGCAAAGTCCACAATCATCAAGTACATGGCAGAGTAAATGCAGTGGGACAGCAGCAGGTAATAGTCTCCTGCAAAAAGAGCTAGATAGAGACGATCCGTGTTCCCAGGGGTCTCAAAATGATACCAGAGAACAAACAATTCTTGAACTTACTAAACATGCCACAGAGGTAGAGCAAAGACCTTCACAATATGCATATTATCAAAGGACACTCCAGTTCTCAATGTGATCAGTATCTCTTAGAGGGGAGTAGCCTGAAACATTGTAAACAGACCATCAGCACCTAAGAGCCAGGGACTGTTTGTCTGAGCAGACGCCTTTAATAATATACATACAGCCTCACGTTACATCTATTAAATTAAACTTGTCTGAGACTTGATATAATCGTAGAATGGTTTGGGTTGGAAGGGACCTCAAAGATAATCTAGTTCCAATGCCTCTGCCACAGTCAGGGACACCTTCCACTAGATCAGGTTGCTCAAAACCTCCTCCAACCTGGCCTTGAACACCTCCAGGGATGGGGCATCCACAACTTCTCTGAGCAACCTGTTCCAGTGCCTCACCACCTCAGAGTGAAGAACTTCTTCCTTATATCTAATCAAAATCTACCCTCTAACACTGAGGTTAATTGGAATGAAATGGTCTCAGTTATACTCTAAACTCTATCATTGTCCAAACCATGGTAGTTGCATTCAATCTGCATATTGAAGAATGATCCTGTGGCTGCAATAACCCCTGGACTATATGAACATTATAAATTGCCACAGGCCAAAACTGTGCTAAGAATCATTCTCACGGTTTATTCATATAGACAACTGAGTTTCAGCAATTAAAGAAACAACCAAAAAATACCAAAATCAAACCAAAGCACAAACCTTCTTAAGATATTTCATTAATAAAGCTTCTGTTCTGAAGGAACCTAAGGGTCCTTGTGCTTAGAGGCAGTTGCTTTCTCGTTACACCCCTGCTGTCTGCCCTGTGTATGTTATTAGATATAACACTGACAGAGAAGACACTTGACAGTACTTTAATTAAAGAATTTAAAAAAAAAACTAATTAAAAGTTATACAGTAGGGTTATACAGTTTAGGTTTTACCTAAGAAAATGAGGTAAATAAATATTCTTCTGTATCACTGCTTATTTTGAACTCTAAAATGATCAGAGAATACATATCTCTATATCCCAGGGCACCAGGATCTCAATCCTGATTTTCTGCTATCAATCATCTTGCTGACTGAAAAATGAAACATACTTTCTGCATAGCCATTACACATAAGTGTTGGCGTCGGAGTTCCTCAACTGGCTCACATGAAATGTTTAACAGACATGCAAAAAAGGAAGCTTTGTTTCCTCTTAAGTTATAGTTTTGTTATATCACAGATGAAACATACTTTGTTTATTTGAATAAAACAATCAAATGCACCAAAATGTGATAGATTAAATCTGTACCTTGTATTGAAGTTGCATATTTTACCAATCAAATATATCCTTCACAAAAAACGGAGAGAAACCCACTGTAATTTACCCCTGTGAATCTACGCAAACTACAAAAAGTACATAATTTTAATGCAGTGTGTTACTGATAAATCTACATTATATATATATAATTCGAATTATACAACTTGTAATTACATTACAATTTAGCTTATGTAATTAGAAAACTTTGCGCTTATTTCAGATAAAACAATATGCAGCCACTACCTTATTAATTTATTTACAAAATTAAGCTCTTCAGTTATAATCCTTATATATATTAAAGAAACCTCACTTCTAAAAGAACCTCAAAGCTCATCTAACACTAAGTTTATAGTACAAATTTTAACACATCTCCATTTTTTCAGTTTTAATCATATTGTGTTTTATAGGTGCATCTATCACGTTAACTTTATAATTAGTCATGTTGAATCTTCGCAGAAACTTTAACACTTGTTATTGTTTTTAAATCAGTATTTTTGGCAGTCTAATTTTCTGTCTTCCTGTTACTACTCTTAGATGGACAGCTGCCTTCACTTAGGAGCAGCTCTTATCAAGGTTGTATAGGACTTGATGCTTTGCTGGTCACCATGTAATTCTACCTTGCCACTTATTTAGAAGTCTATTTGCTTACACGTGACTGAACACAGTCCAGCTTCACAGTGTGTCATGACTCTGTCATCTACCTATTTAGGAGATACAGGGAGGACAATTTATCATTGTATAAAGCCTTTCGTAATACAATTAAGCACTGCGACTCTTTTATTTAAGAGAGTAGAATTTTCTTTAAGAATAAAAAAATGGAAAAAAGTCCAAAAGTACTGCATACTTTTTTACTGCATTCTGCAGTACTGCATTCTTCTTTAAAAGAAGAAAAAAAAAAGGTTTTTTTTAAAAATGAAGTAAGTAAAAAAACCTAACATTGTATCTTACTTAAACATTTTTCCAACTTTATGCACACATACAGCCTTAAAAACATGACTGGATTTATTTAATATGCTGATTTTTCATAGATAGTAAGATCTTCTGAAGTTGATCAGTTTAAAATGTTAATTTTCCTTTACAAAGTAAATAATATCCGGATGTTACATCAATATGTTTTACATCTATACAGACAAATAAAATTGTTTAGGACTTATTATAACACAAAAATTTTTAAATTATTAAATACAAAACCAAACAAGGAAAAACTACTACTTTTTAATTAGGTGAAAGAAGATTGAACACTTTCCGTTAAAAAATGGAAGCCTGAAATCCAGAGTTTGTTTAAAAGATTTAAATCTAATGAATAAACAACCAAGACTGATGGAAAGGCTTATGGAAGCTAATACTTTGATAGCAAAATATTATCTTTAGCTCAAGGTGTAAAGGAATTCTGATTCTCTACTGGATCAGAATTCTGCTTTATCATAATTATCATTACATTGCAATATAAGTTTTAAATAAACATAGGAAAAATGGCCTAATTT
Organism: Tauraco erythrolophus; assembly: GCF_009769465.1. NCBI lineage: Eukaryota > Metazoa > Chordata > Aves > Musophagiformes > Musophagidae > Tauraco > Tauraco erythrolophus. The sequence continues at coordinate 92,290,239 of NC_141465.1, read as the reverse complement.
TGAAATAAGTAAGATCTATTCAATTTCTTTTACATTTTTAGCATTTTTAAAATTATTTTTTATTTTAAAAGATTGAGACCTACAATGACAAATTACTTTTCAAGATTTCTTGAGGTTTTTTCATTATTGAAACAGGGCAGCAGCTTTCACATGCCATATTCTAAAACTTCTGGGAAAAATACATTTGTAATCAGAAATCACATATTTAAAGATATTCTAATAATAAAATCTGCCACTTTCAGAAAAGCTTCAAAATCACATTTACGTCAAAAATATATTTTTACTCTCATATTTTCCTTCCTTTATAAGTGGAATAAAAATATGCCAAATATTTTGTAACACAAAATTTTTATCTTCCTAGTGATATTTAGGATGTTTCTGACCAGATTAAAAATCCATTGAGTTGCAGAACTGAAATTATAAATATTTGACTACCGTACTGATAGTTTAGTTTGATTTTGCTTTTCTTTTTTTCTTCTCACTGAATGCTTAGACTAACAAAAGATAATATCAAAGAGGTTGACAAGTGGTGGCCAACCTTTCCATGATGTGGGCCAAATCAAGATCAATTATGCTAAGGGAAGTCTAAGAATAGTTGTAATAAATGTTGATTTTGGAATCAATGAACATTACTCTCTGTGTTGCATAGTTTCATGTTTTTTAAGCTGTTAATGATATTAGTAAGTAATCTCCTAAATGAGAGTTTATTGTGTACAATAGTAACAGATAAAATCATGATTTGCATAATTGATGTGAAAAAGAATGATTATTTGCTATTCCTCACACAGGTAGAAACAGAAAGCAAATTCAGAAATACCAAAGGGAATAATATCTTTTGCAGAGTTTAACTCACCTCCACAGTATGCTATAGAGGCTGAAACTACAGATGCTTTCAAAATGATAGAAAAATTCACATGATGTATGGATCATCAGGCTCAAAAATCCAAATCAAGTTTCTCGGCAGTGCCCAGCACACAGGTGACACAGGGGGGTTGCAGAAGCAACCCAGCTTTGTATTGCCTTGAGGCAGAGAAGACCCACGGGGAGCTGTGTAGATCGCTCAGCCCTGAGTTGTCTGATGAGTCAGTGCTGCGTTATACAAAGAACCAAAACTTGATTTCAGCCTTGAAATCGCTCAACAAAGAACATGCCCTGAGTCTCAATCCAACCATTGTCCAGTTGCCTGAGATAAGGTATTCAGGCACAATCGATAAGGGGAAACTCCCTGTCACACCCTTAAAGACCCTTAAAGACCCTTGAAGACCCTCGAAGACCCCCTCGTCAGGTACAATCGATAAGGGGAAACTCCCTGTCACACCCTCAAAGACCCCCTCAGGCATGGTACCTACACAGTCACGTACATCAGGGGACAAAAGCTCTACGATTTGGGTTGGAAATGGGGAGTTGCTTCTCCAACTACACAACTAGTTTGTGAGGAGATTTTTTCCCCCCTTGATTGGGACGCCGGCCAAGGTAACTTCCCTGGAATTGAGAGCCCTTATCTGAGGGGGTAAGTGATTTCTTTCTTTTTTTTTTCCTCTTTTTAGCCTGCTTTAAATCTAGTGCGCTTGTGTGCTCTCTCGCTCTTGTGTGTGTAATAGTGTATGCTGTGACTCTGCTGTGCTGTAATAGCACATTCCGTGACTCTCTTGTGTGCTGTGATAGTGTATTGTAATAGTGTATATTTTGGGTTTAAATTGCAATAGTGCATTCCTCCTTTGTACCTATAAGAACCTGTAATAGTGGTGTATTGAATCTGCAAGTGCAGTTCGAGTAAATTGTTATCTCGGACCTTACAGTTAAACCTGTAAGTGCGGTCCGAATAGACCGTTTGCTTGGACCTTGCAGTCGAGTCTCTTTTCGTCACAGGTGATCACTGACTAACAAAGTAGATGAAATTATATTCCATAAAGCTGGAAGCTAGGAGGACATGCCAGACAAATTATGACTATTCATATCATGCTACCAAACATCTACTATCAGGTGTTATTACTGGCAAGACTTTCAGTTAATGCATTCGTGATCTGGCCCAACACAGAGGCTTGTCTACCCACAGTTACAGAATGTATTTAGAAAGGGACAAAAGAAAGAACATTTATGAAAGATTTTAAAAAGTAGACAATATTTTTTGTTGTTGTTTTGAACAAAGTGGAGTTATCACGTATTTCAACGATTTAGAGAAAAAGGCACTGAACAGTGACTTCAGAAATTCTGTCCATAAAATCACATCCCTTCAGAAGCATATGGATGTTTCTGGAAGCATAGGTAAGAACTATTTTAATTAACAGGAGTTAAAAGGAAAAATAGGAGATACACAAAACAATGTGTAACTGGTTACCAGACTAATATTATTCTCCTTTTCTTGTACTGATGGATATAGCAGATGTTAACAACTGTCTTTTCAAATAAATATACCTATCTTTCTTCAGGTCTCTAATGTACAAAAACTCCCCTTCACTTAACTTTAATTCTGATATTTTGCAATAGAATTTGACTTTATTGCTGGAACTGAAGGGTCTCGTGTCGGTGCAGGATACTTTTATCTATAGTAATACTTTTCCTAGATATGCATATTTTACTTTTCTTGAACTACTATATGTATGATTCATAATAAAAATGAAATAATTTCACTAGATTCTTGTCATGGTTTGATGTGGAGGGGGGGGGGGTTCTGGTGGCAGGAGAGGGGTTTTGCTCCCTGCGACCTCCCCGGTTTTGGAACCGGGTTAGGCTTAGTTCTGGCCACCAGATCAGACTGCCATCCCCCTCGCAGTTGAGCCAATAGGGCGCCTCTGCGAATCGCCCTATTTAAGTCAGGACAAAGGAACCGGAAAAGGTGCTTCGCCCAGGATCGAGCAGAGAAGGGAGGAGGGCACTGCCCCCGCTCCCTGGCTCCCGGCCGGGCAGCTGCCTGCGTCGGGCCGGCGCCAACCACGGAGAATGGAGGCAGCGGCGCTGCTTGGGGAACTCGGAGAGCGCCCCACTCCCGGGGTGCCCACTGGGCTGAGTTCACCTGGAGAGGACTGAGATCTGAGAGAAACAGCCGCATCGACAGCAGGTCAGTGAGGATGGAGCGGGAGGAGGTGTGCAGGAGCCGAGTTTCCCCTGCGGCTGATGGTGAGATAGCAGGCGGCCCCCCTGCAACCAGAACGGCCTTGGTGGAGCAGAGACCCACTCGCAGCCCATGGGGAGAAGATGCCTGAGCCTGAGGATGGTCGTGTTGGGACGCACGACAAGGCAGAGAGACATCTGGAGTCTGCGTGACGACCCACGCCGGAGCGAGTGGCTACAACTCCCTAAGTACCTGAGACTGTGGTAAAGCCCACACTGGGGCAATCTGTGGGGAAGGATTGTTCCAGTGGGCTGGACTCACGCTGGAGAAGTTTGTGGATTTTTCCTCGTGAGTAGGGGATCCACTGGAGCAGGGGAAAAGGGTGTAAGGACTCCTCCTCCTTTAAGAAAGAAGCAGCAGTAACAGCACGGAATGAACTGACCTGCACTCCCCCAGTCCCTGCCCCCTGTGCTGCTGGGGGGAGGAGGTAGAGCCGGGAGGAAAAGGACTGGGGGGGGAAGGTGTTGGTTTTAAGATCTGGTTTTGTTTCTTTCTGTCCTCTCGAGTAACCGGTTTTGTTTCCCTTTGTCCTTCTAAGTAACCATTAATAAACTGTTTTGCTTTGAGAAAGCCCTGTCTCTTTTGCCCGGGACCATGGTTGGTGGGTGCTCCCTCTGTTCTTGTCTCAACCCTCAGTCCCTTTATTATTTTTTTTCTCTCCTCTCTACTTTACTGGAGAAGGAGAGACTGTGAGAGTTTTGGTTGCTGGATCAGCCTAAAACCATGACAATTCTAAAAAATATAAACCTGACTGAGATACAGTTAATATGATGTTGAAATAGTTACCTTTTTTAAATCATATCTAAAAATATTTGCAGTGTAATACTCTTTAACTTCTAACTTCTTGCAAGCAAGCCCATGTTAAGCTGTATTTTCCCAAAATGTTCAGTTGTCCCCAGGAAAAGACTTCTTTCTAACAGCAGCAACTATATGTGAAATTATTTCTTTTTTTAAAAACATCCTTGAGCTACGAAGGTAGTGACAGGAAAAAGAAGAAGAGTGAATAACTGCTCATTTGTCAAAATGGTTTGCTATTCCTGGGGTAAAAGAATAAAGAGCTAAACTGGCCACAGACATGACTTGCTGAAAAATGAGTTTCACATACTGTGCAGTCAGTAATCGGAATCTGGCAGTTGAATTCTCCACATAATCTGTCTAGACTACGTGTGCTCCAGATTAGAGATTAAAAGGCTGAATGGGAATTCCTGTTGGCTGCCACATTGCTGGATAACAGAATTATTTTGTTGGCTATTTCCTTTACTTTTCAGTGTTCCCCTTGCCCACATTCATGTAGCACAAAGAAGAAAGTGAAATGACTCTAAGGAAAAAGAGACATGAACTAGATTGGTGGTAAATAATCAGAGGGTAAGAAAAGACATAAACTATGAAGCTAGAGAAATTATGAGGCATGGTGGAAATGAAAAGGAAGTAAAAAAAATAGGGTGTGAGGTGACAGATTTTGATCCTGCAAAGAACATGGAAAACCGGAATGATTAACTGAGGAGCAAAGACTGTGTTTAATTTCAATAAACTGAATAAGTTTGGGACCATGTTCTAGGAATTCCCTGATCACCTGTGAGTTATCATTGAATTGTCCATAGAACTTCTGAATGCTTTTGCCCTCTGTACAAGGATAACTACATTCATGATGAGTCTGCATATCCAGGCTATACCCAAGGTTTGTTAGAGAGATTGCTAGCTAGTTTTGGCTAAAACTGCCAGCATCAATATAGATAATTGTGTTCCAATGCCTGCAAATGTTCCCTAGAACTGTTAAATTTACTAGCATAACTTTAGCTAGGAAATTTAAGAGTTTGATAAGATATCTGATGAAGAGAAAAGGAATAGAGAAAGAAATAATCTAACATTAATTTCAAGAGATAGGACACAAGCTGAGAGTAAATCAGGACAAAGAACCTGTTGGAACAGAAATGCAAGACAGAGTAATAAGAACCAAAACAGTTCATGGCATCCACCAGGTGTTCTCTTTTAGTACATAAAACAGAGTCATGTTCCCTGAATCTCATCACTCTTCTCTTGTGAGTATTTTTGAAATTTCCTTTTCAAGTGTAAAATTAAGATGACCTTTTTAATGTCTTGTTTGGTCTCCAAAATGGTTTAGAAATAAAAGGATAATGGTGTATTCCCACTGCAAGTGACAGAAATTAGAGACCTTTCTTATCACCTTAAGTTTCTAACTTTTCAAGGTTAAATTATGACGGCACATAATGATGCCATTTTTAAGGTAGTTTAGGCTTTATGTGACAGTTTAAATGAAAGACCATTGCAAATGAAACTTCAGATGAGGAAAACTAGAAAACATTGGAATTATACTATCTGTGGAGTTCTCTTCTTATCCATCTGTGAAGGTTGGTCCTTATTTACCTAATGCCAAGAACAAACCTCGAAGTTATCCATCTCATATAATAAACAGAGTACATCATAGGGCATAGACAAATCAAGGAGCGTAACGCAGCCGAAAATCTTAATCTTTTGCAAAAAGTGGAAGGAGTTTGCTTTTTCTAGTTTTTCATTACCACATCCAGTGTCCAAAGTTCTTAGAGATAACCAATAAAGTTTTGAGATAGCTTCATTCGTATTGAAAATGGTTAAGTCTATTTTTGCTTTCTTCTGGATCTCTTTCCTTTCTTAATCTACACTTACGTGTTATCTCTTGTTATCAGTATTAAATGCGTTGTGTGTTTCCATGTGATCTTTTAGTGAAAACCGAGGCAAAAGAAACACACAGTACTTACATATTTCCACAGTTTTGTTCCCAGGGGAACAATGCTGTCCCTCTTCTTCCTCTTACCTCCTCTTCCTTTTCCATTCCTCTTACAGAATGATTTAACATTACCAGTAAGGTCTTTTGTTATTCTGCGTCAAGGTATTTCTGATTTTGCCCCGTTATTTTACGCTCATACCTAGTAATCAGATTGTATCCTTCTCATGCTTCATGAAAACTACTTACATGTTCCTCATTTCATTGATCCCTAGCTTGAAACCCTCTGGATGATGTATATTCCTGCACTGCAAAACCACAACTGAAAGACACTACCCTTTGAATATGTAGAGTACTATATAAACGAAGATTGTCTGAGATTCCTAGAACCTGAATTTCTCAAACATGATTCTCAAAGAGAGCAAATTTCAACTTAAATTATGTTTATTAGCAGTTTGTTTCCTATTAGGACGGTAAAGTTATTATGTCATAAAATAAACAGCACATATCCCGATTAAATATATCAAAACAAACAGCAACTTACGATTAAATTAATATATATGTATACAGAAAGGACTGAAACTGCAGAATATGGGCTATTCATTTAGAACTGAAGCAAAAATTGAATATTCAATGGAAAGACCATGATAAAATATTGTTGAATTAAACAATATGAGGATATCTTTTAGGAAACAAATAGAAAGCAGAATATTTTTTTTTACTTATATGATTCATAGGCAAGGGGAGGCAAATTCAGACTACAAGTCTTACTATTGGCCTTTCTTCTCTTTAAATTACTTTATTTTGTAACTTTATTATTCTTTCATATTAATGCACTTCAGATACATTTTATATAACAGCTTGTTTAAGAAGGATAAAAACTAAATCTATTATGCATTAAAATGTAATAACTATTCAGAAGGAAGTTCTGAGTTATTAACTCTGAATTATGAGTGATTCATAAGATTATATTACACAGGAGAGTACCAGCCTGTAACAGGAAACGAAAGTGACAACATCCAGCTCACAGTAAAGTTTAAATGTTTTAAATGTTTTATTATTTAAAATTTTTAAAGATGTATGTAATTATTTAAACTGCAATGTGACTAAGGCAGTAATATAGGGCTACTCTTCAAAAATAGAGCTATTCCTTCAATGATCTCATGTAATCTGAATCATGTGCATATGAGGCACTCTTTTTAAGTATTTGAAAATCAAGAAAAATATACCATTTTCTAGATTGCTCTCTCATACTTACCAAGACTGACATATTTAACAGTTTGGAGATAAGAGATTACAATCTGAATTCAGCCCTAGAAATGGTAAATAAATGTTTTGATTAACTGGAATTAAAAAGAAAAAAAATATTTCAAAAAGAAATATAATTCATTGGCATGTAGCAAACAGAACTATCAACTCCTTTCTCTATAGGAAGTGTAATGTATGCAGTACAATACCTGTATATGCAAACTGAACAAGATCCCACAGTGCATTGGGGTCTATGCCTTCCATTTTGATCTCTTCTTGCTTGGCTTCACAAACATCACTTGTAAACATGGCTGCAAAGTAGTCAGAGACAGAACTGAGGACAAGTCTGCAAAAAAGGTAGAAACTGGTATCATTTACACTGATACATATATTAGAAGTTTCATAAATAAAAAATATTTTAAAAACCATATTTTCATAGTAATTATCAATTACAAGGAACAATATATTATTAATACATATAAGCAGCAGCAAAATAAAGCATGACATTTAATTGTAATTTGTTTTTTCTTCCTGTGATATGAACCAAGTGGCACATTAGCATATGAGTATAAATTAGACATAGAAATTAGTAATCAGTCTTTCTGATAATTTTCCAATCATGCAGATGTACCAATTGTTAACAAGATAACCTCTAGTATCAAAGACAACTTATTAATGAAACATATTTCATACTCCAGAGGTACTTTTCATTGTTCTTAAAGGCCTATTTTTTATAAACTTTACTAACAATATGTGACTTTACACAATCCTTCAAAGTTCAGTAAAACTGTAAGTAGCTTAAAATTCTATTCACTAAAAAAAAAAATAATAGTAAAAAAAAATCATGTGTAATTCAACGCTTTTGAAAAGAAACATTTCCAAAGGAATATAGTTTCAAAATAGTTACAAAATTGTTGTTTGGGGATCTGTTGTAGATAAATCAAAGCCACAGAAAGTACCTGGTATGATTGTCATTACTGGGGCCTTAAGCTAAGGCATTCTTCTAGATACCATCTACAGTAATATTACGATTTTTCTAGGAGTGAATATTCACAGCTATCTTGAGCTAGAAATGTGGTACAGCTATAAATAGCATGCCACATGCTTCTGTAAAAGATGGCCACATTTCTGGTTGAACTCAAAAACATTATTATAAACACATTGACAAAAGCTACCAGAATCACAACTGGAGAACTTGGCAACCAGGAGAAAATATTTCACCATTTGTATATTGTTAAATATTTTGTCCAAAGGTGAAAAAAAAAAAAGATACTGAAGAATAACAAGTGACCGCTTATCAGTCAGTATGGTAATCGATCGCTTTTGCTCTCTAAGCTCATCCCAACAGCAAAGTAAAATATGACAGTTTGAATTGGCTTCATAATTTTACAGTGCTTTAAGCTACTGTATTTTACCTGCAAGTAAGGCAGCTTGAGAACATGTATAAGATCTTTACTCTGGCTCAAATGATGGACAATGACTAAATAGGTGTAGTATTTTTTATCACTTCTCATTTGTGTTCAACTCTAGCAATCATGAATTCTAGAAGTAAAGATACTAATTCATACTCAGTTCACATTTGCATTCATGCAATTAATAAAAAAAATAGACAGCTACAAAAAGATGAAATTAGAAATATACTTTGTTTCTACCACTTGAGACTCCTAATTCACTCTTTATTTATTTATTCTTTTACCACTGAGGAAGATTTGCTTCTATGTTTGTTTATTCATGGTCTAAACTGAGTATCACAAGTGTGTAATCAGTCAATCAAGATAACCATACAATTATGGATAACTAAAAATCTTATAACTCTTCATCAATACCTCTTTATAAGTGACTCGATTCATTGTTATTAGATGGTTGATTTAAAAAAAGAAAAATCCCAGCAAAAAGGAAAAACACATTGATGTTTTTCTATGAGATACAATCCCTCACAGCTAGCAGTGATGTAATTTAGGTCTGAGATTGAGATTTCCATTTGAGACCATTTTGCATTAGCTGTTGCTTCAGATTTATTAACAAGCATTTAAATTCAACTGTGAGTCTTCAGCTTGGTCACTTACTAAAAGTAAAGTCAAAACACTTTGCTGCATCTAAACTAATGGGCAAATTAAGGAACAGAAACTTCAATACACCAGTTAATGATCAATTGAAGTATTTTTAAAGACTAATATCTTATATTTGCAGTTTATATCATTTATGTTCAGACATTATTAATTATATAATATTCTTTTGTGTGTATTCTCAACTCAAAGATAACAAAACAGAGAGAGGACAGAAAATAAAAAACAGAAGGATGGCATCTCTTTCACAGACTTCTACAAATATCTGTAATTTTCCCCAGTTTGTCTGATGGATTATTCAGGGTGAGGAAAAAAAGATATCTAATGGATTCCGGTTTCAAACGAGCATTCAGTCTACAGGACCAGAAAGGATCCAATCCAAAGTGAAAAACTCTGAAAAATCTTGAAAAATACATAATACAGATGTCAGGTCCCATTTTAGTTACAGGTTTATCCCTACTGGTTTGCACCATCTGTCCAAGAAGATGGCTTACTTGACCAGAAAAGTTCTGTGAAGCAGCAGCTCACCTAAACAAGCAAGACAAGTTTTTGAACAGAGTGATGAGTGACGTTTTTAAGTCCCTTATGTTAATCAATAGTTAATATAAATAACAAAACAGCTATTTCACTAACAATATAAGCAAAAAGTTAACTGATTTCAAGACACAAACTTTTTTCTTTGGAAGCACTTCACAGGCTGAATTGAACACTTGACATGTTTTGTAAATCTTGTGTTCCAGTGTTAAGATAGAAAATGAAAAGTGAGAAATCAAAGGGATCAGTTAACCTGTAATGCTCTGCTACTTTTTGTAGCTCAGAAGGCTCAAAACAGCTCTAAAACTTGGTTTAAAGGCATGATGACCTATTCATTAAGAAAGGCCAGGTGTCTCAGGATGCCACCTTTTTTCAACTAGTGATCTGGCAGTGAGAATACATAATAAACTCTTTCACCTTTGAGAATCATAGCAGATAACTCATTGCTAAAAATAAGTTTGTGGACCCAGCAAGATTTTCTCCAGATTAAGGGACTTCTCTACTTTTATTGCAAGCAAATTTAGTCCGATATATTTCTGGTTTCTTTTATAAAACAGAATATAACTGATTCCTGTTGCTTTTTTTTTTTTTGTCCTATGACATCAGATTTTATTTTCCTCTATTATAGAATATTTCCTTGCAATTTTCACAACGGTTTTCACATACACCTTTGATATAGAATTCCCTCAACTTGCTTAGTGCATTTATTAATCAGAAGAAGCAAACAAATAAAAAAACAAACTTCAACCACTTATATTCTTTAAGCAAACTCTAATGTATTTTACCGCCAACTGAGTAGAATCTCAGATGTTACTTGGACTGAAAACTCCTAGGCATGATATAACTCTTTTCCTTGTATATTAAGCTACTTCATATAGGAGCTGAACATTCATTGCTTTTAAATGTGATTTGTTGCTCTGCAGAGGACACCAGCTGACACTGGGTGTCTTTACTGATAGTGGTGCTCTACAGCTCTTATAGCAGGCAAACATTTACTGTACATATAGAGAAGGCTTTCTGATTTTCTAAATTTTAAGGCTTGCAGAACATATATTAAGGTATATCCACGCATGCACTTCAAAAAAAAAATCAGTAGCAAAAGGAAGCAGGCACTGGCTGGCACTTCCAGAACAATTTTGGCAGTACAATCAAGACTGCTGTCTTTTCTGAGGAAAACACAACACAACAAAGGAGCAAGTTGTAGAACCGATCAACTGGTTTGGATTATACCAGGTAGTGATTACCTTTCCTGATGACTGTGGTACTCTCTCTCACCAGTTTACCAAATATAGAAAAAGCTATAAGAGCCTTGGAAAAAAATATAGCTAACAGTAAATTTAATCTAGCACATTGATTATTTTCTGCTCAGTACCAAAGATCCTTAGAAAAAATGATGTCCAGATGGCAATTTTTTTTTTTTGAGAACAAATATTGCCCGTTAACTTTAAATTGGCATCTCCTATCTGAGAATTCTGATACCTACTTCCATATTGTCCATAATTTGGAATCAGATATGCCATGTCTTTCCCTTCTTTTTCACTCTTCTTTCCCATGCAAGCTATTAAAATTGGTTCAATACACATGAAGTAGAAAATGGTATGATTTTCAACTCAGCTTCAGTAATACAGCAGAAACCCAAATCTTCTTGCTCTGTACTCCCTAGTGGACTGTGCAAAACTAAGTAAAGAGTGCTCGCTGTAAAAGCCATTGATACCTTGAGGAATTTTGCTTGTCAAAACCTGCATTCTATGTTTTATCAATGGTAAATGATTTGTTCTGCACTTTTCATTTTATTTTTTTAATCTGTTAATTATGCTCTTTAGACTCTATTTAACTTTACTTAAGATCAACATTAAATGTGTAATATTCATTCTCTATTGAAGAATTTGCCACTCTGTGTACCTTCTGCCTCCACCTGTTATCTAGTCGGTTTTTCAAATCTAGAATTCTTTGCCATCTGCCTTTCTTCGTTTGCAGTCAGGACACTGAAATGTTAATTTGGGCTTGTTACTGTTACAACTGCCTCCATCTTCTGAATACTTTTTTCAGAGTCAACAGGCAAAGGAAAAAGGGCAAGAAAGAAAACATGGTGTATCTAATGTATGCTACCCCATTACAAGCCTTGAGAACACTGAAGACTGAACAACAGTTAGAAAAACTGATGAACTGTCAGTTTTAACTTTGTAGAATGACTTTAGCTGATGAAACTATGAATCTGTAAGCACTAAACGACTAATAGATCCCAATTAGTAGTGACAAAAAGTTTAGATTACGTATTTGTCGTAGTAGTCATTTTCTAGCTGAAATGGAATCCATTGCCTAGCATTAGTAGCAAGACTTGCTGAAGCCTTAGGCTGCAAGCTGGGAACCTTCTCCTAGATATGCTTTCTGCTGGAATGAAGTTAATTTTCCTCTTAGTAGCTGATACAGTGCTGCATTTTTGATGTAGCATGAGAATAATGTTGATAACACACTGATGTTTTGGCTGTTGCTAAGTAGTGTTTATCCTAAGTCTAGGACTTTTTCAGTTTCTCATGTTCTACTAATGAGCAGGTGTGCAAGAAGCACATACCAGAAGATAAGGAGTCTACAACCGTCAGCAGAAGCTGCAGCTTGGCAAGAAAAGAACAGTTAACAGCCTGCCTGACTGAAGACAGAGAAAGAATTCAATACAGTGTTAGAAGACCCCAGACCAGAAATGATTATTGGACCAGAAGAGCGCAAGAAGAATGTGTGAAGAGCACATGAGACGCGAGTGTACAGATCATAAGGGTATAATAGTCCCGAGATTTCTTTGTCTGGAGTCTATCTCTGGAGGCGCTCAGCTTAAGTTGTTTTTCTGGCTGTACCATCTGAATAAATTATATTTTTAAGATTCGATGCCTGAAACTCTGCTACGGGAAACTTGGAGTTGAGTCTGAAGGAAGAGAAAGCACCTGAGAGTGAGTGTCTATGTGTGAGGAGTCAAAAGGGGCACCCTTCTGCTCACTGGAGTTGACCCTTGAGAAGGGACTTTGGTCCTAGCAGTTAAAGTCTCACATGGTGTGAGTGCAACTCTTTGAATGGTGTGTGAATACTTGAGCAGTGGCCTCTTCTTTAACATCTCAGTCATCTGAATGGTACAGAAAAGCAACTTAGTCTCAATATTAACATGCATTCAACTGACTTCTCAAAAACATGCTTTGTGCAAATCGTTCTACTATTCATTGTAAACGAATTTTTCTTTCAGAATTCAGAGCTTAAATTTGCCATTTTTTTTAAAATCGTATTTACGAATGCATATACATGAGCGTATATACATATATGCACACTTTGACAGTTGCATATTTTACAGACAAAAAAGGAAATAAAAAATCTGCAAAAAGTCACGTGGCAAAATTATAAATATTGCATTTTTTTTCCCCAGTCTTTGTAAATAAAAGCTGCTCCTGTGCAGTTAATAAACAGGAGATAATCAGAGAGTTAATTTGGTATTCAGCATCCACTCAGAACCATTACCATAGTGCAATCAGCTTGCTAACAATTCAGCAGCATCAGATGAGCTCATTAACATATCAGAAATTCCCATTTATTGGGTAAAGAAGTGGTCAATGAGCACATAACAGTCAAATTAATGAGAATTGTCTCATACTTCCCATCATAACTGTTAATATTGGCAGTCTGCCCTGTGTGTTTGTCTCATTTTGGAGAAAAATGGAACAGAAATGTAATGACAAACTTTTTTTTTTCCCTGACTATTTGAGTAATATTTATAAACTAACCTATTTGTAAAGGCAATTTCATCTGGAACAACTACAGAATAATAATAATAATAATAAATCCCCAAATAAGACACCAAAACATCTCCCCAGACCCATAGATAGCAGATGGAATTTTGAAGAGAATCAATGAAGCCTGAAACAAGAAAGCTTCCTTTTTGTCTTTACTCAAACATACTTTTCTTCCAATTTAATCTCTTATAGCACACAGCTACAAGTACAAGTGATACCAGTAATCTACACAATCTAAGTGATGTTCTCTCTTTGCCCTCAGGACCATGTCTTTTGAGTTTACATTCTCTTCGTTTCATCTGTTAATTCTTTCACTATCTCACAGACATTTAAGTGTAAATACAGTAAATGGCTCTTTATCTCTTCCACAGTACAAACTGGAACACAGTTTTACATCTCATTATATCTCTTAAGTTGCCACATAGTTTTTAGGAACATTACACAAATCTGACATTATCATTTCCACCAAACATCCAATGTCTACCACAGCTTTAGTTTTTTCCAGAGAAATGCACATATCACAGCCACCAGACTTGATAACCAAAACATTTTGCCAGTGTTGGTTTGCGTCCTTTTTTTCAGTTTTGAAGATATTTGCTATTGTAGTCAGTATTTTGAACTCTATGCTGTTTTGAACAAGTAGAAGGATGAAAAAAAAACAGAAGAAGATAGAAATATGAATCACGCAACTTTTCAACATTTGGGAATGAGCCAGAAAGGCAAAATGTCACAGTGATGAAGTGTCCAGGTTCCCACTGGAATAGAGTTAGTATTCTTCTTAGCACCCAGTGTTTTGGATTTAGTATGGGATTTGATATGAGAAGAATCATAGAAGAGTCTTCTATGTTCTGATGATCTTTGAGTTCCCTTCCAACTCTAATCATTCTATGATTCTATGATTCTATGATCATCTAGTTCCAATCCCCCTGCCATGGGCAGGGAAACCCTCCACTACACCAAGTTGCCCGAAGCCTCATCCAACCTGGCCTTGAACACTTCCAGGGATGGGGCATCCACAGCTTCTCTGGGAAACCTGTTCCACTGCCTCACCACCCTCAGAGCGAAAAATTTCTTCCTTATATCTAATCTAAATCTGCCCTCTTTCAATTTAAAGCCATTGCCACTTGTCCTATCACTATACACCCTTGTAGAAAGTCCCTCTGCAGCTTTCCTGTAGGCCCCCTTTAAGTACTGGAGGGCTGCTATAAAATCACCCCGGAGCCTTCTCTTCTCCAGGCTGAACAGCCCCAACTCTCTCAACCTGTCTTCATAGCAGAGATGTTCCAGCCCTCGGATCATCTTTGTGGCCCTCCTCTGGACCTGCTCCAGCAGCTCCATGTCCTTCTTGTGTTGGGGACTCCAGAGCTGAATGCAGTATTCCAGGTGGAGTCTCACGTGAGCAGAGTAGAGGGTCAGAATCACCTCCCTTGACCTGCTGGCCACACTTCTTTTGATGCAGGCCAGGATGCGGTTGGCTTTCTGGGCTGCCAGTTGACATTGCCGGCTCATATTGAGCTTCTCATCAACCAGCACTCCCAAGTCCTTTTCCTCAGGCCTGCTCTCAATCGATTCTCCGAATGTTGATAACATATTGATATTTATAGTTGTTACTGAGACATCAAGGATTTTTTCAGCTTCCCTTGTTTTGCCAGTGTGCAAGAGCACAAGAAGCTGGGAGGGAGCATAGTCAGAGCAATGGACTCTCAAGTCCTACCTTAGAATTTGAGTTTAGATTTAGGATTGAGGCGCAAATTAGCTGATGGAATATTTTATATCATGCAACGTCATGCCCAGTATATAGATGAGAGTTGGCCAGGAAGCCCTCTTCTTGCTCTTGGGATCTTTCTTCAGGGATTTCACTCTTCCAGGATTGCAGTTTCGGGACTTCGCTGTTTGAAGATTGCTAGCCAGGACAAGACGGGCATTGATCAGCAGGTGGTGAGCAATTACACTGTGCATCACTTGTTTGTATCTATTATTATATTTTTATAGATTATAATTTATTTTTATATTTTTATTCTTATTTTTGTCATTATTACTTTTAATTTTGATTTATTTCAATTATTAAATTCTTCTTATCTCAAACTACGAGTCTCCTTCCTTTTTCCCCTTTAACTCTCTTCCCCATCTTCTGAAGGTGGGGGAGGGTGAGCAGGAGACTTCAAGGTGTTTAGTGGCCAGCCAGGTTAAACCATGACATGAAGATAAGAGCTGATGAGGATCAATTAAGACGTAATCACAAAGCAGAGCTCAGTAAAAAAAAAACTCACATCTTCAGACACAACATACATATTTGAATGTAGAAAGACAACACAATCAACAGTGATCTATTTGTGGGCTTAATGATTTTATTTATTCACTATAACTCCAAAAGGAAGAGGGGAAAAAGCTTGTAGAAGAAGGAAAAGTTCAATTTTAGCTCCTTTGGACTATTGAGAAAAATGTCAGAAACATGGAGATTAAGCTTGACGAAAGTACAGAGATAGATCTGTGAAGTCATTAGAATAAGTGACTGCTTAAATATTTAGATTTTTTTTAAGGTCTATTTGTCATCCTTTTATTTTATTCTAGTTCTTTCTACAAAATGATACAATAGAGCATCATTACTAATTTACCTTCACAATTCATTCTTCCATTGACCTCACTCTGGTCATATCCTTGTGTGTGATCTTCAACACCTTTTTTCATGGTGGGCTGTCAGGTCTTGCTGACCCTTGCATAGCCTCCTTTGTCATTCTGTCATCTACCTGGTTTGTTTGTTTGCTTTATTTATTTTTATATTCAATATCATTTAACTCCCTCCCTTTTTTTTTAACAATTCAGTTTGAAAAGGGACTCAGTCCCCTAAATATAGGTGTCAAGTGCCAATTTCAGATATTTTAGACTGTCTGCATCATCAGCATAGGCCTGGCACAGACCTATGAAAACCCTGAACCCTTCTGGACTGCATGATGAAAGCCAGGCAGCATAACTCAAAGTACCTCAGGAAAGATTATGCAGCTGAACGTTGCTTTTTGCTTTCTTCCTAAGACATCTCATCCTTGTTTCTTTCACCCTTCAAAGTCCATTTCAGTTGCTGCACCTACTTCCATTCCATAAAGCAGTAACATTAGTACTCTGGTTTAATAATTTTGCATCTTGATAATAAACAATGTCATTTAGTCCTTGAAAATCTCTCTGCAGTTCTTCTTCAGCACATCTCTTTTAAATTTGCCTTTGAATAGCCAGAACATTGCATTGGGTTTACACAGCAAGTTTTGGAAGCAAGAGGGCTGCAGGAGTGGCTTCTGTGAGAAGACATGAGAGGTTGTCTCCATGTTGGACAGATCCAAGCAGGGAAAGAGTGTGGGGAGGAAGGACAGGCAGAGACAACATGTGATGAACTGACCACAACCCCCATTCCCTATCTCCCTGTGTCACTCATGGAGAGGAAGTAGAAGAGCCAAGAGTGAAGTTGAGCCTGGGAAGAAGGGGGCAGGAGGGAAAATGGTCTGAGTTTTGCTTTTATTTCTCAGTATCCTAGTCTTTTATTAACTCACAATAAATTAAATTAATTTCCCCCAAGTTGCATCTGTTTTGCCTGTGAGTAACTGGTAAGTAATCTTCCTGTTCTTATCTCAACTCATGAGTTCTTCCATCTTATGTTCTCCCCCTGTCCTGCTGAGGAGGAGGAGGAGTGATAGAGGAGCTTGGTGGATATCTGGCAATCAGACAAAGGCGTTTAGGTAGCTTAAGCTATAGTTCTCCATTGATTAGAATGAGATTAGACACACGGCCATATCAAAATCAAAACTCAACTGGATTACCAACTTCAAATTCTCAGAAATTATCTTCAAAACTCAAGGTCTATTTCTGCATGTGCAAAACCTTTGACTAATGCATATTAAATTGTGTGAATTTAAGGTCTTTTATGTCTGAAGAAGGTCCAAATAAAATCAGAAGTGTTCCTTGTGCAGATCACAGAAATTAATTTGAAAATATTAATGTCACTCTCAGCATTAGGAAATACTCTTTATCTACTACACTTTCTTCTTTAAAAAAAACCCCACACAATCTAGATTAATATTGAAAGCTTATCTAAATTGCCTTGCTGCTTTCTCTCTGAGAGCAGGATTTTTTGTTGTTACTGTTGTTCTGTTACAACCATATTACTCGAATAATTTGGTTTTAAACTCAGGGACAGTAGGTCCACAGTTTAGATGCAATGTTTGACTTGGGATGATCCTCAAATCATAATTACAGATACCTGAGAGTGAACATAGGGCAGTTGTACTGCTTATACTGTGTGCTTTCCACGAGCATCTGTTATTAATGCAAGAAAACAAGCTGAGTTTTAGGACTGTATATTGTTCATTCTGCTTCTTTCTCCTTCTGCCTTTAAAATGCTTTTCCTTCTCTGCCTAGATCTTTATCATTTCATCGCTCCTTTCAGCTTAACTTTCTCCACACATTTTTTTCATTTTATTGATAGTTTTATTCTTAAACTTTACTTCTCTATAATAGCACCCAAAACACTCCTTAGAGAACTAAAAAAGAGAACATAAATTACAGTTTGTTGAAAAATGTTTATTAGATTTATCAGGATCATAGCAAGTAAAAGCTATTACTTCAGAGCTAAAGATCCGAAAAGTCTAGACAGTCAGTATTTACAGCGAAAAATTTAAATTTTGTTTTGAAAGAAGTATTTTTGCTTTTCATCAAAACACTTGCAGAAAGATTTCAGTAGCCATACAAAGAATTTATTTGGTTTATATGTAACTCGTAATTTTCTACTCATTCTATGCTACCTTTGCTACTACAGTAAGAGTCCCCTCTGACCCTGACCTTGAGTATCAGAAAAAACACAAATGCCTATGTTTCTTTGATATTAAGTGAAAATAGCAAGTAAAGAACTCAGATTTCTCATTATAAACTCAACTATGTGTCAAGGTTCGATGTGTGTGTGTAGGGGGGAGGGTTCTGGTGGCAGGAGAGGGGCTTTGCTCCCCGTGACCTCCCTGGTTTTGGAACCGGGTTAGGCCTGGTTCTGGCCACCAGATCAGACTGCCATCCCCCTCGGGGTTGAGCCAATCGGCGCCTCTGCGAATTGCCCTATTTAAGTCGGGACAAAGGAACCGGAAAAGGTGCTTTGCCCAGGAGCGAGGAGAGAAGGGAGGAGGGCACTGCCCCCGCTCCCTGGCTCCCGGCCGGGCAGCTGCCTGCGTCGGGCCGGTGCCGCCCACTAAGGATGGCGGCAGCGGAGCCAGCTGGGGAACTCGGGGAGCGCCCCAAACCCAGGGTGCCCACTGGGCTGAGTTCATCCGGAGAGGACTGAGAACTGAGAACTGAGAGAAACGTCCGCATCGACACCAGGTCAGTGAGGATGGAACGGGAGGAGGTGTGCCGGAGCCGAGTTTCCCCTGCAGCCAGTGGTGAGATGGCAGGCGGCCCCCCTGAAACCAGGACAGCCTCGGTGGAGCAGAGACCCACTCGCAGCCCATGGAGATGAGATGTCTGAGCCTGAGGATGGTCGTGTTGGGACGCACGACAAGGTAGAGAGGCATCTGGAGTCTGCGTGATGACCCACGCCGGAGCGAGTGGCAACAACTCCCTAAGAATCTGAGACTGTGGTAAAGCATCCTGCAGGATGGATTGCATCCTGCAGGTAGGACTCACGCTGGAGAAGTTTGTGGATTTTTCCTTGTGAGTAGGGGATCCACTGGAGCAAGGGAAAAGGGTGTAAGGATAATCCTTTAAGAGAGAAGCGGCAGTAACAGCATGGGATGAACTGACCTGCACTCCCCTAGTCTCTGCCCCCCTGC
This sequence comes from Tauraco erythrolophus, assembly GCF_009769465.1. Taxonomy (NCBI): domain Eukaryota; kingdom Metazoa; phylum Chordata; class Aves; order Musophagiformes; family Musophagidae; genus Tauraco; species Tauraco erythrolophus. The sequence continues at coordinate 92,270,986 of NC_141465.1, read as the reverse complement.
GCCGCTGCGGGGAGGAGGTAGAGCCGGGAGGAAAAGGAAAGGGGAGGGAGGGAAGGAAGTTGTCGGTTTTAAGATCTGGCTTTGTTTCTTTTACCCTCTCAAGTAACCGGTTTTGTTTCCCTTTGTCCTTTTAAGTAATTGTTAATAAATTGTTTTGCTTTAAGAAAACCAAGACTGTTTTGCCCGGGACCATGGTTGGTGGGTGCTCCCTCTGTTCTTGTCTCGACCCTCAGTCCCCTTATTACATTTTTCTCCTCTCCACTTTACTGGAGTGAGAAACCGGTTGCGTGGAGTTTAGTTGCCAGATCGGCCTAAACCATGACACTATGCTGGACAATATTAAAACAACAACAAAGTAGATTTCTTGGTTTCTTTTCATTCACAATTTTGAGTTCTCATCAAGTGCAATGAAAGTCAGAATTGCGAGTTGAGAATGTAATTCTCCTATTTTTTTTTTTTCTGGTTTTATTAAATTTTTTGTTTTATTGTAATCCAGTCTTTGTTATATGGGACCATTTTGTTTTAATTGAGTAGGGATAGGTAAATTCTATGCTTATATCACTCTTCTTTTTCTTTTTTTTTTCCTACAGCATTCAGTTCCTGTATTGCTTTGTGCACCATCTTGGTCAAAATCTAATTTATGGTTTAAACCTTAGTCTGAGTTTAGAGCTGCCAATAGCATTTATGCAATCCTGGCTGGAAGCTTTAATGAACTCTCCAGTGCAAATCTTCAAGGTCTATGTATCATTTACATTGACTTTGGCTTCTTTCTTTTTAGTATTTTTGATGTTTATTCAGCAGCTGTAGAATACAGTATTTCAAGTATAGCATTTAAAAATAGTGCAATTCAAGTGAGTGGTTTTCATTCAAAACAATCAAATTATTTGTGGCACATCCATAGGCACAATTTCAAGTTGACTTCTCTAATTACAAGTTTTTTAAAAAGTAGGCTAGGAAATATTTATTTTGCGTTCCCAAGAACATATAAAAAGCCTGCTTGCAGAGCACAATGCATAATCAGTATTTGTGGAGTTTACAAATTTGAATACTTCATGATAGGTAGAAGTTTGGAAGTGTTCAAGGCCAAGTTGGACAACATTTTGAGTAACCTGGTCTAGTGGAAGGTGTCCCTGCCCATTGCAGGCAGGTTGGAACTAAATAATCTTGAAGGTCCCTTCCAACCCAAACCATTCTATGATTCTACGATCCTATGATTCTATGATTATTGCTTGATTAAGAATTTTCTTCTACCTTGAAAATAAATGATGTTTTGATCATGTCACTATAGCTCTGAATAACATTTACGTTCCAAGGGTTTTGTGTTTCAGACGACATTTACTAGCTGCAGTCTAGTTAGACTTGTGGAACTGCATTTGGCTTATTGTAACTTGAATAGAAGAAGGAAGTATGAACTACAGTGTTGGTTTTATTGATTTGTTCATTTTGTAAGAGCAATGCCTGAGTTCCTTCTATTCCAGGCACTGCAAAGTTACACTATGTTTCTTGTCTTAAAAAGGTTGTATTCTAAATCAGAGGTACAGAAAATGAGAAAAATATATATAGCATGCATCTCCAGAGTGAGTGGAGAAACTACAAACTCCATGTTCATAATATTTTAAAATTAGAATGGACTGTTAATAGTGCAACAGCTTAACTGAAGGGAAAGGAAATTATTATTCAGGCATTTTTCTCTCTTTAAGGTATTTTACATTTTTGCATTTGATAGTTATCTATACACATTACAGCAATATAACAAAAAAAAATATATTTACTTAATTCTTCAGGTTTATTTAAATGTCAGCTACTTTACCTCTCTGAAATGCCTGCTATAGAGGTCTTCCTACTTTCTCAGTAATCTTTTTGGTTGCTTGTTCATCATTACAATACTTGATTGGTTTGTACTTCCTTTTGCTATTCCTTCATTTGAAACATTACACCTGTAACCTCTTTAGTGGAAGATTAGATTACACAAACACAATGTTCAGGGGCCAACAAAAAGCTTAAGCACATTATAACTTTAAAGCTGTTTGAGTCACCTGAACAGTGAAAAGTAGCTATAATAAGATTGAGAGTTTGGCATGATGCCTCCAAGTGGGGAACTAGAGCTCAGTGACTATGTTTTATGATCTCCTTTCTAATCTGACCTTCTCACATTTTTTGTCAGAAAAAAAAAAACATAATGAAAATCTAAACAATCAAAAAACAAAAAGCAACACCAACGACACAAATTAATTTGGCAGCAGTCAGGCTATGACCAGAGCTTAACTGACGTTCTTCCTATAAAAGTGTCAGGTTTTAGACATTTTACGGCACAGCAATAACATCTCTTCTGGAGAAAAAGCTATTTAAACAGATAATCAAAGGACATATCACGATATGTGACTGGAGAAGAGGGGAAAAAAGAATAAGTATGATCAGGAATGGAACCGGAAATGACATACAGATTATAAACTGTGGAGGGATCTGAAGAAATGCACAAGAATCAACAGGAGAGTAACTATTTTTGATGTTTTTCACTTCATTTGATGCAATATAATGGCATTTCTTAACTGAATTTTTATTTTTATAGAGAGAGGTACAGTGAGACTACATTATTACATAAAACGTTTTTCTGTGCTTGGTTTTTACACTATTATTTTGTTTTAATTTGATCTAAATCAGGATAATTAAGAAAAATATCACTTTCATATTTTTTCTTGAAAAATGTGTTTTGCCCTCACTTTCTGAAAGTCATTCTTATTGTACTATATTGTAGCATATTAAATCTATTGCATTCTCTTAGTCTATTAAAAAGAAGAGACAATATGTGAAAACCATTACTTTTTAGGCAATAATTTTGATTATATTGTGTTTATTAATTTGTAACTTATTCAGTATAAGCTATGGCTTGTAATATCACAGGAAGTGATCCTGCCCCTGTACTCGGCACTGGTGAGGCCGCACCTGAAATATTGTGTCCAGTTTTGGGCCCCTCGCTTTAAGAGAGATACTGAGCTCCTGGAGCGAGTCCAAAGAAGGACGACTAAACTGGTCAAGGGGCTGGAAAATAAAACTTATGGGGAGCGGCTGAGGGAGTTGGGGCTGTTTAGCCTGGAGAAGAGGAGGCTGAGGGGAGACCTGATTACAGCCTACAAATACTTGAGAAGGGATGGTGGGGAGGTAGGGGAAGGACTCTTTACATTAGTTTTGGGTGACAGAACAAGAGGAAATGGGTATAAGCTTAGTCAGGGGAGATTCAGATTGGATGTTAGGAAGTATTTCTGCTCTGAAAGGGTTGTCAGCCACTGGAATAGGCTGCCCAGGGAGGTGGTTGAGTCCCCATCCCTGGTTGTGTTTAAGAATAGGGTGGATGATCTACTTGAGGATATGGTTTAATGGGGATTAGGGATGGTTGGACTCGATGATCTCTAAGGTCTTTTCCAACCTAGAAATCTATGAATCTATGAATCTATGTTTTAATTGTATTTTAAAATGGGGGTTCATTTTACTAGGATAAGATTTTATAAACTTTGTACAGGGTATGTTCTACCAAACTTCTACCTATCATGAAGTATTGAATTTATAAACTCCACAAATACTGATTATGTATTGCCTTCTGCAAGCAGGCTTTTTACATGTTCTCAGAAATGCAAAACAAATATTACCTAGCCTACTTTGTAAAAAAACTTGAAGTAGAGGAGACACCTTGCTGGATCTGCTCCTGACAAATCTGGGGGGAAAAAAAGGCGAAATCTGATGGCAAACTTGGCTGCAGAGATCATGACACAACAGAATTTAAGACAATGGATCATGAGAGAAGTTACTGAAATGAATAGAAAATTACAACTCTGGACATAAGAAGTAACTTCTGATTGAGGTCAAATGCAAAATGGGAATACACGGAAGAAATGACATGGAAGAAATACAGAGGTATTGCCCCAACATGCAAAAATTGAATTAGAGAAGCAAGGTCTGATGCAGAGGAAGCTAGCAAGGGATGTGATGGGAAAGAAGGGTTTCTGTAATTATCTTGTCAGCAAAAGGAAGACTACTGAAAATTTTTGTCCACTGCTCAATAAAGCCTTCTTTCGCCCAGTCTTTTTTCTTTTTGTTTTAGTATGATCTGCTTTCAGGCCTCCCAGGTCCCTGTGCCTAGTGGCAGGATCTGCATGGAATAGCTCACAGTAGAGGAAGACGAACTTAGGGTACAGTTAAGCAAATTAGACTTACAGGAATCCATGGGACGAGAGAGGATGTGTTCAAGGAGCAATGGCTGAGGGAGCTCAGTAGTATCACTGAAAGGCCACTCTCTCTTATCTTTAACAGATGATGATAATTTGCAAGAGGCTTCTGAAGACTGGAAAAGACAATTTCAATGTCCATCTCAAAAAGGAATATGTGAGTAACTATAGACTGGTTTGCCTTACCAAGAAGATCATGGAGTAAATTCTCCTGAAAGCCACATTCTAGATCACTAAAGACAGTGAGGATAATGAAAAACTTGAACAGGCTGCCATGAGGGGAACCTCAACAAGTCACAATATTTAAAAACTAACCGGGTATGACCTTCAACAGCCTAATCTTTAACTTTGACCCTGCTTTAAGAATGGTGAATTGAATCAGACTTTAGAAGGTCTCTTCCAAATTAAATTTTATTCTAGGATTGTAATGGCGACGTTAAAAATAAAGAGCCTTTTTCTGTGCTTCTCCAGCCACACCTGTCTGAAACAACTTGAGTATATACTGTAAAAAAATCCCCCAAAATTCAGAACATCCTTCACTTCATTTTATCTTGGACAAAATTCTAGTTTATTCAGAACATAATCTTTCCAACTTTGCATAATTCAACCATTGTTTTTGCGAGTTCTTTGGGATTTGATCTTTTGACTATAGACCACAGAGAAGTGGAAAATCAAATGTAAAGCGGTCTGTAGGTTTATTAGAAAATCTAAATAAGATTTTGGCTATTATTCCATGGTCAATCTTCTTATTAAGGTGTTTTTCCATCTCCAGAAGGATTTAGATATGCTGTAGAATTGAAATGACAAATGTGAAATCAAATTTACTACTGAAAGTTAGGCATATAAGTATGAACAGCTGTCTTAAAATGAGGAAAGAATGAACTAAACAAATAAAAAAAAAACCTACAGCTTCTTCTATCTGCTTCATGACAAACTATGCAGTTTACCAAACCATTCAAAATAGGCAAAAAATATACTGGTAAAAAATGTAGCAGTATATTTTATATCATTCATATTAAACAGGGCAAATGAAAGCAATTTTGGAATATTTCTATGTATATAATAAGTATTTTTTCTATCAGTTTAAAAATGTAGATTCAGACTTTTTTATTTTTACCTCATCTGTTTTGAAGAATGTGAAAAGTAAAAATAGGCCAAGTAACTGTCAAGAAAGAACAACAAAATCTTAATTATTTCGGAAAAACTGGGTTTATTTTATTTCAGTAATGTATATGGATGTAAAATTGGACACAAATTAGAAGGCCTTAGATCATTATTGTCCTGGTTTTAGCTGGGACAGAGTTAGCTCTTCTTTTTAGCAGCTAGAAGAGCTTTGTGTTTTGGTTTTACTCAGAGGCTTGCTCTGAGAAGAATGTTGATAGCAAGTTGATGTTTGTGGTTGGACATGAAACTCCAAGGACTTCTCAGTGTGCCGTGTTCTGGCCGGAGTGCAGAGGCACGGCGGGATAAGGGGGGAGCATAGCCAGGACAAGGGGAACACGATTCCCCTTGTGATTTGTAGTGGAACTTAAGATTGAGGGCCAAACTGGCCAATTAGTATTCCATATCATGCAGCGTCATGCCCAGTATAAAAGCGAGGGTCAGCCGGGAAGAAGGGGTTTTGCGCTTTGGCTCTTTTGCACTTTTGCTCTTTTGCGCTTGCTGCGCTGTTGCTCTGCTGTTTTTCTTTCTTTTCTCTCTCTCTCTCTCTCTGCCTCTCTCTATTTCGGGGCCTCGCGTCCGTCCGGGATTGCAGCTTCGGGACAAGACAGGCTGCGGATAAGAGGGGGTGGTGAGCATCTACACTGTGTATTACTTATCTGTATTAAATTGTTCTTATCTCAACCCACGGGTTTCCCGTTTCTCCTTTAATTCTCTCCCTCATTCCTGGGGATGGGGGAGGGTGAGTGACCGGCTGTGTGGGGTTCGATTGCTGGAGCAGCCTAACCCACGACAATTATCCTTCCAGTTCTGTTTTTGATGGAAGGCACCTTAAGGCAAATCTCGCAACTCCGGAACACTGTAAATGCAGATGGACAGAAGGACTGATGTTTGTTTAATATTATTCCCTCTGTACTTATACTCATAAAGGAAAGACCTCACCATAAGAGAGACATAGATTTGTTGGAGCGTGTTCAGAGGAGGGCCACAAAGATGGTCCAGGGGCTGGAGCACCTCTGCTACGAGGACAGGTTGCAGAAGCTGGGATTGTTCAGCCTTGAAAAGAGAATACTTCGGGGGGACCTAATAGCTGCCTTCCAATACCTGAAGGGAACTTACAGGAAGGCTGGGGAGGGACTTTTTACAAGAGTGTCCACTGACAGGACAAGGGGAAATGGGTTTAAGTTGAAGGAGAACAGATTTAGATTAGATCTTAGGAAGAAATTCTTCAGTACGAGGGTGGTAAGACTTTGGAATAAATTGCCCAGAGAAGTTGTGGATGCCCCCTCTCTGGAGGTGTTCAAGGCCAGGTTGGACGGTGCCTTGAGTAGCCTGGTCTAGTTGAGAGGCGTCCCTGCCCATGACAGGGAGGTTGGATTAGATGATCTCTGAGGTCCCTTCCAGCCTATGCCATTCTATGATTCCATGATCTTGGTGATTTATATAAAAATGGCACCAGACCACAACTACCAGGGGTGCATAAAGTGCCAGATGCATAATACATTTAACAGTGGCAAAAAGCCTGGAACATAGGGCTGTGTCAGTTGCCAAGTCAGTGGGTAGAAATTGCTGGGGACTTTGCTGACATCTGGGAATCCAAGTATATCAAGGCAAGGGAGGAACACCAAAAATGGCAGCTCTTAGAAGATAAAGGAGTAGAAACAATGTCTTCAGAATAAAAAACACTGAAAGAAGAGGAGAAAGATTTCTATGTTTATTACAGCTGATAATCTAAAAACAAGCGGACTCCACTTCATGTGTGCTGCAAACTACCTAGATCAATCTGTTACTCCTTGTTAAGTGGAGATATTTTCTCATTTATTATAATTATTGGTGCAAATCGAATATTTTAATGAAGCTTTCTGTCTGGTTTTACTTTTTAGTATTTGAACAATAGCTTTGGCTTTACACTCTTGTATATTGCACCTGTTTTAAATTATTATTATTGTGGGAGTTGGAATATAGAATATCCAACTTTTCTGTAAAATGGAAAAGAATAGTCTCTGTGCCCATCTTCACTCAGACCAGAAGGAGCTTTGTAAGGTTCAAGTTGCCAAGATGACCTTAGAGTATTCCTCTACACCAGAAAGTTAATTTAAGAACTCATAAATACATTGGGTATTTTTCGTTTTTCCTGCTGTGGAGCTATAGTCCTGCTGTGGATTTAATACCTCAGCAGAGAAACCACGGCACAAGCAGGGAATAGGTCATCCTTAGTTTGCAGCCTTATAGAGAGTTCAAATGTAAAAAGACATGCTAACCCAGAACCTCAAAAGTATTCTCTGTATTTTAATATAAACTCTAGGCATGGACTTTTATTTGCATACACTAAAGCAAAGGCTAAGACCAAAATCTCAATGAAGAATAACTATTTTAAGCTGTAATTACAATCCAAACCCAAGCATAGTTGCATATATACTGGCTTCTTTAGTACAAGATAATCTCCTAGAATTTTAAAAATTATAATGTCATTATAATTTTCATACTCATAATTATCATTAAAAGTAATTAAGAGATTTGTCAGTTCATTCAAAGAAACATTTCACGGGAAGTTAGTGTTCAATATTATTTCCCTGTAAGTGTCTGAGAGACTCTGTATGACAGACATCAGAATATCATGATCTTAAGCTCAAAATGACGCTGTGTTCATGCTGTGTCTGGTGTACCTGTACAGCATCTCATTTCAGAAATTTCCATTCTCCTCACATATGAACAGCATCACAGCAGGGAGACATGTTTGGCACACTCCCAATAAAACGTTTGCTAGCTGAGTGCTACTTGAACTTTTGAAATCTGAACAAAAAAGTCCACCTTCAAAGGCCCAACCTTCAAATATCACCCTCTGTAGCTACTCACATTTGTGATGTTTAAACAAAGAGGGAAGCAGGCATGAGTGGCCACAGAAAACACTGGTTTAAGAAATAAGCACACACAAAACATTTACTTTTGTAGTTTCAGTATCTTACGCTTATATCCTACCTATGTGCAGGTATCTTGCGATTCCCAGCAATCAGGATAACGTCACAGAGCTGCTGTTGCTTTAGGTAGCTCTCCATCTTTCTGAAGGTTTTCTCTGCATGGTGAACAGCCTGGTAGAATTCCTCGGAGCTACACGAATCCATGTCACAGTGGGGCGGCAAGGGGTGGCTGGCTCCTGACAGTCTGTAAACCACAAGAAAAAGTCCATGTTGATAAGATGTGACCAGTTCCTAGACTTCATCACAGGCTTCTAGAATCTGATATAAGTAATCAATTAATCCTTCCCAGTTCTCATCACTAGAATCATAGAATCATAGAACGGTTTCAGTTGGAAGGGACATCAAAGATCATGTAGTTTCAAGCCCCCTACCATGGGCAGGGACACCTTCCACTACACCAGGTTGCTCAAAGCCTCATCCAAAATAAGTGCCTGCAATGGACAATTTCCTTAGTATTGGTGCATGTGGGACTTTGAAGGCTGAGGATCATTGACTGAAAGGTTTTATGTGGGCAGAAAAAGCTGGCAGGAGACAGCATATCAGGAGCTGCGTTGACAGCTTAATTGGTCTTCATGGGTATTATACTTTCCAGTAATTGTACTTAGGGAATTTACATCTCCTAGATTCTTCCTTAATGAATTGAGGAAATTCTCTGTTTGTTGACATCTATGTGCAAGTGTTATAGGAATCATAGAATGGTTAGAGTCGGAAGGGACCTCAAAGATCATCTAGTTCCAACCCCCCTGCCATTGGCAGGGACACCCTCCACTACACCAGGTTGCTCAAAGCCTCATCCAACCTGGCCTTGAACACTGCCAGGGATGGGGCATCCACAACTTCTCTGGGAAACCTGTTCCAGTGCCTCACCACCCTCAGTGAAAAATTTCTTCCTTAGATCTAATCTAAATCTGCCCTCTTTCAGTTTAAAGCCATTGTCCCTTGTCTTATCACTACATGCCCTTGTAAAAAGTCCCTCTCCAGCTTTCCTGTAGGCTTCCTTTAAGTACTGGAAGGCTGCGATAAGATCTCCCTGGAGCCTTCTCTTCTCCAGGCTGAACAGCCCCAACTCTCTCAGCCTGTCTTCAGAGGAGAGGTGTTCCAGCCCTCAGATCATCTTCATGGCCCTCCTCTGGACCCGCTCCAGCAGCTCCATGTCCTTCTTGTGCTGGGGACTCCAGACCTGAATGCAGTTCCAGGTGGGGTCTCACGTGAGCAGAGTAGAAAGGCAGAATCACTTCCCTCGACCTGCTGGCCACGCTTTTTTGGATGACGCCCACGATACAGTTGGCTTTCTAGGCTGCCAGTGCACATTGCCAGCTCACATTGAGCTTCTCATCCACCAGCACTCCCAAGTCATTTTCTTCAGGGCTGCTTTCAATCCATTCTCTGCCCAGCCTGTACTTGTGCTTGGGATTGCCCTGACCCACGTGCAGGACCTTGCACTTGGCCTTGTTGAACTTCATGAGGTTCTCACAGGCCCATCTCCCCAGCCTGTCAAGGTCCCTCTGGATGGCATCCCTTCCCTCCAGCGTGTCCACAACACCATACAACTTGGTGTCATCTGCAAACTTGCTGAGGGTGCACTCGATCTCACCGTTCATATCGCCAACAAAGACGTTAAACAGTGCCGGCCCCAGTACTGACCCCTGAGGAACACCATTCCTCACTGGTCTCCACTTGACATTGAACCCTTGACCACAACTCTTTGAGTGCCACCATCCAGCCAATTCCTCATCTACCAAGTGGTCCATTCGTCAAATCCATGTCTTTCCAGTTTAGAGACAAGGATGTCGTACAAGAAGTACAAGTTGAAAAAATCTCACTGCATTGGGAGCAACAACCAAAGTTGTAAGTTTTTAAAACTGAAATGATTTTTTTTTAGCACAGTCATGGAAGTAATCAATTTCTTTCTTCTTTGATGAAGTTATAAAAAATATAAATATAAACCACAATCAGAAATTCAGTATATTCATGTTAATGTTAACAGTATAGCTGTATCTTCATTGTTAAACTATGATTGGGCTCATTAATTTTACTTAGCATCTTAGAGCAAAATTATTTTACAGATCTAAACAATCTATTTGTTTTTCTTAAATATTAATATGAATACACAAAATAAATAATGGAAAAAACAATAGTATCTTTCCAATGATTCTAAGAATGCCTACTCTATTTCATTTCTTCACCTTCACATTCATTTTAAACCACCTGGGAAAGAAAAATGTAACTCTAATTGACTTAATTTGTAATGAATTGGGAATATTCCATGATGATAAATTGCACACCTACTTTTTAACCAAAAGGCTCATTAATACACAGTGAATTTAGAATACAAAGATAATGATGTCTACAATGAAAAAAAAAAAACGGAAGAAAAAATAGAAACAGAAGAAAAATGCAATTATTTTTTCAATACATATAGCTGTATATTCCTAGTTCAGATTTACTCTGTTCAGTATTTCTGGTTCAGACCTTTACTGAAAAAAAGAAAATGTGTCAGCAAGTACTAGCCCTTGAGGAAACTAATGCTAGCACTTGCAAATAATTCACGACACAGACGATACTCTCTCCTTTTACAAATACATAATGAAATTGTTTCAAATGAAAGCTGGAAGGTTTTATATACCTTGTGGTGTTGAAAATGGAGGATTTCATAGATGAAGCTGATGATGTTTTTATTTCGACTAGATAAATACAAAACAACTTACATAATCAATAGAAGAGCATCAGAGGACATATTTTAATCCAGCACATCAAACAATATTACCAATTAATTCAAACCAATCTCATTTTATACATATTCTATTGAAAGACAAATATTAAGAAGCACATAAATATTTTCAAGAATTTACAATAATAATACAATAGTTTCATTATATAGGGGTTGAATTCAGTAGGTACTATATGCTAAGAACAATATTAATAGACCTGTAAGATACCACAATCTCCAGGTGCTGGAAAAAATTGAAAAGTGCATAAATATAATAATATGAAAAATGCACTATTAAAATGAAATACAGTTATCTTCAAAAAAAGAAGAAAATGGTATTTTTATTGACTTCTGGTAGACTGTAATATAGTTCAGAAAAATAGTATTTCCTTTTGACACGTACTAGTGATTTACTTTTCATTTAATTTTTATCCAAATGTCTTCCGCATACTCTCCTACAGTGATTGTACAAGGGTCCACGGGGGAAAGGAGGAGAGGCTGGTCCATCTTTCTGTCACAGTAATTGCTAGGCTTCACAGCATTCCTTTAAAGTAGCTGGAAGCCTGCCTAATTGAAGGTGGCCTGCAGATAATTTTACAAAGGATCAACTCAGTTACCTTTATACCTCACTCCACCATCTATACTGTGCTATATGCAGGCACTAACTTACTAGAATGAGTTACCTTTTAAAATTATTACCCACAGTAACTTCACTTGTGCAGCATTAAATTGGATCCTGAGAAATCATCAGCTGGTTTAAATTAATCAATATTGCTATTTGTACGCTGGTAAGGTTACAATATGTGTGAGCCTGTCTATAGGAAATTGAACTGGCAAAATTTTATTAACCATAATTCCTCAATAGAAACAGTTATGAATTGGTGATTTAGAAAGGAACATTTACTTAATTCTGTTGTATTCAATCTTGTTATCCAGTCAAGTAGTTTATGCTAGCTACTTCTTGGAAATTCCTCCTAAAGAATAAAACAAACATACTCATTCTGTGAGTGACATAATCTGCTTGTGTGTTCCTATCCAACCTGGACTGCCAACCGCATTGATCAGAAATCCAAGTTTATTTTCTTATCTTTGGATGATCAACAAATACTTTCACATAAAATTTTAATGATGGACCTAAGCTCATTAGTATGGGTAGAGTGTTGATATTTTAGCTTTTTTTTTTTTTTACTCCCTCAGTTTGATTGTAGCCCTATGCAGACTTCTTCAGTTCTATTGCTGAAGAATTAAAATGACAAGTAATTTACAAGAAATAAATCAGTGCCTAATAAACGAGGTTGCTAGGGTTAAACAGACACATTTTTTCCCTTCCTCCGGGGAATTCAGAAGTGGCAACAACAGCAATTCTGAATTGGTTCGTATTGTCTGTTAATTGAGAACTTAGGTCTAAGTCAGTTTACATTTGAACAGATAAGGTACTAATCCTGCCCCTTTTTGGCTATTCAAAACATGCCGCACTTTTTAGGTCACAAAAAGAGAAGTACCCTGACTGAATTTATGTTAGTGCTATAAAGTTAAATTGGGCTGAAATGAGCTTAGTCTGTTTCGTTCTTGAATGACTAGACTGTGTTTGCCACGAATTTTCGCCCTCTTTCCTGCTTGCCATTTATAAACAATGCTTTCCACCCTCCACCTCATCCGTATAGCTGTCACTTAGCAAGTCATTAAATGACTACTCAAACGCAAGCCCTGAAGGCCATGCACATTTTAAATTATTATCCTAAAAACTGGCAAGTAACAAGCTTAGTAGAAGACAATGAATTAATCTTTTATTTATTTTCTAAGAAAACCCAGATAAAAAATCTGCTACTTAGCCTATTGAGAAGCTACCTCGTTTTCATTACAAATGCTCTGTCTGCATAATCAATGCTTTAAATTCAGTCAGTAGCTTGCTAAAATAGGAATTAGTTAAAAGAGTTAGTTAAAAGAGCTTCAACCAGTAAATACCAGTTATTTTTTAGCAGTTCATGAAAGGAATATATAGGTACTTATGACCAATTAGCAAAATGAAAATAACACTTTCTACTTGCATATATTGTTTTTCTTTAGGTGCAGGCAATCTCAACCATACATGCAGTGAGATGCTTGTTGAGTGAATTACGCAGGAACTCCAGCACAAATTCACCGAAAGATTCCCTGAGTCTTTCAAAACACTTTTTAACACTTGTGTACCTCAAAACCCTGTAATCAGTGAATAGGATGGACTCTAGAAGGGCTTTTTCCTTAATCTTTCTCAGTTGGCAAGTGCTAAACCTGAACTTAGCACGGGAATTTCATACATTCAGATGTTGTTCAGTCTTGAACAATTTTTATCTTTAAACAACTAAGTTAATAGTACAGAAATAAGGAAAACAAACCATTCGCAAGATTATGATAATTATACTGAAAGGTGATACTACAGGATGAGAAAAACAAAAGGCTCACAAAAATTATCAACATTGCAAAAACTCAATAATCTCAAATGTTTCTATATTACATAGCAAACCAGAGTGCATATGGCATAAAAAAAAAAAAAAGAAAAAAATCGACCCCAGCAAGTTTGTACAGAATAATTTTCAGCGTTAAGAATACCATGCTGTCATCGAAAGAGAAATGATTTAAGAAGAGCCAAAAAGTGTTGATGAGAAAATTCAGCCTTTGAGCCTTTACAGATCTTAAAACACTGCAAATAGAAATAAAAGCTTAACTCTGAGGATATACAACATCTGACTTCAGAGTGCTCCTCTTCCTAGAAAAAGCACTTTGATATGAACAAGGGCACTATTCTTTAATCATTTTTTACCTGCTCCTAAGTCCTTCAAAAAAACAGGTAAAACAGCAGGAAAATGCCAGTACAGTTGGGTGTACTAACTCTTCCCTCAATATAACAATCCTTTAAGTAAGCACTTACTTACTGTATACTTACTGTATACTGTAAGTAAGAAGGAAAAGGCACTCTGGCAAAAGGTCTCAGAAGGACATCTTTAAGACCTTTGACTTCTTTGTCCAAGATGAGATTTATTCAAGTATTTATTTATATATTTATTCATATATTTATAATTATTTATAGATTTATTCAAGTGTTCTGGCCAGGGATATTCAGGGCAACAAGAAAAGCTTCTATAGATATGTCAGTGATAAAAGAAGGACTAGGGAAAATGTGGGCCTTCTCTGGAAGGAAACGGGAGACCTGATTACTGGGGATATGGAGAAGGCTGAGGTACTCGATGACTTCTTTGCCTCAGTCTTCATTGGCAAGTGCTGTAGCCACACTGCCCAAGTCACAGAGAGCAAAGGCAGGGACTGGAAGAATGAAGAACCGCCCACTGTAGGAGAAGTTGGAGACCATCTAAGGCACCTGAAGGTGCACAAGTCCATGGGACCTGATGAGATGCATCTACAGGTCCTGAGGGAACTGGCTGATGAAGCAGATAAGCCACTATCCATCCTATTTGAAAAGTCGTGGCAGTCCGGTGAAGTTCCCGCCCACTGGAAAAGGGGAAACATAGTCTCTATTTTTAAAAAGGGAAAAAAGGAAGACCCAGGGAACTACAGGGCAGTCAGTCTCACCTCTGTGCCCAGCAAGATCATGGAGCAGATCCTCCTGGCGACTATGCTAAGGCACATGGAAAATAACAAAGTGGTTGGTGACAGTAAACATGGCTTCACTAAGGGCAAATCATGCCTGACAATTTTGGTGGCCTTCTACGACGGGGTTACAGCGTTGGTGGATAAGGGAAGAGCAACTGACATCATCTACCTGGACTTGTCCAAAGCATTTCACACTGTCCCACACGACATCCTCGTCTCTAAACTGGAGAGACATGGATTTTTTTTTAGATGGACCACTCGATGGATAAGAAATTGGCTAGATGGTCGCACTCAAAGAGTTGCGGCCAATGGCTTAATGTCCAAGTGGAGACCAGTGACGAGTGGCGTTCCTCAGGGGTCAGTATTGGAACCAGCATTGTTTAACATCTTTGTTGGTGACACGGACAGTGGGACTGAGTATACTCTCAGCAAGACTGGTGATGACACCAAACTGTGTAGTGCGGTGGACACACTGGAGGGAAGGGATGCCATCCAGAGGGACCTTGACAGGCTGGAGAGATGGGCCTGTGAGAACCTCATGAAGTTCAACAAGGCCAAGTGCAAGGTCCTGCACATGGGTCAAGGCAATCCCAAGTAACTAAAAGGGGCCTACAAGAAAGCTGGAGAGGAACTGTTTTCAAGGGCATGCAGTGCTAGGATAAGAGGTAATGGCTTTAAACTGAGAGAGGGTAGATTTCAATTAGATCTAAAGAAGAAATTGTTCACTACGAGAGTGCTGACGCAGTGAAAAACGTTACCCAGAGAAGTTGTGGATGCTGCATCTCTGGAAGTGTTCAAGGACAGGTTGGATGAGGCTTTGTGCAACCTGATCTAGTGGAAGGTGTCCCTGTCCATGGCAGGGGAGTTGGAACTAGATGATCTTTTAGGACCTTTCCAACTCAAACCTTTCTATGATTCTATCCTTCTATAAGTACATATTATGTTTGTATGACAAGACAAACACAGATTAATCCTCAGAAGATATTTAGGACAAAGTAATTAGTACCCTAGAGTTATGCAGATATCTAATCTGCCATTCCCTGTACCTTGTACAGGTGTTTACTCTTATAAGCAGTTAAGACCATACTACTCAAACTTGATTTTTGCTCACTGACTACACACAAATAAACGATAACATAAAGAATAAAGAAACGGAAATCCTTAGTTTACAGTAATATTTCCAGGACTTAAAGAGAAAATGCTGGGAAAAAAAGGGATCTCACATACAGGTTTAGCTACCTGTATCTTTCTTCTCAGGAAAAGGGAAAGTAATTAGGACTGCCACTGCCACTCCTGAACTGAGCAACTGCCACTCCTGAGATGCAAAGTTTTGAAAACAGCAATAGTAAACATCATTAGTCAAAATCATGTCCTGAATAAGTTTCAAAAGAAAACAAAAAAAGGCATTTTGAAATAAAGGTAAGTGAATTCATGTGACTTGAAACTCTAAGAAAACAGAGGTTTAGATTAAGAAATAATTTCCATTCTGTAAACGATAGTCATAGAAGTGCATAAAATAGGAGAATCGTATCACCGTATAAAGCAGAGTACTTTATAGAGTACTCAGGTATTTTACATACTCAATTGGAATATACTTCTCATTCCTTCTACTGAAGCCCTGGCCTCAAATAAAGAAGTCTTTAATCAGAACATGTCATATAATTTCATTGTTAATGCAATAGCAAATCCTGCTGTATTTAACTTTTTTTTCATTTTTCACTTATGCAGGATTGATCATGCAAACTTATCCAAGACCAGTTCAATGTAATTTAGTGTATATTACTGGGTACATATCTGAAGCATGTAGTCAAGAAACAATATATGTCCAGTTCTCCAGTGAAAAAAATATTGCTTTGCTATTTCCCACTTGTAAAACCATATCAGAAATATTCCATATGTAAGACTGAAAAAAATCTTCAAACAATTTGTTTTCTAAAAATTGCTCATTGAAGGCTTAGAAATCAATAAACTGTAGAATTGGACTTGCAAAGATGCACTGTTAAAACTCATGGCTCTTATTAGCGATTACTTGCAAAAATGCAAGAGAGACGGTTTTATAAAGACTTTAAACCATTTTCTTACAGCAACAGCAGGGCTGAGGTTCTATTTTTGATGAAAAGGTTTGCCTTTCACACTGCCACTAGCAATTATATCTGCAACTAAAGGCTCTATCCGGAGTTTCAGCAGGTTGTTCTAAATTTCTTTTATAAAAGACAAAGTTAGGTAGAAGTGCCAGATAAAAAAATAATCTGACTATCAAATAGAACTTTTTAGTTACATCAGGTCAGCTCAGAGATGCATTATTGCTGTCTCAGAGAATCCTTTTCTATGTAGAAAAATAAATACTTTTAAATGGAGTCCAGTGCATATTATAAACACATTGTTCTCATTCTATAGATAAATTTGCATAATGTATAATTTACAATGGTGTATCCTCCTAAAGGTAATTTGAGGATCAAATTACTTGTAATGTAACTTACTCTTTGGACACCATAAGGCAAAATTGAGTCAGTAAGACATCTGTGTGCCTAGCAAAAACATGCATGATTCCATTGTTGTTCTGTTCATCTGTGCATCTTAAGAATATTACCAGCCTCAATAAACAAAATATTACCTACCAATTTATTGTGTGACCTCAGAATAATTGAGCAGCCCTTCAGAAACAGAAGGACAATAAGAAGGGATCACTGTGCTATACTTAACTGCTTCTACAGAGAAGAAATATTTTTCTTGTTTATTAGTTGACAGAAAAAAGTAGAAGTAGGGTGAGAGAAGGAAGAGGTTGTTCAGACCGTGATTTTTCCAGGTTAATAATAAAACATACAAAGTAAGACTTTTGTTTTGGTTCAGTTCAAAATACTCTTGATTGGAATTTTTCTTATTTATTGCTCTTCACCAGTTAATTATCTAACCTAAGTTACAAGTATAGATCTCTCTAGTATCAGTAGTGAGAAACCAACATATGCAAGGACTCCAGAGGTTCCTGAAATACTTGGTTTTTTAGTTATTCAGTCCTTTGTAAAATTCCTCATTTTCGTCCTTTTTTTTTGGTAAAGCGAATTCAATTGATGAACGGTTAGTGAAAAATCTCATGATTTTGCCAGAAACTACTTCCTGGGTTCAGTTAAATTATTAACAAATGCTTTATTTTCCCTTCAGTCTTGCCCCATTTTTCCAGAATTTATTACTGTTATTAATGACATGAGTTCGTCCTATGTCTTATGCCTTTGGAACCACTTAAACAGTTGGGGAGTTTGTTTTGTTGTTTTTTAAGTATTCTGTTCAATTGATCCTTTATCTCTTCTCACTTTCTCACTTTTTATCCTCTACAGTCTTCTAAACAATTACTTCAGGCTTTTCCTGTTTCTTCTCTTCTTCTCCCCAGTCATTTATGTCCAGTCTTAAAAATTACCTAAGTTTTTGCTTTTCCCTCACTAGTACTTCCAGTACCTGCCTACCAATACTGTGCCCTATCTTCTGACAATTTTACTTTCAGCTTCTCTCTGCAATACTTACAGCTCCCAGCAATTTAGATGCTCTTCCACAGTTGAACAACTAAATGGGCTCAGCAGTCCAACACAGCCCTGACTGATAGTAAAAAAAAAATGGAATTTCCAAATAAAGATTAAGATTGAGCAGCCACAAATATGAACAGATTGTTATTAAACTTTGGAAAAAAAAGTAAAAGAACATAAAATTCATAAAATATTATTTGTAGAAAATTTATATATATGTAAACATTTACAAAAAAATGAAGAAAAAAATGGGGTGGGGTTGGGGGTGTGTGTGTTTTTTTTCCCCTATAGACAGAAAAATGCAACACTGTAATGCTCTTATTTGCCAAGGTTAGAAAGTTTCATTTTGATACTATTGTTTTATATTATACCTATGAACTGTCTTAAAAGGTATACCAAAATATTTATCTCTTAAGGAAAGCTTTGTTTCAGTTATAGCCACTTATGAAAAACTTTATATTCTACATTTTTGTGAAGAAATAATACATAAAAGTATTCTGACACAGAAGTTAAAAAAGAAGTACTGAAAAATGCTAGATCCGTGCTACTACTGGGTACAGTTACTTTCCCAAATAGCTATTCTGAGAAGTAAAATGAAAGGTAGACCAAACAGAAATGGTGCCTTTACCAACAAAATACCCATTTTATACACCCCTTCAAGTCAAAAAACTTGTTTGTCAACTTTTTGCTCAAGTTACACAAAATTCCCAAGCAAGTACACTTTTATTAAATAGCAAGTTTGCAGAACTGACTTCATTTAGTTTTGGATATGTTAATTCATTCGCATTGCTCTTTAAATTTTTGTGTGTTTTGTTGTGGTTTTGTGTTTTTTTTTTTTATTTAAGGATGTCAGATCTCATTTTAACAGCTTTTGAGGCAACTGATTTTATTTGTATAAGGAGATGACGTTCACAAATTCTTTCATATTTTAGTAATTGACAGATGGTAATTTAAAAGTTATATTTCTTGAAATCCCCTGTCTGTAAATAAGAACTGCATGTTTATTTTAACAATTGTAATTACAATTTCATAATTATTGTGAGTATTAATTATAAGTATTCACAAGTGATCTTGATATTCAAAAACTTTCAGTAATGTCCACATATATACATAATGTCAGTTAGAAGCTTAATGATTTTGCTCCAAATAAGCTCCTATTCAGGAAAAAAAAAAGACAAAAAGAAACAATATAGTAATAAAACTATTGAAAGGACACAGTGATGTCATTACATTGAAAATTCATCAGGTTACATATGTAAAAAATACCAAATCAGTTAAGTGTAGACTGGAAAGTCTGATTCTTCAGTCTATTGCAAGAGGCCTGACTGGGACAGGGTAAGAGTAAAGAAAGGTCTGCTGGTGGCCTGAGAGCCTTTGCAATGGCAAAGGGCAGAAAGAGACCATACACCCTGCACCATACAACAGTAAAAAATTTTGTACTGTTTCTATTTTTCCTAGCAAATCTAAAATCTCCAAATCATGACTAACGCATAATAGATAACAGAAAATAAAACTTTTTTTTTTCCCCTGACAGCTGAGCTGCCTCACAGGATCTGTGTTCTGCACAACCTCCATCAATGAAAGCAAGACACTAACTTTTCCTTTTTCTTTTTCTTTTTTTTTTCTTTAATCTAATTTATTACTTTTTAATTGGTAAAAAAAAAAAAAAGCTAGCATTTCTCTTCCAAATCTATACATTGCTTTTTAAGATGTCTTTGAAATGTAATTAAGACCTCTTACTGTTTCTTCTCATCATGTCAAAATATAACAATGTATTGCAGTGTAATATTGCAGTAGATTACATATATATATAACAATATAACAATAATTGCAGCGTAAATCAGTCTCATTATGCTTTCTGAAACTCATTTCAACATACAGATGATCCTTTTATAAACCTTATTTCAAGTTTCCATAATTTCCTCAAATCCAGAGCAGACTTTTGAAGGAGATTTGACTTTTTAAGGTTCATCATCCCAGTCACACCAGGCACATGACAGCTATAGTCCTAATTGTATTGCTGCAAACCATTGTCACGAGTTAACAGCCTTCATACTTGATAAATTACACTTTTTTCCCCTATCTTTGACCTATTCTGCCTCTAAACAGTCTTGCTATGGAACAACAGAGAAAAGATGCTGACTATCTGCTGGACTGCGCTCTCCCACCCACAGCCAACAGTGGATCCACTGCTTCTTCAGCTTCGCATGCCCACATAGAGGGAGCAGTGTGTTCCAGCTGTTCTCAAAAAAACCAATGATTAACTTCAATGAACATAAAGTTATCCTAGCTACACATAGACTTATTTTAATGACTTGGAAACTTACTAGTGTATTTTCCAGATTCGTGTTGCTAGCAAAGCTTTTTGTCATATTGGATCTTGCTGTCTGAATTTATTTTTTGTATCTTAGAGGATACAGGAAATACAGCTTACAAGTATAAAGCCCTATGAGCAGATACTAGGTGCATATAAACCTACACAATGAATTGGCCTCCAGAAAGGAGGCAAGCCATTCTTCTTGAAAACAGAAATCAGGAAAGGTGTCAGAGGAGACTTCCATTTCTAAATACATATGCTATTGGAGAACAACGGAGAAGCACAACCACCTTTCCTTAAGTTACTGTCAGTAGTCCTTCTCTATTTCTAGCTCAAGACTCAAGGGACCCTCGTTCATTAAAGCATGACCCAGCTGCTCTGCTTTCCTTCCCTTTTGCCTTTTACTGTCAGAGAAACAGACGAAATTCCTACTGCAAGGAATCAGATCAGCCTCAGACTAGGAGTAAGGTTACTACTTCAGATAGGCATTCTTCCCTCCTCTCTCTCCAACCCCACCAGAATCTTTGCCTTAATTCACCGTGCATTTTCACTTGATGAAGATTCCAACTCCAAGTAGGAACCGTAAATAAATAAATCTGTGCCACTGCACAAATTAAATCCCTTATATTTGTGAGACTGTTTTCTTCCCATTATTTAAAAAAATAAATAAAACACCTGTTAATTTATGGTCTTCCAAGGCTCTTATGGAAGATAAATACCTAAAACAGAAAAGCCTCCTGCATTTGTCACAGGCATCAAGCATTCGTAATGCATTCACAGTACATTCATACTTTAATTACCCAATTGGTAATGCAATAGGGAAACATTCTCTCCATTATGAAGACAGATTGTCACCATGAAATTTTTTAAATACTTTGGTTAAATATTTTCTAGCATATATGATTCCACATTTCTACCAATCAAAAGTTGAATGAACAAGACTATTATGACTCAGAAATTCAAAACTGCAGTTTTAACCAAAGATCTACTTGCCTGCAAAAGTTGAAGTCCTCCCATTTCTAAAATGTAACCCTAGAATTATATCCTTTCTGCATTGCTCATGACATACATGCAATTTTCTGCAGTTTATTTTTATTCTTTTCTTTCATAGTAATAATTTACATGAATTCCTTTAAAATAGATTCTCCACTTCGTTTAATCCTATTCTTTACTGAATGCAGGCAAATAACAAAAGTTCATGAGATAGCTGTTCATGGCAGACAAAGCCACCAGCAAGGTTTAAGTTGAATGAGAAACAACTTTGTGTCTGCTGTGTCATTTACAGTGGAAGTTATTAGCTGGGAAGTCTGAGACATAGGGTAAAGACTGTTGTAAAGGAGGCTAATGTTACTGGCCTGAGTGGTTAAATGTGACAGACTGGAGACATTTCCTGTCCTTTTGCAGATGTAAAGTGGTCATGACTACTCGTTCCTCTGGCTGAGAAGCAGCAATAAGCAGACAGATGCGAAAGAAAACCAAAAAGCAGATGCCATAGTGGAAATGAAAGAGATGATTCCTTTTCCTTTCTTAATATCTCAAGAAATTTATGACATTGTATTTCGTACCACCGTGCACTATCAGCTGAGCAGGGCTACCAAAGATACAGACTCAGCATTCTCACAAAGTACACTTCCACAGTTTCCTTGATGTTCAGTTGTTACAATGGCTTATTCCAGATGATATGCACTGAGCCTTTTGAATTACTTAAGTAATCAAACACAATATACCAAAATAGTTCTCCTATATCATTAAAATAATTCCCTTATCCCCCAATGCCACCTTTTACCAGAAGGCAAATGTGAAATGTGTTGGCACTTTATAACTCAGCTATAAAAAATGGACTGATTTTGAGCCTGAAGATAAGTGTGAATGGATATTGTTAAGTACAGTCTGTCTTAGTACCCTTTGTAAAAGGGAAAAAAATGTGAGTAGCTGGTAATATTATCCTTCCACGTCTACAAAGAGATTCAGGTCATATGCATGGTACCATTTTTCACAAATGAAAATAAACTTCTGGTGAGGCTAGTTAAAATTGAAAGATTTTTTTTTTTTTTAGGACTTGATATTTTGATGGATGGTAAAACATTCGCAGAGAAAAAAATTATTATATTTTTTTCATTTTATTATTCAGATTTACTTAGTCATAGACATGATTCAGACTTTCACTAAGTGTGACTTTAACTCCAAGTAAGAAAGAATACAAAAGAATACCAAAGTGCAAGGCTAGAATTTAAAATATATTAACTGTCTTTGGTAACAGGGCCTTAAAAATATTTACAGGCCATACAAAATAACATTCACTGACAGTTTCATTATTTCAAATACCAAAAATATTATGGTAAGTGCAACTTTATTGTATTGACTTGGTTTTCTGACAAAAAAAATGCTCATTGAAAGAGCTTTAAACTAGATTTGAAGAGGGAAAGAGATAAAATCAGGCTCGCTAGAGAGAAGGCTGGGGTCAGCATGCCAGTGTTTGAGGCACAGTGTGCTAGTGAGGTCCTTCAGTCTGTCATCTCAGTGGAGACAAGGGATGGAGAGCCATGCAGCAGCAAAGACACAAGGGTTATTTGATGCGTTAGACATGATAGAAGTGCCTCAGAACAGTCATGTAGGAATTAGGGCTTCTCCCCCAGCCAACTTAGTTGGCTAGTTGGGATGAATAGCCCAACTAAAGTGCATCTACACCAATGCACACAGCATGGGCAACAAACAGGAGGAGCTGGAAGCTGTTGTGCAGTTGGAAAACTATGACACAGTTGCCATCACAGAAACATGGCGGCATGAATCACACAACTCGAGTGCTGCAGTGGATGGTTACAAACTCTTCAGAAGGGATAGGCAAGGAAGGAGAGGTGGTGGGGTAACCCTGTGTTTTGACTGTCTAGAGCTTAATGATGGTGACAATAGAGTTGAGCGTTTATGTGTAAGAATGAGGGGAAAGGTTGACAAGGCAGATATCACGATGGGAGTCTGTTAGAGACCACCCAACCAGGATGAAGAGGCAGGTGAAATATTCTATAAACAGCAAGCAGAGGACTCATAAACACCAGCCCTTGTTCTCGTGGGAGACTTCAGCTTACCAGATGTCTGTTGGAAATACAACACAGTGGAGAGGAAACTAGGAGGGTTCCTGGAGTGTGTGGAAGAGAACTTCCTGATACAGTTGATGAGGGAGCCAACTAGGCACAGCACCCCGCTGAACAGAGAAGGACTTATGGGTGATGTGATGATTAGAAGCCATCTTTGGCGTTGCAATCACAAAATGATAGAGTTTGATTCTCAGAGAAGTAAGGAGGGGGGTCAGCAGAACTGCCACCCTGGACTTTTGGAGGGCAGACGTTGGCCTGTTTGGGAGCCTGGTTGACAGAGTCCCTTGGGAGGCAGTCCTGCAGAGCAAAGGAGTCCAGGAAGGCTGGACATTCTTGAAAAAGGACATCCTAAAGGCGCAGGAACAGGTCATCTCCATGTGCCAAAAGAGGAGTTGGCAGGGAAGAAGACCAGCCAGGCTGAACAGAGAGATTTGGCTGCAACTCAGGAATAAAAGGAGAGTTTATGATCTTTGGAAGAAGGGGTAGGCAACTCAGGAGGACTACAAGGAAGTTGTGAGGTTATGCAGGGAGAAAATTAGAAGGGCATCCTTCAGACAGTATCCTCGTGGAGAAACTGGCTGCTAACGACTTGGATGGGTATATTCTTCACTGGGTAAAAAACTGGCTGGATGGCCAAGCCCAAAGACTGGTGGTGAATGGAGTTAAATCCAATTGGCAGCAAGTCACGAGCGGTGTTCCTCAGGGCTCAGTATTGAGACCAGTTCTGTTTAAGATCTTTATCAACAATCTGGACTGGCAGATCGTGTGCACCCTCACAGTGTTTGCAGATGGCACCAAGTTGAGTGGGAGTATTGATCTGCTTC
The DNA here is from genome assembly GCF_009769465.1 of Tauraco erythrolophus. Lineage (NCBI taxonomy): Eukaryota > Metazoa > Chordata > Aves > Musophagiformes > Musophagidae > Tauraco > Tauraco erythrolophus. The sequence goes on along the minus strand of NC_141465.1, from coordinate 92,246,581 downwards.
AGGGTAGGAAGGCTCTACAGAGGGATCTGGACAGGCTGGATCGATGGGCCAAGGCCAATTGTATGAGGTTCAACAAAGTTAAGTGTCACATCTTGCACTTGGGTTACAACAACCCCACGCAATGCTACAGGCTTGGGGAAGAGTGTCTGGAAAGCTGCTCAGAGGAAAAGGACCTGGGAGTACTGGTTGAGAGTTGGCTGAATAAGAGCCAGCAGTGTGCCCAGGTGGCCAAGAAGGCCAAGAGCATCCTGGCTTGTATCAGCAATAGTGTGGCCAGCAGGACTAGGAAAGTGATTGTCCTCCTGTACTCGGCACTGGTGAGGCCGCACCTCGAATAATGTGTGCAGGTTTGGGCCCCTCACTACAAGAAGGACATTGAGGTGTTGGAGTGTGTCCAAAGAAGAACAACAAAGCTGGTGAAGGGTCTAGAGCACAAGTCTTATGAGGAGCAGCTGAGGGAACTGCGGTTGTTTAGCCTGGAGAAAAGGTGGCTCAGGGCAGACCTTATCATTCTCTAAAACTACCTGAAAGGAGGTTGTAGTGAAGTGGGTGTTGGTCCCTTCTCCCAAGTAGCAAGTGATAGGACAAGAAGAAACGGTCTCAAGTTGCACCAGGGAAGGTTTAGACTGGATATGAGGAAAAATTTCCTCCCTGAAAGGGTTATCAAGCACTGGAACAGGCTGCCCAGGGAAGTGATCAAGTCACTACCCCTGGAGGTATTTAAAAGATGTGCAGATGTGGTGCTTAGGGACATGGTCTAGGGGTGGACTTGGCAGTGCTAGGTTAACAGTTGGACTTGATGATCTTTAAGGTCTTTTCCAACCTAAGCGATTCTATGGTTCTGATTTTTATCAGTTAAATAATAAATATTAAATAGTTTACTTCCCTGTATTATACAGATACATGATAAAAACATAAAACAGTAGAATTTTGAACTCACTTTAACTTAGGCAAATTAAAGAGGATGGTTTCAAACTTAAGTACAGTAAGGAGCTGACACCAGCTAGTATTTTAATTTAGATGTGATGCACAGAAAATAACTTGTGGTTTTATCACTGCCCATTACATCATTTATGCACATACTTCCACATAAATGAGAATTTTACAAATACAGACACTGAAGATTGTACATTCAGAAACTGCTGAAGCAAACCACCGAAGACTCCTGTAATACACTAGGGAGGGGAAGATTCCATTTCTTTCAGGTGGCTGTGCCTGTAAATTTGTTAGTTGCTGCTATCAATGGTGTGTACTTCTCCAATTGTCACTTCAAAAGCTTCATGAAACCTATGCCAGTGCTACTAACACAGCAGCTCTCTTCTACATTAGTCCTATAACTACTGTATGAACAATGCACCTTCAGATTATAAAAGAGCAGGGCTGGATTTACTAGTAGGGTGACTAAAAAAAGAAGGAGAAGAAAAAAAAGAAGAAAAAAAAAGGAGAAGTGGTGCAGGGTACAGTTCATATTACGTGACAGGAGAAAGGCTTTTCCACCTCAGACCCAGCCGATCCCTTTACAGCTGCTTTCATGTCCTTCCTTAAAGCAGTGCTATGTTTTCTGAATGGATGGCTTGCATTATGCCTAAGAGAGATGCTAGTGTGACGTGTTAACTATCTTGTCACGACAAATGGCCATACCTATACGGATAAACTAAGTAAATTAGAAGACACCATTACTTATTCAAAGTGTGTGCACATATATATTCAAGGATGCAAATCTCTCTTTTATTAAGACACAGTTTCTTCCAGCATTTAATTTATGATATAGGCACTTTATGTTAACAGAAATCATATATGTGAATGATGGCAACAGCATACGAAAAAGGATAAGCAAGTATTTTATTACTATTATATTTAGCATACATTTCCATAAAATTTCAGTGTGTTACTGTATTATGCACTGATCTTCCACAGCATAGGTAACAAGAGCTTAAAACACTCTATGACTGCAATGGAAATCATATCAAAGACCATGGGAAGCTGAATCTTTAAAAATCCCAGCTTAAAATTCTGATTCAGTGAAGTACTGCACTTGGTGAGGTGGGACATCACAACACGCATACATATAAACTCACCCCCTACAGCCCCATTCAGCAAGCCGTATGAATGATGTTTCAACTCATGTCCTGTTGCAAGACAAGTGTTTAGGGAGATTGCACAGCATTCAGTAGCAAGCAGCATACAATCTCTTCCTGTTATTTGTTACAGACCTATCGAGTATCACATATCTTTTGGTGATGCTCACGAATTTCATGGTCCTGACATGCTTGCCTGCATCTGCAAACCAGTGGGAAAGATATGCTCGAAATAAAGGAATAAATCATAGATCATTTTACTATATTGTTCTGAAGTGTCAATACATTTTTTGCTAATCTTGAAAACAGCAATTAAGATTGACAGTTTGGTGAATCCTGTCTAAGATAAATTTGACAGATTAAGCTTCTACACTACAGGATCACTACAACTCTGGGAACTTCTCCGGCAAGCAATTAAGGACTACATATTGCATAACAGCTACCACTCATTAACTCTGCACATACCCAAGCCAAGTTCTTCATAGTATGTTCAATATGAAAAAGATCTAATGAATTTTTCATACACATACATGGTAGCACAAAAACCTAGCCATTAATATTGTTTCGTCTATCACAGGATTTGTAAAATTATTATCTATAGAAGATGAAATCAGGCAATAAGAGAGAAATGCTAGTCCACTGAATTCAAAGGTAGGTACACACACATTCAAGTTAAATACAGCCCTTAATCTGCAAACTTGAAGGTATAGAATCTCCAGCCAAAGCCACAATATTCTGTAGAGTTACAAAAATGCTACAGAGCAGCCTGTGGCATAATTATTGCTTACCTAATAGAACATTATACTTTGCTAAGTATAATGTTCAGCTAACATTATACTAATTGCTTACCTTATAGGCTGCCCAGGGAGGTGGTTGAGTCCCCATCCCTGGATGTGTTTAAGAATAGGGTGGATGAGCTACTTGAGGATATGGTTTAATGGGGATTAGGGATGGTTGGACTCGATGATCTCTAAGGTCTTTTCCAACCTAGAAATCTATGAATCTATGAATCTATGAATAACAGAAAAAACATGAATTTTGTCCACATTACTATTTGTGATTTAAAGATTTTTTACATGTTTTATCCAAAGGGTGTGGCACAAACTTAAAAGTAAAATCTAGAATTCAGATTTTTTTTTTCTGCTAAAAGAAAGTTAATTCTTTGTACTCCTCCACTTTTAGCTTCATTGTTCTTGAAAGACGAAGTAGCTGAGACACTTTCTTTCTACTCCACAGACTAGTATGCAGACCCCAAAGTAAATAAGACCTTCCACTCCACAGGCAGAGAAGGAATCAAGTCCAGAGCACGAGTGCTCTGACCACAAAGCTAACTGCAAAAAGAATGAAGAAGCCAGACCTTTGTAATCAGGCATTTTGCACAGGGCGTATGCAAAGGCATTACAACAGACATGAATGTTTACCCTCTTTAAAGAGATATAGGGATGAGACACTCTTGCCTGTGACTCCCATGCAGATTAAGGTACTTCCAGGAATACAGATGAAGAAAAGCAAGATTTTAAAAAAAGGCATTTCTTTTCCTCACCTGCCCTACATTGGCTAGTTTAGGAGGACTCTCATTCAGTATGATGGCTTTTATGGATCTCCATTTTGTGGTACTTACTTTTTGGATTAAACATTTAAGGAACCTAAGTATCTTTTTTAAATTGTAGGTACTCAATATTTAGGCATTCCTGTACTTAACATTGCAGCAAAAAAGTCTCTTTTGGAAGTTGAGCTCCAGGGATGACAAAAGGAATGTCTAGATTTCTGAACTATGTTTGTACCTGCATTCAATTTAACGGAACACCGATGTATGTAAAGAGGGGTCTTCAGTGGTATTTTGTAACAGCACTAAGATTCCTGCTTATGCTTCCAATTATTTTTTCCTAGGCTATGATACTACAGCTGGTTTGTTGTTTGGTTTTTTTTTTTGAGACTATTCTCATTTTTTTCTTTCCCACTTTTTATTTAGATAGAAGACAAGAGAAACAAACAGCAGATCATATATAGAGAGATAAAAAATATTCCCACCTTTTCAATATCTTCGATGACTATGGATGTAAAAGAAATTGCATAAATTCCCTTGCTGTCTCAGGTCAGCTTTAAAGAATGACAGCAATGATTACTTGACTACATTTTATGTTTACTCCATATAGAATATTCACGAATCTGTAAAAAGTAAAAAAAATCCGTACTTCTGTAACAAAATAAGTAATCCCTTAATTTTTCACGTCTGCAGAATTGTAAGCATGCACTTCCAGCTAGTTTCAGTGAACTCCACATCACTTCAAAATTAAGAATTAATGACTAGAATGAGTTTTATTTTAACAAGGCTTGTTATAAACCAGGCTAATCTATACTGTCACTGTTTGCATCTCAAAAAGTGCCTGCCTACTCAAGTCTGAAGTCTACTTGATTTTTTTATTAAATGCTCTTGCTTTTGCTTTCTGAATGTGTGCCTTCAAATGCCAACCTAATCTCAGTGCATATGGACTAATTTGCAGAGCCTTCCATTCCCTGATTATCTGAACCAAACTCAATCTACACAGAATAGTGTAGCTGTGAATTATATTATTATTATTCAAATAGTAGTCAAGACCCGTGATTTGGCAGATTTTTTTTTTCCTACTCATATATTTCTTTAACTTTGGAATAAAAATGAAATTCTAGCTCAGCTATACTTGAGAAGACAAAAATGCAAAGTTCATATCAGTCATTAAAAAATGGATTAAACAGATTACATTTCCAACAACCCCTGCAACCTTCACAAAGCCATCAAATAGCATTGAGATATGACTACCAAAGTAAAATTCTAAATAATTTCTCAAACTCTTTAGATTATTCAAGAATCAATTACATAGTTTTATCACGGGTTATTCTATCAGAATCAATATCTGTGGAAACATACATAAAAATGGCCACTGATTGCAGATCTTTAATTACTTTTGTAGTTGTACAACTTATTAAAAGACCTGAAAATGTGCAGTAATATCTTATACAATTGTTAATAGTGAATTTTTTTCTCATCACAATACCAGATATTAAAATATATTACGTTAATTATATTCTATTGTAATAATGTTATAAAAGATAGCTGTGCATTTGAATATATTAACTTATTAGTCTTTCTTGATCTATCAAATATTCATTGGAAAGGTGAAGATTCACATAAAAATAGAGAATAGAAATGTATTCCTAATCAAGCTACTTTAAAAATATCTGTAACACTGCCTACATCTGCACTTCTAGATTAGAAAGAAAGAGATTTTCATCAATTTCTTTGCTATTCTTTGGATAAAATGTAAACACAACAGCAAACATCTGAGTGCATTAAAAAAAATGTATAAAGGTAACTTAAGTTATCTTATAAACTAAACAATAGTGTAAACGCTGCCTGAATTAAATAAAAAATTACATTTTAAAGCTTATTTAGATGAAAATAATCTTACTCAGATAAGTGAAGTTCTAGGAATATATTAGTGCCGTTACTTCACATGAATCAGAAAGTATGGAAAATCTTGCCTACTGCACAGAGCATGTCTTCTATGCCTCAGACTTTCTTGAGGAAGCTACTCTCAACTTCCTGCTGGGTTTACACAGTCGAAAATCAGGAAGAATGCAAACAAGTAGGTACTTCAGTCTTTTAGAGTCATATTTAGAAATATAATTTTTTTTGGACTACAGTAGTTTAAATGGAAGTTATGAATATATCCTGGCTTTACCTGTGTTTTCTAGAACACTTTCATAATTGTCAAAGTGGTGATGAAAAACAGTTGTTCTACAACTATACAAGATACAAGAACTACATAAAAATCGCTTTTTTAGCAAACCAAGCATGGTAATCTACAGAACAGCAATACTGAAGCTCAACTAAGATTTTTCTTCAATCACTTTAAATCTAGTCAAGCCACAGACATAATTGTACTATAAAACTGAATTCATTACAATGTGTGAGTGACAAAAATAGTCATAACTTCATCCCTGGCATCACTACGTTTCATATAAAGCCCAAATGAGTGTGTTAGTGTAGGGTATCTCTCAGAAATCTTTTAAACTGTAAGGTCATTGAGACTCTTCACTTTTGTACTTGAATTTGAACAGCTCTAGGGCAACCTGATTTCAGCAAATCTGAAATGATGGGTATAGCTCCTCAGACTTTGTTGATGTGTGGCACAGTTTTTGCCACCAGAGTACTCCTCCATGTCAGAAATTGGGGGTGGGAGGCAGGGCGGGGCAGGAAAGGAGAGGAGGAGGAAAATTATATGCAATAGGAAATCCTGCCATTAGTTTATTAAAAAAAAATAAAATAACTAAATAAAACCAACACCATAACCCAAACTATAGGTAACTGCTCCAGTCTTAAAGAGTTTAAACACCTCTATCAGTGGTATAGATGCCTTTATACTCCTGTGCACTGCCTTGGTACATTCATTATTTATTTAACTCAACAGCTAACATTCATTAGCTATCAAAAGCATTATCTGCTGTCATACATCTTTATTTGGTTAAGATTTTGCTGAAAAGCCATTTCCAGTCATGACTGAATGTTTCCATATTTTTAGCAGCTATAATACAAAGAGAAGGCATTAAAGCCATAATTACTAGTCTACCTCTAAGAATTATATAGATGTGACAATTTTTCACTAGTGAAATTGCTGCTTGAGATGAGTAGTTTACACAATGCGTAGTTACCGACACCTTAATTGTGGAATTAATTTCATTTAGTTGTCACTTGAAAATCCAACTTGTATAAAAAGGTTTTATAGCTGGAATACATCAAACTATCCTACACATGCTTCAGGGCAGTATGTGACAATTAGGCAATGTTATAGCTTAGTCTCTTGGCCAAAGATGTCTGTAGGCTGAGAGAGTTTTACTGTCAGCTTTTTTCCTACATCTGAGCAACTTACTAACATAGACTTAGCAGATAAATCAATACCTACGAGCATGCCTCAGGTTTCATTAGGAGTGCTGTAAAACAAACACAAAGGTTTCCTCCAATCTTTTCATTCCAAAGTGAAGATAAATTGTCTACCATTTTACACTATAATATTTTTTTCCACAAGTAGCCATGTTAATGATAATTACTTGAATATGCATTTATTTCGTGGCTTCTCAAGAAAACACTGGAACTTTCAGTGAAAATTCATGAATCTTTACCCCACATCAGTAAATTCCAAACTAGACTATTTTTTTCTTAGTTGATGAAGATCTTTAACTCCTCACTAATGAAAGATCAAGGCAGCACATCTATTACTTTTTGATTTACGTTACAGTGGAGTAACTACTACTTACAAAGTATTTTGACAATCCTAATATTAATTATCATTACATTTTAGTAGCCAGAAACTTAAACAAGAGCTATGAAAAAACAGGGTAATGAATCTGTATATCTTTTCTGCGGACTATGTGTGACTATAATAAAGCAGTTATTAATAAATTTTTGTTGGAAATTGCAATAGTTACTTAATATATATCACGAAATTAAGTACAGTTAAGGATGAGACTGATTCCTATTAATGAACTACACCTGCTAATGATTTTGATTTCTGCCAAGCTTTGCTATGATGAAGTATTCAATTTAAAACGTTAAAATGTGCATGCACGCTAATTTCTGGGTTTCTCAGCTGTTGTATTTGGACAGCTGTCAAGTATGCATTATGATTGATGGGCCATAGACTTCCAAGAAATCATATTTCATTGAATCTTTTCCATTGTACTTGACATAATCTTTTTTCTCACTGTCAAAAAGAGGGATTCATTTATCCTACAATTATGTGAAATCTCTCAATCATAACATGTAATTGCAACAGTTGATTGAAAAATACTACTCATTCCTCCTGGACAGATCTTTCCTATTTAAAACACCACCATTGACAACACATCAACCAAGGTTATTTCAAAGATATGTGTTATGCTGGGGAAAAAACAAAAAACAACTAAAAAAACAAACAAAAAACCTAGTTCAGTCTATGAGTCTGAGCTCCTTCCGAACCTGTGCTTATTCAAGCTTATTCTACTTGTGCTTGGCTGGAAGAATCTCATCCCTAAAACACCATCAGAGCACTTAAACTCTGAAAAGCCTGGCTTACAATGATATGCTTGCCATTATATGTTGTGTCTGTATAAAATTTAATTATCATAAAATGACATTTCATTAGCACTTTCCTTACTTTTAAAATAGGACAGCAACCCTCCTTAAGTGACTAGTCATATCTTTACCATAATGTGTTTAATGTACATTTATTATGATGTTGTATATGTGCATGGCAATGCACAGTATTTAAATAAAAAACTGCATGTGCAATATCATTCTGTTTACAATAAAAAGGACAAAAGGGGTATTTGGTTGGGTTATTTTATGTGTTCTTTTTTTTCCTCAAGAATACCTTTTCTGATGATTTAAAAAAACAGCTGAAATAGAAATTAAGAAAAAATCAGTTTAGTATATAATTTCACAAGCATTTCAGCCGATAAAGATATTCAGGAAATAATCCACTAATGTATTTAGCAAGAACTCACCCTTATACATGACAGACCTCTTAATTTTGTGGTAAACCTTCCGCAATGTTGATGAAAAGTAGATTAAGTTTAAACTAAACAACGAACTCAAAAGTGTAACTATTCCATGTCCTTATGTTACAAATCACACATCACTAATTTACCTTGATACTTAAATGCTTTCAATTAAGCGCTTGTCAAGCCTAAGGCTGCGTTGTTACATTTAGGATACAACTGCAATATCTGAAAATAGCTTGATCTTAATACTAAAACATATTTAAAATTTTAGACTGAAAGAAGAAAATAATTGCCACCATGTAGAATGCAGGAATAGAAAGCAAGTGGGCATATTTTTGATTGAAGGAAGAGGAAAACATAATTTTTTAGACATATGATTAATCTGGGATATTGCACAGGATAATAGTGTATTATTTCATCACTTTAACTGTGAAACTTGAGAAACTACCAAGTGGTAAACAAACAAATACTGCCAGGAGAAATCCCGATGTTTAAAAAGATTCAAATGAAAAGTTTAGCTTTCAGAGCAACAAAGTCCTGACAGTAATTAAAATCGGAAAAAGGTTACTTGCCCACAAGAGGCAGCGAACTGAAGATAAGATAATGTTAATCACATTCAAAACTCTTTGGAAGATCAGATTTCTGCTCACAAATTTGGAAAAATATTTTGATCATATTACAATGCAGTCTTAGTAAACAGATAAACCAGAGATTCTGATAGAAAGCTTTCAATATATGCTGAGTTTATTAGGATTTCAAAACAAAACACTACTACACTTACTTATTGAAAACTACACAAAATATTAGTAAGATTATTTTTATTATTGCTGTTAAAAGTCTTAATTATTATGATTAAGAAAACATGAAAAAATGTCATGCTTTGCTTGGAAGTACAGAATTCTCCTGGAGAAACTGGCTGCTCATGGCTTGGATGGGTGTACTCTTCACTGGGTAAAAAACTGGCTGGATGGCCAAAAAGCCCAAAGAGTTGTGTTGAGCAGAGTTAAATCCAGTTGGCAGCTGGTCACAAGAGGTGTTCCTCAGGGCTCAGTATTGTGATCAGTTCTGTTTAAGATCTTTATCAATGATCTGGATGAGAGGATTGAGTGCACCCTCAGTAAGTTTGCAAGTGACAACAAGTTGGGTAGGAGCGTCGATCTGCTTGAGGGTAGGAAGGCTCTACAGAGGGACAGGCTGGAACAAGGGTCACACTTGGGTGACAACAACCCCATGCAACACTACAGGCTTGGGGAAGAGTGGCTGGAAAGCTGCTCAGAGGAAAAGGATGTGGGAGTATTGGCCAACAGCTGGCTGAATATGAGCCAGCAGTGTGCCCAGGTGGCCAAGAAGGCCAAGAGCATCCATGTACATACATAGATACATGGCTTCTATCAGCAATAGTGTGGGCAGCAGGACTAGGAAAGTGATTGTCCTCCTGACTCAGCACTGGTGAGGCTGTACCTCGGATACTGTGTGCAGGTTTGGGCCCCTCACTACAAGAAAGACATTGAGATGCTGGAGTGTGTCCAAAGAAGAACAACAAAGCTGGTGAAGGATCTAGAGCACAAGTCTTACGAGGAGCGGCTGAGGGAACTGCGGTTGTTTAGCCTGGAGAAAAGGTGGCTCAGGGCAGACCTTATCATTCTCTAAAACTACCTGAAAGGAGGTTGTAGTGAAGTGGGTGTCGGTCTCTTCTCCCAAGTAGCAAGTGACAGGACAAGAAGAAACAGCTTGAAGTTGCTCCAGGGGAGGTTTAGACTGGATATGAGGAAAAATTTCTTCCCCAAAATGGTTATCAAGCATTGGAACAGGCTGCCCAGGGAGGTGACGGAATCACCACTCCTGGAGGTATTTAAAAGATGTGTAGATGTGGTGCTTAGAGACATGGTTTAGTGGTGGACTTGGCAGTGTTAGGTTGGACTCGATGATCTTCAAGGTCTTCTCCAACCTAAATGATTCAATGATTCTATGAGTCTATAAAGAGTAAGAGAATACAGGTTTTAATCAATGCTTTTAAATAAGCACCTTCTTAGATACCCTAAACTTCAAGGCCAAAAACTGTCTTTTTATGAGATAACTTGATAGAATTTGATTGTTTTACTTCTTCTTGTATCTTGAATATATTTAAAACATATTCAAACATGTAAATACATGAAAAACATGAAGATTTCTCTTCTTTTAATCTAGACTTGATTTTAATGATAGTAATAGTTTATATTGTACTACCTAAACGCCTTCACCAAAAACTAGAAGGCTACTGTAATAGTCACTTTATAAGCACTCCATGAGAAGATTTTTGCACCCATAACCACCTGAAAGGCCTTAAGCTGCATGCCTAAATAACAGAGACAGAGATGTACTATTTTCTCCACTGAGTCCATTAATTGAGAAATGCATCCTGCCAGACGATGGATTTTAGGGCCATGTAAAACATGCAGAGCTTTACAGGAGAAAATACTTAAAAATGGCTTATGTGGTCACTAATTTAGGGCACTGGCTCTAACGATGGAGGTGCTTATCAGCTGTTCATTTTGCTGAGGGGTTGGCTGGCTAGTCTTATTTTAACAGACATCTCCAGACACATAGTACATGCCAAAACTGTTAGGCCTCCAAACCTTAATGAAGTTCCTCATGCAATAGAGGAAAAGATTTATCAATATATCATTAACATTGTTCTTATAGTCTTTTGGTGATGTCTTGAGACATGGAAGGTACAGGCTGCATTTTCCTAAAAGGAAGGTAGAAATCTAGCCTTGTACCCTTCGTTTTCCACACTTGTTACAAACTATCGAATGGAAAGAGAACAGACCTTGGTGAACCTGAACGCTCTCTCTTCTGGTGATTTCCACTGTCTCTACTCCATTCAGCATTTGTTCATTTTATATATGTTGTTAACATGTATGTTTATATATTTGTGTGTGTATAATACATATACATTTGGTATGTGTGTGTTCTCATATTTATATATACGTGCGCATGTATGTATATATGCGTACACACAGGTACATGCACAGGCAGGCACATATATACAATTCACTCAGCAAAAGTTTTCGCATACCAGATTTTTGTTTTCTAATTGTCATTGGTACTGCACACTATTCTGTTAAATTTAAGAAAACAGATGATGAGTGCAATTAAAAAAGAAGGACTAAAAGTGAAATTTTGTCAAGTACTGTTAATAGAGCTAGTTAGTGTTGCTGAGTTACACATGCAGGAGGAATTCAATACAGTCGGTGATCATCCGTGAAGTTGCAAGTGATTCACAGCTAAATTCACCTATTTCACATGCATTTTCCACAATATTCATGACCATAGCTGTCAGATTAGAGCATGGCTTTGTGACCTCCTCTAGACTGGATAGTTGTAATTAGCTATTCTTAATGATGCTTTGAAAGGAAAGCAAAAACTTCCAAGGATGCACATTACATTCTGACCTAACTTCACTGTGAACTGCATCATCTGCTATTGGCTTCCTAGTACAGTTCAAGATGCTGTTACGGATCTCAAGGATTGTATGGTTAGGACATTAGTTCTCAGAAGATATCGATAATCCCCTGTACATCAGTTCAGCCAAATTCGGCTCATGAACTCATGGTAGCATTTCTAGATTGGATTTTATGTCAAGCTAGTCTCAACAAGAGATTTTTGCTCACCTATTAGTGAAAGACGAAAAAAATGCATATAATTTCATATAATCCATTTTCATATGTGATACATTTAGGAAGGACATAAATATGTAAGCAACTGACTGCTTTAATTTTCTTACACTTGAAACTAAAATAGATGAAAAGATTAACATTAGTGTAGCACATCATGACTTTATATGACCCCTCTTTCTAACTTACTTTTATTGATCTAATATTTCCATTAAATTCAAATATTATCTAGATATATTTGGCACATTCAGCATCACTGCTCTTAAAAGGATGCTGTCATTAGCAACTGCATTTTAGTAATAGAGATATTGAGTCGTCAACATATGAAGTGTTATTTCCAAAAATCCACTACCTGGCCAATAAAGGATGAAGCAATAAATGCCACACTAAACTGGCTGATGTTTGGAATTTAGCACAATGCTGTATTTTCTATAAATAATCTAATTTAGGTAACCAAATGTAATAAATTACAACAGCTTCATCCACACTGTTAAAAAAACATATCAGAACCCGTCCTTGGCATAGCCAATACCCACTCTGCTAAGCTCTTCCCGCTCCACAGCATGATTTTGCCTATCAGGCACCATCCCTGGGGAGTGCCATTGCTTAGATTGTGCCCAGACACTGGGACAAACCAACGTAACGAAATTTGCTAGCAACTAAATGGCATATGCGATAAAAGGCTGCTTGAGCTTTTGTCTCAGTCTGTTTAAAGTACAGACTTAGCCAGATGGTATTATTCCCTACTAAATTCTAAGTTCATCACAGATCACACAGAAAGTAAAAAGGTATCTATCTACTTAATTGGCCTTTATATTTTAACATGATTTTCGAATAACATGTTAAATGAAAGATCTCAGAAGCAATTAACATATTAGCATGTGATGCTTTTGAAAAAAAAGATGTAAGTAAGATAAATGAGTAGTATTTCTTTTAAAGACACTCTCTTTTTCTTACCACAATTTCGATGAAAAAATTTAATAATCATATTATTAAACTTTTATATGTGATAATTATATTTGGAACAATACATTTGTCTTGTCTTGCAAAGCCTTGTAATAGTTAAAATATTGACTTCTTCATGTTCCAACATGGCTTGAGGTGAGAAGCAATAGGGTTTGGTTTTTTGACAGCAGCATAGATTGTACTTTGAAAGTTCTTTGAGGATGTTTTACTGAAAGAAAAAGGATTTGTCTGAACTGCCATGTTGTGTATTCTTGAAAGTCCATGTGTTCAAACATACTGGAGATTATTTCAAGTTACAGAAAAACTAGCTTCAAAGCCTACATGCACACTTTTAACAGCTTAAACACATTAAGTTGAGGAGTTAATTTAAAAAACAATAATACAAACAATGTATGGAAAATAACGTTTAAAAAAATCAAAGCATTTAAATCACATTAAAAGACTTAGATTAGTTGTTTACTCTGTCCGAGGTAAAAATAGCCTGATACTTGACTGTTCACACTTCTTTCCAGGCAGACTGTCATTCTTCAACAAGGGAGCCTCTCCAAGATGGAAAGGGAAAAAGAGAATGCCACAGTTATTAGCAAGGGAGAAGGAAGGTCTCCCACCTTCTCTGTGCCCATAACATTAATCCATCTAGCATTGTTTTTCTTTACCATTCAACATGTACTTTTCACTGTCAGTCCTTACTCATTAGCACAGGTATATTTTACACGTAGATTTGTGGAATAATTCTAAAAAGGCAGGCACAGAATAGATTTTTGCATAACTATAGGACCAACACACAAACAAAATTCCAATGTGTTGGAGTTGCAAATCTGGAAGGATAACTTGTGGGGTATGTACAGTTTTGTACTACTGTGAAATGCATTCTACTTTTAAAATTAATTCACTTTATATCCTTGGAAAAGGATTTTACTTCATTTTTAAAGGATGATAAAGTTACTTCATCTATTTAAAGGTTTTGGGATGAAAAAACAATTATGCACAAAACTTTTCTACTCTCAGGCAAAATGGATGTGCATTCAATTGCTGTTTTTATAATAAAAAAGTATGCTTGGAAATATAAGCTTTTTTTTAAAAAAAAAAATATTTAAAAAATGAAATCTGTCTTTTCCAAGTAAAAAAAAAAACCACAAACTTGCCTACCATGAAAAGGTGCTTATTGTCCTAACAATATTTTGAATATATACACACATTAATCATGATATAGTACTTACGTTTACATATCAAACCATCAGCTATTGTGTTGTGAGAACCAAATGCAACAGAAGGGTACATTTACATTATATTTTAAGATTAGCTTTGCACCCTAATTCAATTCCAGTTCTCATGGATAAATTCCTAACCTCAAATTATAATACTCTCTGGTTTAGAGCTTTAAACCTTTTAAATCTGACAGACACAGAAACAGAGCCAATACAGTCTTCTCATCGAGCTCTATCATGCTGTCCAAATGGATAGTAATTCACAGATGAAACGTGGTATATGAAACGATCCCTAATGATCTTAACAGCTGTTTGTTGCCATGCCCTGGCAACCACTGAAACAAACATAAATTTACCCTTTCTCCTTATTCCTGGCAATACTGCCCCAGCAGTGACTTACCTCTTATTTAAATTTTGCTAATGCGCACAACAAGGGAAGCTGATTCACCTGTAAAACCTCAGATCTAGCAGATTTTAAGAACCAAGATAGCAGACATTGCAACCTTTTATCAGTTCATCTTTGATTGGTTGAACAGGGATATAGCTGAGAAGAAAATAAAGCCAGATAAAATCTGCCTCAGTGAACAGAATCCAAGGGATACGAGCCTAAATTAGAGTTCAGTTCAATCATAGATATTACTAGATGCCTAAGAGAATGCCTATTAATTCCAGAAACGAAATGAACACAGGGTATCTAATTTTCCTATAGGTGGAGTGGCAAAAGACAGAAAACCTTGCTTGATTCATAACAGCTGAGGTACTCGAGGCTGGGACACCTCATCAAGCCAGCAGGGAACACCAATGAAAGGAACGAGTCTGAATTTCTTTATACTGTATGACTGGAAAAGCCTTCCTCATGACTGCAGACTAGCACAAATATAAAACAGAGATGAAGAGACATACTCTGGAGTTATTCATCTAGTTACTTGCCTTTGGGAAGAGTAACAGTCCTTAATGGCACAGGGTAAGAGGAATCAGTTCAGACAATGGGAGACCTTGGTCCTGCATCCAGAACCTTGGGTTCTGTATCTATAGATATTCGACCTTGGAAAGCTTTTTATTCATTTAATTACACACATTCTGAACTGGAAGCCTTCTCTACACATCATTCACTACATCTTAGCGCGTAAATTAAATGAGTCAGTTATGGCTTTAGAGACGATCGAGTAGGAGGAAGAACTTCAGTTAATGGCTTGATCCAGTCCTCAACTAAAAATTTAGAATTATTCACGTGATATTACGTTTACCTGAATAAAAATAAAACAGCACCTGTTCTGTGAAACAATCTTAAACTGCTGTCCATTCATAATTCTCCTACTTTATAAACAAAGCACACAAAGCCTATTTCAGTGTATTTCACCCCACGTTTGCTCGCTATACATTTCCAAACCATAATCACTTGAAAGATGGTCTTGAGCGAACATAAATTCTCCTTCCTAAACATATTGTTGAAGGTTTTCAAATTAAACTATTATTACAATACATTTTCACCAACTCTAACTTTACATTTTGTCTTGAGATTTTAACGTATAAAATGCCAAGCTTATTGCTGGCAGAAAACAAAAAATAACGACAATAACACGTTTTTTGGGGATGTTTCATGTTAAGACTAAGGACCTAAACCAGCATGTCTATTTCCCTCCCCTCGCACCATGCACTACTTTTAAGATGTGTAGAAATAAAGCCTTAGCCATCAGTCAACTGGGTTAATTTTCCCCAAGCTTTTTATGTGTTTTTAACAGATGTTTGTTTTGGGCCTTCATTTTAAGTACATTGATGAGCTGTACATTCTAAAGAATTCAAGCTTGTATTCACAATTAATCTCTGAAAGCTCTTTAAGCTGTTCTGTACCATCTTGTCAATACCAAACATATCTTTGATGGAAACCATTAATTAAACTCCTTTTACAAATGTTGGAAAAGACATATTTATTGTTTAATATACCACACACATGTAAATTTATTTTAATCCCTTTAACTAAGACACTTTTTTTCCAACTGCTTTTCTTCAAAGCTATCTTTCAGCAGACACAGCTTTAGTATTTACTTTTCAGCACAGCTGTTGAATTACATATACATCTCTTTTTTTTCTTTTCTTTTTTCCAAACTACCTCACATTACTTGTTTACTACTGTAGAACTAACTGTTTTAAAATCTTAAGATTCCTTGGCAGAATTCAAAGTTCTGTTTTAATACACTAGTAGATACTCTAGAAGAACAAAATAGACAACTATGTTTTGGCATAAATATTGATCGGCATGGCTCAGCGGAAGAAACCTTCATGATCTCTTTGGGTGCACTCCTCAGGGTGTCTGATTTCATGACTTCATGAAGTGTTCTTGTTCAACAAACCAGATTGAGCTAAACACTGCTCTTTGGAGGAGGTGACATTTGAGCAGTGTTCCTCATCAAGTGAAATGTACCTTTTAAAATAAAAAATAGTTTCATAAAACCAAGAAAAAAAACAAACAAAAAAACAAACCCTAGGGGTTTTTAAACAAATAAAACAAAAAAAAATGTTAAGACAGGAAACAATAATTTAGATGAAGAAAAGGATTTATAAGCATTTCCAAGCATCTCTCTCTCTCAATCTAAGAAGATTTATACCTTTTTAATAATTTCTCCCTCCCCACTATCATTCTAATGTCTTGTTCCTCCAGTATAAGCAAGGATGTAGTTTATGTTACACTAGTTTTTCCTTTTCTTGTTTGTTTTTGTTTGGGGCAAACACTAATTAGACAAAATCGTACAATACACGGCCAAAAAGCAGGTCAGCATACAGCACTTAAAAATTATGGCAGACTATCCTCTAGTTATGTTTAATCACTGTCCTCAGTTCTACTGATACCAGACTTTCATTCTCTGTCACATTTGAAAATTACAATATTTTGCTAATTTGTTTATAAATTATAAAGAGCAATAACACATTCAAATAAGTAAAAGATGACCAAGTGCAATTTAAACTGGTAACTTCATGGTGAGAAATTGGTTTTGGCTGCATAATGACTTAATATTTCTTGGTGTTAAGGCTTTTATCACAATAATTAACACTTTCACTAGTACTTCAAAGAAACCATGATGTCACCATCCTATGGATTCTCTCTCTTTTTAAAAGAAATTTTAACAGATCAGCTGGAGAAGAAGAATGCCTAACTGCATCTACACATCAGTATTCATAGCATTATCCTAAGGAAATCCTATTATATGAGAAGAAAAATCTATCAGTTTGCTCCTGCTTCTTACACAACTATCCTTTTCTATTAATTTTTTATATCTATTTTTTTTTCTTTTTTTTTGTAATAGTACAGCTTACTAAAATGTAAATAGTTTACAAAGACGTAGAATTACATTTCCTGCCGTAACTGGTACATCAAAAACTATTCTCAAAGAGCCGAGTATCACTTACGATTAGAATAATACCTTCCTTGAAGCATAATACAAAGAAAATGAGAATATCTTTATATTCCAGATCATTTGGAAGCTTTGAGATTAAGTGACTTGTCCACAAATCTATATTGAAAGCTTGAAGTAATGCCAGAAACTGAACTTAAATCTCCTGTGTATTAACACAATGTTTCATTGACAGAACCATCCTTTCTTTTCATCTGAATCTTCTATTTCACACAGCTAACTAAAACCAAGTAAGAATAAATAAGCCTAGCTAAATATTTTTCTACAGTCACAGAAGTAAAACCCTTTAAAGTACAGTGGTTTGAGGCCCATGCTTTTCATTAGAATTATGGTCTCTCAGTAAACAAATTACAAAAATCAGAGATAAGCATGAATTGTCCTCTTTCTATTTTTTCTTCCCTTCCTTTGCATTATCCCATTGCTAGCAGTGATGCTGCCTTAACTGTATCACTGGGTAGTTATTATTTAAGATCTCATAATTTCTGAATAATTGGCAGATTACATCAAGAAATTATTTATATATTTTCTTTAAGACCAATTATATAATTATGTATGCATAAAGTCCAGAGCAGCTAAAATTAATGAAATAAATGTAACTTCATTTATCTGCTAAAAAATTGTTTTCTTTTTACTTAGAATCTTATAAAGGCTAACATAAAACCTTAACAGGTGTCAAAATGTATTAGTGTGTTATAAGATCGTACACATCTCCTGCTTCTAACAAAGATAATTGATTGATTTATCAAATCAAGACTTTATCTTCCATGAAGTTGTTTTGTTTTGCATTAATCCATTTATAGTGCTTACCATATCAACTTTTCTATTATTTTCCTAGCATTAACATAAGGCTAGTTTGCCTGTAGCATCCTTTTTAAATAGTAGAAGAAACAAACTTTGCCTTAGGCCACTGTATCTTCCCCAACATTCTGATATTTTTGTTAGACTAACTGTAAGATTTGTTCAAGGAACTTCTCATACACCGAACACTTTTAATAAACGTATATTTTGCTAACCTGCTTCTTTCCAAATATTTACTTTTAATAGCTCATTATTAACATCCTCACAAATTAAAGCCATATCAGAAAACACTTAAATGAAACAAAACTTAAAAATGGACCATATCAGGCATAAGATTGTTGCATTTTCAGTTTGCAATACCAAGTTCCACTGTTAGCAAACTACGTTTCTTCCTAACTTTTAGAAGAATGTCTCATTTTTTTCTTAATTCTGCTCAGAATTTTTCATGGATATCTTTAACCTCCTTTGTATGCCTCCAGTTCCTCACTGATGTTTTCTAGTATTTCTGACTGTATCTAAATGGAAGGACTCACAAGCACCTTTCAAGACCTTTTCCACAGTGGAATGAAAACTCTTCCCTCTAATGTCTGTAAAGACTGGTGGTCAAATAGGCTTGATTTGGGTTTCCTGAGTTATTGCTGATCTTGCACGCATGAGGGAATATATTTCTTATTTTAAAATAGTTAAAAAAGAAATGTTATTGTTTTAAAAGGAAAACTCCACTATTGTCCATACTGTAGCCTTGTCTCTAGTCCTGCCTCTGGCCTCATCTCCTTTTGCTCCTGATTGCTTGGAAGGACCTTGGCCCTTCATTGCTTATCATGTTGGGAACGTCAATAGTCCCAGTTACCATCCTGGGCTCTGCCTGCTGTGCTCAGATACTGTAGGGCTGTATGCCATCCGTGAGGACACTGTCTTTGCTGTGGTCATTCTTGGCTCCCTGTCCACCTTCCCACAGACAGCAGTCCCTGATCTCCCTTCTCCCAAAAATATGAGATATACCTTCCCAATAAGATCCTTTGTGAAGATCCATTCACGAAGTTAAGTAAGGTGAGAATTTTAAGATAACCCATTGGTTATTTTCTGTTCGAGTTGAAAGATAGTTCTATAAAAATGTTCTCTAAATGTTATTTTTATTTTCTTCTTCCTATTCTACTCTTCTCTATTCTCTGTTGCTATTTCACAGGCAACTTCATGCACATAAATTATCTTTTTACCATGAGAAAGTAACTAATCTAGATGAAATGGCACCTCAAAGCTGGAGCTTGTTCTCCAGTGCTTGTTCTTATCATGTCCTGTGAGCTTGTTCTCATTACCATTTTATAGGAAAATTTTAGTGGTGTGGATTGAGAAGGGAGTAGATATGAAGAGCGCCTTTTGGGAGAATTTTCATATTTCTGGTTAGGGAGAGGGATGAAAGACTTTGCAAGTAATGAGTTTGATGAGGACAGGCAGTACCATAAATTACTTCTGACTACCTACATTTGTTAATATGATCTAGTTGTAAAACAATAATCTATTTTAAAACAAAACTGCATTTATCCTAAGAGAAATTAAATTTCTAGTTGAGATCTGCATTCTTAACTGGGTGAGCAACATTCAGCATAGATCTAACAACCGCAGCAACAGGAAAAATACAGGTTTGCTCAACTGTGATTGATTTTTTCAGGGAAAGATTTTAAGCTTTTGTAAAGTTTATTGCTGGCTACATACGTCTATATGGACTTTTTTTTTCTTCTGATAGATTTGGCCACAGTTAAGCTTTAGTTTTAATGGCCTACTTAAAAGTGGCAAAAATAACAATAAATAGAAGGACTTTGAAGCACTGGTTCATTAACTACAGTTATGGCAGGAATCATGCTGATTCCTGAGAAAATATGCTGAACTGAGAAAACAGTTGATCCAGAGATTGATTGTTTACTTAGCTATCTAACTGTATCTTGAAAAGGAGAAAGTATATGCTTATTAAAGGGCAGCTTCTTGCAAAGATTTTGGAGATGTGAGTTAAAAAAAACAACACCACAAAACACAAACAAAACCAACCCTGCTTTGATGTTAATAAAGCTGAAAAATGTCAATAAGTATATGTTCCATCATCACTCACTCTATGGAATGAGAGAGCAGACGAGCAGAGGAATAAATTTACTCTCAAAATTGCAGCAGAAGTTTTCCATTTTATAGTAAATAGCTCAGATACATAGTCAGAGTGTTCAGAACTCCTAAAGAAAAAAATCTCATTCCAGGGTTTTTTTCCTTCTTTAAAAATAAACCACTTGTAGATGACAGACTTCATCCAGATGTAGACAGCAATTTTTGCCAAGATGGCTCATAGCGAGTTATAGTTACTCTGCAAGGCTATCTCTGTGTCACACTTGTGTGTACATCTGTACATATATACATATGCGTATGTGCTGAACTGTACATTAAACTGGGAGACAGTAGATATTTAAGGACTATCTTAGGATTGTACAAATTTTAAAGGAGAATACGTTTTTCTTTTTTGAGCTTGTAAATGGAAACATCTTAGCCTGACAATAACAATACTAAATATTATTCTACATCTTCTTTCCCTCTCAGTTGATTCCAATGTCTGTGTCCTGCTCAGTAAGGTGAGCTCTTCCTCCTTTTCATGCATTTAATGGCAAGTGCACATTAAAACTCAGTGTTACTGAAGAGGACAACTGAGCAACAGCTTGCAATCTTGAGAAGCAGACAGTCAGGCAGGGAGAAAGGTGAGCCTGCACGACAGATGCTGAGTTTTCAGAACAGAAGACAGTTAATAAAAATAATGATAGCTGTGAGTTTGACACCTGTGGATCAGTTCTTGTGAAATGTTCACAGCACCCACTAACCAAACTAGCACGTAATGCTAGCTGGGACGCGGAGATGAGGAAAGACACGGAGCAGAGGGAGGCTGCTCTTGTCATCGTAAAACAAGCTACAGTAAGATACTAATTGTTTTGCCAGTCCCATTTCCTTATTTTCTCACACATGCTATCGTTGCAGCCCATTTCTTCGTGTAATGATACTATCAGTAAACAGAACAATTCTAAATTGACCCAAGATTACTAAGGAGACGTGCACACACATTAGCTGTGCACCAGGAGGTACCACTTTAGAAGTACACTACTCACAATGTCCTTGGACAGCGGGTCGTGAAGGCTAATGGAAGGCGCGGGTAGAATAAACGAGTCATAGCAGGTTGCTTAGGAGATTTGGCATCAGCTTGCTGTAGGGATTGGAAAACTTTGTATCTTTCAAATAACACTGGTATCAGCACAGTATTTGTACACAGATGTCATTTATCAATGCACCACAGATTAGTTTAACTGCACACTAAACAGTCTGATAAATTCAGAACAGGGTTGACAGGGGTGACACTCCCATTCCTGGTGCACTCTGTGATTGTGCACTACATGAAGGACCATTCCTCAGGGGTGAGTCA
Organism: Tauraco erythrolophus; assembly: GCF_009769465.1. Lineage (NCBI taxonomy): Eukaryota > Metazoa > Chordata > Aves > Musophagiformes > Musophagidae > Tauraco > Tauraco erythrolophus. The sequence continues at coordinate 92,224,501 of NC_141465.1, read as the reverse complement.
GAAGGATTCTGGTGAACAGGCTGGATTTGCATCCTTTGGATGCATTTCGCTAATCAGAGGACAGAAGACATTTTCATTATCTTAACTGTAGTGGGAAGATAAGTGATTCTGATATAGGGGACGGAGGAGGAGCTAAACTATAATGTAAATAATTCTCTATTTGCTATTGCTTATATAAGACTTTATGAAGATATATTAGCATTTTTCTTCATTCTTATTTGCCCAAATCCCCACGCTAACTGAAAGGTATAGACAGTCTAGCTACAATTGTAATTGTAACTTAGAAGGGAGAAACTGTACACTTATTAAAGGATTGCTCGAATATTCCTTCTTATTAGTGTTTGAAAGATGTGAACACATAATATACAAACGTTAATAAAGCTGAAAACCATCTTGAGCCAGAAAAGCCAACTACAACCATTCAGTGCCATCTTACTAATAACAAAACTGAATATTAACAAACAGCTGTTCTAATTCCTGATTCCATCTCCATTCAACCCGTTGCTTAATTATTCAGATGCTAGTTACCAAAAATGGAGCAAGGGTGAAAATACAGAAACAGACGCAGCCACAACTTCCTGAGCTGTGTAGAGCTTGGCGACCTGCTACTCACCCGAGATAGCCAAAGTGCCAAAACTATAGCAAAACTCATAAATTACCATCATGACTATTGCAAGTGTGAGACCAGGACAACTTTCTAGATACTTTTTTTACCCCATGGACTTAGCAATGTTCAAATGATTTCTAAGTAGAAACTAGACTGGACGACTGGATTATTCTGGGGTACTTCAGGTTTCCATGAGGAGAAACCAAAAGGAAGTAATTTTAACTAATCAGATTGCATTCCATACGAAAGACACACAAAATTACAGAGTTAAGCACTTAAAAGTAGAAAATGCTATACATGCTAAAATGTTTAACCTGAGCCTGTAGTGAAAGTGTTATAATATAGTTTTGTCTTAAACCAAGTTCAATTTATGGAAGCAAAAAATCTGACTTGACAATTGACAGGAACTTGACAGCACAGCTGCATGCTAAGGGTTTCAAATATAATCCTGAGGATGAAAAAAACAAACAAAAAACCCACTAGAAATAATTTACAATAAAGCCCATGATGAGAAATATCATAGTGTTATATATGTGATGTACAAGGAAAGATGTGTAATGACTGGGCTGTATTTAGTATTATCTCTGAAGGTACCTGTGGGCCACTGAGTCCACACCAAAGTTTACAGGATGAACACTGATAAATTGTTTCTACAGTGTGAATTTAGCTGTTTTGTTCCAAAAGGAGCTAGATATCATCAGCATGGGCAAGCCTGCGCAGATGATCTACCTGAAAGGAGGGTGCAAAGAGGACAGAGCCATGCCCAGTGTGAGGATAAGAAGGCCAGATCACAAACAGAAACACAGGAGGTTCCTCCTGAACATCAATACTTTTTATTGTGAGGGTGACTAAGCACTGGCACAGGTTGCCCAGGGAGGTTGTGGAGTCTCCATCCTTGGAGATATTCAAAAGCCATCTGGACACGGTCCTGGGCAGCCTGCTATAGATGTCCATGCTTGAGCAGGGAGATTAGACCAGATGACCCCTATAGGTCCCTTCCAAGCTCAATATTGTGTGATTCTGTGAAGCCAGTCTACACCAGTTGTTTCAGAAACAGAAATTGTTCCCTGGGGAAAAGTGCAAGAGAATCTGCGCAGGTATAGCTCTAGGTGATGACCTGCTTGGAGCCACAAATTAAAATCTCTAATAATAAGGGAGAGTCTCCAGTTCTCTAGGTCTTTTTGTGCTTCATTTTTCGCAAGGGAAATTCAAAAGAACTGGAAAAAGAACTAACCAGAGAATGATGTAAATGGAATAAATCTTGAAAAATTATTTAACCATCTGCCTAGTTAGAATTAAGTATATCCAGATAATAACTGAAAGATATCTACCTCATTCTCAAAACTCAAAGCTTTTTGGTGAATGAGATTCAGTTATCTATGGTAATCCTTTTCAGTGTTTAACTATGTCTCTAGCTAAACATGTTCCCGAAAGGCAGTACACATAGCTGGTCAAAATTTCTGTTCTTAGACATTGATACTACAAATCTGAAAAAGCTTATCCTTTGCTGCAAGATGAATAAATTAATTCAAATTACCTTGCATTTGCTGTGGGATATACACATCTGTGATTATTAAAGTAGTACCCATCGGTAATTTGCTTATGTGTCTGAGCCTTGTGTTTCAACATCTAGAATTCCATTTTTTTATTTTTTCTTTTTTCCTCCCAAATGATCCAAGATCAATGTGCGCTCAGACTTAGGTTTGCAAACATTTTTGGAAGATTTTTGTCTTCCACCTGCAGATTGTATGCATATGTTTTATATGATATTATTCAAGCAATTAAAATAATGAATGAAACTGGCTTCAGGATACAACTGTATTAAATGTCCTTCCAGCTTAACAACAATTCTTTATAACTAGTCTATGAGTGATTTTTAAGCAGTTGAGCACTTGCCGGAGGCTGATTATACCTTCATCATATGTCATTAGCTCATTTATAAGTGTGCTTAAGTACTAAAATCTTTCCTAGGTTTTCATCCATTGGGACAGTCATTCTAACAAAGAGATTGATTAAACATGATTTATTATTTTCGTATTGATGACAGAAGAATGGGTTTTATCTCTTGATCCCAATCTTATAATATTGGTGTTTGTTTATTCAGCATTGAGGTATCTCAGGGAAATTCTGTGTATATGTTCTATGTGACTTAAGTCAATATAATAGTCCCTTCTGGATTTAATTGTTATAAATCCATCACTTCTTCACTGCTTTCAAACTCCTGATGTCAGGGCGAGCATTACTTTCAAGCAACAAATTCAATGAATGCATCATTAAGTAAACTTTTGTAGTCCGATGTCTCTTCAAAGTGAAAGGATCTCATTAAAATTCTTTTCACTGTCACCAATAACAACTTGTCTTTCCCTACTGAATGAAACACTGTATCTGATTCTGGTAATTAGCATGGATTTTTGTTACTATAGTTGCTCTATGTGGGCATAAATCAAAATATAAAGTGGTCCATAACTTTTTTTTTTTTCTCAAAAAGAAATTACAATAGTCAAAAACAAATTACAGTACAGTCCATCTTCTCTTTGAGATGCTTATTTTCTTTTATTAGCAATAGAAACTGCTGTACATGTGTATTAACTAAGGAATGAGGATTTTGTATCATAGGCAATTATGTTACCCTATTATCATGCTCTTTTTAAATAGAGAAATTAGTAAAACATGTAACATCACACTCAGGATTGTGAAATTATCTTCTTTACAGTACACTTGTGAACTCTCTGTTCAATAAGAAAAAATAAGATACATCTCTACATTTAAAATTAGTCCTCGCTGACAAAAGTATGCTTTGAACATAAAGATGTCACTTTATTGCATTTTTTGTGCTATAAGATACCAGTTCATCTGCCCACATACAGGCATCTTGAAACAATTTAAGATGCTCTCGTGTATGTTGTCTGGTCTTCAGATGGCAACACATACAGCATGATCTCCTCTAGATCCAGTGTAGTATCTGTCAGCTCCATGGACATATCTTAGACATCTCAGAGCATGTCAAATGACAGTAGATGTCTATTCATGAGGACCTGAACTAAGCTACTACTGGAGCCTAGAGAAATATTCATCTGGACATTTACAGAATTTACTTTAGCAATGAGATGACTAGTTCTCTGGATGCCTTAACTGTTTTTTACTTCTGACAATGTGTGCTTCAATTGCTAGATCATTTTCAAATATCTACATTACAGGCACTGAAGTCAGGCAAAATGAATCCCCGTTTAAAGTTTTCTCCTGAAAAGCCAGCAGAAAGATTTAAAAATACAGAAAGAAGGAATTGGAGCAGGTATTGTTTTGACCATTAAATGCAAAATAAACATTTGTTTTTATATTCCTTGAGTTTAACAGTTAGATTTTCAAAGTTTACTTTTTATTATATATTTAATATAATAAATTGTCATTCAAGTTGTTCAGCCTGGAGGAGAGAAGGCTCCACAGAGACCTTACAGCAGCCTTCTAGTACTTAAAGGGGACCTACAAGAAAGCTGGAGAAGGACTTTTGACAAGGGCATGTGATAGGACAAGGGGCAATGGCTTTAAACTGAAAGAGGATCAATTCAGATTAGATTTAAGGAAGAAGTTCTTCACTCTGAGGGTGGTGAGGCACTGGAACAGGTTGCCTAGAGAAGTTGTGACTTCCCCATCCCTGGAAGTGTTCAAGGCCAGGTTGGATGAGGCTTTGAGCAACCTGGTCTAGCAGAAGATGTCCGGGTCCACAGCAGGGGGGTTGGAACTAGATGATCTTGAAGGTCCCTTCTAACCCAAACCATTCTATGATTCTATGATTATGATATTTAAAAAGATTAACAAACAAGAATAGCATTGGAAAGGATTGCTACATGCATCCAGCTTTGCAATAGGAATTATAAGTAATGAAATACAAGCTCAGAGCTTTGGATTTGTGTAAAGCCTGCAAAAAGGAAGTCCACATTTCATCCTTTCAACTAAGGAAACTGTCGAGTATAGGATTTGTAGTAGCCACATATATATGATAAATATCTTCTTAACTTTTCATATTTCATGAATGTTCTTTAAGACATGAGATGTCTTTTCTGCTGAAGCTGAAAGGGTCCCACCAAAGCTGCTAAGTGGGAGTTACACAACTGTCATCCTCAACAGTTTTTTGCATATACTTGTTAGACGGTGGCACACAAACCATCAGCTGTCTCGCATAACAAGAACATGGCAATATTATGATTTACCATGCATCACTTTGTGGGAGTGATAAATAAATGAATATTTTTTAAAGTATAACCTCTATATCAGAATCACAAACCTGATTCTCTTGCTTAAAAAAAAAAACATGAACTAAAAGAATAGCAATAAATGTTTAAGCATATTATTCTGCTGAATGAGATATTAGTGATGCTATTTTTAAAGCCTCCTAGTAGAGATGTTTGAAGAGACTTAGATATATCAATGCCTGCCTATTAAATCATGTTGACGTGTAGCGGGTTAAGTACAACACTGTGCAATTCTCTCTTAATGCTAAAATAGCAGGAGCTTAGTTACAAATTTTATTGTATCTGCAATACTTGTTGATTGATTGATCAACAATCCTTAAGGCAAACAAAACAGCAGGAGGGAAGGTAGAGTTCATTTTTCTCTACATGAAGAGCAAATTTTAAGAAATGAATGCATGGCCCTTACTCAAGCATTTCCAATACGCGGCAGTTCAGATTTACTTGGTTTAGATTTATTAAGTTAGTAATATTTACGTCTACATAAATCTGTTCTGTGGTTTAAAAATACAGAATTGTTTTCCAGCCTTTGTTTATACAAGAAGTAACCATTGCAACATTTCAGTACATCTCCAAAGAGTGCCTTTTTAGTGTGTAGCTCTTCAAAATGCTTTGAATATGCTCATGTGTAAGGACATCAGTTTGCTTTGATATACCTTTTCCTTTGACGTTAGGCACACTGACTCAGTTTATTCTTGTATTATGCTAAGAATAAATGTCATAATGAATGACAGCTTTGCATCATTGAACCCATATGCATGCAGAACACTCTCAGTTAAATGTGACTGATGCACCAAATTTGTTCAGCTGAATTAGTAGAAAAATAAATGATTGTTTCTGAATTTCCAAAACTTCACATATTTTTCAAACAGGTATTTGAAATCCTATGAGTAACAATGTCATTGAAGATCAGCAGATTTATGCTTCTAAATTAGAAAGGTAAAAATCTATATCTATTCGGATTTTTGTCCATAGTAAAAATAAAGCTTTTTCCAAATGCCATTTAATCTGCCTGATATTGAATTCTATTTGCACCTTTCTTTGATGTTCATGTCATAGGTTAATCTGGAGGTAGAACAGAGGGAAGATGCGAAGAGAAGCCTACAAGATATTTATTACCACAGCAAATCCAATTTTCTGGAATAATCTTGAATTTACGGAAGTATGCAAGTAAGCTTCCTTTAAGAAGGATTCCACATGCTGCTCCATCTCATGGTCTAATAGTGACCTGAGAGTAAGGGCTTAGAGTGGAACCGACTTGCAAATGTCTTCTGAAAGTGTTGGGAGTGATTTCCCAGATCTCCATAAATGGAGGCTGATTGCATTCCTTTTACAATACTACCATATGTTCCCTATTTTTCTCTTCCCTCCCTTTGAAAGAGTCAGAATGGTGAAGATGCTAACAAGGAAAGGCTCAACTCATCACACTGAATCAGTGGCATGTAGTGGGCCTAAAATGAGCTAGATTACCTGGAAATACTTTTCTTTTCCTACTACCATTATAGCAAGTTTTCGTGTTTCTCATCTTTATGCCTCAACTAGACGCCTAAAGCGAGGTGTGCTTAGTCAAGGCTAAGAGCCATGTATGGGCTCCTTTGTGGACACAGTGGGGAGGCACGTAGGAGGAAAACATCTTTTGCCCTCACTTCCCTATTCAGCAGAATGAGGAATGCCAGCACTGCTTTTGGCCCCTAAACTTCCACATTTTATCTTACTTATTGACAACACTGAAAACTACTGGTAACTTTAACAGCTCCTAGACCTTTTTAGGATAAGGACTTCAAGCTGTATTTTCATGAGGTCTCTCTGGCAAAGCCTTATTTTGGTTTTGTTTACAGAGTACTCTGAACATTAGTATCTATTAAAAAAGTTAAGCAATCGATTATTTGTTCACTTTTTAACACTACTGTTCTGTAGAGCTTTCATGAAGGAAGAGGACTGTTTTTTTCAATTCTATTTGGTTCAGTGATCAGAAGTTTGAAGAAAAACTTTGCTTCCTATTTTTGTGGTAAAAATAAAAACATTACTGCTGTATTGTAAGAATCTCGCTTAGAAATAATAATAGGTAGGTGGTGGGTTTTTCTTGGGTATTAGTGAAAAGCGAATAAAATTAAGATAATATTAATGTAAGCTCTTATCAAGAAAGGAAATACATTCTTATTAAAATTGATGGGACTTAAACGTTAAGTTTTCAAGAAGACATTTCCTGAATGAGGCCTCAGACTTCAGAAAGAGGGCAAATACAGCACTCTTCTGTTTCCTGTTTTATTTTCAGTGATGCAATTGAAAGGTGTATGTAGTTAATACTAAAACCAAGCAAATATTTTTTAGGAGAGAGAAGAAAAGTGGGTTTTACTTATCAGAATTCACAGTTTCTGAGTTTGTCCAAAACACAAGAACATCTATATACTACAGACAATTATAAAAATGACTTTCCTTCTTTTAAACAATTTGAAGTTAAGAAACAAAATTAGGTTATAGACACTTCAGCAATCCAAAGTATGTTTGTTTATGCAGTGCAGAACATTGCAGTGCAGATTTAACCAAGTTAATATTGTTCAAGTCACTATTAACAATTCATATGCTTTTAAACTAAGAAATAGTGGGTAGGATGAGAAATCGTCGATTATTTGGGTAGGAACAAATATATCCTGGAAATGAGATTTACATCACTCAAATCATTGTTTCCCACAGATCTACGGCCACTGCTCTCCTGGGTACACCTGCATGTCCCTATTCTCCTCTTGTTTTCTTAAAAACTGCAGTAGATTTATCCAATTAATACAGCATCAATAATATAATTAAAATAAAAGCTAAAAATTAAAATTAAAATTAAATAATAAAAAAAATAGAACTATTGTAGAAGTCGCATAATGTTTATCAGATTGAAGTCCAACTGGTGCTTTTAATAGCATTGCCTGGCCAGCATAAATTCATAAAAGAATATCTTTGTGAGAGTCAAAACAATTGACATGTTATTTCTAAACATTCTAATTTATTATTCAGTTTAAACTAGAATTATTCAAAATGCCATGTTATATGATGAATGATATGAATTTTTTGAAGTATTTTCATATGTTCATTAAAACATGTTGATATCAAATACTGCACAATTTTTTTCCCAGTATTTTATATATATCTCTCTCGTAAAACACAAATATTTTGAAATGTGAAATCAATTTTAAAACTTAAAATCAATTTTGAAATAACAGTACATAAGCTCTATTTTGAAATAAGTAAGGCTTTGTAGGGATAAATTCTTAATTCAAAACTACAAGGCTCATGGAACTATTTGCATTGAATGTAATAGTCTTTTTATCACTTATAGAAAGAGTTTACAGGATTATTGCATTGCACATTTCAAAAAATAGTTTTAACTATAATTGCTTCATTTATTCAAGTTATAGGTTATAGCATGTACTTGAACTTCCAGGTATTCTCCACAGGACTGGATGGGGCTATTCAATCTCCTTTTCATCAGCCTTCCAGTCCTCTATTCCCGTTCAGTTGAGGTACGATCACTAGTGGACAGAAGTGAATGTTTACTGTAGCAGCATCCAAAACTATTTCCCATCTAGAGCTTCCACACACAGAGTGAAGAGGTATGATCTGACCATATAGACACATATGGATGCACATATACACACATATATATGTATATAACTAATCTAGAAAAATATTTATGTTAATGAGACTGTCTTTGCCTGAATACATGCTTTATGTAAGCTGTCTCCTATAAATAAGTCTGAATTTTTTCCCTAATAGGTACATTTAAAAGTGATCAGGAAATGAGGTGTGATTATATAATTGCCTAATTATGCTTTTAATGTCGTCTATTATATATATGAAGACCTTCACAATCCCTCAGTCAGCACAAAAAATATAAAAAACCCTATAAAGAATAAAGGTAAGCTTTAACAAATAATTCAGAGATTCCTTCAAACTTTTCTAAAATAAGAAATCAAATTAAAATTTAGGGCTTGCTTTTTATTTATTTTTTTTTTTAGGTTCAGTTCAGTAAAATTAACACAGCAAAATCTTGGCCACAGAATTAATTAGCGGCTTAACTCACCATCATTTTACAAGTTCTCATAGTTCTGCAATTGCTTATCGGTTACTGTATTATATTGTCATGGTTTGATGGGGGGGATGGGGGATGGGGTTCTGGTGGCAGGAGAGGGGCTTTGCTCCCTGTGACCTCCCCAGTTTTGGAACCAGGTTAGGCTTAGTTCTGGCCACCAGATCAGACTGCCATCCCCCTCGGGATTGAGCCAATAGGGCGCCTCTGCGAATTGCCCTATTTAAGTCAGGACAAAGGAACCGGAAAAGGTGCTTTGCCCAGGAGTGAGGAGAGAAGGGAGGAGGGCACTGCCCCCGCTCCCTGGCTCCCGGCCGGGCAGCTGCCTGCGTCGGGCCGGCGCCGCCCACTGAGGATGGCGGCAGTGGAGCCAGCTGGGGAACTCGGAGAGCGCCCCACTCCCGGGGTGCCCACTGGGCTGAGTTCACCTGGAGAGGACTGAGATCTGAGAGAAACGGCCACATCAACACCAGGTCAGTGAGGATGGAGCGGGAGGAGGTGTGCCGGAGCTGAGTTTCCCCTGCAGCTGGTGGTGAGATGGCAGGCGGCCCCCCTGCAACCAGGACTCCTCGGTGGAGTAGAGACCCACTCGCAGCCTGTGGAGGGAAGATGCCTGAGCCTGAGGATGGTCATGTTGGGGTGCACGACAAGGCAAAGAGGCATCTGGAGTCTGCGTGACAACCCACGCCGGAGCGAGTGGCTACAGCTCCCTAAGAATCCGAGACTGTGGTAAAGCCCACACTGGGGCAATCCGAACGGGAAGGATTGCATCCTGTGGGCTGGACTCACATTGGAGAAGTTTGTGGATTTTTCCTCGTGGGTAGGGGATCCACTGGAGCAGGGGAAAAGGGTGTAACGACTCATCCTCCTTTAAGAAAGAAGTAGTAGTAACAGCACAGAATGAATTGACCTGCACTCCCCCAGTACTTGCCCCCTGCGCCGCTGGGGGGAGGAGGAAGAGCCAGGAGGAAAAGGAAAGGGGGAGGGGGGAGGGCGGGGAGGAAGGTGTCGGTTTTAAGATCTGGCTTTGTTTCTTTTTACCCTCTCAAGTAACCGATTTTGTTTCCCTTTGTCCTTTTAAGTAACCATTAATAAATTGTTTTGCTTTAAGAAAGCTGAGTCTGTTTTGCCCAGGACCATGGTTGGTGGGTGCTCCCTCTGTTCTTGTCTCAACCCTCAGTCCCTTTGTTATATCTTTCTCCTCTCCACTTTACTGGAGAAGGTGCGACTGAGTGAGTTTTAGTTGCTGGATTGGCCTAAAACTACAACATATACAAACATAGATATCAAAATATTAATAATCAAAGCTGTTGAACTGATCACTTCAAAAGGCAGAATCTCTTTCTCATAGTATTTTCCTGCATTTTTAGGAAAAATCAGAATGTTTTAGAAGACTCAAGGTTAAATAGTAGTATCTATCAGAATTCTGGCATTAAAGATTTTTTTCTGTAAAGTAACTTAGAAGTTAAATAAACAAAAAACAAACAAAAATCCCTAAACAAAGAGAAATTAGACACCCGACATAGTCAGTAACAGGCACACATACATTCTGATTGCATGTCCTAGGCTTGGACTGTTCTCCTGAACTTTGGCATGTATCTCAGGAGACAGCATACTTCAGTAGACCTTTCATGCGGAGAATAACCAAATGCAGAGAACATTTAAATGGCATTTAAATGACTCCTGTTTTCTCCCTTCTGCTCTTCCTTTCCAAAAGATGCTCTGTTATGTATGAGTAATGAAAATCACGAAGAAGCTAATCCTTTCCTTTTGTAAATAAATGATAGAACTTCATTAGCTCAAACGAGCTTCACTGAGCATCAAATGATCTATATGTAAGATGTCACAATATCTCCTTGTACTAACAAATGCAGAGGACTATTTGCTGAGCTTTTAACAGTCACTACTAAACGTTTGATAACAGAAATTAAATATTAAACTAATTTCATAATTATGTATTTCTGCAAAAAAAATGAATCTTTGGATTTTCCTAATAATTTTCCTACTAAAAGTCAAGCCTTTATTTTTATCACGTCTGTTTGCCATGTATATTGACTATAATATAAATTTTTTTTAAAAATCTTCCATCTCATTCTATTTTTTTTCTTATCATGAACTTATTTTAAAAAGCTTGACAGAATGAAGATATGAACTGATTAACCTTTCGGTTTTACGTGTTTGGATGTCTGTTACATTTTTTTTTTTTGAGACTCATTTGAAATAAAGATGATAGCTCTAGCAAAGAACAAGAAATGGATAGCAGAAATATTGCAATACCACACACTGAAAGAATGAATCATACCTGAAAAGAAACTACAAAAATATGCATTTATCAAGGCTTTTAAAAGCATGGAAAATCCTATGCTTCACTTCATTTTGTTTTGGTGGTTTTTTTCATGTATCCTGTTTCATTTTCTATTTACAACAGAGTTCGGCCACAGAGGAACACATGTAGGTTCTCTGACCAGATGTCTTCTTTTTACTGGAAACAAAATCTGACAAGTAGTCACAAAAGGAAATTGCTAAAAGAAAAGGTTTCAGAATAAATTTATGAAATAGAAAATAATAAATTGTCTGGATAATTTGGGATTCATCCATTCATTTTCTATGAAATCCATAGCAAACTGCTAAATTGTTAGTTTTGTAGTGTAAACTATTACTTAAATCAGCTTTGCTTTAGAATAATGGACAGAAGCTATTGTGTAACACCAAATTCAAAAAGAGCTCTAGCCATTGTCTGAATTCTATTATAGGGGAATTAATATAAAAATAAAGTAAGGAACATACTTCATATACACTGGACTACATGAGATACCTTTGGAAGTCTCAAACTGGCTTCAATGGAAGAAATTCTGCCCTTACAAGTTTTAGTCAAACCATGTGAAGGAATCAGCAAGTATGTGAATACGATATGAGCAATATGCACTCTGTTTTTCAATAAAACTTTTGTTAAATTCTCCCACAAAGCTTCTGAAAGAACTTATCCTGTTTTAAAGGAAGAGAATCATAGAATGGTTTGGGTTGGAAGGGATCTCAAAGATGATGTAGTTCCAACCCCCCTGCCATGGGCAGGGAAACCCTCCACTACACCAGGTTGCCCAAAGCCTCATCCAACCTGGCCTTGAACACTTCCAGGGATGGGGCATCCACAACTTCTCTGGGCAACGGGTTCCAGTGCCTCACCACTCTCAGAGTGAAGAATTTCTTCCTTGTATCTGATCTAAATCTACCCTCTTTCAGTTTAAAGCCATTTTAAAGAGGAAGACTTTTAATTAATTAATAACTAGCTAGAAGACAGAAAAAGGATTGGAATGAATGGTCATTTTTTTCATAATGAAGAGACCTCTACAGTGGCATCTCTGAATAATCCGTATTGCTGGGTTTGTTGCTAATTACTTACTCAAGAGAAATGAGAATGCAAAATCTTTTATTTAAATTATTGAGGATAATCAAATCTAATCTGATCGCAGAGGTATAAGAAAGATCTCATGTTTCTGAATGACTGAGTAATATATTTGAATGTTAACAAAAGTAGATTAAACTCAGTATTGACAACTGCAGACTCATGGAGACTGGAAAATGAATCCCCACACATTTCATGTGTGTGAAATAGGCTCTAAATTGGCTTAGAAGAAAACTCTGGATTCATTATGGATAACTTCTTTTTCTTGAGAAATACAGTAAAGCATTTGATACTCTTCCCTTATGTTAATATATGTGAGCAGCCACTTCCTAAATTAGATGCTGGGATCTTTGACCTGGCAGCAGGTTTTTGTCTTTAACTTCTCAAAAAAGGTGATGTGATAGTGATTTAATTTTAATCCTATTTGGCTTAGCATTCACTTTCTTAATAAAGATAATTATTTCTGAAAAACTTAAAATACAGGCACAGTTTCTTTCCAAGAGTTTTTCAGTATCTTAACTCTGTGCGAATGGAAAATTAATCTCTTTGTGTGTCTATGTGTGCTCTATAATGCATAACATACCACCACACTGATCGTATTTAAAAGAAATATTTCTTATAATCATCTCTTGAATCACATGCCACAGATTTAAGATGATGCAGAGCAGATGCCTTAGTGAGCATCTTATCCCTCATTCTGTCTTTCCTGCATTGCGTACACCTTTAGTATGTCAGTTATTGATAATACCTTTCAACTCCACTCTTTCCAGATGTAAAATGATGAGTCAATTTTATGTAATTTTATTCAATCAAATCTTCTGAAAGTCCCAATGAAAATGACTACACAATGAAATTAGAAACAGATATTTATAAAAGCAAAATTAGGACAGAGAAGCTGTGCAGGGTTACAGCAATATGGGCAACTTTTGCTTCCACAGAAAACTCACAGTAGAGACTTTACGAATACTCTTGTAGAGGAAGACAATCCATGGTTGTCAGATTTACTTGTGGGAAAAATTGGTAGCACAGTTCCTTTAGAGGCTATGCTCTTTTATTCCTCAGTACAGCACAGCACATAGCTCAGCCTTTACATGGACTTAACAGGAAAGACTGACCTGGGTCATTTGTCATGACTAGCGATTTCATTATGTTTGCAGTTTATAAAGTAGTGTTTTCGTGAGGCAACGACAGCAGTGCAGCTCAATGCTGTAGAATGGTAAGAAAAAGGAAAAAAAGGGGGAGAGAATGGAAGGAAGAAGGAAAAATCTGCTGTTCTGAATATAACTTTCTTTCATGCTTGCCATAACTTGTGTAGTCAGTGGAAAGGTGACCTTTATTTCACGCTTCTGTAAACTACAGAGCAACTGGGGCATGGAAAGGAAGCAAAGACAAGACAGAGCAAAACAAAATGTCCCTCATTTCAGTTCTTGAAGCTATTTCTGAGCTGAGGATTGGACACAAAAAACACTGGATGGCCATCAATCATACTAGTTAGGCAAGATTTTATTAATGTAGGGCCACCTCTAAGTAGCTTTAAGCAGCCTACTTGTGACTGGAAGAACTCGGCGCAACTGGACTGCTCCATCCAACTGTGACCAAATGCTCTTGGTCTCAGGGATGATTCTTTAGGTGGACTGTCTTAGAAATTTTTTTGTTGTTGCTGTCGTCATCATTTGTGGGTTTGATTTTTAATTTTAGTGGGACCACTGCAGCCAAGCAAAGTGGTATAATCAGTTGGAATTAACTGAAAACTCATTCAATTGATACTATTTAACTTCCACAATAAAATGGGGTTTGCAAAGACTTCAATCTGAAATATATATCAATCATTTCCCCCTTATTAATTTTCCTTTAAAACACTTTCTGGAAGGTAAAGCTTTTACCAATGCTTATTTCAAAATATACTTATCCCTGAGTGATGATCTTTTTATTTGACATCAGAAACTTGCATACTAAAAACACAAAGGCTTGCAAACATTTCATATGCTTCTATGGTTGGTATTACTAAAGTAACCTTTTCCAAAGGTTATAACTAACCTTTTGATGGTCTTTTTGTCAAAAACCTGAAGGCTGACATTGAAGCTGGCTCTTGTAACATGAAATATTCACAAATTACTTCAGTGCTTTCTTCTTTGTGCTAAAGAACCCCTTTCAAAACATTCTTATTCAGCAACTATGTTCTGCTGGTGTATTAAACTTTTATATCAGAATTAAAGTTTTATAAGGTTTAAGGTTATAAAATATTAAGACAAGAGTTGAGCTTGTGATAAGTTCATTTAAAAGAGAGCAAGTATATCTACCAAAAAAGAAAGAAATATACATTTTATTACATTGATGCTTTATAGAGATGCTTTATCTGATTCTTTTTTCTCCTCATCCAATTTATTTTTGGTAAATGTGTAACAGAAAAAAAGGAAAATAACCTTTGAGTTCCAATAAAATGAAATTGTTGCAAACTTTCTTTTAAAACTTTCAATAAGTTGGTCTGTACCAATCTCAAATCAGGCACTACTAGTCACTAGAAGTCAAATGTATCTTAGTCAAAATTAGTAGCAGAATTGTCAATAGCTACAGGACTCTGTAAGACTGGGCCTCCATTTGAACACATTGCATTTGAATTCAGAAATGTTCATCCAGTATCTCCAAACTGTATCTATATATGAAATTCTTGTATCTAGCTCTTAAGCAAATTTAAAAATAATTCAAATCTATTGAATGCAGATGTTTCAGCCATGTTAAATGGCTCCATCATAAATGAATACGAGCATTGGACTGCAAATACCAATTTAAATTGCAAGAGTAGCTTTAAAAATTGTATTTACCTTCTGAAATTTTCAATTTGTATAGCAGTTTTTGTAGTGTATAAATTCTTCATTATAAAGATCCATATTGTACAATTCTTGTTTTCTATCATCTTTTGCTTAGAGCTTTCTGCAAATGGAGTTACATTTTTATCCTAATGTCTCCTTTTTTGTACTAGCAGTTGTAATTTCGAGTAACTACACCTATATAACAGTAGTTAAAAATTATTATTTACTTCTACTGTTAAATCATGTTTATTCTCTTTTAATTCATTCTTTCTGTCATTTTAGGTTAAGCTGATGAGGCTTCGGCTGCCTTCCCAGTAATGAAAGCACATTAGAAGGGTAAAATTCAGATTCTGCCCTGTTGCAGCCTATTCCACATTATTCTATACATAAAGAACCTTTATGGAAAAATAGGATGAACACTACAGAAATCTAAGCATTTCTGCAGCATGATCCATTCCATATTACCGTAGACATCTGATATACAGCAGCTGAACCATGGCTTAAAGTACCTATTTCTCTCCATTGGCTATAGAGTGTAGAAAGACACACCGAAATAACTAATCTAAATGTAAATTGCCAAAACTGAGATACTCTACCTCAATGATGATGATCTCACTCAAGAACTGTGATCTTGCTTCCCTTGCAATATGAGAATCTAAAACGCCTCTTCCTACCACATTACTAAAGTTTCAGTTTCTCTTACCAAAACGAATATTCTGCTTCAGACTAGAGAATCTTCCAAGCAACAAAATAATAAACATCTGTGGACAATCCTGGTTTCATTGGAGACCAATAATGTGGAGCCTTTCATTACAAGTTTTGGAGTGAAGTGAATCATCTATCCTTTCCAATCCAACTCCTTTCAGTTAAATTTTCAGGTCTGTGGATACTAACTTATATGTAAATCAAGAATATTGGATAATACAAGACAACTAGACAATACAAGACCTTAGAGATCATCGAGTCCAACCAATTTGGATGGTTGGACTCGATGATCTCTAAGGTCTTTTCCAACCTAGAAATCTATGAATCTATGAAACTAACATGTCCATTCTTCCATTTTATTGAATAAAGTGAAACATTTAAATTTTTCAGTCTTGAGATATGGGCAGATGGTAGCAAGTGAACAAGTTGACCTATCTTAAGATATTACTGTTTCTCAGCTGACTTACAATAACTGTCCCTGCAAATGCTTCTAAATTTATGTAGCTATAAAGTAAAATGAATTAAACTGACATGATGACAGTAGCAGTTCACATTCTCCTTAAAATTATTCTTTCAGTTGTTTTGTTTTATTCTTCCTCAGGTTTAATTTTTTTTCCAGTTAAAAAATCATTACAGTGATTTATAGTCAATTACAAATTAAAAGATTGGAGTATTAACAAGCATGAGCGGG
Source organism: Tauraco erythrolophus (assembly GCF_009769465.1). Lineage (NCBI taxonomy): Eukaryota > Metazoa > Chordata > Aves > Musophagiformes > Musophagidae > Tauraco > Tauraco erythrolophus. The sequence continues at coordinate 92,207,960 of NC_141465.1, read as the reverse complement.
AGGTCAATTTTTAACCAAGAGTTGGTCGTTAACATTTTAATTTAAAGTTAGAACTCTTCTATACATGCTATCCTTTCACAAAGTACTTTGGTGGTGGTATGTAGGTCGCCATGTTCAAATGATAGTGTTTACAAAACTTGTAGGAATATAATTATTTTGGGTATTTATCCTAATACATCTTTTTTTTTTTTCTGACATGAAAATCAGAAAAGGTTGGGATACAAGAGGAACAACACAAAATTATGCTGAGATGGTATAAAATCTGATCTGAAAGGAAATTAAACTTAGGCAGACACAAATGTTCAGTGGTTAAAATATTATGCTCATACTGTTTTTTCATAAGCTTATCTTGCCACCTTTAATTCTGTGGTGCATCTACAGCTGGTTAACAGTAGTACTGTTTGAGTACTGGTAATGAAGGTCCATCCAATTGCTGAATGTCAGACACTTTGGTACTTGCCTAACGATTTGAAGCTGTCTTTGGACTGTATAACGGATTTCCACTTTCACTTGTTTAAAAACTAATGCACGTACTTTCATCACACGGATAGAGGGCTCATTTTGTGCAGCATATGCCACATCTTTGTTTAGATAAGCTATACTCGACTGTTGAGTCCATTAGGTTGGCTAGATGACTACTGGATTAGATGTCACTCTTTTAGATGAGTAAAATTGAATTGGAAAAGCTCCTGTTAGTAAACTAATACATCACTGTAAAAACAAGGCTAAAATAGCTTCATCGATGTTAACTGCCCGCAGTTTTAGCAAGGAAAATTTAGCAAAGTTGTTAAATTGTGTTGGACCTGAGAAACCAATACACAAAAATAACACTAAGAAAAGTTATGGTAGTCTGAAGAGGGTTACCAAAAATTTAATAGTCTTCCTCTTGCTTGCATGCCATTTCTCCTAATTTTTCTAATTATAATACTTTAGAATTGTTCTTTTATTCTCATAAATTAATTTATAATGCAATGTAGAGATTTAAAAAGATGCCATTTTAAAAGGTCACACAGCAGGGACAATACACAGCATGTGATAAAAGGCTTAGCAGAAGAGCAATACTGCTTTTTTTGCTCCTATTAAGCTTTTAACAAAAATGTTATTTCTGATGTAAGACTGCTATGGCTCATTCCCCTTTGACACTACATCTTACTGAGGACTTAGCAGTAATGGAAAATAAGGTCGAAATATTATGTTGATAGTAAACTATAAACTTCAGTATAAGACTAATTGGGTGTATTTGTTAAAAGGCAATGGATACTGTAAAGTTTATTCATCTAAAGCTGATTATTGTTATTTAAATCCTTGGCTGTTCTCAATGATATACCAAGCATATGTAAATAAAGGAGACTGAAAAATAAAAGACTACTGAAATAACGATACACAGAGAAGAATTTATATCTACAAAAAAAGTACACATTTTAAAAACATTCATTTGGTGGCAAAACTGCCAAAAATAGGGTCTGTGATCTCAGAATTAATAACAAAATATATTTTCCTTCTTCCTCTAAACTTGCGACCATCTCCTCAACCATTTGATGGGATTTTGAGATAAATAATTATTCGAGATTCTGACAAGGCAGTCAGAATTCTGATGATTTCATGAACCAGAATTCAAAAATGAATAAATAAGGTGTCCTAATTGCCTCAATTCAACACATTCATTTGAATAATTTTGTATTAGTTTTTGTAACTCTTTCCATGCTTTTTAACTACCTAATTGTGATCTTTGAAGCAAAAATATTTTTTAAAATGAGACTGTAGCCTTTTTGTTCATATGCCATACAGGATGCTTCAGTAATTCTGAAAATCTTCTTGATTATTCATTTTGAATCAATGAATCATGCACTTTTTTTTCATTATCTGTGGGTTTTTTTATTCCAGGAAAAAAATGAATATGTAAAGAAGAAAGACACAAAATAAAAAGAAACATAAATTAGTGAGGAAAGTGAGATCCATCTACTTGGCATTTCAATATGCTCAAACATGCTGAGATAGAAGTTTTATTACAGTGTTATGGCCCTGACAGCAAAGCTTGGGACATACAATCAAAACATGACATTTGAATAGAGGCAGCAATACTTCTGAAATTAGTATCATTCCTGGTTTGACTATCTATATTTACATGTACAGAAACATACAAACGTGCGTATTTTGAAATATGTTCATTCTTCACATAAAAAAAAGACATATCGACATTTTTCTACTTAATTTAGGCCATAGTCATACTTTCTTCAAAACTTTTAGCAGACAATGTTATCTGCATAATACTAGTCAGAGCACCTATCATCTGCTTGTAACAGAATGCACAAACCATCTGTTGGGTGGGTTTTTTTTCAACTGCTGTTTTCATATGCCAACATAAAAAGCAAAGCAAAATAAAAATCTTGAAGTATATTTGAGCTTCTCCTACATCACAGCAATCATGGGCGGCTCTGTTTAGACTACACAAACAGGCAAGAGCGAAAAACAAGCCCCTGAAGAGTGCAGTTATTTCACTTCACCTTGCAAAATAACATATGCCTAGATAACGCCTCTGTTGTAATGTAACAGTTAGCGTGTAGGGAAAAAAATAAAGTTCTGCCCAAGATTCGTTCTTGAGATTAATTAATCTTACTGCAGTGGTTTTTAGTTTTCTGTATCTTGAACTTTTTCACTGATGTTTTCAAAACGTTCTTGTGTCATGCACAGGGGAATCAGTTTCAATACCAGTCAAAAGATTTAAGAATCACCTGTATTGGTTCTTAATCTCCAAAATTTGGAAAGAAATCTTTCAACGAAATTTCTCCTACAGAAGGAAGTCTCTTAGAAGAGGGTTTCATAAGGCAAGGCAAATTCCTTCCTCTCTTAATTACTCTCTGCCTTTCTTGCTACATAATTCCCAATCACCACTACAAAGGAAACAGGACACTGCAGACAGTGATCTCCTTGATTAGACAACCACGTTTGATTCTGCAAGTTACAATCTGAACGTTGTGTATTAAGAGCCTAGAACATATTTAAACTCTGAGCTTTAGTAATGCTTGAAGCTTGTCATGAGAACAGTGAGAGAACAGAAGAGAAATCAGCCTAGCAACTTAGATGGCGGAAAGACAGATGGTACTAGAGAATACTTAGTGCTATTAGGAAACTATATGAAACTACTTTTGAGTCTTTATTTTGTATCTAATTCACTATTTGTTTCTGGAAGCAAAAAACTTAAAGGTATTTTCCACAATCTTTTTAAGATGGTAAAATGAGAAATATTACATTAAATGGGCTCATTGAGGGGATATCAATGAAGATGGTGCACAAAAAAAACCACATTAAATTTCATATAATTAAAATTTTAAGAGTTTGAGGAACTAAACACACCAGGTTTGATGATAAACTTTAACATCACTTTTATGAGTACTGCGGATTAATTTATTTTACTACAACCCAAACCATTCTATGATTCTATTTGAGGAAGATATAGGGTCTTGCCTTTAAGAATACAGACTCAAACCACCTAGTTACAGTTTATAAGTTCCCTCAAGTAATTCAGTTATTTTTGCTTCAGTGTTCTGTCTTAACTAAAAAACACAGTAGCACTGGCATTTACTTTCAATTGATATAATTTCTTTAAATTCCAAGCTTTTTAAGATATGCCTATGTCTATATGTTAAACGCCTAACATCATTTTGGCTATGCACAGTCATGAGATTTGGCACACCACATTACTATAGCGGAAGAGCGAATCAAATAAGGAAGCCATAAAATATAAAGAGAGAGTATACTTAAATTACAAAAGACATATTCAAAGAATGTTGCAAAAACAGGATGATAAAAAACTTTTAATCCCTATACGAAAGGTTAGAGGTTTTTTTAACACTTTGTCAGCATCTGTAGTCAACCCTTTCATAGAAAAATAATGACTGATAGTCTGTGAGAGATTATTTAATGCACTTCCTTCTTCACGGCAAAAGGGGGCCTACAGGAAAGCTGGAGAGGGGCTTTTTACAAGGGCGTGTAGTGATAGGACAAGGGGCAATGGATTTAAACTGAAAGAGGGCAGATTTAGACTGGATATAAGAAAGAAATTTTTCACTCTGAGGGTAGTGAGGCACTGGAACCCGTTGCCCAGAGAAGTTGTGGATGCCTGGAAGTGTTCAAGGCCAGGTTGGATGAGGCTTTGGGCAACCTGGTGTAGTGGAGGGTTTCCCTGGCCATGGCAGCAGGGTTGGAACTAGATGATCTTTAAGGTCCCTTCCAACCCTAACCTTTCTATGATTCTATGAAAGGGCTGTCATGCTTAAACATGTCATGCTTGACAGACATTGTCTAACCTATTCTTCTAATCCCAGATATCAAATAGTCGACACCACTACCAGGAAATCTGTTCCTGTACATCAGTATCTGTAGAATCAATTTCTTACTAATCATCTCATGTGTGATTTAAACCCTTTAAGTCTCTTCCATCATTCCTTTCATAGGAAGAGTAGATTAATATTGTTATCAAATCTTAAAACAAACAAACAAAAAAAAAGTTCTCTTTCCTATGGTAATCTTTTTTTTGGTACAATATTTTTCCTAAACTTCTAGTAATTTTTTACCTAGAATTTCTTCAAACAATACATACCTTTCTTGACTGACCTGGACAACACAGTAGAGCTGAGGCTCTACTAAAATTGATCAGAGAAGAGGAATTATTAAGTTGTTTTGCAGGCTATGTATTTGTTTATATATTCCTATGATTACATTTTAGCTGAAGCATGGCATTGTTGACTCATATTTCACTTGCTGATTGCAAAACTTCTGCAGAACTGCTATCTAGACATTTGATCCCACTGGGTATGTGTGCTGATTATTCTTGTGACAGGATAGCAAGTTGAACTATTCCATATTCATTTTTTCAGAGGACGTCTCTGGTTTTTCAAGATTATTTTGCATACTAATTCTCTCCTGTAACATATTGATGAATCCTTTAAGACTCTTTTCATCCTTATTTTTAAGCAGCATATGCTTTATTTCATTATTTAGTCATTAGTAACTACAATGAAAGAACTGGGCCCAAAAGAAACATGAAGAATTCCAACTGATATAACTATTGTTCCTAATTTTGCACGTGAACAATGCTTTCCTCTTGCATCCCTTTTATAACAGTTTTCATAAATTGCATTTCCACCCCAGATGAGCAGTGTACAGAAGCATTCACTTTCATCTAAATCTCAATCCTCTCAAAGACTATTATATTTTCAAACAAAAGTCATTAATCTTCTAAATTAAACAAACAAGAGTCAAGATATGCAAAGCTCAATTCAGAAGGATTAATTATAATCAAATATGTTGCTCAAGGCATTGTTGATTAACAAACAATTATTTATTGAAGCTTTTTCTATTCAAAAATCTTCTGAAATATGGCAGTAGTTTGAAGTCCTTGTGCCTGTCAATAAAAGACTAAAAAGATTTTCAAAAATTGTTCCCACTAACTGAAAATATGAAAAACTGTTTATTCTGTATTCTTTACTTCTCTCTCCCCTTCTTTCTACTCTCTCCTTCCTTGTTTTAAATCTTATATATTTTGAAGTTGTGTTTTAGCGGGGGGTTTAATTTCTTTTGAGATATTTTAATTCTAAACTTCAGATAATTGATATAAAAAGTCAATTATCATTGTGGATAAACTAATAACAAAAAAATTGACAAATAATAAAAAAAACAACAAACTGATGAAGAAAAATCCAAATTGCCTAAGCAAAGCCACCAGACTTACACACAGAATGCGTACATTTAGCATGATGAGTAGTACTATAAAATTCTGTGATAAATAATTTTATGAAAATAATCTTTCAGACATTCACAAATTATCATAATTCAATTGCATGCATGAAAATATAACAGTGCGTGTACAGATTAATAATGAATGGATGCATACTAATGTTATTTCATCTTCCAATTTATAAGTAGAGAAATAACAAGGAATCTGAGAAAAAGTGGTGAACCAGGTCAGGCTGAAGGTCTGGATTAGTGACGCACCTTACCTGTCTAAAACATAAAAAGAACCTACATCTCCATAGGCAGCCTGAAGTCTAAGAACAAAAGTTTGAGTATCTGAACTTCAAGTCTCACATATTCTTGCAAATACAGATGCAGTGTTCTTTTTGAGTGTCTTCTCCATATTTGTCCAAGAAACATAAGACAACTTCTATGACTTGAAAGAACTTCTTTATCACTAAACTATAAGATATTCTGGGAGGAGATAGTTTCAACAAAACCACACGGCACAACAAACCTATTCATTCAGTATGCATCCTATATTTTCTCTCTTTATGTATTTCTACACCCTATTTATAAGTATGAATCATTTATCCAGTTGAAGAATCACTAGAAAGAATTAGGAGCCAAAATAGGATCAGGCCTGGGACTATATTCAGCAAAGAGGCTACAAGTGTGTGATTATACCAATGCAGATCTAAGGATCTTTGATTTGGTTTGGGGTTCCTCTCTGAGCTTTGCACAAAACAATACTACAATAGCAACAAAAAAAGATACCATAGGGTCAAAGCAATGTCACTTTTGCCGTATGGTTAGAGTGGGAGGAAGGATAAAAACAGATGACAGGCAAATGTAAGTGTTATAAAAGGTTGAACACTTTAATGTTGATAAGACATAGTAAAATAGAAAACTTGACTGATGCAGTTTAAAAAAGTATGAATGGTGGGTGATGCATTCCACACAGTGAACCCAGCCATTTATTAGACAATAAAAAAGTAAATGCCCTAAATTCAGACAATCAATTTAGTGTGATAAGAATTATTGGTTTAGATTCTAGAAATAACTTTTTAACAAGCATTTTGAAAAAGACATTTCCATCTTTCAAACCCATTTTGAGATAATGGCAAATGCTAAAACAATGTCAAAGACCAAAAGAAAAAAATATCTTCTTTTCAATCAGATCTAATTTTAAATGTTTAATTTCTAATATTCAGTCTTAATATAACAAGCTGAAGCAAATAATTCCAAATTGTGGAATACATATCACATTGAACTAAGTTTTAATTCTCTCTGCACATTTCTATTGGTTTCTGAGAATCATATGCTCATCTTCTATTTCCCATTTTATTTCATTAATTAGAGTCACTATTTTTCATATGAAAGATACCATTAACATGAACTCCTATAAATTGATGTCTTCGGTCTTAGGTAAAACCAGCTTCTGTATAGACACTAGGCTAGGATGAGTGTCTTCTGATTTCTGTAAGTTACAGAACTTACTGTAAATCTTTTACTTTAAAGCCTCCAGACACATCAACACAGCTGGGTCAAGTAAACAGATCAAATTCCACATGAAGTGGCGAAAACGGAAATCTAGAGATGAGATGTGGCTAGGTAAGTGAAAGAATGGATTCTGGATCCTAACTGCTAGAAAAGTTACATGTGACATAGCCAAAATGTGGTAGGCAGATATGCAGCAAAGGACTAAAGAGTGAAGAAATAGGAGGTATGATTAGAAATGTGGTTTGGAAAACCAGGCTATGCATGACAATGACCGGTGATGCTCTGATATATATCTTTATGACCATACAACTGTAAATCTAGTGTAAATTTATAGTAATCCTTAGCATTACCACTAAAAATACTCAAGATTAAAGGAAATAGGAGATGTGGAATTATAGTCATATATGTTGCAGATAATACGGTATTTCTTGTAGTCCGTAAAATAAATGAAAACCACAGGGAAGAACAACCTGGTTACGCTTAAAATACGTATTCAAATTTTCAGATAAATCAGATAAATTCAAATTTTCAGATAAATCCTAACTGATATTTTGGAGAAACATACATTGCTTTGTTTATTTTGAAGTGAAATGTTTTCATTTTTTATTTTGTAATCAAGAGCATTTTAAAAGTGTAAATAATAAAAACGCTCTGATGTTGTAATCTGTTATTACAGTCAACAGTAACATTTCAAAAATATTTTGAAATAAAAGATTGAAAAGATTAATAGAAAAAGATCTAAACAAAATTATACTCTTAAGTAAAACACAACAAATAATAATATTTTAATATTTTCAATATGTTTGGCTTAAATTATTGGTAAGCTATGATTTTTTGAAATAAAAATCAGAAATTTCAAGCACTATTGAAACTATATTATTGGTAAATCTTAGGTTTTGGGATTTTGTTTGGGGTTTTATTTCAATATTACTAGGGATGACTACATTATTATTATATCTGTGAAAGTTGCAGCAGTTCTCAACATTTTACAGGACAGATTTCCTTTCAGAAACTTTTGGTGGCATACTTCAAGCTATTTCACTAGTGGAAATAGTTTATTTTAGGTCATCAATCCTGTATTCTTAAAAATTGTTCAAGTTGTTCAGGCAATTTGCATACTAGGAAATTCTACCAAAATACTATAGCATAATATTTAAGGACCAGTTTTCACCTAAAAAATGCAACTTTGATATATAAAAGGAACGAGCAATCTCTTAAGCCGCTTGCAAGAGGGTATAAAAATGTGTCACAAGGATAAGAAGTAGCTTGTAGAAGGCAATGATCACGTGCTAAGAATACATTAACCTGTATGTAGCAGCACCATCCTTATGAATTTAGCACAGATTCCAACAATATGCTCTCATTTTTTTCCATGTATCCTATTTAAGTGAACTTCACTGTTCATAAAAACAGCAGAGAGTAACCAACTATAATTCATTTATTAATAACTGTGTAGGAATTCAAAGATTAAAAGTATAGATATGCATAAATATATAAAATAAGCATATATATGCATTTTTATATATGTATGTATTATGCTGTTTATATAAAGAGAGAAATGAAGATGATATAGATTTAGATGTCTGTGTGCACATACAGACCTATGTATGTCCATACTATTATTATAACAAAACTGTTTTTGTCAGGGGAAAAAAAAGATATTAAAGTCACTAGTATTTCTAGAGGCTTATCTATGAAGATTCAGCATCAATTATATTTTCCAGAGATAGGTGTTCTTCTCTGTACATGCTCTCTCTTTTACTATGGAAAGGCTGAACAGCATTTCCCTTTTCTAATGCTGTTTGATGTTAAGGTTTTCCCTTAAGAAAACCACAGTTTCAGAGGTATTTCAGTGATTTAGCTACTCTCTGTGCAGCTGATATTTCCATTGCCAAATCTTTTCTTCATGTTGAATCCTTTGGAGATATTGTGGCAAAACAGTGCAAGCTTTACTGAAAATATGTCTGGAGGAAGAAAATGTTGATTTAGCCAATGTTTAAAATATGTGGATAACAACAGCAAAAATAACTGTCAAGTCTTGTTTTCTAGTGGATTTAGCGGGCCCATGTTTCAGAGTAGCACCCTTACATTTATTAGGATGAGAGATATGCTCTTTTCTAATGCTATGAAAATCTAACAGATTTAATTAATTCTATCCTTTTAGAGCAGTTTGAATTTGCAATGTAGACTTCAAATGATGTTCATTTTCTCAAATTTAATTGAACATTAAACATTTAAATTGAACATTTAAATCTGAACTAGCCACTTGAGACTACCGTTACACTCAATGAAGAGAAACGGCCATGTCTGGAGGACAATTCACCTTCTTCTAAAATATGCATCTAAGAGAGGTAAGATAAATCCTCATCACCCACAGAATGAAGGACTCAAACTTCGGTGTTTAAGCGACCAATTAAACACAGCAAATGGTGCCATCAACTTGGCAACAGTTGAAGAAATAGGTCACAGGAATACAGTAAAACTGGACGATGGGGACAAAATATAGGAATGGGAATTCTATTAGGTTTCCATTAAAACTGACAAAGGTGCTGGAGAAAGGTCTAAAGGATAACGAAATTTGAAAATTAGGAACTAGTGGCAGAGAAACAAAAGAATGAGAAGTCTGACAAGCTGTTAAGGGACTAGGGGATAATTGGACTTGATTTGTGAAAGTATCTAGGACAAAATACAGGAAAGAATAGCCAGTTCTGCATTAGAGTAAGTAACGTGGTGAGTAAACCAAGAAGGCAGATCGTAAGAGAAGCCAACAAAATCAAACCCGGGTAAGGAACCTAGGATTTGAATAAAGCAGCCAGGAATACTTTGAGACTGTGGAAAGGAGAACAAGGCTAGGATAAGATCCAGAAGGAGAACACAAAATTAAGACAAAAAGAGTTGAAAGAGCATGAAACACAAGGAAGTAAGTTTGGGAGCACCAACAAGAAAAGTGTATGAGTCTGTGCTTCCCACTGGGATCTCAAATGCAGCAGAAGACTTTGAAGACCTGGTATCCTGTCAGCTGTCATATTCCCCCATCTTTCTGCAGAGAGGGTACACAATCACCATTGTAATTATCCACACAAGAAATAAGAACTTCCTTTTGATGTCAATTATTCTATCAGTTCAAGTGGCAGTGGGATGTACAGTGAATTCTCAAGTTTCAGTCCTGCATCCTAGTGGACAAAAGAAATGACAGCACATGAAGTGACGTGTGTTCTTCTGCTTCCTTTGCTAAAAAAAAATCTGCTAAACAACCCACATTAGAACCACTGTTCTAGAAACAGAAAAGCCAAAGACTTCATAGTTAAGAAATTCTAGAACTGTATTTTCATTGTAAATTTAATTTAATTCTATCTATGCACACATACAGCCTTTAGCTATATGATCATGTAATATGTTTGTCATCAGATTCTTTTGCATCCTATGCACAGAACATACATCCTCTGAGAATGAATCAGAACTTTGGAGGAGAAAGGTCTGTGTATCAACCCTGTCTCTTCTGTTGTGAAACTCAGAAGTATAAAAGCATAGAAGTTATATAACCATTTTTTAAAAGTTTCATAATCAAGTTGAAAAGTCGGCTCATGGTAAAGACAAATGAATTATTCTCTTCTGACTCCGTAACCTGGAAATGCAGAGTTGTGTAATATATATTCCATTCCTAGCATTAAATTTCATTCCTAACAGAGCAGTCTCTATGAGATAGTCAAGTCAATGGAAAACATAAGCAGCTATAAATTTGATATCTATAGTATCTAATTTTAGCATATGGCTGTCACAGTAGTATCCACAGTTCATATTTTGATATCTAAACAATACCAAGTGGATAGCACCTCAGAAAGGCCATAGCCATGTTGAGTTGAGAAAATACCTAAAGGTGTGAGAGCTCACAAGACAGTCTAAGACGCAGGAAGGTGTCTTGATTCCCCTCTTTTTGTAAGCTCCAGTACCGAGGTCAAAGTCGTAAGTGGGAAAGTCGCTTTACTTAGAAACCAGAGCCCAGAATCCTCTCTTGACACTAGATACATAGACAAGAGTACATCAAGCACTTAAGCGGTAAAATGCTATGACAATTTATCTGCATTTTCTAAAATGATCAAAATATTTTATCATTAAATTAGAAAGCTGTAGTGAAACTCTTGCTCATCCTGGCAGGTTTCAAACTCATAACTTTCTACAGCAGCGTGCTGACCACAAAGTGGTAGATTGGTAAGAGAAAAGGAGGAAGACTTGGAAGTGGGAAAGACTAAAGGGCAAAAGCATCAAAATGCAAGATTTGTGGGGTCAAAAGAGAAAAATACAAAAGAAATGCTTATCCAATAGTTTTGATTCTATAGTTTAAAAATATACGTTTTATGTCCTTGATTCTACCCTGATCATTACTATTATTTCTTATCAAATAATGATTTGATTTAATTTAAATAAATATTTTTTGACCATAGAGAGTTGTAAACCAAATTGCTCTATTAATGGTTGAAATACAAAATTATGCTCTCACTTTTCAACCTTTTGGACTCCTAATAATTCTGAATTTTTTACTTCCCAGTGACAAATTCGACAGAAAGAGTAGAAAATGCTCCTTCCTCATGACTTTTTCTAGTGGAGCGAGATATAAGTGTGAAATTCTGCTGTGTGAGTAGGGCACAGAACTCAGTCCTTTCACTGCTTGCTTTACAGTATACTATTATACAGTACCTAATACTGGGAGGACTTGCCATCTTCTTTCAGAAGCTGTATTTTCAAACACTTGTATGTTTTATGAAAGACTTCTGTACTGTCAGTTCTTGTTTTATGTGGGTTAGGCATATCTAGTATATCCTTCTTGGAAGTGTCTCTTAAACAATAAGTTAACTGAACCCTGTGTTCCTCCTTCCTCTTGCACACAGCCAGAGGAGATGGGCTGGTTTGCAGAAGGGCTCATCATTTATGGGTGCAACTGAGAACACAGTAGTAGGAAAAAAATGCTATGTGCTCTGAAACCACCAATTCAACTCTTTTTTTTCTGGCCTTTATCTCTCTCTGGTTTACTTCTCCATTATAAAATAGGGCTGTTGTAAAGATAAATCCATGAGTAGTTTGTGAGGCGCGTACTGAGTGTAGTGGTAAACAGTGCTGAGGGCTCATGAGTAATTACATCTTCATAGGATTTGGACAGTGTGAAGCAAGCAAAGCACGCTACCATTCACTGATCATGCAAAAACTCCATTATAATCTCCTAGGAGCTGATGGCTATATAGCAAATCTTGGCACTGGTATTTTCCAAGCATTTCATGGTCGATTTATAAGTCTTAATTGCAAATTCATTACATAGATTATTTTTTTTCTAACAGCTTTTTCTTACATAATTGAAATAAAAATATATGTTTAAATATCTACTGCAGTTATTGCCAAATTTGACATGCACACTCTGAAATGATTTGATATGCAAGTGTTCGAGCAAGCAATTTCAAGGAATCAAATAGCGTTTTAACACTAATTGTTCACTGCATACTTTGTTTTTACAAATATGGAATGTAGAACTATTATATCAGTACTTCATATCACGCATGAAGTCTAATCCTTCAGTCTTCCTAATGTCAATGGGACTATCCATATAACTTTACTTACACATATGAGTACCTGTACAATTAACATGAAAGGATGTTTTTTAGAAGCATATGAAACCAAATTAATAAAGTAGAATGTACTTGTTATTACCCAATCATCTTCTCTTATTAAATGAATACCATAATATCTACAGAATATTCAAAGTAAAATTAGAAATTCAAGATCATTCAGTTAAACGTTTAACTTAAATGTGAGAACAAAGTAACTACAAATCCACAAATAGCCAAAACCAGGAATTCTGCACGAGATGGGCCGAAAAAGGGATTCCAATAGAGAATTCACATATCAAACAGAGGGGCGCAACCAGGAATAAAAACCCACAACAACACACCACCTTTTGGGGATACAAGGATCCCAAGAGGAAGCCAAAGGAAAAAAAAAAGTGTAATTTTCACTTGCACATACATATTAATAGTAGAAATAACAACAAATCTATTAATCTCAAGTATAAAACCAAAGCTGCCTTGTTGACTTTCACTTCACATCATGTCCTGCCACTGGGTTACTAGCTAATATTGTCCAGAGACCTCCTGTCCACAACATTTGAAATATTGTGGATATAGTCTGCATTGAAACATATCCGAATGTTGAATTCTCACCATTTTCACAAAACAAAAATATTGTGTTCCAAACAGTCCTAAAGTATTAAAGTAGTTGCTAAACATGTACAGGACAAAACATTAAGGAGAGCCAGGAGTTAACAATTTTACACTCACTGTATCAAACATTCAGCAGGTGTATGCGTAAAGTCTTGGTGTAAGTTCCACATATTGATCTGTTTATGTATTTGGTAGTATCTATAGTTCAGGACTGAATGCTAGTTCACATATCCTATAGTCATAATAAAGTAAAGAAGTTGGCACCATTCATAAAAAGACTAGTTTCTACAGAAGGAGTGACAAACATAACTTGTCAGGGCACCAGAAGATTGTTGGACCACAGAGCTTTCAGGCACAGTACTGCCATTTTTGCAGCACTTCACCACCTCTTGCCAGGTAAATGAAAAGTTCTTACACGAAAATGAGAAAGGCAAGTCTCAGACTCTAAAATTATCTTAAACATTTTTGTATCTGAAAAGGTGGCATTTTCATTAATATTAAAATGGTAACTCCCTGCCGGAGTTACTTTAAATCTGAACAAATTTTAGCACATGCCTTCAACAAGACTATGAGGTACTGATGACTAGATGTGTTGTTTCAGTAGCAATGAATGAAGAACAAGGAATAAATGGATTATAAAAACTCAAGAACAGTGAGAATAAATCAGATCTATATTATCACAGACTACACATGTGATGAGGAAATTCATTCTAGTAACTCAACTCTTACGGACAAATTAAGTGATGCCATTAAAATTTAGTAAGCTTCTGTCAGTATGGAGATCTCTGAAGATTCTCAGATCAGTGACGCACATAATATAAAATCTAGAGAATGAGATTATATTTGTACTGGTTTTTAACCTCTTCTATTCAGTTCAAAAACCTTGAAGAGATTACTTTTTATTTTATTTTACCTGTCTTTATAGTGTATCTCAATAACATTTTGCATTGCATCCTGTGATAAGCGTCTTCTTGTTCAAAATTATAACTTCCAATGTTCATTAAAACTTGAGTATCACTTACTTTTTCTTTAAAAATGTGCCCTGTCATTTGCCAGCTATTCCACATTTGTTTAAACGATGTAGCTCCTATGAAATGAACTACGCTAACTGACAAAACAACGAAAAGTTTCAAGCAGAGAATATATGCTTTAGGTCTCTATGAAAAAGCTTAACATACTCAAAGTTGTATGCACATGTATGTTTATCTACAGCCATATTAAGCCAAACAAATGCAGTGCTGTCTCTTTATCTAATAAAGTATTTAATATCATATGCTTTAGTTTCAATACGAAGAGCACAAGTCACTATTTTCTATTTAGAAATAGAACTATACATTTCTTTGCACAGAAAAAGTAATAAATGACAAGGGAAATGAAAATTAAATTATTTTAACCATAGGGAGATGGGGATAAGCAGAGTTAAACCAATGAAGTGTTTTATCCTCAGGATTATCTGTATCACAGTATCTCTGGAAGCTCTGTTAGCTACATTTCCCTCTTCTGATGATTTTAATTTCTGTTTGGGCTTGGGGCGGGAGGAGTGAGGGTTGAGAAAGAAAAGCAGTTCATCATTAAAAGAAGTTTCATATGAATCACAAGCACCTGGATGTGTCTTGCTTTTTCTTACGTCTTCTCAGGTGTCACTCAGTTGATGACTCGTAAACCAAATTCCTATTTTTCTCTGAGGTAGGCTGTGACACGATTAAGTCGCCGGGTTCCAGGGAAGCTGACGTTTTTTACTTTTGAGCATTCACCTGGCATCCCAATACTCCGAACAACATCACCTCCCGCTAGCATTTCAATCAACTTCCGAGAAAGTTGGGTGGCGACGATTCCCTCCCAGCGCGGAGCGCCGGCTTTGAGAGGCGCCGGTGCCCGGGCCAGCCCCGCGGGCAGGGGCAGGGGGGGGCAGGCAGCAAGGGAGGGCAGGGACAGGGGGGCAGGGGGCAGGGGGGGGAAGGGACAGGGGGGCAGCCTCCCCTGCCTGCGACACCCCGACCCTGAGGCTTCCCATTCTCGCCCGGGAACCTCGGGCAGCCCCCCCGCCGCCCTGCCCGGGCAGCGGGGCGCCCCTCCGCCCCAAAACTCTGCCATTGCGGACGGAGGAGCCCTCCCGCCCCCAGGCTCCCCCGCGCTCCCTCCCGCAACAACACCCGCACACTTGCCCACCCGCGCCCCGGGCCCGTCGCTCCCTCCCGCGGCCGGGAGCCCGCCCCCAGGGCCGGGGCCAAGGACCCCCCGACCCGCGGACGCCGCGCAGGTTGCGCCGGGGCCGCCGCGCGTCCCTACCTGTGCCCGCCTCCGTCACCTGTTGCCCGGCTGCCTCCATCCCCGCAGTCCCCCGGCGCCTCCTCCCGCTCCGGCGGCGCCAGGGGCTTCTCGGGCTCCCGGGCCACCTCCATCCCGCCGGGCACCGCCTCCGCCTCCTCCTCCTCCTCCTCCAGGGACTCCACGTAGAAGACGGTGCGGGGCAGCGGCGGCCCCGGCCCGTGCCCGTGCCCCAGCCCGTGCCCCCCGGCCGGCCGGCCGCCGGCGGACAGCAGCGTCCCGTTGGGCGGGCTGGCCGTGGTGGCCGCCGAGGAAGAGGCGGAGGAGGCGGATTTCTTCCAGAAGGCGCTGTTGCCTCTCTCCTGGCTCTTCAGCAGGCGGCTCTGGCTGGGCCCCCAGTGCTCGAAGCTGCTGTCGGGCGGCAGGCAGCCGCCCCCCGCCGGGCCGCCCGCCGGCGAGGGGTGGCTGAACAGTTTCCAGCGGAGGCGCAGGATGTGCTTCACGTCGAAGTCTTTCCTGCCGGAGCCGGACATGGTGCCGCGGCGGGCGGGGGACAGTGGTGGGCTGAGGCGGGACTCACGGCGGCCAGGCAGGGCCGGGCGGCAGCGGCGGCGGCGGCGGCAGCGCGGGGCGGCCCCGCTCCCGGTAGCGGCGGCGGCGGCTCCTCCGGGCAGCGCTGCGCCTGCAGGGCGAGGGGTGGTAGCCGCCAGGAGGAGAGAGATGCGCGCACACACCAGTGCAGAGGGAGAGGGAGGATGGATGGATGGAGTGATGCACAGAGCCGAGAGGAGGTAGAGACACCCAGCAGGGAAGGGAGAAGGGGAGAGGGAGAGATGCCCAGAGCTGACGAGAATTGCACGGTGATCAGTGGGAAGGGGAGGAGAGAGAGGCAGGAATGAGAGACACCTCTCAGGGGAGACAGGCACTTGCGTGGGGAAGAGCGGGTGAGGGAGGCTGCGAAGACGCGCTAATCTGATTAACGGGGGAGCCAGCGGAGCTACAGCCCGGAGAGGACCGGCAGCGGCAGCAGCCGCACCGGGAGGCAGGTGGCTCTTCCTCAGTCTTTTATAGCTCCGTGACCGAGCGCAGCCAGAGAGGGAGAAGTCACCTGGAAGCCTATCTCCACCTCCCGCCTTCCCGTCCCATTTCTCAGGGGAGTCCCATGCCTGCAGTTATCTGGGATGGCAAAGCCCGAGAGCTGCCACGGAGAGAAATCGGGGCTCCTTTATATACACAGTATGGAGGGGCGGGGGGGTGGGGGGGTGGAAATCACGCCTGCGAGGCTGTCAAGGTCCTCACTGAACAATTTTCTATCTATCTATCTCAGCGCCTCTGAGCAAACCACCCCCTCCCCTGCATGTGACGCAGATGTGCTCTGGGGCCATCAGTGTGAAGAGACAGAGGGAAAAAGAGATGCTTCAGTCTTCCTCATGCAAGTAAGTCGGCAGGTCAATAACTGTCCCTCATAGCCTCCTCATCCCCTCTCTCCAGTGCAGGTCTTCTCACCTTGGCATTTTGGTTCTGAGACCTGTATGTAATACTGGGAGCAAAATAAAGCAAAGCAACAAACACAGAAGCGGCAGTAAACATAAGAGCGTGAATTACACGAGTACAAACTTAATAGACTGCATGCAGACTGGATGAGGTTACAGGTTAACGATTTATTCTGCAGGCTCCATTCATTAGCCTGTTGGCTCAGTGTTGCTGTACATTGGATAGAGGGACAGTATGTCAAACAGAAATAGCACTATACATCTGCTTCTTACCTTTTATATCTGCTCTTAATGCAGTCTGACAGTGCTAAACCCAAGGGAGGTTCCTTCACAACAGAGAGATCTGCTTAGGAACATCTGCCCACTTGGGAGGGGTGTCATAAAGTACACTGTGCATGTGGGACATAATTACAGAATTAAAAGCTTCGTGCTGAAATGTAGGAGAGGAATACAGGGGCAAAACTGTACTGCGTATCCTCACCTTCTAGCTCATAAATCCCCATGCATGAAAAATCACCAGCAATAAGATGATATACAGAATGCCTGCAATCCACCTGTACCTTGGAAAGAAGTATTTTAGAAGAAGATTTATGCCTAGTAAAATGATGAAAAAGATTGTATTTTTCTCCAGATACTCTTTGCATTGGCCAGCTTTACCCATGAGGTATCAAAAGTTTGTTATACTAACTCTTTGTGATTTCAAGAAGTTAAAGGAAACCTTTCTCTTGGGCTGGAATGCTTTAACTCCCCATTCATAAAACACTAATGCTTGAAAATTCCTCCAGAGAAACACAAAAGTCAAACATTAATTAACAATTTTATTACTGTTTTATTTAGTTTATCACTGAAGTAGTGCTTTTGGGTACAAACCAATATTAGGTTTTGTGCTTTAACGTTGATAAAGTTCTGGATTTAAGAGAACAAGAAATTCATGACACAGAGTCCTGCTTTCAAGGGAAGAAAAATTGCCACTGTGCATTTTAAATATTGATTTGTGCCACAACAGCTGGACTGCAAACTCTCTAGTGCCTCAATTTTGCTCTCAGTATTCAGTGATAAAAAGAGACAAAAGCCATTCAAAAGCAAACAGAAGAGACAGTTCATTTTTATCCAGAAACTGATCTGCGTGAGTATGTGCTGCTTTGGAGAGCAGCGGGAACAAAAGCCTAAAAATCTTCATCTAGAATAGGACGGATGAAACTTTCATCATTTCAGAGACTTTAAAAATGCACCTTTTATGACAATATATATGAAACCATCTATAGTGAATCTGAGTTACTTAATATCTAGTTACAAACTCTAAAAGATGTGGATATGTACATATAAAATAACTTTAATCAATGAATACAGAAATAGACAGTATGCTACCTGTTCTGTATTTAATATCTCTTAACTGATTAGGAAAATTCAGAAATATTCTGATTTGTGGAGAACTGCGTCATTTCCTTGCCGTATTATAAATCTTAGACATTTGAAAATCTGCATTGATATTTTAGTGGATCATTTGATGTGAAGTGTTGATAGATTAAATTTTCTAGCTTTACTTCTGTTACACAGATAAATATAAATGACAATACATTCCAACAAAATTTTTTTTCTAAACACACTTCATTGGTCACTCAATGAATATATTATAGTATAACTCAAGAAAGTGATTCCGTTTTTTATCAGCTTTCCAGTACAAACTAACAAGAAATTATAAGGAAAAAAAAATTTTAGTTTATTTGTTATTCATACATTTTTATTTCAGTTATGTTAATAATTGAAATAAATGGTCTTGGAATTTTTTATTTTAATAATTAAAACCTCAACTGTTCAATGTGTTATGTATAGGCTTTTATATGCTTTTTAACATTACTTGATTCTTTCATATTTTAGTATAGAAACATTTTTTGCAAGTAAGAGATGCATTCATTTTCATGTGTGAGGTTGTATGAACCCTTCTCTATCATAAAATGAAATCTGGAAAACTCTTGATTTTCTTCATTCATATCACGTTCACAATTATTTTGTTAATGTACAGTAAAAAAGAGCTACCCCAAAAGAAACTACACTGAAGAAGTAACCATTATCACCACATACAGTTAATGAATAAATGGGTTTCCCAAGTATGAAGTAAAAGAATGAAATAGTTTGGTTTACTTAGGTTTTCGTAGTTTCTTATCTTCATGTTTCCCTGCAAACACTTGACATATGCCAGTGAGACAAAGAACATATTCTACATTATCACATGACAAGATGAATACAAAATGTCTTTTGAGTTTCACGTGAAACTTCTGATACATAAAAAGACTAACTTTTAACTTTAAAAAGACTAACTATAGAATTCTATAGGTTGTCTAGGCTTGCTTGTCCATCCAGGAGAAGAAAAAATAGTTCTCTGCTGGGAGTTCTAGGGACCTTGCTTTCAGGAATTATAATTAAATAATTAGTTAACTAGTCAAATATGTCTTAGTCTACTCATACGGAGTTAACGTCGGCATATGAACAGAGTTGTGAAAATACTCGTGTCTCCAAGTTTTCGAAAGGAAACATTTTGATGCCTCACAGCCTTCCATCTGTACCTCACGTATGCCACGAAATACAGCCAAGATAAAAATAATGGTTTGTCTGTATGGGTAATCTGTCCTATGATAAAAATAATGGTTTGTCTGTATGGGTAATCTGTCCTATGTCTGTTAGTTGCACGCTGGAACATAGTATATCACATTGTACTTTTATTTATTACACAGCATGTTCCTGAACTTCCTCCCCAATTGTAATTTCCCCAGATTACTCATAATCACTCAAATCTTGAGTAACTTTACAGCTTGAAAGTGCTCATGGCTCTTTTTTTCTTTATTGGTTAGGCAAACAGATGAAAGTGGCTAATCTTTATGTCCCTGTTATGAGTCAGATTCCTGACACTTTCTCTTTGTGTTTTTGTCTTTCTAATGCTCTTCAAATGAATTAAATTCACATAATCATGTCCCTAAGGAAGTCGCATGCTCATGTTTTGTAGGAAAAATGGCCTAGGGATATATATCCTTTTAATAAATCCTCCAAGTAGTAAAAAGCACTTTCAAAGAGAAGAACCTTGAAGCAGGTATCTGAACTGGTGAGATTTTTATTAACCCTCTTTTTTCCCTCTTTCCATTGCAAAGCTGTGGAGTGTTTTTATTTTTACATTTCAGGTGTTTTACATTAAGCTGTTTACATGTTGTACCCTGTACCCCAGGGAGAACTGGTGGATCAGGAATAAAGTTTAGTTATAGTTGCAGTTATTGATTGCTAAAACAAGCAACAGAGGAATCGTCATGCAAAGCAATTTGCTAACAGTTACCCTTAGGGTCATGAATAGTCCTAGTTTGTGTGAGTCTCCACACTACATTTACATAAAGTCAAAAGATATACAGCCAGTGAGTCTGAAGGTGAAGAGCATATGTGTTACTGGGGAACGGTAGTTATTAATAAGAGAAGGGATATATCTCTCAGCAAATTAAAAGTGTAAGGGGGAATTTTGTTACTGAATTTTACCCTGTCATGTATTTTTAATCCAGAAGACATTACATTTGGAGGAATAAAAGTAGAAACAAAAAAAAAAAGATACATCACTGCGCTTTGGATAAGGCTGATACTAGAATGAATGGTTTTAAAACAATTCTCACTTGAATGTGGGAATTCTCACATGAATGAATGAACATGTACTTCAGCTATGAAGATGCTGATTTTGTAGGTGGTTGATTATGCATTCGGAAGCAAGAATCTGAGGGTGTTAAAAAGATGCTGTGAAACAGATCTATAGAATACTCAAGCTAAAGAGAGCAGAGAAATAAATAGATGGGACTGGACATCCATTGAGAGATCAAAACTGACTGAAGAAAGTGTCAGTGTGCTAAGTGATAAACAAATAAATAATGTATTAGGCATTCTTTAAACGTTTGTTTTGTACAAAGCCTTTGAAAAAGCTTCATGAAATGTAGATATATTCTGAATCAGTTTAGATAAGTAAACTGAAATGCTAGGAAAAGATGATAGTAGTGAGAAACTAAGCTGTCATTTTGTGTATAATGTATATTTATAATGCTGTGGCCTTACTGTGAGTCAGGAAGGGGAGTTTCAAGTTGTTAAGCTGATTTTCCTCGCATGATACTACATGTGGACTTATTTAAAATACTATAAATATGTCTACACTTATTAACTATTATTGTTTTCTAATGCAAGAAAACAATAACAAAAACACGCAAACAGTAAACCACTCGTCAGCTCTTCTATATGTTTTTTTGCAGTGAGTTTTCAATTGAGGTTGAACTTTGGAGAATGAGTTTGCTTCTGATAAGTTAAAAGGTTAAATGATGTTATTTCTCAAAATTAACAGTGAGTTAGCACTGCACAGGATAGATTTCTGCAAGTGTGGTGGCATGACCAGTTATATTTATTTCAGAGAGTAACAGAAATTACTTCTCTGTAGTTGTTGTTTACTGCCTCCTTAGTAATGCTGGATAAGATAACGATATATGAATTGCCCCCAGTGGTGATTTGAACAGATACATTTTATTCTGCATTGCAGGAGCCTCGAAGAGCACAGTCAGTTATCTTACATTAGCTTGAGGGACAGTCACTTCTTAAACCATTTCATTATGATCACAAGCAGTTGTATAAACACACCCTAAAGCAGCTTTTAAACGGTCAGAGAAATTCACTTAATAGTAAATGCTACATGATTTGTTGTGGGTAAAGATTCACAAATAAACTAAGGCTAGAGAACATAAAATTATGAAACTAGAGAAATTATTATTAAAGTTTTATTATTAAATTTAGAAAAGTAGGCAAATTAAAGAATATTAAGGTTCTTCAATTCCCAGATCAGTTCCCACAGTTTCTCTGTTTGCAATGGTTGTCACTTCTCCTGAGAAATACATAGTTTTTACCGGCAGTTCCCAAGCTGGCTATGAACTACCCTTATCTGAAAAACGTGTCATGCCTTCTTTCTCAAATTATGGTCAAGAGAAACAGTTGAACTCCATCTTGTGCAGGTTTGTTAGAGCACAGACCTTTGTGCTCCTATGCCATATTCCATATGATGTTCTTGGACCTTAACATTTGGAAGCTGATCATATGTTCCATTTGCTGATTTCCATGAAAGTTGTTCTTATCTATTTTAGGTGATAGAATTTCGTATTAAAATCACTATGTTGTTTTGTTTTGATTTAAATCTAACACTTATAGTGGTACTCCTATGAATGATATCAATTTCTCTTCTCTGTGGAAAATCTGGTGATCCAAAGAAAATAGAATTTTTTTTCTTAGCTTGATTCAATAATAGTTGCTGTCATTTTTTCAGTGACAGTGACTCTGAACCTTCTTAGAACTGGTTTGCTTTCATGTTCTGTTCAAAAAAATATGCAGTTTCCTGCTGATCTTTTATTTAATGCTTGTTTTTCAATCTGAGTAAAAACTTCTGTCAAATATTGTATATTAGCAAATCACAACAATGGAGACTCCCATAGTTTGCAAAACAGGCTCTATAAAAAAAGAAATATCTAGGATTTTACCACTACACATATACCAGTAAATTAAATTAGACTCAATTAAATTAAACAGAGCCAATGGAACTGGCATAAGATGTTCAATACTGATAAGCCATTATCACAATCACTAAAATGGTTTTGGGTTATAAAACTAGCATCTCGCAAACTAGTTCAGGAGTCAGCGTAAGTCAGGAAATATGCTCAATAGGCACTTTGGATATAGCCAGTGTTTTAGAGGAAAAGAGCATTTAGCCATATGGAGGTAAATTGTGCCATGCCGTTTGGCCTGAGTCCCAGAGCCTGAACACAGCAGAGAACAGGCACTGAGCAATTTTGTTTACTGTTCTAGACATGACCTTATGATGCTTATGTTTCAGCTTATAGGTTCTTTTGAAGCTAAAAAAAAAAGTGATTTCAGGGGATTTTCACCCTTGATAACCTTTCAGCATTTAACAGAAAACGAAAGACTTCTCGACTTCTCTTAAGAACAAAGATCAGTTGGGATAACAGCAGATTTGTAATGTCACATCATTGGAGAAGTTATCTTTTGAGTGACTTTCTTTCCGAGTTGCTATGTCTTTCTCCAGCATCTGAATAAACAGCAATCTTAATCAATGTCAGAAGACATAGGGATGTAGTAAAGTGAATAAAGGTGAGTCACTGAGCGTGAAGGAAAGAAGTGGCTGGTTGAGATGAACAATATGCATGTTTTTGGTATTCACTGACAGCTGATATGAGGTATTTTGTAATGTTCCTCTGTGGATAAGTTGTTTTAATAGGAACGTTATTTATTTTTTTTCTGAATTTGACTTATAATTTTATCTGTTGCTTTATTTTATAGGAAAAACTTACTATCCCTACAGAATTTAGCTTTAAAAATCAAAATGCTTTATCTAAGTAACAGGATATTGGATTATTTTAAAGAATCTTGCCTGATAATGTTATTTATCTTCTAAATGACAATCTTTGCAATCAGAGTAAAAAAATAGATAAGTAGAAAGTAGAAAAAATCAACTATACTACATTACATATAGACAGTTTTATTTTGAGGGCTATATAGATCAATAGAATGTAATTGCTCAGATTAACACTTGTAGTAACAAGCGTGAGCATCTTATAATTTTATATTAAAGTTTTATATTTCAGAAATAGTGAAGAACAAAGTACTGCCATCTAACAGTGTTATTGTTGTATGCATTTCTAAATGCATATTTTCCTTCTGCAGCACACAATTAAAGTAAAATATTTTGAAGTACAGAACAGCAATTACCTTCTATTAATGTTAAAAATGAACTTGTGTTTTTTTCTTTGCCATTGAACAGTATAAGCAAAAGTTCTGTGATTAAGCTGCATCAAGATAAAATCAAATAATCTAGAAACTTCTCTACATCTCATTCACACAGAATTACTTAGGCAATAAATCTTGTTGCTCTTTAATTGCCTGTTACTGAGACTGAGTGTTAAGACAAGCCACACATGATGATCATGATGTCTCCTGACTTTTTCTTCAGCTCAATCTCATTGCCCCTTCGATATAGCTTCCTGCTTTAATTTATTATAAATACATGCACTTCTGGAGAAACATTTCCTTATTTTCAGGTGTGTCTCATGGTATGTAAAGACACCTGTCCCCACAGAGGTGTATTCTGTCACTTGAGTTGTTATTTAACATCAAGCTTCTGCTGCTTTATACTTCTCATATTTTCTAGAGTCAGTAGATAGATTGATAGACTCTGAAAAATTGCGTACTTCCAGTTTAGGAAGTTACATTTTTTTCCCATGAAAATTAAATTTTCTAGTTGCAATTGAGGTACTTCTTGCTTGTACCAAGTGCCTTATCATCATACTAGTAAGATTAGTTGAAAATTTTCCATTGTGGAGACATAGATATTGCTTTGGTTATTCTCAAGTAATGGTGGATGTTTGGGCAGCTTCTGACTTCAGGGTTAAATAGAGGAATCTTCCTTTCTGGGAAAGCTAACAAGGAATTACACATATAGTAATGCTGGTGAGGATCTCTGAATGCTATTTTAATTTTGAAGTCACTAGTAATCTTTATTTACCATGCATACTATTGTTTTGTGTCTTAAATCACAATGAAATAACTCATTCAAAACTTCAGCAAGAAGTTATAGTATTTCTTGCAGAAATGGGTTAATTTTTTTAAAAAAATTCTTCAGCACTTAGTATGAGGCACTAAAAGAAGCTTTTGTATGCTTCTCTTGACCTTCCTTTTGAAAATGAAAGATGGGAGTTTGTTTTTGATTATGTGTACATATGGTCTTTCATTTGTTTACATTCAGTGTCTGACCAAATTGAGAAAATCAAATATTTGAAAATATTTGGGGGGTTTGTTTGGTTTTTTTTTTTTTTTTATCTGCTTATTCACACTTTCAAGTGAACTGTGTCACAGAGAATGTACTGGATTTTTTTCCCCTTGAAAATGTTTTGTGATTCAGATGAGATTATTGTAATTGCTTGAACAATATGAGAGGATAGTTTTCCATTCAAATGCCATGATACCTACAGTAATAAGTGTTAACATTACAATTTAAGATCACAGCTTGGTTGACATTTCGTCTCTTTAATTACATAATACCAAAGCAGAAAGGATGTGGATGCCTTTTTTTAAAAGATGTTTTATGGTATTATATAGTTGACATTTCAAATACTTATAGTTGTTCTTGTACGCAGAACTGTTTTCCTACTGTGTTTTCTCTGATTTTAACCTGATGAACTACAGTATACTTTTAATCCCTTGGCCACAGTTTTTTTGTACCAGCAGCATGTCATAGATTTCAGTGTAATGAGATTGTAACTTCTGACATAGCAAGTATGTTCTAACTTCATGTTTCAACGTAGTTGCTTTGTCAAGAAAAGTCTAGACATAAATTACACTGTAGAATTAGAGAATGGAGGTGAACCTGAAAAAATTTTTAATCCTTTCTTCTCAAAGCTGAACGAACTGTAACTATTTCTGACAGATATTTTCTGGGGTTTTTTGAAAAATGCCTATGATAGAAAATCCACATTTTCCTAATTTATTCCAGTACTTTTTAACAGTTACAAAAGGTTTCATGTAAATTAAATATATATGTAAAGTTGAGATGTGATATGTTGTTTGTATCTGCAAGTATATGAAACAAGGACTGACATAATTTTCTTTGTTTTGATATAACTTGTCTTTTGCAGTTGGATAGCTACAGCATATAGCTAATAAGGAGGGCATAATTAACAAAGAAGGTAAGCAATTGGGCTGCTGTGATGGCCAGAACATGTGTTACCTGTCCAGTAGGAGTTATATGAGCGGTACAAAGTAGTAACTTTAGATATGGTTGAATTTTAATAGGAAGAAACCTACAAAAAAGAAAATTTATTATTTCTGATGATCTAAAGGAGAGCACTGAAGAAAATCTGAACTGATAGAATCATTCTGGTAACCTTTTGGGCAATTTTCTTCTTTGCTCTAAACATTTGCATGTGCTGTTTGACAATCAGGCTGTAGTTTTTAAGTGAAGATAACAACAATCTTTCATTTTCTTTTAAGTTAAAAGTGCATTACTGTCAGCAAACATTCTGTTTGTTTTTTTTTCTGGAAGATAAACAACTTCAGTTTCTCAAGATCATTTGAATTTTAATGTGGTCTCCGAAGTCTAGTCCAGTCTGAAGTGATCTGCAAATTGAATGGTGTACTCTATTTTCTATTATAAAATGATAAATGTATTGAACAGTACTGAAGTAAAGACAAATACTTATGTAAACACTCTCAACCTTTTTTCTTGTTCTACTCTGAGCAATGAATAACAGCTGAGTACAGTTTTCCAGCCATTTACACACTCATCTTGTAGCAGGTTTTTCGTCACTGTAATTTTCTAGGTCATTTAAGAAAATAGTACCAGGCACTATCTGAAATACCTATTATTTTTAACATACTAATGAGATGAGGTACCCTGTTAAAGGAAACTTGTTTGTTATGGCATGATTTATTGGCTGACAATAAACACCTTTTGATTTTCCATGTCTTTGTACTAAAATGTTTTTCATCAACTGGAGCTAGGCAACTGTGGCTTTTTTTCCTCCTTTTTTAAAAAATTGCTGTTTTTAAATAGAAAAATCCCTTTTCTAATCTTCTGGAAGATCATTTTTTCTCTTTGTGTTCTCAAAGATAATGCTAACATGAGATTTCCTCAGCCATTTTTTAAGTACTCTGCAGAAAATTTCTTCAACCTGATGAAATTTCATCTGACTTAGATAAGTAACTGATTTCCCTTATTCTGTCTTGGTGGGATGTCCATTCACGCATAACATTTTTAATGAAAACTGAAGCATGAAAGGTGTAAACAATTCATTCTTCCCAGCATCAATAGTGTTTGGCGCTCCTTAAGTAATGACTCAACTCTTTCTTGCCTGTCCTTTTACTTCTGATAAACTGACAGGATGTTTTACCTTCATAGTTAGATGTTTTCCTGTGCCTTGGCTGTCCTGGCTATTGTTAATTTACTGAAGGCAAAGGAATTAATCCTAGCCCAGTGGTCAAATGGAAAGACTGCTTAAACTTAGCCTATTTAATGACAGATTAGTCGTGAAGATAACTAATGACAGATAGGCAAAAAAGAGCCAGTAGTAAATTATCACTTAAGCATTGTAGACATTCAGGAATAAAAATCTGTTTCCTTGTTCTCTTTCATCCGTGAGTGTAATTGAGCCCTCTGACTTTTCCATGTCCAGTCTGTGGACTGTCCCATGAGGAGACGATCCGTTGCATCAGGGGGAAAAGAGTGTAAGGAATCCTTCTCCTTTAAGAAAGGAGCAGCAGAAGTAACGTGTGATGAACTGACCTGCAGGCCCCATTTCCCATCCCCCTGTGCTGCTGGGGAGGAGGTAGGGCCAGGAAGAAGGGAGGGGTGGGGGGAGGTGTTTTTGAGATCTGGCTTTGTTTCTTGTTATCCTCCCTGAATGAGCTGTTAACTAATTAAATTGGTTTGTCCTCAAACTGAGTCTGTTTTGCTCGGGGCCACGGTCGGTGGGAGATCCCTCCCTGTTCTTATCTCACCTCTGGGGCCTTTTGTTACATTTTTCTCCTCTCCACCTCTCTGAGGGAAAGGAGTGAGTGAGCAACTGCGGGTGGCTGAGTTGCTGCTGCTGCTTGGCTAAATCAGGATAGGGTGCTGGTCAACAGCAGGCTCAATACAAGTCAGCAGTGTGCCCTGGTAGTCAAGAGGGCAAACCGCATCCTGGGGTGCATCAAACACAGTAGAACCATCTGGCCAAAAGAGGTGATTAT
Organism: Tauraco erythrolophus; assembly: GCF_009769465.1. Taxonomy (NCBI): domain Eukaryota; kingdom Metazoa; phylum Chordata; class Aves; order Musophagiformes; family Musophagidae; genus Tauraco; species Tauraco erythrolophus. The sequence goes on along the minus strand of NC_141465.1, from coordinate 92,179,963 downwards.
GCTGCTGTAATCAGCTTTGGTGTGGCCTCATCCCAAGTACTGTGTGCAGTTCTGGGTCCCACAATTTGAGAAGGATGGGAAGGTACTCACATGTGTCCAGAGGAGGGTAACAAAGCTGGTGAAAATGCTGGAAGGCATGTCCTCTAAGGAGTGGCTAAAGACTTTGGGCTTTTCTAGTTTGTAGAAAAGGAGGCTGAAGGGTGACCTCTTTGCTCTCTACAGCTTCCTGAGGAGGGGAAGTGGAGAGGGTGATGCTGATCTCTTCTCCCTGGTATCCAGTGATAGGATGCGTGGGAATGGTTCAAAGCTGCACCACGGGAGGTTTATACTGGACATTGGGAAGCATTCATTTACCAAGAGGGTGGTCAAACACTGGTACAGGCTTCCTAGAGAGGTTGTCGATGCCCCATGTCTGTCATTATTTAAGAGATATGCGGACAATGCCCTTAACAACATGCTTTAACTTTTGGTTATCCTTGAAGTGATCGGGTGGTTGGACTAGATGATCATTGCATTTCCCTTGCAGCTGAAAACTATTCTATTCTATTCTATTCTATTCTATTCTATTCTATTCTATTCTATTCTATTCTATTCTATTCTATTCTATTTTTAACTTGACTGGCAAAGAAATAGCTATTATACCTACTTGGTGAGACACTCTTTTAAACCAGTTGAGCATATGAATTTACATACAGAAGTGGGAACTGGTAAGGGGGTTTCCGTGCAGACTTTCCCTATGTTATCCCTATGCTATCAGTGTATATTTTTGCAAATACATGAATGTTAATACATTATGCTAACATACTTGAATGTAAAAAGAGAAAGTGAAAGAAAACTAACCATATTCAGATATCTCTATTTTAACAGTAATGTGATTGACATCAAATATACTGTAGATATATCTAAAGAATAAAAAAACAAATATTTTTGACATTCAAGACTATAAAAGCTGCAGCAAGATACATGGTGTTCTTTCAAAAACTGTTATTGAGTAATAATAAATCAAATTTGCTTTGTCTTTTCTTCATAATGTAGTAGCAAGTAAGTTTTTGAAATGTAGTTTAATGAGGTATAAAACCGTAGTTCAATCAAAATCAATTATACTAGTAAAATTTAATTTTCATACTATTTAGGATACATATGAACAAACTGTAGACCTAAAACAAAATACAAATATACTCAAAAGTATTCCAAATTAAAATCTGTCACCATGACACTAACCTATATTCAAGAACTTAAAGCTCTTTTAAATTCTAAATCACATCGTAGTAATTCCTCAAACAAGATATTTTCTATAATTGAAATTATCTTAAACTGCAATTCTTAAAATGTTAATTATCTTAATAAATTTTTGAACTAGAAAACTGTAACTAGTTTTCATCCTTGCTTGTAGATTTCTTTCAAACTTTTTTAGCACAATGATTGTGAAAGCTGAGTTACCCTTACTGTACCAAGGATAGCCTTTTTTTTCTGGGTCATTTGGGCTTCTTTTATCATAAAGGAAGAAACTGTCACTAAGATATGAACAACTTAGGAGAGTAAAGCAAGTATTTGTTGGCTAATACATGTGATAGAGAGCTGCAACCAATAAGCTACCAAGCAAAGCCATCCCTAATACTGATCCCTGACGAGTCTCAGTTGACTGGGCAGTTGTCAGTCAGATGAGGAAGAACGTCCGAACAGGCTGATCTTTGATGTTGCTGAATTTTTCTCAGGAACAACTCCAATTTTTTCTTGGGAGTGTTGGTTGAGGAGAAGCTCAACATGAGCTGGCAATGTGCGCTTGCAGCCCAGAAAGCCAACCGTATCCTGGGCTGCATCCAAAGGAGCGTGGCCAGCAGGTCGAGGGAGGTGATTCTGCCCCTCTAATCTGCTCTCGTGAGACCCCACCTGGAGTACTGCATTCAGCTGTGGAGTCCCCAACACAAGAAGGACATGAAGCTGCTGGAGTGGGTCCAGAGGAGGGCCACAAAGATGATCCGAGGGCTGGAGCACCTCTGCTATGAAGACAGGCTGAGAGAGTTGGGGCTGTTCAGCCTGGAGAAGAGAAGGCTCCGGGGTGATCTTATTGCAGCTTTTCAGTACTTAAAGGAAGCCTACAGGAAAGCTGGAGAGGGACTTTTTACAAGGGCATGTAGTGATAGGACAAGGAGCAATGGATTTAAACTGAAAGACGGTAGATTTAGATTAGATATAAGGAAGAAATTTTTCACTGTGAGGGTGGCGAGGCACCAGAACAGGTTTCCCAGAGAAGTTGTGGATGCCCCATCCCTGGAAGTGTTCAAGGCCAGGTTGGATGAGGCTTTGAGCAACGTGATTTAGGGGAAGGTGTCCCTGCCCGTGGTAGGGAGGTTGGAACTAGATGATCTTTAAGGTCCCTTCCAAACCATTCTATGATTCTATGATTTTATACCTTTTCATGTCAACATTTTTTATACTGAATCTCTGACCTGCGGTCTCAACACCTATCCTTCTTTCTCTCCTTTTTTATCTTCCATGATTTTAGGCAACATACTTTGTCATACTTAAAATAATTTTTCAGCAAAACAGTGCCAAAGTCGCACAGCTGTGCTGCAGGAAACTAAGCCTTGGATCACAAACATCTGAATCCATTGGTCAAGGATTACACTAGCATACTGTAATTTGGTGTGTCTACATTTGCATAGGAAATATCAGTTTTATTGTATTAAAATTATAATAATTGTCAGTTAAAGTAATTAGAACATTTAGAGAACACATGTTAAACTAATAAAATGTGGATTTCAAGTTCAGTATTTATCTTAAATTTGTCTTCACAAATTTTTGAAAGCTTGATTTCTTATCATTTGTATAATTCCTAATTTTACAGAGAGAAATAAGTCATTTTCCAAAACAAAAAAAAAATGAAATAACTTATTCAATCTTAAATATATTTTTTTATTTTTGAATATTTATTTTAGTACCTTTAAAGATAATGCCCAACGACATTAGCAAGAGACCATTAAGGAATTTAGAAACTACAAATGGTCTCACAAAACACGTAAGCATAGATTAGATCTCTTTGTTAAGTATGCTGTATGTCACTCTTGTATAAAGTGGCTCATATACTTTTTAATATTTATTTAGTAAAATGTGCATCAAGATCAAATTTAATTTCAGACATACTTTAAACTTTGTTGAACATCACTTATCTCTTAGCAATAGAAAAATGTATTCCTGTTAATGGGAATTTATGTGAAACACTGTCCTGATTAAATGTAAATTAGTATTCATTAACATTTGCCAGTAAACATTTCTTGGTAAACACCCCAATATAACATTAATTTTTATTCACATTAATAACTGGGAAAGTAAGAATATGTTGTATTTTCTGCATGTTTTCCATTTCAAAACAATTGATAAGCAAGGTAGTGAAGACCCAGAAAAAAAACGTCTTAGTACTGCAATATTTGTTAGATATCGAAGTTCAATATATGATTTCTAAGGTTAAATTAACATCTTAGTTTCATTTATAGTATATCTAAGTGTACCACACAGTTGTAGATAAGGCCTCCCATCCACTTGGTGGCCAGAAAACCTAAAGGCAATGGAAATGTAAAATAACAACTAAGAAGAAACGGATTTGACTGAAACTGTCATCTACGGGAGTTGACGTAGATCGAGGTGGACATGAGTTAGGCATCTTCACAAAAGACAGTTTCAGAGCTGAAAGACCCCTCCTAAGGTTTTGACCAAATGACAATGAAGTTTATGGTATGACCTTTCTTTCTTTTTTCTTTTTTCTTTTTTTTTTAAACTGATTATAAAATATCTATGCTATTTTTGTTGATAAGAACATAACTGCAAAACTCAAAATTTGATGGAATATACTGAAAAGCATAAAAAGCCATTATTTACATGTAAGTCTATGTCTTTTTTTTAATGGATTTCCATTTTTTCCCCCATAATTCATTTTTTCTTTGTTTTTTATTTTCTTTGAACAAATGTAAGGTACACTGTTGAACAAGGCACTTCTGCAAGGCGATGAGTTAATTTGTGAAGCATTACCTGCTTAGGAGTTCCAAAGTCACTGCCACCCTTCATGCACTCATCCATGTCTCCAGCAGTGGACTGTAGAGTGCCATTGAGCCTGTAACTTTCATGGCATCTTGAAAAGAGATGGGACCGTTTCAAATATACCTTTGAAAATGATCTCTCAATGTCAGAGTTGCTGAAATATGACAATTTTAATGCGTGTGACTCATGCTCACTAAGGAAAAGAAACTAGTAAGGGATAGCTAAGTGAGTGCTTTCTCTATACATTTAAAACTGATATACATTATACTAAAACCATACCAGATTATACAGTTCTTTTTTTTTTTTTATTTGGGGAGGTTTTATATATCTTAATTTATTGTTTTTTAAAATCTGTCTGCATATTATCCCTTCCTTCTTCATCTCTTAAAATAATTAAATATTATCCCATAATTTTATCACATGGTAGCCTTTTTTTCCTCTATCCTGTACTGTAGGAAATTTGAAATATTCCATGTTCCATGTTTTGTTAAATTTTATTTCTTTATTGAATATATTAGAGTGCTGCAGAACCATATTTTTTGTTGAACTTCATAATATTAGTAATGGAGGATAAATCCATAGAAGCTGAGATGAGAACTTTCATTTTCTTAAATCCATTTTTAATTGTTTCTAATCAAGAAATGAAATTATCATTAATGGAGTAGACTTCTATTGCTTCCTTCTGAAATTTTATGTTCTTCCTTCTTTGCATTCATCCTATGTTGCTCCTTAAATTTAATGTCTTCTGTGGAGCTAGAGGTAGAAGCCTATGGTAAATGAAGTGAAAATGGTTTAGATTAATAAAAAATTAGGACACAAGCATTTTTTACAGAAAGTAAAGAGACAGAGGGAAAGAAGGTATGCAGAATATTTTTAGGCTATGTTGAAGTTTACTTGATAATGAAGATGCAGGTAATAAATATTTAGTGTTCTTGAAGCAATAGATTCTGCAACAGGTGTAACACTTGATTCTCAGCTCAATAAATTGCATTTTTTGCAGTTTATTTTGTGGGTTTTTTTTTCAAAGTAGGCATTGAATATTTAAAGTTCTCCATGTAGATCATAAAGACTCCATGAAAAAATAAAACCAAAACAGAATAAGGAATTTAATTAATATTTTTGAACAGAATTTTCTGTCTTCTTACTACAGTATATTTTATATATTTATGTTTTATAGCCTTGTTGCTGATATTATTTGTTGAGGTCCATCAATGTTGTATATGTGTACACATGCATTACCAAATATCAAGATGACTAAATGCCATTTAAGCACAATAAATTCAAGGTAGTAATTCAAGTTCTTCCTCAGGTACTGGAAATGAAGTGTCTCTGATCTCAGACAAAATTTTTCTAGTAGTTTAATCTATCCCATGTACGCGCACAGTCTTTGTTGATATCCTTTTGCCTGTTTCACATCTCCATCCATTTGGAAGTCAAAGAAAGAAGCATTCTGATACTATTAGAAGTACAAATTGTTAATTGTGCTTGGAGAAATCCTACACTGTGAATAATAGTAATTTTTAAAAATAATTTAAGACAAGTCTTGCTTTGACCTCTGTGGGTTAATTGATACCACATTGATACCACTTTTCCAGTTAGTACCTTTGTCTTATTTAGAATTACATCAGCAACTGAAAAAAAAGAAATCTGATTTGCATGAATTGCACTGAAAGGTTTGTATCAAAATGTTATACGTGTTAGACTTGATGGGCAGATACGGGTGCTGTCAGGAACAAGACCTGACCTGGAGATACTATTGATTTGCCTGTCCAGGTGCACTTCTGTTAACTGGGAGGAGAACCCTGCCCAAGCCATCCTGCCTGCAGGGTTGACTCCTGTGTTATGGTCAGAGTAGCAGGCTTCGTCTACAGTCCTGATTTAGGCTACAGCAATCAAGTTCAGGGCTGCCCACCAGGCACACCCAGACAGAACCAATTTCGACATTAGCATACTTTATTACTATTTTTGCCACCCTTGTACCTCTCTTTCTATGCCCGATCTCCTCTGAACTGCCCTCCATTACTTTTTCCCTATTGATCCCAGTTTTGCTGCATCCTTATCCAAATTAGGTATTTCTGTTACCTTTACTCAGGTAACCTGAGCCTGGTAGGTTATTGCCAATGTGTTCGCCTTGGCACTGCTGGCCTGCAAGCTACTACCTTCCTAAAGGTCTCCAGTACTCCCTCCAATTACCTGTGAAGTTCAGTCATTTCTCAGATAGCTCTGCGTTAACTACCTGTGCACCCCTGCCGTGCCTCATGGTGCTCGCTCTAATTTGTGTCAACTTCTCGCACTGTCATCTGTCACATCCAGCAGTTTCCCATGTCGTGTCATGTCCTGCTCAGTTAACGTAATCTCAGCGCAGAGTCTAACTAACAGCCTAGTCATGGTCTTGCAGCCCTAACAAGATTCCACCTTTTATGTAACTTTGCAGCTATTTAAGGCCAATCTTCATGCCTATGGACACTTCTTTTAAGGACAGACTTTGTATTATACTTTTAACACAGTTAACCAGGAGCACCAAAATGCCAATGATAAAAGGTAGATTACAGCAGAAATAGCAATAAGTGCCCATTACTTTTGTGCCACAGTTCCTAACATATCTGTAGTTAGCTAACTTTTCCAGTAACACCACTAATAGTTTTTGACAGTGAGAGACTTCAAATAAATATTACAACCTTCTGGTTTTGATTCCTTTTCTCAAATACTCTAGCCTTAAATACAAAATTTACTTCAATGTTGCTGTCATATCTAGTGCATCATCATTATAATCTGTCATGATTTACTTGTTGCTTGTTTCTTTATGAACTTTGACATCATTTCTCACTGAAATATATCCATACTACAAAAATATACTTTAAAATCTCTCTTATTAGAAAAAAATTAACTCCTATTTTCAGATTTTGTTAGACTTTTACATTTCATTTAAATGATCCTTATAAAGTTTAATTGCGTAAGAAAAAAGTATTAGTTACAAAGCTGTCTAACAATTTTGCAGTCCATTTGTATTTGTATTTTCTGTATGAAGATTTGCCATCAAATAGGAAAATACAAAATTTTAGCTAAATAAAAATAAACTCTATAAACAGAATAAAGTATTTCATTATGTTAAAATGTTATTTAAGAGCAAACTGTGATTTAAAAAGTTAATTGAAAAGTGCACTCAAAGTCAATTCCAGTTTCAGAGGTATTGATTATTCCTTCTGTGCTCTCCATTTTAACTATACAGAAAATTACCACCAATTGCTGGAGTTTCACTTTGAGAACTTAAAATTAGTGTCTCTGGTTTAGCTACATATTGCATTTTATTATTTGTTTCTGAAAGAAAACATAGCTGAAACATACTTGATAATTTAATTGTTATAGATTTGTACATTAAACGCCAAAATAGATTTGTATTTTTTTCAAGTGTGGAAGTAGCACATCAGTGGATCAGGTTTTCTGTACACATATTGTCCAGAACTTGATCCTCCTGTGAATGTGCCTCGTAATTAGTCTTTGGTTTTGCTGCTCACGTACAGAGCAAATGCACAGACTATGCTCTCTAGTTCCTATGTCCTGTCTTCAAGTCTCTTTTCAAATATACTTGAGGTATTAAGACAGATTTTTAAGGATAGTTCTGTGGCCAGAAGACTAAATTTGGTAAGAACATAGACAAGACGTAGTGTCGCGCAAGGTGGGAATTAGCTCCAGACTGCACCCACTAAAATTTACGTGCACTTAGATATTACATGTAGTTTTGAAAGCTAAATATTGTGGTATACATCATAGTAAATGGAAAGATTGGGCACCATCCAGTTGCCTTAACTTTCAAAGGGATATGAGAGATAGGACACTGTCCCTGTGCCCTTCTCAAGTGGTAGCTGTATAAGATACCTAAAGACTCCTGTCTTCTACTAATGACTTGTTTTTGGTATTTGACATATTTCATGAGCTATTGCCTATTTGTTAGGAAAGTTTAATGTACTGTTTTAGGTTGTTATTGCTATAGTGTATTTGAGTCCTATAGAATGCCTGTGCATTCTGTTTATGTGTTTACACAACATAAATTCTTGAATGTTGTATTAGCTCTCATAACTGAACTAAGTGTAGTACATGGACAGATAGAAACATGATGTCTGAGTCCTTTATGCACTTGAAAGTTGAATGGCACCCTAGTCACTAAGTTCCCTTGTCAGTACTCCTCTACCTGTAATTTACTAACCTGTGTGTTTAGAGTTATATAGATGCTAAAGAGAACACCTACCCAAACAAGTCAGAGAAACTTACTTTAAATTTCAATGAATTTAATGTCCAGCATAAATTGTTGAAGCAAAAACTAACATCCTTAGACTATCATATCATATCATATCATATCATATCATATCATATCATATCATATCATATCAATCATTCCTCCTCCATAGAAATCTAGCTGGGTGAATGGAAATCTAACTTAGTAGTGTGCCCTGCAGAGCATCATGTATGGACTACTTTTTGTCAAGTGAAACTGGGAGGTAAAAGCCCTATATGTTTGAAAGCTAGTGATGCTACAGAAATAGTAATATAAATTATGAGATAGAGAATGGTTAGGAGGTTAAATTAAAACAAACAAACAAACAACAACCAAATCTACACCTGACTTGGCATTTGGCAATGATTTTGTTCCTTCTGTTATTCTGAAAGTTTTTTTTTATCTTCATGCACTGTTATGAATGGTACCCTGGCAACGCAATGGAAGAAACTAGAAGAAAAGAAGGTGTCAACAGAATTGAGAGAGAAGAAACCTTTTCACAAAATGTATGTCTTCTGTTAGAGTTGGTCATGAGTTCACTGATGAAGATTTATAGAATGTTGTTCCTTCTTTCTATTTTAATTTAATTTAAAGAGTATGGTTTAACCTACAAAAATTTCTAGCCAGAAGGTTTCAGAAGGTTTTTTCAGGATTTCTTTTTAATTAAAACCAGAAGGTAATGGTTTGCAATATGTTAGCCTGGCATTTAATAAGATGACCTAGAATCATAAAAATGCACTCAATTCTATTTGTTTTTTTTAATTCTTGTTTGAGTTGCCTGAACATTTACTCTGCTTGACTACAAATTTAAATTCATAATACAACATATATTACAATATTATTAATATATTTTTCTGTCATACAAATTTTTCTCATTATGATCAGCAAAGATAATTTATCCAGAGTTGTATAGTCCAAAGAACAACTCAGGACTGCCTTCTGAGTTCTCAAAGAACTCAAATCCCTTTTCGTGCACTCATCTAGATAAGTCATGTTTGTTAGATTTCTCTTCTTTCTTTTGCCAGACAGCTTGGATAGATTAGGAATTATTATTTGTTTCATTTGTTGTTTGTTTTCTTGCTTTAACAGAAGCAATTAAGGCTGTGTACTCCAAAATACGTCAATCCAATTTCATGACATAAATTAGTTCAATTATGTTAAAAGCAAAATCTCTTCTATTGTAATTTCAGAATTTATTGTTTGACATAATTATTTCAGATATACTGTTTATGAATAGCTCATTTTTAAACAATAAGAAATACTATTCACAAAATATTGCTATAATAAACATGTTTCCAGTATGATTAACATACTCCATTCATTAATAGATAGAAACAAACAGTGTAAGTGTCTGAAATTAATACGGAATTAGATCCAGAAAGGAATTTAGGCACTGCAGCATATTATTGCAGTACCTAATTTTTAAGTCTAGTTTTCAGATGTGTTCATTACACACTGAAATCCCAGTAACTTTTGTTAGACTATTAGCTTCCTGAACGGAGTTCTTTCTGTATTTAAGACTGTGCTGGGTTTATGTGGTGGGGCTTTGGTAGCGAGGGAGGGGCTGCAGGAGCAGCCCCTGTAAGGAGCTGCAAGAAGCTTCCTGGCTCCAAAAACAGTTGGACCAGTCTGTGGCCAGGGCAGAGCCATCAGTGCCTCTGTGAATAAACATGTTTAAGAAGGGACAAAGAAACCCACTCCATGTGGGACCTACAGTAAAGAGAGGGAGGAGATGGGGGGACCTGGCCTCTGGCCTTCCGCGTGGGTGGCTGCCAGTCCTGGGCTGCTGCCACTCAACTGGAGACGGCCACAGCAGTGCATCTTGGAGAGCTCCAAGTGCCCTGCTTCCGAGGTGTCCACTGGGTGGAGTGTGTTCCTGTCGGGACCACTGAGGTTCATTGGTCTGCTTGGGTCCAGCAGGGCTGCAGCGGAGAGAGGGTTGAGACCTGAGAGGAACAGCTACACAGACACTGAGTCAGTGAAGATGGAGTGGGAGGAGGTGTGCCGGAGCTGGGATTCACCTGCAGCCTGTGGTGAGATGGCAGTGGCCCCCCTAAAGCCCACGGAGATTAACGGTGGAGCAGAGACCCACCCGCAGCCTGTGGACAACCCCACACCGAAGCAGAGATGCCTGTGCCGGAAGGAGTTCATAAAGGACTCTCCTGTGGGAAAGGACTCCACACTGCTGGAGATTAGCAGTGGAGCAGAGATGTAACTGCAGTCCGTGGGAAGCAAGCCCATGCCAGGGTGGGTCGCATCTCCTTAAGAAGCTGTGACTCTGTGGGAAAAGCTGGTACTGGAAGAGTCTGATGGGTAAGGTCTGGATTCCGCAGGAAGGACTTACGTTGGAGAGGTTGATGGAGAACTGTCTCCTGTGAGAAGAGACCCCACACTGGAGCAGAGAAAGAGTGTAAGGAGTTCTCCCTCTTTAAGAAAAGAGCAGCAGAAACAGCGTGTGACAAACTGACCTGCAAACCCCCTTCCCCGTCCCCCTGCACCACTGGAATAAGGTAGGGGTGGGGAAGAGGTGTTTTAAGATCTAGTTTTGTTTCTCGTTATTCTCTCTGAATGAACTGATAATAAATTACATTGATTTGTTCCCAAGACAAGTCTGTTTTGCCTGGGGCCGTGGTCAGTGGGTGATCCCTCCCTGTTCTTATCTGGACCCTCAGTCCTTTTGTTTTTCTCCTCTCCTCCCCACCCGGGGTAGGAGTGAGGGAGCAGCAGCATGGTAGCTTAGCTGCCGGCTGGGCTAAACCATCACGTAGACTGACTAGGAGATTAGAGTACTGAATGATGAGCTGATAGTCAGCCGATAGGGAGAAGTATCTATTCAGTGCCGTTACTCTTCAGACAATACCAATCTCTAAGGGGCTGTTTTCTCCACTCATCATTAACAGTCCTTCTTCATAAGGTACAGAGCATAGCAAGAAGAGTTTTGCTTCCCTTTCACGTAGCAGTTTATTAGGATAAAGTAAATGAAGATTCGGATTCCTTCAATTCCTTGAAGATTTAAACCCACTTTTTTCTGTTTTGGGGTTTTTTTTTGTGGGTTTTTTTTTTGGTGTATGCTCTATTCTCCAGGCTAAAGATTATTGTGGAATAAAGCTGCAATTTGAAGACAAGATTTAAAGTATTTATTTGTCTTGACAGAAAGAGAAAAGCATGAATGAACTACCAGATGAAGTTTATCTTATTTATCAACGTATTTATTAATCCTGTCCCTTGCAGTGTCTTAATTCGTTCCATACAAGACAAAGAGTTAAGATGTAGTTCTCGATCTACTCATGAAAACTTTAAAAATTAGCCATGCAGTCCAGATATCAATGCAGTTTTAGATAAAAGATCACATGCCTTTGATATAAACTCATCTGATTCATTCATGTGAGGTGATGTGTTCTTGTTTATTTATGTGTGTGCCATAGCTTCTCCTACAATCCCTTCAACTTTAGGCAAATCCTCTTCAGAGCCATTTTCAGACAGGATTCTGCCATGAGAACTGATCTCTTGTGTTAGTTTAACAGATTTGAGTGTATAAAATTAAGTAATTTGAAAATACATTTAGTAAACAGATTGGAGTTTGTAACTTTGGAATGGAGAAGTTTCTAAGATATAATTTTGGTGTATATTGCTATATTAACAGAGAACAAGAACACATAAATAAGAAGGACTATCCTTGAAGCTTAAAATTCTGCTTGATTTCCACTTGGATGTAACATGTTAATTGTTTCACCTATTGTTTTGTTTGTCTGCAACTTCTCCCAGGAATTACTAGTAAATTGTTGCAACTGCTATAAATTTTTTGTTTAAACCAATTAACATATTTTCGGTAAATTGATTTTTTTTTTTTTCACTGAGTGAAGTAATTGGAGTGTCTACTTGACCTGTTGTTGACTTTTAAAATCAAAATAGCCTGATAATTTCTTTCACTATGTCTAAATAAGAATAATGAACACTTGTCAAGGCAAAATGTCTTTTATCTAGTGCACCTTGATGCAAGAGTAGCATTATCAATGTGTGTACATAACCCTGAAAGATTTAAGGTTCTTGAATTTTTATTATTGCTGAGAAGAGATTGGTAGTATAAGAATGAGATATTGTTATTTTATTCATTATTTGTCCAAATAGTAGTCAGCACTGCAACGTGAAGTTCATTTAAGATCCAGTACCAACTGTTGGATTATATCTCCAGGCTTTATTTATATAATGAAAATACACACGTTTGTTTAAAATGTGTAGGTTTTTAGTTCCTTGTTCAGTGGTATTTTAATTCTTATAAAGTTACCCGTTTCTCAGTTACTGAATTTTTTTTTCATTTTTAATTTTGGATGCTGCTGATATCTGTTACTAAGGTAATTTTTATATTCATTCCAACTTATGAACAGAATAATATTGATTACCTGTGTTAGATGGAAGATATTAAATTGTGAAATTATTAACCTCTGACATGAATGAGAGGTAAATGTGAATGCTTTATTTCTAAGGGCACTTTTAAGTTCTCTTATTGAACTTAATAGCTCATTACCTAAGGAATATTGGGCTAGTTACTCTTGCCAAGAACTATATATAAGTAGATACCATATGAAACATGACAAAATTAATACCTAGCATAAATCATTGCTATATTGGAATAATAATGGAAAATAACTCAACCCACTATCCCTACAATAATTCACATTCAGTAAAACAATGTACAATTCATAAATAATACGTCTTTGCAGTTACAAGGAATTTTAAGAAAACAGGAGCTCACATAGTAATGTTGACTGTCTTGCTCATATAATTATAATGCAGCAATAGTTTATTGTAAGATTAATAAAATCTGAAAACTGCTATGTTTTTTTGGTGACACTGGTGGTTCTGCAAATGCCATTTGTTCGTTAGATTTTATACTGTGTTGTGCTTAATAGTGTACTTGTAACTATAAACAGCATTTGTGTGTTATAATTAATCCTTGATAAACAATTGACCACATCAGATTATAGTTAGACCATTTTCATTTAAAATATTTTCTCTGCATTACAATGGCGGAGGTAAGACTCTTGTTATGTTCTCACCCATTCACATTTTGTGATACTGAAGACAATTTAATCATGTTTCTAAAAGTCAGCTCTGGGAATTAGCTATAGTGAGCACTCTTAGATGTCTTACTAGCATATGATTCGACTATTTCAAGCTGATACACAGGTCCGTTTGTCCAGACTGGAAAGTACTGAGGCTTTACAGAGGCTTTTTCAAAATAATTGTGTGAGTAACTGATAGACCAACCTGAAGCAAACGCTACTCCTGAAATGTGATTACAGGCAAGACCCAACAGATAACTTCAGAGTCTTCATTAGGGTTTGGGAAATTTGGCTTTACTCAAGCCTAAAATTTGAATTTGGCATGTGATGCCAAAATAAATATATAAAGTCCACACCTGTTTGACTTTAAAAATCTCTAATATCCCATGTACATGCTTGTAGGGAGTCCCATTCTGATCTGTTTGCATAACCAAGATCTTTAACCTGGATGCTGCATGCTGAATCCAGTGATTCTGCTGATATCTTCTGAATGGCCATATAGAAATCTCAAACTAAATGAAAAAAATTGTCTTTCATAAATTGCAATAATTATCACTCTCTCTGAAATATATGATCAGTGGAGTATAAGGTAATTAATCACAATAATACTGAAGAAGTTGAAATGCTGAGAGAAATTGAAAATTTATGAGTAATTTATCCCTCCTATTTCAAAAGCACCAATTTCATATCATCCAGCTTTCAGAAGATATAGGAATTATTTTCACACTTGTGGTATGTATCCTGACACATTAAATACTGTTTTTCTTATTGCATAACAGCATCGCTTGAAAAAGAAGGACCAAGAGAATTTATCTTCTCCATCCCAACATCTGTTAATGTAACATCTAAGGCTTTTTCCTGGGAAGTCCAGGATGTTTATTTTACCATGTTGGTGTAAGATGTGAATTAAGTGAAGGTCTTTGACAGACTGGACCAGTCCTCTGACCATAAGGAAATAATGTAAACCAGAAACAAGACTCCAATTTGTTTCCCAGCAGTTGTTCTTTAAAATTAAAAAAGTGACAAGTCTTGCCAATGTGTCGTGGTTTTTGGACTGAGGTTCGAGACGAGAACCCAGAGGGAGCACCTACCAACCATGGTCCTGGGCAAAACATAACTCAGGCTTTCTTCTTAAAACAAAACAATTTATTAACAGTTACTTAACAAGAGACACAAGGGAATGAAACCGGTTACTTGAGAGGAGAAAGAGAAACAAGGCCAAATCTTAAAACAACACCTCCCCACCCCCTATTTCCTTTTGTTCCTGGCTCTACCTCCCCCCCGGCGGCGCAGGGGGACAGGGAATGGGGGAGTGCAGGTCAGTTCATCCATGTTGTTAACTGCCGCTCCTTTCTTAAAGGAGAAGGAGTCTTTACACCATTTTTCCCTTGCTTCGGTGGATCCCCTACTCACAAGGAAAAAATCCCCAAACTTTTCCAGCGTAAGTCCTGCCCGCAGGTTTGCAATCCTTCCCCATGGATCGCACCAGTTCGGGCTTTACCAGTCTCGGCCTCTTAGGAGCTGCTGCCACTCGCGTCGGCGTGGGTCATCCCACGGACTCGAGATGCCTCCACGACCTCGTCGTGCATTCCATGCCCATTATTCACAGTACCTCGTCGTGCATCCCCTGCTCTACGACCTCTCCTGGGCTCAGGCATCTCTTCCCCGACATGGGTTTCTCCACGGGCCACGAGTGGGTCTCTGCTCCGCCGAGTACACCCTGGCTGCAGGGGGGCCGCCTGCCATCTTCACACCAATTTGCAAGGGAAAACTTCAGCTCCAGCACACCTCCTCCTGCTCCATCTTGACTGACCTGGTCGTTGTGGTTGTTTTCTCTTAGATCTTAATCCTCTCTGGGGGAGCTCGGCCCGGCGGGCACCCTGGGAGCGAGGTGCTTCCCGAGCCCCCCATGCGGCTCCCCTGGTGCCACCTTGAGCACATGGCGCCGGCCCCGGCCCGGGCAGCCGCCCGGCCGGGAGCTGGGAGCGAGGGCAGCGCCCTCCGCCCCTCTCCTCACTCCTGAGCAAAAAACCGCCCCGTCCCTTTGTCTCAACTTAAATAGGGCAATTCGTAGAGGCGCCAATTTGGCTCACCCCCACCCCCCGCCCCCCGAGGGGGATGGGACTCAGATCTGGTGGCACAGGGAGCAACTCCCCTCCCCTGCCACCAGAACACCCCACACACACATCAAACTATGACACAATGGCTTGGAAATACTACACTTTTTTATAAAGTCTGTGGGATGTACATGCTGGTCTACCAATAGATTCCCCAGGAGCTCACACCAAAGTATTTATAAGGTAATTCAGAACTAGAGAGGCACACAGTGTGTTTAAATGATTTATTCACGGTACTCGTGAATCATAAGGTTTCTACCTATTTAAAGAGCAAAATTCAATGCATAGTTATTATCAGTATGCTAGCCTGTAGTCAAGTGAGTATGGTATGCCTGCTTACAGCTGTGTCCTGCAACATAGCCATGGTTCGTAAAGCATATTTCCGCTGGAACTTAATGTAGATGAATGAAAATCAGTAACCCGAAAGAGCCAAGGAATCAGTGAGTAGCAAGGTGGAGGACATACGATGACAAACTGCACCATACGTTTCAAGTGTTTGAAACACCTTCTGCTCAAGACGTTTCTCTGACTATACCTCGATGAGTTCCTACTATTTGGAGATTTGTTTTGTTGTTGTTTTTCTTTCATAGCTGAAAGAACATCTTTCTATTAAGGTAATAATTTCTTATTTGT
This sequence comes from Tauraco erythrolophus, assembly GCF_009769465.1. Lineage (NCBI taxonomy): Eukaryota > Metazoa > Chordata > Aves > Musophagiformes > Musophagidae > Tauraco > Tauraco erythrolophus. The sequence continues at coordinate 92,163,842 of NC_141465.1, read as the reverse complement.
TCTTTTCAAGGGACATATGATACGAGTTTTTGTGAGAAATCATGATAGAAAATAAAGCTAAGAAAAGTTTGAAATGAAGAGAGTGAAAAGGAAGATCTTGACTTCTAATCATCACCCATCGATGTATAAAACCATATTGACTGGCCTATAAATCAGGCAGATTGTGGCTGTCAGCACTGGAATGAATATTCTCAGGTGTTATATATAACAGGTATCAGTTCTTTATATCTTTTCCAAGGTATTATTCACTGAGATATTATTCTCAGAAGCTTACTGGCAAAGTAGTTGCCAAAATGGTTTCTTTTATTAAACTCCGTATCTGACAGAACCATAAAGAAGAATCAGACAGTAGCAGCAAAAGAGACTATGTTGTCAGAGAAATATGAAGAAAAAATATATTTACTGTGGGCCATCCAGATAGTGCACAGTTTTAGGTCTTATTTGCAAATCAAAATTATCCGGCAATTCCAACATTTTTTCCATTCATTTCCATTCCAATATTCATTTCTGTTCCATTTTTTCCAACAATAGAAAGAAACAATAAGAAGTCTCAGAAGTCAAAATTCACAGATTCCAATTATTTCGTTCTTGAATATACATACATGTTTACATTCTTAGAAATATTGAAATTATAATCATTTGTATCTGTATTCTGCAGCTGCATGACTGCATGAGCAAGAGCACTGTAGAATTGGATCCCTTTCTGTTTAACTAATATATTTTTCCAGGCTCCATATAGTTAGGCTGATTTCTAAGCATTTTTCAAGTATTCTGCTTTTGTTTAACAGAAGTCTTTCAACTCTTAATGAATTCTCATATCCTTCTTGACAGTTCTTAGATGCGAATTTCCATTTTTAGATATAATGTTTTATATAATGACAAGTGTTGATTTTGATCATTGAGAGCAGGTGCAGTTATTTCTGAAAATAAAAAAAGTTTTCTTGATAAACTAGCCTCGAGTGTTTTGCTTTATTATTATTAATGATATTAATAATATATGAATAATAGAAGGTCAAAATCTATTGCAATGCAAATTGACACAGTTCCCTAAATTTGGTAGGACTATATTCAGTAAAGCTGTCTAAGGAAGTGATGCAGTTCCTAACTGAATCTGGATTTTTTAAGTGTAATCTTAATGTTTATGTTAAGTGAAAATGCATGAGTTTGTTTGGTTTTTTTTTTCCATTGCATTATCATTTTTGTATCCTTGTTGCTCCTATACGTTACTTTTAAAAGTCATTAGTGACTAAGAAAGGCTGACAAAAATGTATGAGCTTCTTCTTGGTGAAAGTATCTAGTTTTCTATCCTTCTAAAGACTGTAGAGTTTCTGGAAGATTTTATGTATTTCTTATATTTTCTTCCATTTCAATAAATTAAATTTATTTTTTTTCTGTGATGTTATTTGCCCTTTCAGACTGCTTTAAATTACATTTAAAACTAGTCTTCTCCATTATTGAAATAGATTTGTATACCTCTTCTCTTATTAAGAATGTGTAATTACATTAAGATATCATATGTCATCTTTTTGTTTGGAGCAAAAGATGGGAGGAAATTGGGAAAGCTATACTTTTATACTATATCTGAATGTGTTCTTTAGTATTCTATTGAATGTTCTTGCTAAAACTTTTTATGTACAAACCCATATGCATATGTGTGTATATATATGTATACACACACATAAAAATTGCATGTTTTTACTGCTGATTTTTTACACTAACTAGTTTTCAGTCTTAATATTTAACTGGGAATGCTTAATTCTTTTTAAGTGAAACTTTTATATTAGCACTACAATTCATGCAACAGACTGAGAAGTATAAATACTCAAACCCGTTTATTTCTAGGAATTGCTTGTTTTCAAGTGTTAAAAAGATGTGTGATAAGAGCAACAGTTCTATAAGACTAGTCAAGACTGTGACCCTTATTCAAGAACTTTTGGAGGGCTGAGCTTTAAGTATGTGATAGATGTCTGTATGGCTCCAGGCTGCAGTCATACACGATTTGGACAGGCGTTGTGAATTTTCCTGTAGGTGAGCTTCCATGCTGATATAACAGAAATGGTCTTTATTTGTAATCAAATCGAATGTCACAAATTTGCCACATAAATATGGTTGAATTTTAGTACTTAAGTGGTACTTGAAAATTGAGCAGACAATCTCAGAATATTTTTCTAAATTTTTTCAGTAGAACGTCACACTATGTATAAGCTAGTGAAAGAAGTTACAAAATAAAAATCAAGTAGAAAAAGACTTGCAGTCTTGTTTGTTTCTGATACATCCTGCAAGTTGTTCATCTTGTTTGTCAGAAAACACTATAAAATATGTCTGAAATTAATTTAAATTATTTATTAAAATTAGGAAAATGGGGGAAGGGGACAGAAATTGTCCTCTTCTCTGCATAAGAGATTTACATGTCTAATTTACATTATCAGTGATGAAGAAAGGAATCAAAATAATTATTTTTAATTTAATGATTTCCTGCAAATTTCAGAGCTGCTCTCATTTAAAATCAATAATAATGTTTCCAGGTTAGCACTGTACTCATTAAATATACTGAGGCCCTAGGGGTAGGGGACATTTACATGGCAGCTCTTAAGTGATTTCACTTGCTAATTCTGCCAGTGAAATCAGATGATCTCCCAAATGGGGAGAACTAATTAAAAATTAGATGTCTTCCTGACTTTTTCACTTAGAGTAAAACCTCAAAACTAGAACGTCACAGTCATTCTGCAGGGAGGATTTGTCAAATCTCTTTCCTTTAGGATTGATGAGCTTCTGGATATATAAAGTTAACATCTTCAATCCACAGCTTAAATCCTTATGATATAAATAAGAGTTTTACACAAAGGTGAAGGAAAGTCTACGTGCTCATGTGTCTTAAGCCTCTCTAGGAACCTTGGGTGAGTAAGAAAGACAAGAAACAGAGAGACAAGCATAGCAGAACTGCTTCACATAAAGCAATTCAGTTTTTCTTGAATAGATGGACTCAGACATCTTTATATGATGTGTGTGACACTGCATCTAACAGTAACAGTTTCTTAAACTTTGTGACAGGTATAGAACATTTCTTGACCATTTAATTGGCTTTATACACAATCTCTGTCAAAGGTAGCCTCCGATGCCAAGAGGAGACTTTATATTTCATGGATTTATTCCCTAGCATGGCTTTGAGCTAATTCATGGTGGTTAAAGCATGACATAGAGAAAGTCTCATCTGGAATTTAAATAGATGCAAAGAGAACCTGTCAGCCATTTACAGTTTCTATAAGCTGAACATGAAAAAGAAAAGAAAAGCAGATGCCATGATGGAAACAGAACAAAAACAACCATCAGGAGCAAGGAAGGACACTTCTAAGAAATGCACATATTATGCTGCTTGTTTTGTCTTCATTTTCTTAGATGTTCATAAAATTATAAGCAAGAAATGCATAAATATGGTGATTCCTTACATTAATAGACATGTTGTACCAAAAATCTATCTAGTAGTTATATCATACTCCAATCAAATCCTAACACGATTTTTCCTCTTCCCCTTTTTTTTTAATACATCTTACACATAAACTCTCTCTATATAAAAACCACTTAAGAAATTAAAAAATATAATGTAACACTGCATATGTCCAGGTCAATCTTGACCCTGCAAAAAATCTAAGGTGTCCCACTCAAATACTTACAAAATAGTTAATGATACTAGAAACCGTGACAATGCACAACCTTCTGTCCTGGCTTTAGCTCTGACTGCTGATACTTTGCTCTAAAGCACTTTTTTAGACTGCCTCAGAAAGTGAATATTAGGTGCTTTTAAGGCGAGTTATGTGTTTGGAAAGAAAAAACAAACAAACAAACAAAATGATTCTTCCCTTTCAGATCAGGAAGCAACTAGTTTACAAGCGAATAAAACAATAAACCCGGCTATTGGGAAGAAAAAGTATATATTTCACACATAGCAGAAACAACGAAAAAGATTGTCCATTAAGAAAGTCTTGAATCTTGTCAGCAAAGTATAAGAGTGAGCTCTGAAAAAGTGAGGAGAGAAGGAAAAAAGAAAGGAAGATCTGATGCTAAATGTCCAAGTATCGGACCTAAGTGGCAAGTTTGGGTAGCTGGGAGCTGCAGACTGCGCTGGGTGGAGGAGACTCGGAGGGTCCAGTTGGTTCTGACACCTCTGTCAACATCTCATTGCACCCCAAACTGCAGTTAGGCAGGGAAGGTCCAGGTGCTCTGACATGTATTTAGGAAATAGGAGAAGCTGAGAAGCACAGGAGGCACATCAAGAAGAGGCACTTTGGGAGACATGTGAAGAGAAGTATTTGGGGAAACATGTTGAGGACAGGCACCTGGGGACACATGTGGGAATAGACTCTGAGCAGGAGTTGTAGAGAGAGACACTTGGGGAGACACATGTAGATGCTGTGCAAGGTACTGTTAGAGACACACAGAAAGACAGACATTGGTGACAGAAGAGCAGAAGAGACACTCCAGGGGAACACAGGATTGGAGCAGAAGTCACTGAAGTGACACCATGGGACCCAACAAACCAGACCCGTCATCATACACCACACAACTGTGACCACTGTGCTGACCCATCTGACCTTCATCCTGGGCTGCACTGTCTACTCCAAGAGACAGTGAGGTCATGTAATTTGTAAAATTGCACATATATCTGTGATTAAAGTGTTTTGTATCTGCCAAAGTCATCTTAAACTGCAACATTTCAGAGATTTGATTCCATGGCTCTGTTGACGTTATTGCTCTTCATTGCCAGATAGTATATACTTATCGGTACCTTTGTGTTTCACAGGCACTATCGTACAGAACTATATTAATCCTCAAAATAAAGAAAAGAAAACAACAACAACAAAAGATGAGGATACAGATTCAATAATTGTGTCATTACTTAAAAAAAATATTTTCTGGAGCAAACCCATCTTTGGTATACAATGCTGTCCCTTTAGGTTTAGAAATCAAAGAATGTTCTATCTTGAAAATAGTCTGGTAAAACAAAGTCTGATAAACCATAACAACAAGTTACAAATTTTCACTCCAAGATGCATACTGAACAAAATATATTTTGAAAATGCATTCATAATTGGTCTTAGAATAACAAAATGCAAAATAATTATTAACATATCCCGTCCAACTGCAGTATTTAATATGAAGCATTACAGGGGAATTGATTCATATTTCTTTTGACATTAGTCTGTAGCTAAAGGCATGCCAGTGAAACCCATGAAAAAGGAAAAACCACATGTCTTCCTTAATTTACTGGTGTTCCTATATATCTTATATACATGATTTTATGGGCCCTTTTGTGTTACATAATCTTTTACAGAACCTTCATTTGACTTCAGTGGTAACAAAATAGGACCCAAAACCGATGTACCTTACCTAATATTTTTTCTTAGAAAATAAATTATTCTTACACAGAAATATTTTTAAATCTTAATTATATATTAAAACATGATAGTTACTTTCTTTCTGAATAATAGCAAAATCAATTTGTCATATATTACGGAAGAACCACTCCTTTTGTTCTATGCTGTAGAGTTTGATATAATGTATATCCCTTTGCCAGTTTTGTTCAGACAGTTGAAAGCATTTACCAACTTAAATTTCACCAAAAATATTTCGTTACAGAGAATTCACATTCATTTTGAGCTTGCATGAATATTTCATGAAAGGTTTATAAAGATTTACAAAAATAAAATTTAAAAACTTCATAAATCTTATTTTATTTCTGTGAAAATTCACGGTAGAGAGCATTCATAGTGTTTTACATGAATTTGAGCAAATGTTAAGGACATGGCTTTACCAACGCTCATGAAATGCTTTTAAAAATAAGAAAGAAAAATTATGAGCAGTAGCAAATGGATACCCACTCAGCCATTTTTCAAACTTTAATATCTTGACCTTTCCTAAATAATTTTTTAACACAGGCCCTAGGACTGAATAACAGTGCATAAGGATGCTGCTTGTTTATCAGTCATGTACTAAAACAGTCCACTTGCAAAACAGAATTTATTTACCAGCTCTTGGCTATTCCATATCCCACACTCTATTAACTGCCACTTTGCCCAATAAGGAAATGAACTTGGGTGGATGTCAAGGTAACAATCAAGATACTGTGTACATTAAACACATTGTAGTCTGCTTATCCTAGCAGGGTTATTCCTTTAAGGGACTCTCTGCTTGATCGCATATTTATCAAATCCATTAGGGAGGACTGCACTGAATCTGTCCCGCGGAGTCTCCCAAGTCTGCATTTGTAAGAGCAGAGATTATTTCAGATGTGAATTTTCCACTCATGCTCCGTAATTAATCATTTTAGAAGTATGGAGGAAGAGGCAAAGGATCATTGTGCTCTATCCTCAGACAGAACACTGAACTGAATGAATGCAAGCCTTACGCTTCCTAGAAGTGCTATTTAACAGACTTAACACTGGGAGAGAGGGAGAGAATGTGTTAAAAGTAGATTAAAGATAAATTAAGGAAATATTATCTTTCTAATAACATAGGTTTTTTTATTTTATATTACTAAACATTATTAATTCTATATTGTTTATCACATTATTAACATAAAAAAGATACCAGTCAGTGCTTCTGTCTTTTCTGAACTCCTACTCTTGATTTCTAGAGTTCTTCCGATGTAAAATAATACTGAATTTCAGATCCTCTACCTGTGTGCCTGTTTTATTCAATATATTGCTCAGGCCACTTGCTTTAGGAAGCTAACATATCTAAGACTTCTATTTTCATGAAAGCTCCTTTTATATTTTTGTCAAAGTGCTGTACAGGTACCTATGGGTACATAGATACCAGAAAATAGATGATTAAAGGATGAAGTATGTGCTGAGGACTAGTATGTGAAAGCCTCTCAAGGCTAGCAGGCCTATAGAATCTGCAAGAATTGAAAAATTGAGAACACCATAAATCTGCCATGTCTGTTGAAGGCCACCAGCACACACTGCTATCAACAATGGGCTGGATAACTCAGATCACATCCAAGAGGACAGTGGCTGCTCTCCACAAGCAAAGACAAGAGAATTATGCTTATATACAGCTGATGAAACAGGGAAACCTCTGCAGGGGTTTCTGAAAACCTACCTGGAAGTCGTAGGAGCATCAGTATGACCCTCCACTCCTGAGCTGGAGTTGTCCTCCCAGCTTTCGCCCCAACTATACAACTATGATTGTGTGGGGATGTGAGAGAGAGAGAGGGAGAGGGAACTTTGTGAGAGAAAGATTGAATACACTGTGTAAATAGTTATCTACTGTGAATAATAGCTTGATTCTAGTAATTGCAACAGCTTAATTAATAAAAGGTGTTCTAATAAATATTGGTTGTGATCAGTTTCTGATCCCCTAATGGAAAAGGGAATTTACAACACTAGAAGCTTCTTACAGACCGCATCCAACTTCCTGCTTGACATAGATGCAGTATTTCTTTTAGTTGCATTGCCTATATGCAAGTTTATCACATTATTTTGAACACTTTCATTTTTTTTGTTATCTAGCCCACCATCTTTTGCTATTTTTTTTTTTTAATCAGCACTACTGGACATCCTTATTCTTCTGAAATTCTTCCATGACGCACATGGAAACTATATAACTCTATACAGTTTCTCCTTTTTGTTTTATATGTTTAAAACAACCTTATTTGTTTCAGCCTTCACCACAAAAGTTTCTTTACTTCAAGTCCTTTAACAAACTCCCACTACTAGAAACAGTTTTGTTGTTGTTTTTTTCTGTGTATACCTCCCTAAGTAGTTTCCTATTCTTCACTTTATTGTTTAGATAATATCAAAAAACCCCAAACATTAAAGGTAATAGGATAGCAGGATCACAGTATCCTATGGCGGTTCAGGTGCGAAGGGACCTCAGGAGGTCCCTGATCCAACCTCTTGTTCCAAGCAGAGTCAGCTATGAGGTTACTCAAGGATTTATCCATTCATATTCTTGAAAATCTCAAAGAAGGGAGACTGCAAAACCTCTTTGAGAAGCTTGATCTTCTGCCTGACTGTCCTCATGGTGAAAAAAAGTTTTTAGACAAACTAATGCTTTACTGATGAAAAGTGAAAAAGAATCTGAACTTTTCTTGTTCCAACTGATGTTCATGGTTCCTTGTCTATGTGTCACTGTGAAGAGCTTGGCTACCTCTGCTTTGTGGCCTCTGAGTGGCTTCCCAGGATGCCCTGTAGTTCTGAGTTCTAGAAACTATGGACAATTCAGTCCTCTGTGAGGATTGGTTTTGGACATAGGCATTCACACAATGCATATTTGATATAGAAAAACAGTATGTGCTGCACATCTGAAGCAGTTTTGTGACCAGTTAACAAAGTCGATCATGGCAATTTAAAATCAAAATATACACATAATTTTTAGTGGATCTATTCTACTTAAACTTCTGTTGAAATTTGAAAAATATTAGTAGTTGAAATTGGGCTAATTATGACTTATAAGCCAGATAAAGAGCTCAATAAAAAAATAGACAATGAAATTCAAGGAGTAAAAGGCATCTGAAAGAAGTTCCTGTTGTATTTTCTTAAGAGTCAGTCTTGAGAATATTCCAAGTAGTGGTAGGAAGGCATTAAAATTATTATAGACAGTTATAGAATAGAACAGAATAGAATAGAATAGAATAGAATAGTTTTCAGCTGCAAGGGAAATGCAATGATCATCTAGTCCAACTACCTGACCGCTTCAAGGATGACCAAAAGTTAAAGCATGTTGTTAAGGGCATTGTCCGCATATCTCTTAAATAATGACAGACATGGGGCATCAACAACCTCTCTAGGAAGCCTGTACCAGTGTTTGACCACCCTCTTGGTAAATAAATGCTTCCCAATGTCCAGTAAAAACCTCCCCTGGTGCAGCTTTGAACCGTTCCCACGCATCCTATCACAGGATACCAGGGAGAAGAGATCAGCATCACCCTCTCCACTTCCCCTCCTCAGGAAGCTGTAGAGAGCAATGAGGTCACCCCTCAGCCTCCTTTTCTACAAACTAGAAAAGCCCAAAGTCTTTAGCCACTCCTTAGAGGACATGCCTTCCAGCATTTTCACCAGCTTTGTTACTCTCCTCTGGACACATCTGAGTAGCTTCCCATCCTTCTCAAATTGTGGGACCCAGAACTGCACACAGTACTCGGGGTGAGGCCACACCAAAGCTGAATACAGCAGCATAATCACCTCTTTTGGCCAGATGGTTCTATGTTTGATGCACCCCAGGATGCAGTTTGCCTTCTTGGCTGCCAGGGCACACTGCTGACTTGTATTGAGCCTGCTGTTGACCAGCACCTCCAGATCCTCTCTGCAGAGCTGCTCTCCAGCCATTACTCTCTCAATTTATACTTGTGCCCAGGGTTACTCTGTCCTAGGTGCAGAATCCAGCATTTAGACTTGTTAAATTTCATCCTATTAACCAATGCTCAATGCTCCAATCTATGTAAATCCCTTTGTAAGGCATCTTGTCCCTTGCACCTCCCACTTTATGGCTCATAGTCTAGAATACTACTGATAACTCTTCCATGTAAGAAGAAGATAAATAAATTTGAAAGACATTCAGAGAAAGGTTACTTGGTTGATTAGGAGACTGTAAAACTTATGTTAGGAATAGAAGCTAAAAGAGCTAGCACTGTTAAGCCAGATAAAATGAAGCTTGAAAAGACAGTAGTAAAAAGTAGAGGATAAAAATAAGAGTGATTAAAGCTAAAGGATAAATGTTGGTGCAAGAACAAACGGGCATAAAGTGACTATGAATAAAGCTGACATTTAAATTTTAACTTTCTTTCAAAAGCAGAATTGGCGAGACAAAAAATGAGCTGTTTTATACTGGCGCTTGCTTCAGCGTAAAGAGATGGGATGCTGGGGGTCTGACAGCTTCCTGTATCTGCAGGAACAGGGGCTGAAGGGGGAAAAGATTCCTCCTGGTCCTGCACTCTGGTTGTGGTACAGCACTCTCTCTCTTGGGACGTGAGCTATTTTGATATCATTACTTTCTCGTAGGTTGCCTGGCTTTTAATTACTTTTGGATAGTTTCCTTGTCCTTCGCAGGGAAACACTGTGTTGAAGCACAGACCTGTACTTAGAGGCCTAAAGCCAACTACAGTTAACAATTTGTTCCTCAGAAGAGCTCTATATTTTGTTTCACTGACAGAGAAAAAACAAACAAAGAAAACAAACCAAAAACCAAACACCGCAAAAAACCTAAACCACAAAAAAAAAAAACCAAAACAACCAACCACACAGGATGCAGTTTAGCTTTGTATTTCACTTGTATTGGTGTCTCAACAGTGAGATAGATTGCTGAAATCCGTTATGGACATATGATACCATACTGGCAAAGGAGAAAAGAGGATAGGCTTACATCATAACAAAGACAGAGTTTGTGTTAGTTGAGTGTGTTAGTTGAGAAGTTCAACTCTATTCTTACTTTATGGATCAAAAAAAAAAAAAAGGAGAAAAATTCAATAGACTTGGAAAGCAGTGTAGATTCTAGTTTTTGACACCTGCATGCAACTTTAGTGAATAAGTTTGGGATGAAATATAGTTGTGCTACATGATTACTATTCAGTTTTCTACTTCCATGCGGGCTCTATTTGCTCAACTTTATAACAGGCTTAGTAATACAGCATACCAGTAACCTTACATAATTTAGACTATTGAAATCTTACCCTAAAATACTGACTGTAACAAGCTCATCATGTTATATTTATTTCAGAATATGAATTATGAATGTCATTAATAACATTATCAGCAATTTATGTTTCAGAAGTTGAAAGAACTTTTTTTGGTGTGTCATACATTTTTTAGGCTGCTCAGGGAGGTGGTTGAGTCCCCATCCCTGGATGGGTTTAAGAATAGGGTGGATGATCTACTTAGTGATATGGTTTAATGGGGATTAGGGACGGTTGGACTCGATGATCTCTAAGGTCTTTTCCAACCTAGAAATCTATGAAATCTATGAAATCTACATTCATAGGATCCTTTATTTGTTAGCTTAACACTTCACAGAATTTAGACTGAAAATGATTTAATTTTTTTTATCCTGTGATGGAAGAAATTTTTCTAGCAAAAAATTAAATCGAAGATTAAAAGCTTAGCAGAAATAAAGAATCCCTACTTCTTGGAAAGGATGGCAAAAAATAAGGAAAAAATAATTTAGTATTAACTATCAGATATAAAAATCAATCAGAAAATACAAACATAAGGAAATAAATATGACTCTTAAGAACAAATAAACCTAAACAAAAGAAAGAACAAAAATACCTTAAGCTACTCAAAGAAGACTTTTTTTGCTTTTCCTAAAAGTATATCTGAAAAACTATAGATATCTTAAAAAAAGGACAGGTTCCTTTTCTATACCCACAGCTAGAGCATCTTACTGATTGCATGCCAGACTTTCTCCAGTGGGTTTTCCTTAATACCCACTGCTGTTTCTGATAACGCTCTTTATCAACACCTTTCTCGGCAGTGATTGAGTGTTCCACAGACAGTCATTCATAGAGTACTTGTGAAAAAGAAAAAAAAAAAAAAAGAGAAAAAAGAGAAAAGAAAAAAATTTAAAAAAAGAAAAAAAGAAAAAAAGGCTGATTATTGAGGTGTTTGTTTAGAGTAACTCTCATATGGAGAATCAAGTATCTCAAACAAGATGGTCAGTCACTGTTTAGATTATGATAGGTGCTTGTAACAGTGTTCTCAGCTAAGACTCCCCAAACTGTTCTGATAAAATCTTGTAATTCAGCTGACCTGTGTTCCTGAGTTATCAGAGTCCTGAGTGTACCAATGTGCATTAATTGCCCAAACAGCCTCACCTGCATCCTCCAGCACTACACCTGCCCTACCACCACCCCTGCTTTACTTGCCCATCTCAGGTGCTGTGGGATTGCACCCTGTTGATGAGCCTATATCCCAGGGCCTGTGCTGGGGTCACCCTCAGCTACTAGCTCATCTTGACAGGGCTGCTCCCTGACAAACATGGTGACTCTAGCATGTCTATGATCTGTTACTACTGATTATTTTAAACTACATGCAAAACATGTCCTGCTTGTCCTCAATATTGGTGAAAGATTGTCCTACGTGACCATTTCTATATCTTCATGAGCATTTTATACTGACTATTTATAAGAGTATTATCTATGCAAGGGCTGGTGAGTGCTGCACAGGAATCATCTGAGGAGTTTCTGAAAGGGCCGGGTTTTCCAGCCAGGGTGTCAGTCAACACCTTGAACATACAAACTGGTCTGAGCACAGCATTTCACCTGGGAAAATCTTAGGGACAGTTTGAAATTCTGATTTGGAAAGCTCCTCTGCAAATTAGTCAAATGCTTTGTTAGGAAGATGACTAGTAGTTCAGTCAATAAACTTGTCTCAAAACAGTCCATTATCTCAACTACGCAGATAACTTCACGGGGAATTTCTGGACTACCTGGAGAATTAATGACTTTAGTGCACTGAGTGTGCATAAAGGCTCAGAACTCATATCCAGTTATATAGCATTTATAGCTAAAGGATAAATTTGAATCTAACTTGCAAATTATATTCCATACCTTTTGCCACACAAGAGAGAACTAACAAACAAAGTCTTCTGCTGATGCTGTGGACATGAGAATAGCAGTATGACAACAGCTTAACTGGAACCAAATGCTCTGTTAATATGTCATGGTGAATGTATCTCCTCATTGATTCTGAAAACAAGACTGGATATACTGAAGAATAAGACAAGAGAAACATCTACCTGCTTAAAAATTTCCAGGTCTGCAAGGATAAGGCTTGCACTGACCAAAAGCTGAAATGACTTTTTTTATTTATGAGAAAGTCCCCCTCAAATAAATCCCATGGTTCCTTATTGCAGGGCATTTTTGGTCATCCTCATTAATATAAAACTTTGCATAATATACTGACATAATTTGTAGTGGTCCATCTTAAAAATCCTCAGCCCTGCAATCTATTGAGTTATTACATCACTACACTTGCAATGACAGTGTGCACAGTAATGATTTTGGTTTAAAAAGAAATCATTTGAAGTACAATATTCAGAAACATGAATTTAATTATATAAATAATTAAAGATGGGTATTTATTATAGTATGAGTTAATGAGTGTAGTATAATTAAGGAGCTTTTGTTTAATCACATATTTAGATGCTAGAAAATATCTTGCTTCCCAACTGTACTCCTGAAAGGTATGCTCACAATTTTAATTTTAGTCTTGGAAGCATCTCTCCCAATAGATTAGTTTTAAATGTCAATGTTCCAGACTCTAACCAAATGCAGCAAATGAAAATGTGATAATAAGAGATGTGAAGGTTGTACAGCATCTATAATGCATTAATTGACATCGCCTTCTCACATTTCTTACATGCAGTATCTAGGTAGGACTCAGAGGCTTTGTAGGTCCTCCATTAGTCACTAATTGTTAAAAAGTCATAATGACTATTTTCTCAATTTTTTTTCCCCATTATTCTCTTCCTTGAAGGCTCAGTAGCAGTCCAGCTGTAGCATATTTTTGTGATCCTATGAAGCATTCTCATATTCTTTGTAGAAAATTTGAGAGGAACTGCAGGGTGATCCTTTGGCTCACAGTGACCACTCACTGTACTTCCACAATTCTTTCTGTTGGGATGTGATTCAGATGCCTAAAAATAGAGATCTAAATTTAAGCTGGTGCTTCTTCCAAACTGCATTTAATCATGAGATATCTGCCTAAAGGCAGACATCCTATTCCCCTATTTACACAATGGAAGATATTATGGATAGACAGCCTTCAGCTGGAGTGATTCAGGTGACTCAGCTTTATCAAGATGACAGTACTGCAACATGAAGGAAAAGTGCTGCAGGGCGTCACACTAAAATCCCCTCCTCCCACTCTGTCCCTCCATATTTCTGCTCAGTCTTGCTCTTTCTTCAAATCTGTCATTACTTTGTTTTGAAAAAAAAAAACCCTGAACCTTGGAGTCTTATTTTCCCTTCTCTGCTAGCAAGACCTCTTTCCCCTTATTCCAGATAAACTGTCCAGAAAATAGAAGGAGTGGTTTTCATGGACAAAAAGATGCAGCCTCTGTCAGACAGTTCTGAAAGAAGTGTCACAGTTTCTAATCTCACAGAAGCACCAAGCTTGCAAGAGCAGTTATCATGTATGTTGTCATCCTGTAATTCAGGGTGGGTGATGATTTACATGCTTAATTTCCTGCTATAAGAGCGTATGGATGTTAGCAGCTGAAGATTGCTCTCTCACTGAGTGGCGTATAGGATGGCAGTGTTTTCTCGCTTTGCCCTGTAAGGTGGAAGAACCCCAATAATATAGGACAACACAGGCTGGACGAGGTAGTACTAACTAGGACCAAATGGGAGTGTCAAAGAAGGACATACAAAGGGCGTTCTGAGTGTGCCTGAGATGCAGTTTTCCACTTTCTTTATTGTCTTCACACACTATACAGGTTCAAGATATAGGAGCGTGGAGTACTGTTTGCAATAAATGCCTTCATGTAAAGCACTCAGTGCAAGAAGTCAATACCGACAGATTTCTACAATCTACATAATACTTTCATAGATCTGACAGCAATGCCTGACATTTAGAATCATAGAATCATAGAATCATAGAATGGTTAGGGTTGGAAGGGACCTCAAAGATCATCTACTTCCAACCGCCCTGCCATGGGCAGAGAAATCCTCCATTACACCAGGTTGCTCAAAGCCTCATCCAACCTGGCCTTGAACACTTCCAGGGATGAGGCATCCACAGCTTCTCTGGGAAACCTGTTCCAGTGCCTCACCACCCTCAATGTAAAATATTTCTTCCTTATATCTAATCAAAATCTTCCCTCTTTCAGTTTGAATCCATTGCCCCTTGTCCTATCACTACATGCCCTTGTAAAAAGTCCCTCTCCAGCTTTCCTGTAGGCCCCCTTTAAGTATTGGAAAGCTGCTATAAGATCACCCCGGAGCCTTCTCTTCTCCAGGCTGAACAGCCCCAACTCTCTCAGCCTGTCTTCACAGCAGAGGTGCTCCAGCCCTCGGATCATCTTTGTGGCCCTTCTCTGGACTCGCTCCAGTAGCTCCATGTCCTTCTTGTGCTGGGGACTCCAGAGCTGAACACAGTATTCCAGGTGGGGTCTCACGAGAGCAGAGTAGAGGGGCAGAATCACTTCCTTCGACCTGCTGGCCACACTTCTTTTGATACAACCCAGGATACGGTCGGCTTTCTGGGCTACCAGCGCACATTGCCAGCTCACATTGAGCTTCTCATCCACCAGCACTCCCAGGTCCTTTTCCTCAGGACTGCTCTCAATCCATTCTCCGCCCAGCCTGTACTTGTGCTTGGGATTGCCCTGACCCACGTGCAGGACCTTGCACTTGGCCTTGTTGAACTTCATGAGGTTCCCACAGGCCCATCTCTCCAGCCTGTCAAGGTCCCTCTGGATGGCATCCCTTCCCTCCAGCATGTCCACAACACCACACAACCTGGCGTCATCTGCAAACTTGCTGAGGGTGCACTCGATCCCACTGTCCATGTCTCCAACAAAGATGTTAAATAGCACTGCTCCCAGTACTGACCCCTGAGGAACACCACTCGTCACAGGCCTCCACGTGGACTTTGAACCGTTGACCACAACTCTTTGAGAGCGACCATCAGATCCAGCAGATTCAGGTTGGATGTTAGGAAGTATTTCTTCTCTGAAAAGGTTGTCAGCCACTGGAATAGGCTGCCCAGGGAGGTGGTTGAGTCCCCATCCCTGGATGGGTTTAAGAATAGGGTGGATGATCTACTTAGTGATATGGTTTAATGGGGATTAGGGACGGTTGGACTCAATGATCTCTAAGGTCTTTTCCAACCTAGAAATCTATGAAATCTATGAAATCTATGAAATCCAGCCAATTCCTTATCCACCATTTCTTGCGGTAGTGCTAGCATCCTTCTGACTGGGTATACTGCTCAAGTTCCGTGGATAAACAGAAATATGGAACAAGCTCCCAGGGGCACATCAACGTGGATAGCTGCCCACGAGCCAGCGAAGCCAGTGCTGAATCATCTTACCCTAAGTGTGAAATGTCTGCTTCAGGTAGTCACCAGAATGAACCCTTCATCATGAGCCTAAGCTTACATGAGTTCACTTCATCTTGCAGCAAAAAACCAGAATTTATAGTAACACAAGGTAGAGGCTTATTTACCAAGATAGAGAAGTGAAAGTCAGAAACACAGACACAAGGATTAGAAATAAAGGTAGCACCAAAGTAAATCTGAATTTATGCCTTTTCTTTCAGTAGCTATTAATGATTGAATCTATATCCCTCTGACATGTGGCGTACCTAAGGCATTGTCATGGCTTAATCCCAGCTGGCAGCTAAGCCACACAGCCTCTCCCTCACTCCCTCTCTGTGGGATGAGGGAAGAGAATTGGAAGAGTAAAAGTGAGAAAACTCATGGGTTGAGATAAAATCAGTTTAATAATTGAAATAAAATAAAATAATGATAATAATACTACTATTGTAATAGTAATGAAAATGAAATTGACAAAGAGAGAAAATAAAACCCAAGAACGCAAATGAAAACAATTGCTCACCACCAACTGACCAATGCCCAGCCAGTTCCTGAGTAGCAGCCTCTCCATCAGCCTTCCCCCTAGTTGCTGAGCATGACATCATATGGTATGGAATATCCCTTTGGTCTGTTGGGGTCAGCTGTCCCAGCTGTGTGCCCTCCCAACTCCTTGTGCATCCCCAGCCTACTCACTGGTGGGATGGGGTGAGAAGCAGAAAAGACCGTGACTCTGTGTAAGCACTGATCAGCAATAATGAAAACATTCCTGTGTTATCGACACTGTTTTCAGCACAAATCCAGAATATAACCCCATGCTAACTACTATGAAGAAAATTACTTCTATCCCAGCCAAAACCAGCACAGGAATAAAGAGTAAACTGAGTTTATGAGAGGCTTAATATTTCTATAGCTTTTCTCCTCCTCCTCACAATACTTTCCATATCATTAGTCTAAATTTTTGGAGTGTGATAGTTGAAGAGTACAATGTCTTGTTCTTATCACTGTCTTCAGTTGCCAAATTCAATCTTGTTCAATGTGAAAAGGAGGAGAAGAATTCATATTAAACTTCCTCACACTGTTGGTGAGAACACTGAATGGACATCTGAGATAGAGATCCACAGGAGTCACGTACTGAGAGGGAAGTGTTTGAAGCCAGATAGCAGCTACCTGTGCCTTAGAACTGTTCATTCAGATGATCTGTTCCCATGTCTGTGCAAACTATACTTAAAAGCATTAAGGCTGTAGTTGAATGTATAAGAGAACTACACATGCCTTTATCAAAAGGTGGTCAAAGAGAGGTACAAGATTTGGTCTTTGTTTAGAAGCAGCTGATAATGATATGGTGTCTTGGGAACAGTACTTGTGTTGGTGCTGTTTCTAGACTCCAGATGTAAGCAGACATCATGATAAAGAGATAATTTTGGTAATATTCTAGGACATAATGCAGGATCTATATCTGGATACATATGCTTGCAGAAAAATACGCAAGATTTTCCACAAAACTCAGTCTTTGCTATTACTATTCAAATTAAAACAAGACAAAAATGTCTTAAATTTCAAGACAATAGCACATACTTGAGTCTATGCTGTAGAGCAGTTCCAGTGCCTGATGTTTCCAGAACCACACAACTTTTCATTTATGGAACTTGTACCAATGTGAAAAAGCCAGACAGAACTACAAATGGGCCTACGATTAACTTTCAGAAATTCTCTTTCTGAAAAGCATATAGTAAAAACTAGATAACACTTCAGGAAGTTTAAGGGATGAGTGGATGGACTTTTGCATTTAGATCCTTACGTCTACCGCTGTCATGTCACAAGTCCTTTTCTCTTCTTTTTTTTTTTTTTTTAAAAAAAACCCAAACTCATTCATTCCTGACATCATAAGGAACACAGGTGCACAGATCATGACGACATCTTTACTCTTTTACTAATAATCAGTGCACAAATGATCATGCATCCACAAATTCATGAAAATAAGTTTAATAAATTGCTCCCTTTATGTGCAGGGTTTTTTTACAGATATTTCACCCTTTTCTTGATTATTTGTTTTCCCTTTATAGATCCTTTTGCCAATCTGTACACTGGGATTGATACCAGAGAAAGGTTGCTAGGCAACATAAAATGGAAATCATGTGGTGGACTAGCAGGCATTTCTGCTGTAAGCTTCTCGAACCATACAGTAGTGTTCACACCCTACAAGTAATTCTGGGATTATAGATGGCGTAACAGAAAGGCAGTGGTCTCCAATTAGTATACCCTAATGTAAAAAGAAGTAGCATGCCAAAATGAAAGTTATTAATGAATGCAAAATATACATTTAATATTCAAAAGTACAGAGCTCAGAAATAACCAGTCAGAGAGTTATGCAATACTATGTAACATAAATTATCTAGCTACCTAAGCCTGAAGTAAACAGTTAAAATGTAAATGGAATGGTAAACAACATCAATACGGTAGCTTTTGGTTACGTCTATATCAGTTTCTGGAAATGCTCCTGGACATTCTATTGCGTATTCTCTCAGACTGCTAGAATGCTCCCCAAAAAGTTTTTGGCTTGTGCCAGTAATAGTCTCCATAGCATTTCTTGGGACAGTCAGGAAGTTAACTCTGACTATGGACGATGCCAGAGAAGGCTCTGAGGTGATCTTATAGCAGCCTTCCAGTACTTAAAGGAAGCCTACAAGAAAGCTGGAGAGGGACTTTTTACAAGGGCATGAAGTGATAGGACAAGGGGCAATGGCTTTAAACTGAAAGAGGGCAGATTTACATTAGATATAACGACAAAATTCTTCACTCTGAGGGTGATGAGGCACTGGAACAGGTTGCCTAGGGAAGTTGTGAATGCCCATCCTTGGAAGTGTTCAAGGCCAGGTTGGATGAGGCTTTGAGCAACCTGGTGTAGTGGAGGGTGTCCCTGCCCATGGCAGGGGGGTTGGAACTAGATGATCTTTGAGGTCCCTTCCAACCCTAACCATTCTATGATTCTATGCCCAAAAGGGACTGTGAATGTATCCATGACGTTCTGGGGCATACGGGAGCTTAATGGTTTAGTAGTATGAATGCAGGTTGTTCCACAGATTTGCCCTGAATGATATACAAGTGTCTTGTGTCTTGTGAGGATTCAACTGTGTGTTTTCAGTCTTGACAACTTTCCTGATCCCTAGATGCTGGTACTTCATCAAAATATATGTTCTAATTTGCATTTTCATCCTTTCTTATATGATATTCAGAAACATTTGATCACAACTAGAACCTGTAGTTTTCTGCAAATTGTTTTCTGAGTACAAGTGACACATATGTGCAGTTTACCAGATTGTCTGTGTCTTTTGCTTTATAAAAATGGTTATGTGAATAATTCACCACATGAATTTCAATTATTCAGACGGTCTTATTAGTCAGTTCTGCTATTCTGTATACGTCCTTTTATTTGCAACGTTACTTTGACAACTGTGAGCATGCACAACGGCTATTGTGTTCCCATGGTGAGACACCACATGTGCAAGCTCTTGTAATTTTGTCACTATTAAATAATACATAGTTCCACTAGGAAACTCACAGGATATCTCTCATTGTTACTGCTTCTGTTGAGTTTCCTTACTCTTCAATTCTGTCCTGCCTTCCTTCCTCACACTCTGAGTATCTCAATTTTCTGTGCTGTATGAGTTCTCCACCTGCACACCATTTTTTCTCTGGTTTGAACTATATTTAATTAGGCCGTGCAAAGTTAAATAATTGTAACAAGAAAAAGTGAGAAATTCCAAAATGCAGTATATTTTTGTTTGTTCTTCGTTGAAGAGCTGAAAGATGTGTCTTCAAATCTTCCTATGCAAAGAAAATCTTGTGAATAACTTGAAGAATATCTGTGTGAAGGAATCTTGCAACCTCAGTAAATGCTATAGTCATTGTGTCGTGGTTTAGCACAGCATTGCTTTGGCAAATATTACGGAGGTGCTGCATTTTGAGTTTTACAGTTTATAGGGAAGGTTTTCTAGATGTTTGGACTGTACTTCATCTCACCTGACTTTAGACATCTGAAGACATCTTAAGTTTCCTAAATAGTTAATAGAAATACAAACATCTGCAAAGAACAGGAGGTGGGCTTCAGTTTGCTATGTGTCTTTAATGTAGATATCTACATGTGAAGTGGATTACAGTCAGAGTTCTGTTCGGTATAGTCAATGAAGTTTAAAGAGTTGATAATTTTATGCTATAATATATATCCACGGAGGCTGAAGGGCTCTCCACGCTCCAGTGCCTACTAGTCATCTCAAACAATTATTTCAATCTTTGAGTTGAATCCTAGCAGAAAAAGTTTTGTCAAGGTGAACTTTGCCCAAAAAATCAATTTTAGGTGGAACAAATCAATTACTTTTATGTCAATTTAATATAAAGGACCCTAAAAAATAAATACAGTAACTTAGGTGGAAGAAATCATATTCTTTGTAGACAGCATGAAGGGCACAACATTGACTACAGGAAGAAGCAAAAAAGCAAGCAAACAGATGTGTAGTGCAGTCAGCAGAACTTAAAGAGAATCACTGAAAGAATATTTGCTTTATATGTAAAAGGAATCTGTGACATACGTATATGTACAGAGTGCTTAATTATGTTTTTCATTCACATTTAAAATATCAAAGTGCATGAGAAATATCTTATAAAGAATTAATGGCATTTAGTGTTAGAGGATTTCTTTAGAGACAGGTACCCTGTGGATACATGTCTAGCCACCTGTTATCTTCCCATTGGCAATTTTTGCATTTTTAATTGCCTTTACAATCTATAATTTAATGTTTTTTGGATAAACTGGGTTTTTCTGTTGTTAATATTTGCATAAGCTTTTTATTAACACCAGTACAAATTTCCAGAAATGGTCAAATTGCCTGCTCTAATCATTTGTAGAACATTAGAAATGATTTGTGTTGTTGAGTGTACAAGACAAAACCACAACGTAAAATAGTCAGTATTGTCACTATGCTTACACTGTTTCTCCAGCCATCGATCAATGATCATTTCAAATTATTTCCAGCATCCCAGAATGCACTTACACTTTATCAAGGCAGAGCTTCTCATACAGACTTTCAAGACAAACATGCTAATGTGTTTGTTTCCACCATCTTGCGGAAAGGGCAATTACCACATGTGTATTAGAATCTAGATCTTGAAAAAATAAGGGCGTCAATTCTTCTACTGTCTACTTCTTTTTCCTGGTGCATTCATTCAATACTCTGACACTAATTGTTAAAGATTTTGATTTCCATTTATCTTCAGAAAAGCCAACGTATTTACAAAATACAATTTGCAAAAACTTGCCATATTTTCAAAGCAATGTGAACAGTTCTACTGTAAATAAATGTTTAGTCTGAAGTATCTAGAAACAAAGGGTCCAATCATTGTTTAATGACATCTGAAAAGGTGAGAAATTTAGTTTCAGTGAATTTTTCTCTAGTGATCTAGATGATAGCGTTCTACTAAACCCAAAGATTCTGAAACACTGTTCTCCTTAATAGGTTTCCCTCCCAATCAAAACATCCTTAATGCTATGGAAACAAAAATACCCCGCCAAATAATTTGTACCTGTTTCCCAAGATTGAGACATGTTTTTCTGGGAAATAGCTTATTTTTTAAAATCTGACATTAAAAATGTGTTGCCAGGTAGTTGTTTCATGTTGAATGGTAACCACTAACTTCTATGAAAACTGTCGTAAATTTTATATACTTTCCAAATCAAATCCTAAATATCTTTTGATAGAGTTATTTATGCTATAAATAATAAATATGTGTTGTGTCAAAAACAAACAGACAAACAACCAACCTCAACAAAACAAAACAAAAAACTCAAACCCACAAGGAAACAAAAGAAACAGTTTATGCAGTTGCAACTTTTTTACTCATCTTCCACAATGATGGTAGCTCTTAGCAGTTTAAGGAGAAGAAAGTAGTAAGTCCGTTTGAAATAATATAGCTTCTAAATGTATTTTGGTCTGAACATTGTTACTAACACAATTTTCTATACTAAGTGGTTGTGCTTGTTGCTATGAGTTGTACTTGAAAATATATATAATATATAAAATATATTATACTCAATATATATTCAAAATATAGTAATATTTCTACAGTTTAAAACAAATTAAATTGTGTAACATGATTTTTTACAGGAATAAAATGTATATATGCATGTATGTATGTATGTGTGTGCCTGTGTATGTACACTGTTGTACAAATCAAAACTAATTTAGACCTTAGAATCAAAGGTATATGATTTTATGTATTTGTAGATTCTTATGACATAATTTTAAAATAGCACAGCTTTAAATACTTCAAACCGCAACTGTCAATTGCTGAATTTACGCTGAATAAATAGGTAACATGATGCTCTAGCTTTAAAATAAAAATCTTAGTAAATAGTGTTAGTAATGTAGATTTCATGTGCTTTCCAAATACATAGCAAACTCACAGTCCTAACTCAAACTCACTGTTGTTTGTCCTTTTTCTATCAGCACTAGATGGTTCAAGAAAAGAAGAGTAAACTCTAATTTTTTACTTAGAACGTAACTTTTCTATCTCACAGTGAAGCACCTATTGTCCAAACCAAAGGTTCACATCTTTTTTAAAAACATGTATCCTCTGGTAATATAGAATGCAGATGTAGATTATCTTACTGGGAAGAAAAAAAAAAAAAAGCCAGGTCAGTTTCTTTTAATTTGTTAGAGACTTTCACTATTCTTCAAATTTCACTACTATCTTTTGGCAATAAGTTTTAAAATATATCACTGAAGAAGTAACCCTCAAAATGAATTCTTAACAATTTACTTCTGAAAAATGGGGAACGTCCTTTTCACTAACTAAGTATAGCCAGAATTTTCCCACTGAAAGGCAAGTTTTTAAAAGGGTAAATTACAGACATTCTGGAGAGCAATCTTTATTCTATTGAATATTGTGTTGGATGACCTTACTGTTTCAGAGGAATTTACTAGTCTGATGAAAAGATTTTAGATTTTCCAAAGGAAAAGGAAGGAGGAATGGAAGGAATTTTAAACCATTCACCTTTAAGTAATTGACGGGCAAGATACTTAGTCATCGCTTAGTGTCTCCGCAGCCTGTAATTTGTGTTCTCCTTACTCCAAAAAACATAGAAGGAATGGAAAGGCCTGGAAAAATTTAATCAAATATATACACTCTTACCCACTACTTCAACTAAGTAATCGTGATCAAAGGCGTATCTTCCATCTCACTAGTTAGAGTTCTTCTGTTGGATGAAGACAAAGGAACTGTAGTGATGTGCTGCAGCCCAGCATCTCTTCTGTTCTGTTCAGTTATCAGCCTTTTCATTTTAATAGAACCTAAATAACTTGGATTTATGGTGCATGTTTTGCGTAGATGTTCCATATGTTGTAATTTGCATAGTTATAATAATGTCCATTTTCTTATTTTGCAGACTAGAAAATATTGGCTGAATACCATATGTGTTTAGCATATTTTCCTGCCATATTACTGGTTCATATTATGGTTCGTATATTTTAGTAATTTAAAAGTAGTAATCCGGAAGACCTGATATGAATCTTGATATACTGCTGGTTATTTAAATGCTTCCTGTGTAAACGGCTGTAGTTAAACTCAGTAGAATGAAAGGTATTTATTTTGAGCTTTTCTGATGGCAATTCTATTTTTCTGAAACACTGCAATATGATCTTGAAAAAATATACATGGCATAATTGCACTATTACCTTTTAATTAAACCCAGCTTGCAATTCCATTTATTACTCATACAATTTCTATTACGATTGATGTACTGATTATCAAGAGGGTGAATTTATGATTTGTCCATTCAAAAGTATATGCCTGTAATTTAATTAAGTGTGTATTTATTGCATGCCACTTACAAACAGAGCCTTTATTGGACATTTTTATGGGGCTGAGGAATCAATGTAAGTATATTTCACTGTATTTGTAGTGATTAGGCTTCCAATATTAGCCTACAGAAATTCAGCAAATAAGCAAGCCTGTTGTTTCTTCAGTTGAAAAGCTCTGTTTGATCAAGCCATGTTTTTACTAACATCACTTTAGAATTTTCTAAGTTCATCAAATCATTTCATGTTAAGCTTCTCAGTGGGTAAATTTGCAATAGGTTTCTCACCAGGTTGTTGGCTACATTCCACTTCTCGCAAGGTTTTCCTAAAGTGAATGAGCTTCATTAAATGTCTATAATATATTTCTTACCTTATTAGCAGTCAAAATGTATGGAATCAACTCTAGAAACATGAACATCAAACAGTGGTGTTATTCAATTACTTTAACTTGCTACTTTCAGTAAAAAATTTATATGTTATTTGTAAAAATAGAAACTCTGATAGAATGATTTCTATTTTCATAGTTATATCTCTATGATACGTAAATGAATAGGTACTATCTAGACAGAAACCTTATGTATTTATGGCACTCCATAATTTTGGAAAGAGAACTCTTGGTTTTAATGAGGGTTTTTCCGCTTATTTTAATGAATCCAGCATTCTATTATAGGAAAAATTAAATATAGAAATATTTCTTGAAGGAATCACTGTACTAAAAAATGCACGCCATAGATGTGTTCTTGCAAAGGATGACCTGTCATTGACATAAATATTCTTTAGTGGCTATTTTATATTCAGAAAATAATTGTATGAAGGCAGCCTAATTTAGAAAAAAATATTCACATCAAGGTATAATTTAGATTGTTTTTACCAAATATTTTGTTAATTTCACTGACACGGGGCCAGGAGGAATACCTCTTGATTTTGAGAATCAAGACAGACTGAACAGAAAAAAAGAAAGTACCTTCCTTGAGACCAAAAATCACAGAACTGTTTGCCGGGGAGGGGAGTCTGCTCACTCACAGAGCAGATGTAATGTTTAGTAACTGATATATAATAAGTGTAGATGTATATTATTTTCTATTTTGATAAATCCTTTTTCAAAGACAAATTTTGTTCTTAAGGTCCCTTCCAACCCTAACCATTCTATGATTCTATGATTCTATGATTTTTCAGTCAATTGAAAAACCCTTCTATGTGTCTGTGAGACAGAATTCTCCATGAAGCTTAATTCAAATGTGTAAGAGTAATCCTTTGTACTGGCTGTTGACTATTTAGAATATTATTTTTCGCCTGCATGAATTAGTTTCCTTATTTTGGTAATATTTTTGTTATCTAAAGTAATAACTTCTGATATCTATTTTCAGAAGATATGTCCTGTAAAAACTGAGATCATAGTCTGTGACACAGAAATGCGAAAAAAACCTTAAAATAGTCTATTCTATAGTTTTAATTTTGTGTTTGTAAATTTTCAATATCTAACCTGAATTGTCACTTTAAAGCCAATATGTAAGCCTCTATCGTCACGAGTTTTCTATTTATCCATTTTTAAACTTCAAAATGGTATTTGGGGAACAGTCATGATCTGTCACAGAGAAAAAGAAAGAAAGAAAGAAAAAATATTCAAATGAAAGAACCCTTAAGAATATATAAATAAAATCCTGCAATATCTGATATTTAAGTGCCAGGACAGTCACTAGAAATAATAATGCTAACTTAAACATAGTTATGAATGGGGTCAGTACTGGGGCCAGTGCTATTAAACATCTTTGTTGGTGACATGGACAGTGGGATCAAGTGCACCCTCAGCAAGTTTGCAGACGACACCAAGCTCTGTAGTGTTGTGGACACGCTGGAAGGAAGGGATGCCATCCAGAGGGACCTTGACAGGCTGGAGAGATGGGCCTGTGGGAACCTCATGAAGTTCAACAAAGCCAAGTGCAAGGTCCTGCACGTGGGTCGGGGCAATCCCAAGCACAAGTACAGACTGGGAGGAGAATGGATTGAGAGCAGCCCTGAGGAAAAGGACCTGGGAGTGCTGGTGGATGAGAAGCTCAATGTGAGCTTGCAATGTGCACTGGCAGCCCAGAAAGCCAACCGTATCCTGGGCTGCATCAAAAGAAGTGTGGCCAGCAGGTCGAAGGAGGTGATTCTGCCCCTCTACTCAGTTCTCGTGAGACCCCACCTGGAATACTGCGTTCAGCTCTGGAGTCCCCAACACGAGAAGGACATGGAGCTGCTGGAGTGAGTCCAGAGGAGGGCCACAAAGATGATCCAAGGGCTGGAGCACCTCTGCTGTGAAGACAGGCTGAGAGAGTTGGGGCTGTTCAGCCTGGAGAAGAGAAGGCTCCGGGGTGATCTTATAGCAGCTTTCCAGTACTTAAAGGGGGCCTACAGGAAAGCTGGAGAGGGACTTTTTACAAGGGTGTGTAGTGATAGGACAAGGGGCAATGGCTTTAAATTGAAAGAGGGTAGATTTAGATTGTATATAAGGAAGAAATTTTTCGCTCAGAGGGTGGTGAGGCAGTGGAACAGGTTGCCCAGAGAAGCTGTGGATGCCCCATCCTTGGAAGTGTTCAAGACCAGGTTGGATGAGGCTTTGGGCAACCTGGTGTAGTGGAGGGTTTCCCTGCCCATGGCAGGGGGGTTGGAACTGCTACTGCTCAGTATGAATATTGTCCTGAAGAACTACGGCTTTATTACAGGCATGATATGCTACACTAGGAGCTCAGACAAACATCCATTATTTCTGTTAGAATTGTTGCCTGATAATCAACCACAGGATTTGTTGTTCTTCGTTGTGATACAGGTGATGAATAGTTGACTGCTTTAATAAAGGCACACTTGAAATAACAAGAACTAAATTCCAAAGCAAAATTAATTTAAGAAAGAATCCCAAACTTGTGGCCAGTTACCCACTGTGTCCATTTATTGAAAACTACGTTCCTTGCAGATGTTATGATCCATGAATCAAAGCCAAGTCATTTAAACATCTTATGATAGAAGTTATGTTATACTTATATATATAACTGGTATGTGTTATTGTAGTTATAAAGTGCTATTCTGATCATGAAGAAGAATAGATTTGTATCATGAAGTAACAAAGTGCTTTGGTTTAAAGTAAAATTAATTTTGAAGGAAATGAGTCTGGGGGATAGCACAGCAAGATCTTGAAAACTCAGTGCTAGCTTAGTTCTCTGGTTCAGTAACAAGTACAGCAATTCAGGAGTGTCCTCCTGTGAAAATAGTTCACAGATTCTCCTGCACAACGGTTAACAACCACCATCAAAAATGTTTGCAAATAAACTACCATCCACTAAAAGTTTGTCATCCATGAGTGGTAGAGTAGCACTAGATTCATAGCAGTGTTGTTGTTACTGCTGTGCCTGTTAGAAGAGACAGAAAATAATGAAGAAAAATATTATTTTTTTCCAAGTAATTTATTTCAGTGTTGGTGCAAAGACTACTTTCCTGCCCTCAGGAGACAGTGAGAACTGTCAACAATTGGAATGCTTCAGAATTGCAAATGATCTGAATCCTAAATATTGTTTTTCAAATAAAATCTAAAATGTAAGTCATAACTATAAGACAGAGCTATTTAAAGCTCAATGTAGAGTACATACTTAAACGTTGTCAAAGATAATCATTGAGTCCTAGGTCTGTTTCAAAGTCTGGTGTTCCTGCTAAAGAGCTTGTACGCAACTGATGGACTTAAATAGTATTCTCATTTCAGACTAATTATACTCTTCGTTCTCATCATCTCTACAAATAGATTTTCATAAATCCTTACAAAAAATAGTAGGGTTTTTTTTTATTCTGTGAAGAGAAAAAAAATTTAAAGCAACAAAAATTATTTGTACTCCTTATTTTCTACAAAGCCTGAACCTCAAGCCTTAAGAACTTTAGATTGAATTTTATTTCATACATTACTAAATCTTTTGGAAGGTGGGGAAAGTGGGAGCCTCTACCTAACTTTCACTAAATATTTAGGCTTCTAAATCTTATACTGTCTTCTTATTTACCTATGATAATCACTGGAAAGAAAGTAAATTATAGTAGTCCTTGGACATTTGCATATACTCTTCCATTATGTGTCAAAGGTCAAGGACAGCTTTCTGATCCTCTCTACAAGCTGCACCTGCCTTCAGGACACATCCACCTCCTGCAGCATGGGGTTCTCCATGGGTTGCAGCTAGATGACTTACTTCACCATGATCTCCTCCAGGGACTGCAAGGACATCTCTGCTCCAGCACCTGGAGCACCTTCCCCCCTACTTCTCCTCTCACCTTAGTGTCACAGGGCTGCATCTCACACTTTTTTACTCTCTCATCACTACCTCTTCAAGCATTTTACCCTTTCTTAAATGTGTTTTCACAGAGGCACCACCAATTTAGCTGATGGGCTGTGTTGCAAAAAATGTGTTTTGCTAGAAAACTACATGCTATAGAAAAATATGACTTTTTAAAAAAGGATGGTGGCAGTAAAAACATACTGCTAAAGAACTGGAAAATTCACCAATACCTCATTGCAATATGTGTCTTCATTTTGCTTTCTTTCTCCTGAAGATCTGGGAGGAATCGTTGGCATAAGACAGTGTTCTTTCAAGGAAAATATTTTTTTTATGATGATGGTGGATCTGCTGACAAATGGCACTAGTCTTTGTTGAGTCACTATCCTTTTGTGATAAATATCATTACTCAGTGCATCAAGCTACAAAATATCACTAGTGACAAATTCTGAAACCAGCAATAGTAGATGAGAATCTGGAGAGACAAAACAATATACTTTCACTGTTCAAGATACTGGCTAGTCACTGAAATACCCTTCATACACATGCTTTATCTTGTTTCTTAGTGAAGAAATTGCAATAAACGTCTTCTAATTGGTTTCTTTTATACCTGTGCAGAGATCTTCAATTATGTTCATGCTTTTTATCCCAACAGTAGCTGACTTGACATTTACACATACAGCAACAGCATACTTTTCCTGCTGTTACTAGACTTAACAGTTTTACAATCAGTGAATCAGTGACCTTTGCAACTAAATTCAGACCTTGAGCATTTCTCATAAAAATAATAAAATGTCCTCAGAAGAACAGAATATTTTGCTGACTGCTCTTCGAGCCTGCAGAATGTATGATAATGGTGTTAGCATCACAATAATTTGAGTACAGACCATATACTCTAACAGGGAAAAATTAAAATAAGAAACATGTTACGCAGCAACAGATCTGAGAAGCAAAAAGCCCAAGATTTTCCAAACTGTTTCCTGCAATATGAATATACCTGTATGAAGACAGAGCTGTTGTATCTGGTTTTGAAAGGCTATACACATGGTAGGCTAAATTGGAGTGGGTTTCCTGTAGATGAAAGAACAAGGAGCTCAAAGTGGAGACAGGGGGACACATCCAGATAATGAGAGATAACCAAGCATTTTAAAGATAATTAAGGATCCTGGCGGACTGGGCAGAGAGGTTAAATCTGACACGCTCATTGAATCTGGAGGACTGAATTGTGAAGGACTATTAAGTCACATCTGCTGCTGTATAAAGTAAAAGAGATCCATTGATATTTCTTTGTATGGCTAAAACATTAACACTCTCACTCTCTTTTTTTTTTTGAACTTTTCATAAGATATGAAACAGCCTCTAACAAAATGAAATGAAACCATTATAGCATCTTGAATTGAGGAAGTAAGTTTAGAAGAATTTTTTCCCTCATTTTCTCTTTTTTTTCCCCCTTACAAGTAAATCATAATTTCAACAATTCTGGATTGTTTTCAACAGATGATACCCAGCATGCTAGTTTTATTACAGACTCTTGCTCCTTATAGGCTTCATTACATTTTTGTAATATACTGTTTTTTCTCCACAGACATTACAGTTTTTTCATCCCTTTTCCAAGGGATACCTTTTAAAGGACTATGTAACCTGTGCTTTCTCAAAGCTTTTTCAGAGTATTTTTAAATTGCGACATTCTCCATTGCATCAGACCCACTAAAAACGGAAGTTAAAAATAAATCTTATCTCAAAGAGTCTGTTAAAGGTAATCAACTGCCAGTCTTAGCATTTGTAGGTTCCTAAACCCTTTTAATTTCAAGGTTGTCTTCCTGAGTTCTCAGTTTAATTATAAAACATTGGATTTATATAACAGACTTAGTTCAATTGCTTCTGCAAATTTACTTTTATTTTATATAATTGAACTTCAACAAACCCTGTTTAGTACAAACTTTAAAAGATTTGACATCATATGTGACCCTTTAATCTCTTTGAACTGTATTTCAGTGTAGTTGCTTCAAATAAGGACAGGTTCTTTTCAATTCACATAGCACATTATCTAAAGATCTCCTGCCTATTTCCTTAACTTCCTTTAATGAGGAGTTAAGGGAAATGCATTCTGAATGCTATCTTTTACAGTTTACTTCCATCTACCAGAGAGATTATATCTACCAGAACCAATTTCAGCTTGAAAGACCATGTTAACCAAGAAAATGTATTTATTAAAATGGACAAAAGAATACATAAAATTTAAAAGCTAAAAAATGGATTGAAGCAGTATCATTCTAGAGAATGTCATGTATCTAGGAAAAGTAGAAAAAAAGCGCACTTTAAAATCACCATTTTGCATCTGTTGAAAAACAACCACCACCTAGCCTTCTACCATACTCCCCAAACTGCTGGAATGAAGCAACTTTATCAGACAAAGAGCTGGTTATGCAGAACCTGAACATGACATCAAGGATGTATTATCATGGATTATCATTGTCTGGAATTGTCTAGGCCTTAGGTGTGTCTGCCATCTAGGTGTGGAAAATAATAGGGACGAACAAGGATTTTACAGCTGTTATTCTATTTTGGGCTATTGTATGTTGGGATAATAAGGATTTAGAGTAGTAAGAAAAACAGTGCCAAGTTCTAGGATTGACTTTATTACCTATTCATTTTGGATTAATTGCTTCACATTTTAGTTTGCCCATCAGTAAAATGAGGATAATTATATCTTCTTTTCTGCCCAAAGGATATTTAATTAGTGTCTGTGATGTCATGGATTGAAAAATGAAAAATATGATTATTTGTCAGGATTAAAAGAGAGTACTGGGATTTCATAAGGTAACTATAATGATCCATGTTCCCTCCCCTGCTTCATTGTGGTAGTAGAATTTTAATTAGCAGTTCCAGAAAATTTTCTTAGTGTAGTCTGATGACAAATCTCTATAGAGCAAGGTATGTGATTTGTAGAATCAGAAAATCATTTTGTTTGGAAAAGACCTTTAAGACCATTGAATCCAAGTGTAATCGTTGAGTCCAATTGTAAATAAAGAAGAGACTACATGTTTTTTCTCCTAAGTTTTGCAAGTATTTATGTCATCACAAACAGTCATGTTCACTGCATTAGTTGTGAATATAAGAAGATATTTGTGTAAATAAACAGAATGATACTTAAGACAGGATATTTGCATGATTAGTCCTCCTTCCTGGTTTCTTCAAATGAATTAATGCTATAAGTTATGATTACAACTCTTACTGTTTTGACAGTTCTTATTTTCTTATTCACAATTTTTATTAGTTGGTGAATGACAGTGCAGGTTAATTCACATAATTTTTCAAAAGAAGAACAAGATTCAGTGTTTCTTAAGCTGAAAAAGAAATGTTTGAATTCTTCAGCCTTCTCTTCATTACACACTTTGTATTACAAAATCGGTGCACAACTTTGTCCCAGTAGGTCCAGCCATCAGCCAACATAAACTGAGGTATCTCATTTTATACTAAGAGAACTACATTAATATGCCTTACATGATGCTGACACATAAGGAACCTCAGTGTGCAGCTATAGCTTACAGTAATTACATGCAGTTGGACACTCGCTGCTGACTGGGGCTCATCAGAGGAGTAGCCTTTTATGTTTTTCATAAGGTTTCTCAACCGCTTACACTCTGAGGCACTCTGTTGGCACCCTGCCTACACCCTTGTCGTGCCCTGTTGGAGTCTACCTTTTAGATGTTTGACAGTGCAGTCTTTTTAGAAGAACTATAGAGATTCAATGAAGAGCTCTCTGGGGGTAGGGGTCTTAAGAAGACAGAAGAAATCCCATCTGTATGGGATTTGTATGCAAATAACAAATACTGTTTACTGAAAAAGATCTTCAAATTTATCTACGTCTCTCTGCAGACTATATGTGAAACTATATGCATTAGAAGTACTGTTCCACTGAACATCTAAAATATAGGTGAGTTTAAATCAACTGAATCAGGCTTGGGAAGCAGTCAAATGCAGGTTTTCATAAATATCTGTCATACAAGTCCTATAGAAATTGATATGCTTTTTATGTCCAAATGCTTTTATAAGCAATAAAACTTAACCGCCTAACATTTTTAACTTAGAATAGAAGGAAAGTTGTAACCAGCGAGAGCAAAGTGTTCAAGTATTTACTTGTGAAAGAAATCTCACATCCTTCACAGCTTGAAGATTCATTCTTATTTTTTTTTCCTGTTTTCCAATTCACTTATACAGTTTATTTTATCGAGCAATGAGAACTCAGATTGTCTAAAAATAATTAATGCTATACTTTCACCTTAATACTATTTTTTTTTCTAAGATTGTTTCAAAGGATTTATACCTAGATCCTCACTTCCTCATAATCATTATTATATGAAAAGATTTTAAATATTGTATTCTGATCTTAAATGGTGTGATTATATTTAGAATTTCAAGGCTCTATTGTTAAATTAATTCTTTAGATGGTTTCCCTGCTGTTCTAACTCCGTCTTACCACTCTTTTTTCAGCTATATATTTTTGCAGTAAGGTGTCACAGGGCTCTGTGAGAAGTTTTAATGTGAAGGAAAAATAATGTGCAAAATACTTACATGACATACTCTACATATGTCACATCAGAAAGTTACAGTATGCTCAGATGAGCTGAAATAAATAAACTTAACACAGCAATTCTAAATCTCAGAAAACCACTAACCAAACTTTGTCCATCTTTGTATGAATGACTCAGTTTGTGTGTAGACATGCAAATGTGAAATCCAAAGAAAGAACAGATGATGTACGAGGCAGTGGTGCAGAAGATTGCTCTGGGAAGTGATATAAGCAGGATTGCACCAGCTGCCTCTGCTAGTGCGAAGGTAGAAAATTTGTGTCACCAGCCTAGTTTTTGGGAGATGTTTAACCCTGAGCATTCTTGAAGACCTGCAGACCCGAAAGAATTTGTCCTTTGATGGTTTTTTTATGTTTATGGCCTCATCTGATATTGTGTACTGTATTGTATAGTTTTATAAACTGACATGTTTCAACTTTTGAAAATATTATTTCAAAGTTAGGCTGGAATACTGAAATAAATAAAATATTTAAATCACATCGATTGACAAAATAATTTGCTTTCTGTTTTAAGCACAATATCAATAGAAAAATTCAGTCTATTCCTATGATACAGATTTATTTTGAATTTCATGGTAATTTGCATTAATGGTGGTATTGTGTGTGCAATAAATATGACTTATTTGGTTTCTAATGATATTTATAGTCTTCTGTGTATTATTATTATGAGAATTGAATCTACCATCATTATTTGCCTGCTATTATTGTGCTGTACAGAAAAAATAGTTTTACATTAACCAATAAATAAAATGCATGTTTGCATTTAACATCATTCTCTGAAGGTAGTCCTCATCTCTGAAAATACTTCTTAGAAGCTGTACCAAGCAGGAAAGCTAGACAGATGACAAAATACAAAACCTACCGTTCAGTGTAAAGAACAAAATATAAACAAAAAAATTGTCCAGGGATACTGCGTAAGTACAAAGGCACCATTATTTAAACTTGAAAAATATTGCAATGTGAAAATTCTTAGATGAATCAAAATCTATGCTAAACAAGAGACTAAAGTGCCAAATGTGCTACAAGGCATTATTGTAATTAACATAATCTCCAGTAAAAGAAAAATACTATTTTTATTGTAAATTGTTTTACGGGGCCCAATAGTTTGTAAAAATGTTTTTGTTTTTCTCCCTATAATAACTGTTTCTCATTATAAAAGAGATTGCAAACCTTGACATTTTTGAAAACAATATTATTTTAAAGGTTAATTATATTCATAAATGCTTCACATGGACTAATTTATTATGCTGTTAATCCTGAAGACACTTAAAGGAAAATGTCTTTGTTGCTTGCTGTTGTCTCTAGTGCAGGTACACAGTCTTACCTGCATTCTAATGCTTTCTTATGTTCCTGATGCATGACCCGAGTATCCTTAGCTCCATTACCAGGATGATTTCTGTAACAAGTGATGAGAATTTCTGCTCATGACTGGTGAAATTAATCATCGTAATAATTCTTTGGAGTCAATTTGAAGTATTTTTCAGAAGGAATTTCTTCCTTCTTAGTGAAAAACATTGCTCATAGTGCATCTGCTCAGTTCTTCAGGAAGGGAAATAATAGGCCTATGCTCTTCAGTCTCCTCATTTTTTTTCATGAGAAGAAAAATAACCAAAAAAATGATACTTTCTTCTTGTTATTATATCATCTCAGAGTTACTTTATTCTAAGTAATTATAAACTTTTGAATTTATATTTATAGTTAACTATTTCTAATGTGTTCTATGCCATATATAAAAAAAGGGACATATATAGAATACAGATGTATACCAGAGAATAAGTTGAAACCTTATATGAACAAAACAAAAAGTTGCAATGATATTTTTTATCTTGTACAAAACTTATAAAACTGAGACCAGCAACTGATGCCTGTAAGACTGTTGCTGCTGGTTATTTTTTTTCCAGCAGTGCACAGTTCTTTCCAATCCTGTATCTCCCTCTTTTATTATTGCATGCAACAATGGGGATTCAAGACAATTGTCTCAGAAACAAATTTATTCTCAGGATTTTCTCAGATTTTTTGCTTTCTCCCTTCTTGTCAGTCATACAGTAACACCTACTGGAAAAGAAAATAGGGAAAGTTAAACTACAATTTTTTCTTCTATCAAAACCAAAGCAATTTTCTGCTTTATTTTATTTTTTATTTTATCTTTTTTTCTTCAAGAGATGGGCAATTTGAAGGTGCTTTAAAGGGTACCCCAAATGGATAGTCTGCAATCTGTACGTGACTCATGGAATAGTTTCCCTTACCACACAGACCTCCCAAGAGTCTTTTTGCTTGTCTATAGGACTTGCCCAGACTAGAGTTCTAAGTTGGAAGCTTTTAAAACAGGTTTTCTGGAAAAACTCTATGCTGCTCCCAGACCCAGTGGCATTTATCAAAGAATGACAGTACCTACAAATAAAGTATTTATTTAAGTACCTGGATGGTTTTTCCTTCACAGAATCTGTGTCTGCTTGGGCTCAGTGCCAGAACATTGAATCCATTATATAAAATATGCACAACATTCCTTACTCTACAACTTCGAAATCTTCTATGGATGAATAGGCGTCTCGTTTTTGCCTTGATCTGCTTTAAATTTTAAATCTAGTTCTTCCTAGAGTTATCTGCAACTTTGACTTCTGGATTGGACTGTCGCAATGCAGACTGCATGGTCCTATTCTGAGCTTCCACACAAGAAACAACAGTGCTGCAGCTTTCTTGTCCTGGAACAAAACCAAACCAAAACCATACATTACTTTCACCTTTATACTTCCAAGTGAGATTCGGTGTGTCAATAGTGATCAGCGAGACAGAGTGACTGTCTTGGAACTGTGTGCTGTCATGATCCTTGAGGCCTGATGAAGTAACTGATCTTGCAGTTTACAGATTTACATTCCTGGAGCACACTAAGTGTTCTCAGTGAAAAAAAGGTCTCTCACTGCCCTGATGCAACTTATGGTTGACAAGACAATAATGTATCTCAGGTGCTTTGAAAGAAAGGAAGAAAAGTCAAAGAAGAATCAACTGAGTGGTTCTTCGCCGAGGGATCATTTGGCAGGAGAGTTGAATAGGCTTTGAAGCTGTTTTCTTTGCCTAGGCAGTGTTCAAAAATTTGCAATGGAAAATTTGCCATAAACAGGGATTGTAATGTCAGATATTATTTGTTCTCAAGTGTAAGGCAGTTAGAAAATCTGTATCGTTAACTTCAATAAAAGCAAGCAAATAAAGTACAATTATCCCTTACTAGCTGCCAAAACCAGAGCTATTAGGGTCAATGGAAAAACTGATTCATGGATTGCCATTGAAATCAATGGCAAAAATCCCATCAGCTTGTGAAATGCAAAATCGTATCTTAAGTTTTTACAGTTACCGTTTTCTCCCACTCCTTAGCCTCAAAGGAAACCTACAGGAAAGCAGATGGAGTCAATTTCCCTGAAATCCAATGAATTAGACTGATGTAGAGATGCAGTTTTATTGCCCTGAGCCAGCAAGAGATATTATTATTATAATTATTTCATATGTGCAAAATGTAAGGCATATTAGAGTGAAGACTTTAAACAATTCAAAACTTGGGCACATACACAAATATTGTTACATAGTCTTCTATCGATGGCCTGTTACTGCTGATATAGAGCATGGCCATGCCAGCATTTTATTTGCTGTATTTTAGACATGTTCAAATTTGGTAATGGTATGATTTTTTTACTGGCCACACTTCAACAAGTGAAAGAATCACTTAGACCTTAGGCACTATCATGAGTCCCAGAGAAAGACGCCTGAAGTGCTAATGTGCCCTGTACTCTGTGAAGAGAGCTGAAACACTTATTTCTCGGATCAGTCTCCATCCTGATGCAGAAAGCGCTCAAAGGGAGTATGAAGCACAGCTTTTACCCTCTTTGCACTCACTATCAAATTTGAGGCAGAACTTTTCTCAAGCTTTTTGCAAAAATACCTTCTTTACACCACTGTTAAGCATTCAACATCTCAGGGAAAATTTGTGATGACAGAAAGCAAGCACTTCCTGGAAAACCTTCTGAAATTGCTCAGAAGTTATTCCCGTTCACTGCTGCTGACCTCCACTGTCTAGCTGTCAGAAATTTTTGAAGCCATGTTAAAAGTTAAAATAGTTATAAACAATGTACTGATGCTGCAATACTGAGTAAATATAAATATTTATAGGGAGAGGCTGTTCAGGAGGGCCTGTTGTGATAGGACAAGGGGTAATGGTTTTAAAATAGAGGGAGGTAGATTCAGATTGGATATTAGGAAAAAATTTTTTACC
The DNA here is from genome assembly GCF_009769465.1 of Tauraco erythrolophus. Classification (NCBI taxonomy): domain Eukaryota; kingdom Metazoa; phylum Chordata; class Aves; order Musophagiformes; family Musophagidae; genus Tauraco; species Tauraco erythrolophus. The sequence continues at coordinate 92,126,817 of NC_141465.1, read as the reverse complement.
ATGAGAGTTGTAGAACACTGGAACAGGTTGCCCAGAGAGGTGGTGGATGCTCCATCCCTGGAGACGTTCAAGGCCAGGTTGGACGAGGCCCTGAGCAACCTGATCTAGTTGGAGATATCCCTGTTCCTTGCAGGGGGGTTGGACTAGATGACCTTTGAAGGTCCCTTCCAGCCCTAACCATTCTATGATTCTATGATTTACACAGTTGCCATAGAAAAAAAATATTTATATTGTTGTAAAGGAGTTTAGTTTAAAAAAATAACATGACATGGTAGGAAACGAAACAAAAGACAAAATATAACTTTGCCTCAATAAAATGAAGATCTCTAGGATATTTACTTTTAAGTCAAACAGAGTGGACATGTTTTAAATCAGTGAGTATGAAGTATTAATGCATTCTGCATAACTGGTGCCTGAGAAGTTCTGGTTTCCAACTTATTACAATGATAATTTGTTGCCTCGTGGAAAAGCAGCTAATTAATAATTTTATCAAAATCAGAATTATATCAAGTATTTCTAAAAGGCAGTACCACTAATAACAAAAGATATTTGGCATTCATTTGACTACAAGAAACTTGAGATAGCAGAAGACTATAACTGTTTTCTCTTCTGACAGGCTTTTTGCTGCAGCAAGTTGTACTACTTGTTAATGTTGAAAGATAGTCTAAAGAAAACTTGTCAAAATAAAAAGACTGTAGTATAAGCTATGGTAAATACTGCATGATAGATTCAGTCCCAGCCAATTTTAACCAGCAAGTATTGGGCACATACTCTAGTTGCATATTCTAATGCATAGATGGATTACATTATCACTAAGAAATGGTGAACCTGGATATAGGAGCAAATATACATGAAATTCATGTGAGAAAAGTATTTGAGGAACTGTAGTTCCTTGACTTTACAAGAAACTATGTCCAGTAATCCCATCTATAAACTTGTATAGCTACATTTTGCAGTGAGTTGTATTTATTGTATTCTTTTCTTCCTATATGAAGAAACTGTGCTTTGGACTAATCTTCAAAATGTCATAGCTAAAGCCTTTAAGATGCCTCAAATCTTCTTTTTCTCCCAGAAACAACGGCCTTGAAGTCTCTTTAAAGTTGACTTTTTTCCCTTAAGATGCAGTATTTAAAAATAGCATCTTGTCATTGAACAGGATATTCAGAATATCATTTACAAATTTAGATTAAAAGTAACACTTTTCATGGTAATATTTCTTTTTTACAGTGCAGTACTAACGTGGGCAGTGAAGAAGCAGACTACAGTTCTTTCTGGCACATCTTGAACAAATGCCATTGCTTCTGTTCTAATCGTTCACTCCACCAAAGTAACTAACGATTAAAAAAATGTTGCAAAGACATCACTAGTAGTATCATATGGCAAAGTGTGGGTGTGATTTATCAAGTAGAATTTGTATCACAGAGGATGATACCTGATAAACAGCAAATTAAATTTGTTCTTCAGATCTCAGACTGATGTTACATGTCAGTAATTTAATGAAAGGGTAACTAGAATGATATTTCTCGGAGAAATTGAGCCAGTGAACAAGAAGCTTAATTATGCCACTACCAAGGACATCTGGCAACCATGGATAGACAGTGGCTGAATTTAGAAGAAATAAAGAGAAACTATCACAGTTTAAAGAATCACATGACCATAAACACTTTGCTAATGAAACGTATCCCTGTTCATTGACTGAAACGAAGCAAAGATAGATAGAATGTATGAAACATTTAATGTAGATCAAATATCTATTTTCTAACGTGGTGTTGACATACAGTGAACCCACTAACTTACATATTGCTCTGTAGGTGAGGGTACATGACTTGCTACAATTTCCTGAAGAATAATCAAACTTTGTCAAAAGGAAAATTCTCTCTGCATCTGTGAAAATATGACAACCTTTTGTGCAATCCTTTTGCAACAATGTGGTTCAGTCGGATCAGCTAGAGTGAAGGGCAAATCATCATCAGCGAGGTAACTGGCCAGGGAAGTTTGGTTGAAAGGATTTTGATCTACAAGATATTTTGAAGATCTTTTTCAGCCTTGTTTGTCAAACACAGCCTTTAAATGAAGCTAAACAATTTGCCAGGCTGTGGATCATACAAAAAGATACTTACTGGGATTTGTGCTGGACCGTATGCTCCTTATTTTCTCCCTCAGTTTCTTCTTCACTATCTCTCATCTGTTTCACATAAGCTATGTTCGAAGTCCACAGCATTGTTTTCACAGAATGTTGAGGCTTGATACAGGGCTGAATGTAACATACCTGGGCTGTATTTCCCAGTTTTGTTACAATATATAGTGTACACAAATCCAATAAGAAGATGTTCCCACCCTAACTTTACTACATTGTGAATGTTTCCTCTTTAAAATCTACTGCTAACGTGTTATAGACTATATTTTAATCTGAAATAAAAACTTTTTCTGACAGTGTCTGAGATTTGTACAAAGCGTAGAGATTTGCCACCTGCAACTTTGAATCTCACAGGAAAGAGGAAGTTGTAAGATGTTTGTAATTTTACTGTTTTTAAGTTTAAAATCCAAACACTTTTCAGAAAAGGTCAAGCTCAAATGTGCATCAAGACATTTCAGTCATCTGGAATCTATTATTAATATAAAATATTATAATAATATAAAATCATTATATTAATAATTAATATAAAATATGTTTCAAACCAAAATAATTTTGAAACTTTCCTCAAATTTTATGTCTAAAATTATTCTTTCTGACATGAATGCAAAAAGGTTTTTACTTTGATGGGAGCTCACTATTACTGCACAACATTCCTTTTGCTGAAGATGCTGAAGATGCTGAAGAAAAGCTTTTGCAGAGTGGACGAAATACTGGTTATAGGAGAAATACCTACTGAAGTACAGAGACATATAGAAAAGACATCATCTAATCAAAGCTACTTTATGTATTGTGCATAAATAAAAGAAAGGCTTATATCTTCCTTTCCCCCACCCCCCCACCCCATATTTGATCTGTGATACTACTAAACCCATGGAAAACTCCTTATCAGTTTGTGAATGAACACACATAAGAGAAACAGAACGCATACAGGAGATAATTCAATTCTACCTCATTCTATTCCAAGGTCCTATTGAAAGGCTCATAGGTGAGACTGGGACTTTAATTCATCCACATTATTTCTCCTTTTTTTTTTCCCCTTCAGAAAGAATATAATACAGTATTGTAAACTAAATTACAGTTAAGTTCCAGGTAATGTATACTCAACATAATACGAATGAGTAAATAGAGTTAACAGAGCGAATGTCTGTACTGAAGCCCATTTATTCCAAGTTCAGCACGGCTGTCAGCTGTAAGGAAAAATGGATGTTTTGCATAGTCTTGGAATACTGAAAAACATCTACTTCAGGTGCATGATTTCAGTGCTGCAGTACCTAACAAGAGAGGCCCAGCTTCAGCTTTCAAAGTCTTTCAGACTAATATTCAGATATTGGTTGCCAAGACTTAGATATCTCTAAAAGCTTTTTATGTGTGATTGAGAGAAAGTATATTTGCTTTTAAAAGTAAAGCATAAAGTCTCAGCGCTGATAGGGCCAATAACGATTCTGCATTCTGAATTTGGAAGATGTTTGGAGTTAGTAATTGGGATACAACAGAGAACGCGTAATTATCTACAAATAGTTTCCTTAAGATTTCATACCAAATGCAACTTTTCACCAAAGGTTCAGAAATCTATGTCTTTTTATGAGGTTTGCATGAGCCCACTCTACTTCCTGGTGTAACTGTCTCATGGCTAGAACCTCATGAATGAGGTATGCTCCAGGTCCTCCTTGTCAACATGAGGTTTGAACATAACACTCTTTTATCCAAGAATTCACTGCTTGGTGTTCTAGTGGGACCAGATCTTCTGAAAATACATCACTGATTCTTTAATGCCATGGAATTCCAGGAATTCTTAGCAGTGATCACATTTCAAGCAAAACTTGTTTATCCTCCATTTCAGTGCTGTTGGGTGAAGTACCAAAAGAATAAAATCTGAGGCAAATTTGAAAATCTGATTTAAAAATCTGACACAATTAAACTATCTTCATGCTTTAAAAGTCAATAATAATGTTGTGAGTTTCCATTAAATTATAACCATGTGACATTTTAGCTATAATATCAAAATAATATCTTTGATTACTTTAGAATGAAAATATCTTGATTAAGTTTAACTATTCTTTCACCAACGCTTCTCAAACCATATGACCTTCAAAGGGATCTTAAATGAACAAGTTTCAATCCTGGATAGTGTCTTTGGCAACAATGAGTCCTTAGAAGTAATGATTTCAGGGAAAAGAAAAGATAAAGTTAACAGTGGGACTGGAAGACCAAAGAGACCAGGAGACATCTGAAGAATGAATGAGAATTATTGCTTAGCTCATTATCACCAAGTGCTGAAATGGTTGCTTTGCATAGCAGCAAGTGAGCGTCTTGATGGTTGTGAAACAAAGTTTGAACATAAAAGAAGCTCAAATTTAAGGACAGGAGCAACCAGTTGCACTGATGTAAATTCAAAATTGTATAAAAAAAAATTTGTGATTTACATTACTGTAGTAGAAAGGTTAATGAAAACTAAATGCAGAAGACACAAGAAAAGCTAACAAATACAGTGTATGTATTACAATATAAAATAAATGGGATGGATTTCAACATGGGAGGCTATATGAAGAGGAAAAGAAGTCAGATTTTAAAGTCTGTATTTTATCACTTTATAGTATGAGGATTTCATGAAGTGACAAAGAAGACGGTGAAACATCATTCAGGGCATTATTTACTGTAGTTCAGCCTGGTCGTCACTAATAATTGGGGATTTAACTAATGTAAGTATATCACACATATTTTTCATTCACTGGAAACTTAATATTTACAATGAGTAAGCAAATAGGACCAAAAGTTTTGGAAACCATCTTATAAAGTATTTAATTACAAATAGTCTGTGATTAAAATACTTATTGCAGCTTAAAGAGGAATAAATGAATGCTTCCACATCAAAATTGCTCAAAATGTATAAAGCAAACCACATTTTTTCCTGAAAATGTATCATATAATCTTTTCCATTTTAGTAAGAAGATATTCATAAAAATACAGCAGATATTCAAAAAGTGGGAAATAAAACTGAGGAATTTTAATATAATAAATTTTATAAAACTGGTATGTAAATAAAATTAAATAAAAACCTGTGTTTTAAATATGGTGTAGATGTTAGAAAGCATTTTACCATGATTTCATCAGATATTTTGCACAGTAAAGAATTATTTAGCATTTCAGTCTTTTCCAAGGTGCTAACATTCTGCTATACTGATCCTGGGAGTAGGGGTGGGGATGGACTGTGTGTGGAGGGACGTGTGTTTGTGAGTGTGTGCAACTGTTGAAGTCTTTCAAAAGTTACTGTATTTTTCCAAAATTTGAGGATGATAAATTGTTATTTTATTGCTATTATTTTCCACAGAAAGCTTGCATTATTTTTGCATCAAGGACTTCACTTAAGATTAAAACTACAATATGAGCTAGTCACCTCAATATTCCCAAATCAATTTTTCTTAGTAGGAAATTAACAGAACCAGTTCTAAAGTGAATGGAATCACCCCTGTTCAGGTTAATAGGCATTCTCTTGCCCCTCACAGGTTGTCTTGAACAAATTTGACATATCTATATGTTGCATTATATAATGATGAAAAAAAATCTTTTTTATTTTCTAGAAATCCAAGACCTACTGAAGTAATTAAGAATGGCATTTATCTCATGAAACGGAGAAGTCTATGTCTTAGCTAGTCACTTTCAGCTTTTGTTTATAGTTAATGAAATAAACCAGACAATTGCAATACGTGATTCATCTGAACTAAGATATCTGCTTAAAATGAGATAAATCACATCCTGAAAGTACCCATTTCTCTGTATTGATTACAAATAAATCCTAGTGTCAATATGTCAAAGACAGTCATCCAGACTGTCTATGTCTGAACTTAGATGAGAAGTTGAAGGCTTTTAACTAATTGCTGTGGCTTTGGAATAAGCTGTTTGAATTCCTTATAATCTCTTTTTCTGTTATTTTGATCATAGTTTGAATTTTTAAAAAAACCCACAAATATCTAACAACATGTTCATCTAGTTTAAATTCAAAGTCAGTTTAAATTAGAGTAGCCTGAAATTAAAAAAAAATCTTTATTTCCACTCCACTTCTTTGTCTACTGGATGCATAAGCTTACTCTTTAAACTGTAATATTTTTAATCATCTGCTCTTTGAAAGAAATTACACATTCGAAAATCTATTTTACTGTTATTCTTAAGTACTTTATGTCATATATGCAATAGCAGAAATTAGCCAGATTGCTTACTGAAATGCCTTAAAAATAATCAATCAAATATTGCCTTTGTTTTTCGTTTAAAATGAAGACATATTTTATTAGAAATTCCACAAATTCATTCAGATCTAAATATACACAATGCACCATACATAGAATCATAGAATCATAGAATGGTTAGGGTTGGAAGGGACCTTAAAGATCATCTAGTTCCGATCCCCCAGCCATGGGCAGGGAAACCCTCCACTACACCAGGTTGCCCAAAGCCTCATCCAACCTGGCCTTAAACACTGCCAGGGATGGGGCATCCACAACTTCTCTCAACAACCTGTTCCAGTGCCTCACCACCCTCAATGTAAAAAATTTCTTCCTTATATCTAATCTAAATCTGCCCTCTTTCAGTTTAAATCCATTGCCCCTTGTCCTATCACTACACGCCCTTGTAAAAAGTCCCCCTCCAGCTTTCCTGTAGGTCCCCTTTAAGTACTGGAAGGCTGCGATAAGATCACCGCGGGGCCTTCTCATCTCTAGGCTGAACAGCCTCAACTCTCTCAGCCTGTCATCAGAGGAGAGGTGCTCCAGCCCTCGAATCATCGTCGTGGCCCTCCTCTGGACTCGCTCCAGCAGCTCCATGCCCTTCTCATGTTGGGGACTCCAGAGCTGAATGCAGTACTGCAGGTGGGGTCTCATGAGAGTAAAGTAGAGGGGCAGAATCACCTCCCTTGACATGCTGGCCACGCTTCCTGGGCTGCATCCAGTTGACTTTCTTGGCTGCAAGCACACATTGCTGGCTCATGTTGAGCTTCTCATCTACCAACATGTCCAGGTCATTCTCCTCAGGGCTGCTCTCAATCCATTCTCCACGCAGCCTGTACTTGTGCTTGGGATTGCCCCGACCTGTGTACAGGACCTTGCACTTGGCCTTGTTGAATTTCATGACGTTTGCACAGGCCCATCTCTCCAGCCTGTCAAGGTCCCTCTGGATGGCATCCCTTCCCTCCAGCGTGTTGACCACACTACACAGCTTGGTGTCATCTGCAAACTTGCTGAGGGTGCACTTGATCCCACTGTCCAAGTCACCAACAAAGATGTTAAATAGCACTGGCCCCAGTACTGACACCTGAGGAACACCACTCGTCACTGGCCTCCACTTGGACATTGAACCGTTGACCACAACTCTTTGAGTGCGACCATCCAGCCAAATCCTTATCCACCGAGTGGTCCATCCATCAAAACCATGTCTTTCCAGATTAGAGACAAGGACATCATGTGGGACAATATCAAATGCTTTGGACAAGTTCATGCAGATGATGTCAATTGCTCTTCCCCTATCCATCAATGCTGTAACCTCATCATAGAAGGCCACCAAATTAGTCAGGCAGGATTTGCCCTTAGTGAAGCCATGTTGGCTGTCACAAATCACCTCCTCATTTTCCATGTGCCTTAGCATAGTCGCCAGGAGGATCTGCTCCATGATTTTGTCAGGCACAGAGGTGAGATTGACTGGCCTGTAGTTCCCTGGGTCATCTTTTTTCCCCTTTTTAAAGATGGGGACTATGTTTCCCCTTTTCCAGTCATTGGGAACTTCACCAGATTGCCATGACTTCTGAAATATGATGGATAGTGGCTTAGCAACTTCATCAGCCAGTTCCCTCGGGATCTGTGGATGCACCTCATCAGGTCCCATGGACTTGTCCACCTTTATGTTCTTTAGATGTCTTGAACCTGATCTTCTCCTACAGTGGGCAGTTCTTCATTCTCCCAGTCCCTGCCTTTGCCTTCTGTGACTTGGGCTGTGCAGCTGGAGCTCTTGCCAGTGAAGACTGAGGCAAAGAAGTCATTGAGTACCTCAGCCTGCTTCATATCCCGGGTAGCCAGGTCCCTCGTTTCCTTTCGGAGAGCACCTACATTTTTCCTAGACCTCTTTTTATCACTGACATATCTATAGAAGTTTTTCTTGTTGCCCTTGATGTCCCTGGCCAGATTTAACTCTATGAGGGCTTTCGCTTTCCTAATCTGATCTCTGGTTACTCGGACAATTTCTATGTATTCTTCCCAGGTTACCTGTCCTTGTTTCCACCCTCTGTAGGCCTTTTCTTTTGTGTCTGAGTTGGTCCAGGAGCTCCTTGTTCATCCATGAAGGTCTCCTGGTGTTTTTGCCCAATTTCCTGTTTGTTGGAACGCACTGCTCCTGAGCTTGGAGGAGGTGATCCTTGAATATTAACCAGCTTTCTTGGGCCCCTCTTCCCTCCAGGGCTTCATCTCATTGTACTCTACCAAGGAGATCCCTGAAGAGGCTGAAGTCTGCTCTCCTGAAATCCAAGGTAGTGAGCTTACTGTGCACCCTCCTTGCTTCCCTAAGAATCTTGAATTCCACCATTTCTTGATCACTGCAGCCAGGGTTGTTCCCCACCAGCCCTTCTTTGTTGGTGAGAACAAGCAGGCACCTCTCCTTGGTTCCTCTACCACTTGAAGAAGGAAGCGATCATCCATGCTTTCCAGGAACCTCCTGGATTGCCTGTGCCCTGCTGTGTTGTCCCTCCAACCGATACTGGGGTTGTTGAAGTCCCCCATGAGGACCAGAGCTCATGAACGTGAGGCTGCTCCTATCTGTCTGTAAAGGGCCTCATCCACTTGGTCCTCCTGGTCAGGTGGTCTGTAGCAGACCCCAACTACTACATCTCCTGTCCCTGCTCTCCCTTTAATCCTGATCCATAAGCTCTCAGTTGGGACCTCATTCGTCCCCAGGTGCAGCTCCATGCACTCTAGCTGGTCCTTGACATAGAGGGCAACTCCTCCTCCTCTTCTTCCTTGCCTTTCCTTCCTAAAAAGCCTGTACCCTTCTATTCTGACACTGCAGTCATAGGATTCATCCCACCACGTCTCCGTCTCATGTCTCCCTTCCAAGCTCAACCACTCTGTGATTCTGTGATACATGAATCATGTTGGTCAAGAAACAAACAAGGGAAGATAAGATAGCAAAGATAAGATGTCAAAGGAAGATAAGATAGTAAAAGCAAAAGTCTCTGTTGTTCTAAGACATTTTGCAGTTTATTTGGAAATTATGAAATGTGTTCTGCATATTCCTTGGGTTATAATGGTTGAGAGGGTTTGTGTTTATTTTTGGTTTTGTTTTATTAACAGTAATTATATTTCAGAGTTGTCATGGAGAAAAATGTGAGTGCATGGGTACTGAAAAGAAACAGAAAGAAGCAATAGTTAAGCCTCAAATAACATGCCACCTAAATATAATCATGAGACAAAGGTCAAGTTCAGACAGATTAGAGTGATCAAGGGATGAAAGAGTCAACAGGTCAGCACTGGTCAGGATGGCAAGTGTTCTGTGTTCTGTACATAATAGTAAAAGTTTTCTCTTCCTGATTTCTATTCATATTTTCCTCTAGTTCTATGAAAAGAACATTTATTAATATCAGTGGGAGTCCTGTATACAGGACAGACGAAGAATATACTATTAAGAACTGCAGTGCAGATTGGAGAAAGGAATTTTATCCTTTATTAAGGACTACATTGCAATATTTCTCATCCTTTAAAACAGACTTTCAAGGGAAATTGTTCTACTCTTGTCCTGATTTCGTTCATTGTCTAGTTTTTATCGGTTCCTTCCATCTAGCCCTTTCTTTCTACAGTTTCATTTTTCTTGCTTGCATCCTTTTGATGCTCAACGTTTTTTTTGTCCTTCATCACACCTGAAATTGCAGACCAATAAACAGTGGTCAAGCGCTATTGTTCTCCCTTGGAAAAACAATAACCTGAAGCTCTTCTATTTTATTGATTCCCATAACTCTCATGATTAAATTTTGGGTTATAGTTATATATATTATTTATTACTGTGCTTGCTTGTCACTTTTTCTGACTATGATATAACCTTAAATAGATATTGCTATAAAGAACACTTGCTATCTATTCTGATGAAAAGTTTAAAGGCATTGTGATGGAGTAGAAAACTGTTGAGATAACCTGTACATACTATACTGTTCAAACCAGAAGTCAAACCACCTCTGCAACATCCTATTCTATCTGAAGCTAATTTCATATTGTCAGTTGAAGAAAAGACAAAAATATATCTCCTTTTTCATCTTCTTAAGGGTTTTTCATCATTGTAATTTGTAAATTAGAGCATAATATGGTGCTATAAATTATCAACAGTAGAGTTAGAATGAAGAGTGGACTTAAGGGAACAAAGAATAAAAGAAAGGGTTTAAATAAGTAAAAAATCCAAACTATACAATTACATTATATTTGTAGCTGTTGAGAAGATTGCAAAAGAGTTCTAAAGATACCTAAGTAAGTTTGTCTTAGAAAGACTAAGAGGTGTATATTGTTTTATGTGAGAAGCTAAAAAAAAAAAAAGGAATTAAAAGCAGGTTTGAGACTACTGAGAGAACTTTGGAAGGTACTTAGAATCGCACTAAACAGGGTTGTAATAATAATCTGAGACCTAAAACTGAGGGAAAGGTTATTAGGAATTTAACTTAAACTTACAGAAAGAGCTTTTTGTTTTCTAAAACACAGAATGATACCAAATCTTCATGATATATTTAGAAAAAAAATAAATTAAACAGAAACAGATCTGGAAGCAAAAACAAGCCTTAACAGACAGAACTAACATATCTCTAAGGAAAAAAAAAAAATAAAATATCATTTTGCAAGAGCCCGCAAAGGAAGAGTGGAAGTATCAAAAAAGAAATGAAGTATAAACATACTATGTATAGTGAATACAGAAGATCCTTCATGGGAAACTGTTGAAACTGTAGCTTCATCTAATGATGAGATTGTCTTAGACACAAGTAGAACTCTTAGTATTAATAAAATGGATGCTAGGGGAAAGAATAAGAAAATGTCAAAAGTTATACTAAAGTTTTGGAAGGAAAAAAGTATTATTTTGAGCATAGTACAATTCAGATGATACAGCAAGCAAATTATTCTGTATCAAAATACTACAAGCCATTGTAGAATAAAATCATCAAAACACAATTAGGAAATTTAGAGTTTATACTTCCCAGACAGCTGGTCAGTAAGAATTAATGAAGAAATGGTTGATCATGGTGTAGTGCTCAGAATATGTAGTTTTATATAAGTACCTAGAAAACATGTATATTTGTTAAAAATATGTATTTAAGTTGCAGAAAACAACACCTTATATTCAATGCAGTTTCTGAGAAGAATAAACTGTAACCTTTCCTCTACCTTTTTTCTTTCTGTACCTTTGAAAGCAGAATTTAAGCCCTTTGAATAGAAAATCTTTAAAAAAGGACTTTGTTGTTGTTGTTCTTGAACAGCTTATTAATTAATATTTTTTTCTGTAACGAAAAAAAGGGTATTTAAAATATCAAGCCAGATGAGAGATTTTGATAGGTAAAAACTTCAGGAGTTTATGTTGTCTGATAATCATTAAACTACATAATGTGAAATACATTATACTTTTAATGTAACTATAAAACTGTAAACCTTAGATCTGAAAAAAAATCATTAAAAAGTATTCCTGTTGATTTTGAAGAGTGGTGAATGAATAAAGGTTTGTGTATGGACAGTTCTGAATAGATGCAGGTCATTATATAGTGCTTCCTAAGTCCTCTAAGCCAACCTGGCATAAGCCAGCTTCATTCCAGTAGCCAAATAAATGATATTAGCATTAGCAACTCAGCGTATTTGAGGTCACAGGCTTCAGTTGCTGCAGATTATCAGATGTTCACCCTGCTGGCATGCCAAAGCAGCCAAACACAGGACAGCCATGTCGAGAATACAATATTTTTACAGATGTAAGCCTAAGTTAACATTCCTTGCCTCTTAGCGAAGCCTGTCAGCCTGAATACAATGACAGTGTCATTAGTTTTTAGTATATTCATAGCACTACTGCTGACGATTGCTGAAGACATTTTAGTCAAATACAGTTTATGTCATTCATTCTTGCTCATAGGCAACATCAATGAGCAGCAGGCTGGTATGAAGCATCCAAACATGATAATACTTTGCATTCATTTTTCTTTCCATATCACTAACAATGCTCTAACAAGTCTTCAGAAGCATCTCACTGAGTTAAATAATATCAACCTAAAGTAAAACTGAGCAGATTAAATCAGAGGAAAGTGGTCTGAGATTTTAGAACAAATCAATGGCAGGGAAAATTAGAGCTCAGGAACTCTGAATTTGAATAAGCAGTCCCTTGGCCACATTGGAGGTGATATCTTTGTGCTCTTAAAATGATTTTATGTAATTTGCAAGAGGGGATGATGTTTTCCAAATACGTAAAAAGACAGGTCCTCCAGTAAGAATGACTTCATTTCAAAGGTCAAACACAAGGACAGAGGTAGTTTCTCAACAGAAGAGAAAGGTTATTGAATAATAATGTTGTGAATACAAAGTACTAGCTCTGTTATAATGGCAGCTATATCAGAGCAGTAGATGAGGCATGGAAAAGGGTGCTATAGAGTCTGAACAGGAGAATATTTAGTAGTTTACAAAACCAAAGAAAGAAATAGCATATACTTTTCTGAGGTGGCCCCAGGATCCACGGCAATTCAATCTCTATGTAATGAGATTTTACATGACGCAGACATATCTGCCACATGCAAGCTACTAAAAGCACGAATCTCAGCTTTCAGAGTTGCAACACATACAGAGAGAAAAGCAAATACACAAAAAAAAGCACAACACATTATGGTAGATCTGGTGCGTACAGTATTCGTTAAGTCTTCAGTGCACACTTTATGGGACCCATTCAAAGGCCTCAGATCTGATCATAGACATGGACTGCAAAGTAAAATCCATGCACTCCTGCCCTCTTAAGCATGCAGAAGAAGATTCTTGCATATTCACAAAATGCTTTCTTCTTCATGATTTTCCTGCTAGCAGAGATTTTGGCAATTGAATTTGATGAATATAACACATCTATTGTTACTCTGTTATCTTCAGTAAGTAGCAACAATAGAATCATAGAATGGTTTGCATTGGAAGGGTCTTTTAAAGGTCATCTAGTCCAACATCCTTGCAAAGAGCAAGGATGTCTTCAACTAGATCAAGTTGCTCAGTGCCTCGTTCAACCTGACCTTGAATGTTTCAAGGGATGAGGCATCTATCAGGTGATGAGAAACCTGTTCCAGTGTTTCACCAACCCCATTGTAAAAAATACCTTCCTTATATCTAGTATGAATCTACCCTCTTTAAGTTTAAAACCATTACTCCTTCTCCTATTGTTACTGTCCCCATCTTTCTTGTAAGTCCCCTTTAAGGACTGAAAAGCCACAACAAGGTCTCCCCGGAGCTTCTCTCATCCACGCTGAACAACCCCAACTCCCTCAGCCTTTCCTCATAGGAGAGACGTTGCATGCCTCTGATCATTTTTGTGACCCACCTCTGCACCTGCTCCAACAAGTCCATGTCTTTCCTGTGCTGATGACTCCAGAGCTGGACGCTGTTCTCCAGGTGGAGTCTCACAAGAGCGGAGTAGAGGGGCAGTATAGCCTCCCTTGACCTGCTGGCTATGTTTCTTTTTGTGCAACCTAGGAATAACAATAATGTTGTTATGCCTTTGATATGAAACTAGAGAATGCTTTTGACTTAGGTATTCATAAAATCATAGAATGGTTTGGGTTGAAGAGACCTTAAAGACTATTTCGTTCCAACACCCCTGTCATGGCAAGGGACACCCTCCACTAGATCAGGATGCTCAAAGACTGATTCAACCTGGCCTTGAACACTTCCAGGGATGGCGCATCCACAGTTTCTCAGGGCAACCTGTTCCAGTATCTCCCCACCCTATGAGTGAAAAATTTCTTCCTTATATCTAATCTAAGTCTACCCTCACGCAAATTAAAGCCATTACCCTTTGTCCTATCACTACATGCTCTTGCAAAAAGTCCCCCTCCAGCTTTCTTATAGGCCCTGTTTAAAGACTGGAAGGCTGCTAGAAGGTCTCCCCAGAGCCTTGTCTTCTGCAGGCTGAAAAGCCTCAACTCTCAGCCTGTCTTCAGAGGAGAGATGCTCCAGCCCTCGAATCATCCTTGTGGTCCTCCTCTAGACTCACTCAAACAGCTTCATGTCCTTCTTATGTTGGGGACTCCAGAGCTGAATGCAGTACTGCAGGTGGGGTCTCATGAGAGTAAAGTAGAGGGGCAGAATCACCTCCCTTGACATGCTGGCCACGCTTCCTGGGCTGCATCCAGCTGACTTTCTTGGCTGCAAGCACACATTGCTGGCTCATGTTGAGCTTCTCATCAACCAACATGTCCAGGTCATTCTCCTCAGGGCTGCTCTCAATCCATTCTCCACGCAGCCTGTACTTGTGCTTGGGATTGCCCCGACCTGTGTACAGGACCTTGCACTTGGCCTTGTTGAATTTCATGACGTTTGCACAGGCCCACCTCTCAAGCCTGTCAAGGTCCCTCTGGATGGCATCTCTTCCCTCCAGCATGTCGACCACACTACACAACATGGTGTCATCTGCAGACTTGCTGAGGGTGCACTTGATCCCACTGTCCATGTCACCAATAAGTATGTTTAGTAGCAGTACTGATCCCAATACTGTCCCCAGTCGTCACTGGTCTCCACTTGGACATTGATAAGATTCATGTTAATAGCAAGCTCTATTGTCTTTAAAAATTTCTTTTACTTCATTATTAAAACACAAGTCAGTGAACCTGTATTTGAAATCCTGATTGAACTACATACACATTGTTAGTTAGTAGCCTTTTCTCACTAAATGTTCAGCAGAAAGTCTGAATACAGTGGGTGAAGTCACCCTGGACATTGGTAAAAGACAAAAAATAAATCCCCAATAGATTCTTTTGGACTCCAAGTGTTCAAGCAAAATTAATTAAGGTTGAGCTGCATAAGCTGGTCATAGAAAGGCACCCAAAATCACAAATACTTGGAAAAATACTTTCTCACACAGAATATATCTCCTGTTAAATTATGTATCTCACATTAAAAGGATAAATACTTCTTTTTAAAATATTGTCAAGGTAAGCCAGAAGGCAGTTTTCAAAAGTAATTGACAGATAAATAACTCTAAATCTGGAAAAAAATATATTCGCTTTTAAATTTTTTGCATTTGCTACTCGTGCTAATTTGTTCGTTATTTTATCTATTTGACTTTTTGATTTGTCTCTGATATCTTTTTCTTTATTAATTAAATGTTCTCCTTCACATAGCTTCTTTACCGTATTCTCAGTAAACTCAATTCTGTCTCAGCTCAACCACAAACCAAATATATTAATTTGTATTTAAGAAAAACAAGTAGTTGATTCAGAATATGTCAAAAAAGTAAAGAGATTTTTTCCACTTGGATCAGTTCTAAAATGTATTCATTCATTATGCATACTATAAATATAAAAGTGGAACCCAGCAGTAATAAGGACAGAATTAAATTGCAGGGTGCCATGTGTAGTTCTTTTTATAGCTGCATTCATATTGATTACATGTAATTTTTATAGCAGACCTCTTTTAACCCTATAGGTGAAGATGGCAATTAGATGTCTGCAATTTTTCTTTATGTTGCTTCAAGATATCCAGGATATCATCGGTTTTTATATAATTCTTTCCGTTCTTTTACCCTTTTAACCTTCAGATTAAATACTAACCATTTGTGATTAGTTCTTTTTCTTTTTTTCCCCAAGAACTATAGAAGTTAAAAAGTGCATGTGAACTTGATTTTTTTTTCCCCTAGTAGTTTACAGTATACATAAAAAAGTGGACATATGAATGCTAGTTAAAAAATAAATAAATAAATAGTAGTCAATGGCTGCTAAAAGATTTTATGGTTGCCCCTAAATGATGCAGAACCAGCAGCACAACATCACTATTCTTAGATAACCTCATTAGAAAACTTCACACCTTGTTCATGATGAGGACAGAGCCAGAACAGAATCACCTCTACTTGCACATACTCTATTTGTAGCTGAGCTGGCAAACTTCACAGAATCTGTATGTCTTGTGTCCTCATTGGAATAAATCACTACAAATATTTTTCATTGTCACTTCTGTTGATCAACTTTTTTATTTTCAGCTCAAGTGTTGGCTCTCATCTTAGAGACTCTTGAGATCCCCTGCATCATAACCCCATCTATGACCTCCAGTGTTTTTCTGAGGCTACGTAAGTCATAAAGTGGAGCCACAAAAAGATGTCTATGGAGCGAAAGGTAACTCATTTTATAAGAGATCCATATAATGGAATCATTTCCACTTTAGCTGGAAGATCATGTGCGTGTTTGTGTGTGTGCCTATGCTCTGCAAGACTTTTGACGCTGATTCTTTATGTCTACACTATCTAAATGACAAAAATATAAATTAAAAGCTTGTTCAGTCTGAACCTCCCCTGATGCAGCTTCATCCCATTTCCTCGTGTTCTGTCACTGGTCACCAGAGAGACGAGATCAGCACTTCTCCCTCCTCTGCCTCCCTTCAGGAAGTTATAGACTGTAATGAGGTCACTCCTCATCCTTCTCTAGGATGAACAAACTAAGTGACCTCAGCAGCTCCTCATAAGTCTTGCCCTCAAAGCCTTTCACCATCTTGGTTACCCTCATCTGGACACACTCTAGTATTTCGATGTCCGTATGATGAGATGCCCAAAACTGCACACAGTACTCAAGGAGGGGCCACACCAGTGCAGTGCAGAGTGGGACAGTCACCTCTCTTGACTGTCTAGCTATGCTGTGCTTGATGCACTCCAGGACATGACTGGTCCTTTTGGCTGCCAAGGAACACTGTTGACTCATATTCAACTTGTCATCAACCCAAACTCCCAGATCTCTTACTGCGGGTCTGGTCTCCGACCACTCCTCGAATTTTTACATAATCAGGATTATCCTGTCTCAGGAGAAGGATCCAGCACTTGCTGTTCCTAGAATCATAGAATTATAGAATTATAGAATCATAGAATGGTTAGAATTGGAAGGGACTCCAAAGATCATCTAGTTCCAACTCCCCTGCCATGGGCAGGGACACCCTTCACTACACCAGGTTGCTCAATGTCTCATCCAACCTGGCCTTGAACACTTCCAGGGATGGGGCATCCATAACATCTCTGGGCAATCTCTTCCAGTGCCTCACCACCCTCAATGTAAAAAATTTCTTCCTTACATCTAATCTAACTCTGCCCTATTTCAGTTTAAAGCTATTCCCCCTTGGCTTCTCACTTCATGCTCATCGCCAGAATTTTGGCTTTTTTGACAATCAGGTGGGCCACACGGCACCAGGCTTACTGGCACCAGATGGGACTTGTCTTTCTCAAAGGGGATCAAAGGTCTTAGCACAACAGCTAGTGGGGCTCGTTGACTGGGCTTTAAACTAGATTCGAAGGGGGAAGGGGATAATACCAAGCTTGATCAAGATATGCTGGAAGCACCTGAAGAGCAGCAGAAATGAATTCCAGCCAGGAAGTCAGATTCATCTGGGTTCCAACTTAAATGCCTTTACGCTAATGTGTGCAGAATGGGGAAAAAGCAAGAGGAGTTAGAGGTGCGTGTGTGCCTGCAGGAATATGATCTTATTGGCATCATGGAGACATGGTGGGATGAATCCTTTGACTGGAGTGTCAGAATAGAGGATACAAGCTCTTTAGGAAGGATAGGCGGGGGAGAAGAGGAGGAGGGGTTACCCTCTATGTCAAAGAGCAGATGGAGTCCATGGAGCTGTACCTGGGGACGGATGAGGTCCCAACTGAGAGCTTATGGGTCAGGATTAAACCAAGGGCAGACACAGCTGATGTTATAGTGGGGGTCTGCTACAGGCCATCTGACCAGGAAGACTGAGTGGATGAGGCCCTCTACAGACAGATAGGAGCAGCCTCACGTTCACAACCTCTGGTCCTCATGGGAGACTTCAACCACCCCGATATCGGTTGGAGGGACAACACAGCAGGGCATAGGTAATCCAGGAGGTTCCTGGAATGCATGGATGATCGCTTCCTTCTCCAAGTGGTAGAGGAACCAACGAGGATAGGTGCTTTGCTGGCCTTGTTCTCACCAATGAAGAGGGGCTAGTGGGAAATGTGATGCTCAAGGACAGCCTTGGCTACAGTGACCATGAAATGATGGAGTTCAAGATTCTTAGGGAGGCAAGGAGGGTGCTCAGCAAGCTCACTACCCTGGATTTCAGGAAAGCAGACTTCGGCCACTTCAGGGATCTCCTTGGTAGAGTATAATGGGATGAAGCCCCGGAGGGAAGAGGGCCCCAAGAAAGCTGGTTAATATTCAAGGATCACCTCCTCCAAGCTCAGAAGTGGTGCATCCCGTCAAAGAGGAAGTCAGGTAGGAACACCAAGAGGCCTGCATGGATGAACAGGGAGCTCCTGGACCAACTAGGACACAAAAAGAAGGCCTACAGAACTGGAAGAGTGATGAACTGGAGGAGTGATGCAATAAGGCAAATGATGTCCTCCTTTCTCATTAAAACGAAAGCCAAGCAGGGAGACTTCCCTGAAGATGAAATTGAGACCTAATATCCAGTACTCTAAATGACAGGTATACCTGTAGTTTTGTAAGAAGTTCCTCTGTAAAAAGACTGTTATTTTTTTTTTGAATAACTGTGCCTTTACACACTTTGTTTCCCAGAGTCTTACATGAAGTACTGAGAAGGTCTTATTATGGATAGGCAGCTGGAAGCAGACAAGAAAAACAGTGGGTCGCATTCAGTACTGCAGTGCATGAAGTCATCTGATTTGGTCACACATTAACAGGAGAACAAACAAACAAACAAACAAAATATTCAAAGATACGTAGGAGTTGATTAAATAAATGCATTATCGAGGTACTGTGAACCATAACAGATGTGTTAATATATTGTATGTATTTTCCTGCTAGCAAGTTTGTGCTAATGGTGCATCTATTCTGAACTGAGTGTTATTTTCTGTTTTACAGTACTTCAATAAAAGATTGTGCAAGGCCCTTCTGATGGGAAATGAGCAGTAAACAAGTACAGTCCATAGGTTAGTAGACAGAGAACTGAAAACATGAACAAATTCTTAAATGTAGATGTCAGGAATTTAAAAAATAAGTAAATAAAGTAAAAAGCCTCCAAGTGGAAGGTAAAAAGGACTAAATCAATAACAAGACATAGACACATACACAGAACAAGACAATATTAAATAAATTAGCAAACTGAATTCACCAGAGACAAACCTAATTATAGACTAAGTACAACCCAAAACACCTGCATATGAAAGTAAATTTCACAAATCATTTCTATGGGGCAAAATTTAGGGTCATGTTCTGAGGCCATGTTTAGAGGCAACTTCTCTTCCTACAACTTCACCCTTATACTCGTTTCATTGTTTTTTCCTTGGCTCTTCTAGCCTTGCAGTTAACTGTGATATAAGACGAAATAAATGCTTTTGTCTCTGTATGTCCTATTATTGCTTCTTCCCTTGAAGGGAACAGCCATCAGAATTAACTTTTTCAGGAGTTACTGGGAGAATAAAGTCTGCAAAAAGCCACTCATCATTTTTGCTGATACAGAATGTAAGGAATATGCACTAAAAGCACTAAAATCAGTGTAACTGCTGTTGGCAAGTCAGCCAAATCTGAATATGGGCTCATAACTGTCCTCTAACTAGTCTTAGCAAGTGGATCAAAGAATGTATAGGCCTATGTAAAAATCTGCCTACTACTCCTCAAAAGATCTACTTCAAGATAACTTGTTGCAGGAACTCCTTCCGTCTCATGGTTTTTTTTTTTCTGGTGTCTCAGCTTTGACTGAGACAGAGTTGTTTGGTTTTTTTTTTAGCAGTTAGAAGAGCTCTGTGGTTTGGTTTTAGTCTGGGATTTATTACGAGAAGAACGTTGATAGCGCACTGATGTTTAAAGTTGCTGCTGAGACCTCGAAGACTTTTCATCTTCCCGTGTTTTTGCCAGTGTGCAGGAGCACAACAGGCTGGGAGGGAGCATGGCTGGGACAAAGGGTCCAGAACTCCCCTTATGATTTGAAATTAGACTTTGGGTTGAGGGCCAAATTTGCCAAAGGAATATTCCATATCATGCAACGTCATGCACAGTAGATAGATGAGGGTTGACTGGAAAGAAGGTCTCTTGTTCTTCCAAGGACTCTCAGTCTCAGATTCTCAGAATACTGTCTCTCTTTTCCCCTTTTTGGGTCTCTTGCTCATCCAGGATTGCAGTGTCAATCTGTTTTGGGATCACTTGCAGGGATGGGATAGGCCTTGGTCAGCAGGTGATGAGGAATTACACTGTGCATCCCTTGTTTGTATATGTTATTATCATTATACATATGTGTATTCATATATTATCATTATTACTTTTAATTTGATACTATTGTTATTATTAAATTGTTCTTCTCTCAATCCACAAGTCTCTTTCCCTTTTCTCCTTTAATTCTCTTTCAGTCCCTAAGGGTGGGGGAGGGTGAGCAAGTGGCTGTGTGACGTTAGTTGCTGGCTGAGCTAAACCACACCACCCAGAATTATAGTTAGCATACGTTGTCCTGCAAAGCCTCTTTCTTACATTAAAGTCCCTTGGCAACTTTTGTGACGGTCTGACTTCTATTCCTCCACAACTTTTGGAATTTTTAATTTCTACCATGTCATCCAATATGCCTTTTTTAATCTGCCATACAGTGTTTAGGTTTCCAGATCTGATGCACAAATATCTTGACAGGGAAGGACATGAAATGTGCTCCCATTGCTCCAAGTTATTGCTACAGTGCAAGGACACTCACTCCAAATCTCTCATCGTATTTTGAAATGACATATCAGCTCATGCTCGGTGATAACCGTACAAAGCAGTAAAAGAGGATTTTTTTTCTTTTTTTTTTTTTTTTCAGGGGACACACATTAAGTTAATTAGCTGCATTAAGATATTGCCTGTGAAATGTAAACTAATACAAATGTCTGATATTAAGAATAATGCAACAGATCAAGAAACTTTACAATAACAGGAAAAAATCCCTGACATGGCTTAGCTACGTCTGTTAAAACATGTAGAAGTTGAAACTCTCCTGAATTCACAGCCTTTGGCCTTTCATCAGCAACTTTCTCTGCATATTTTCTGGAAGAATACTAAAACGGTTCTGGACTTCTAACACATCCTTGACTATGGGGCTGTGCCTTACTCTTGGAAAATTTTCATAGCTTGAATTTGATCTCACCAGTTGGATATGGTAGTCAAAAGAAACTGGCTTAACTGTTTTTTGGCAATAATCAGGACACAATGAAAATATGTATTCAGACTTGGAAGTGCTTTGGAGTCCAGTAATATAGATTATGACATCATCTCAGTGGAAAGAGAACCTGAAAAGGCTTTGGAATTCTATAGTTTGGAAATATATGCTGAACTCTCTTTGTCTGCTCCAAGATGGTCATCTCCCTGTGGCCACTCTGATTAATAAAGTCTGAAGAGTGGGCTTGTGGAGGCAGCAGTGAATGTTTCATTGGATACCCTAATATCTCAAAATTTTTAGAATGGTTGCCTTTATGGTAAGTGGAATTAAAATTACCTTTCTTATGCTTAACTTCAATCTGATATTGAAGCATCATGCTATATGTCTGTGAAGTAATGCTATGAATATGCATGAAGTTTTAAGCTAGTGTTGGCATTGTGACTCTTTACATATTTTACTATCTTAATGTTACTAAGTGTTCCTTAGACAAACTGGGAACTTCATCTGCTTGAATGTGTGAGGTAAATAATGGATGGTAAATTATAAAATCATTGGATCATTTAGATTGGAAAAGACCTTGAAGATCATCACGTCCAACCATTAACCTAACACTACCAAGTTCACCATTAAACCACTAAACCATGACCATTAAACTATGACATGGTTTAATGGTGCATTTTTAAGCACAATGTCTACACGTCTTTTAAATACCTCCAGGGATTATGACTCAACCACTTCCCTGGGCAGCCTGTTCTAATATTTGACAACCCTTTCGGGGAAGAAATATTTCCTCATATAAAATCTAAACCTCCCTTGGTGCAACTTTAGGACATTTCCTCTTTTCCTACCACTTGTTTTTTGGGAGATGAGACCAATACCCACCTCTCTACCACCACATTTCAAGTAGCTGTAGAGGGCAATAAGGTCTCCCTTCTGCCACCTTTTCTCCAGGCTAAACAATCCCAGTTCCCTCAGCTTCTTCTCATAAGACTTGTGCTCCAGACTCTTCACCAGCTTTGTTGCTTTTCTTTGGACACTCTCCAGCACCTCAATGTTTTGCTTGTAGTGAGGGGCCCAAAACTGCACACGGTATTTGAGATGCGGTCTCACCAGTGCCAAGTACAGGGGGACAATCACTTCCCTAGTCCTGGTGGTCAGACTATTTCTGATACAAGCCAGGATGCTGTTGGCCTTCTTGGTCACCTGGGCACACTGCTGGCTCACATTCAGCTGGCTGTTGATGAACACCCCCAGGTTCTTTTCCACTGAGCAGCTTTCCAGCCATTCTTCCCCAAGCCTGTAAAGTTGCATGGGATTGTTGTAACCCAAGTGCAGGACCCAACACTTAGCTTTGTTGAACCTCATACAATTGGCCTCAGCCCATCAATCCAGCCTGTCCAGATACCTCTGTAGAGTCTTTCTACCCTCAAGCAGATCAACACTCCCGCCCAAATTGGTGTCATCTGCAAACTTAATGAGGGTGCACTCGATTCCCTCATACAGACCATTGATAAAGACATTAAACAGAATTGTCCAAATACTGAACTGTGGAGAACACCACTTGTGACTGGCTACTAACTGGATTTAACTTCATTCACTACAACTCTTTGGGCCTGGCCACACAGCTGTTTTTTTTATCCAGCAAAGAGTACGTTCATCCAAGCCATGAGCAGCCAGTTTCTCCAGGAAGATGTTGTGGGAAATGGTGTCAAAGGCTTTACTAACGTCCAGGTGACAGTCTCAAGACAGCGAAAAACATATGGGATCGTATAAGAGTAATTGCTTTACATATACAGCCTTATAGTCTTGACGCCCAGGGCCATTCTTGGAATCTCAAAATCCAGAAAACTTTGTGGCTCCTGAAATCTCAAGATCTCTGAGACATCTGACAAGGCATTCCAGCTGGCACAAAATGGATTTGGGGTTTCTTAAACCTCCAATGCACCCAGAGTCTTCTTTTTCTGAGCTGGCAAAATAAACAAGGATATCTGGAGTGCTGTGGCTCTCAGAACCCCAGAGACATCATGCTTGTTTTGAAAATGAAACTGAGGTTTTCATTAGAACTGATTTTTCAGGGCATTCAGGTTCTTGACTTCTTTCCATAAATGACTGCATTATCAGATCTTTGACTGTAGAGTCTGCTGGCCCTGAACTTAACTGCCTGAACTATCTTGTGCTGGAGTTGCCACAGTATGACAACTATGAAATCTCAGGTTCTGTATCATGAAACCTGCTTGCAGCAATATCCTGTGTGTCATAAAAACACATTATAGTTAACATAAGAAAGCTGAAAGTACTGTTCCTCATCACTGTCGAGAGGAAGCAGATAACTCTTTCATTGTAAGGTTGTTTGAGTAAAGTTAGTCATGTTTCAGCATTTTTTGTTGCTATGGAAAGAGATGCTTATAAATAGATAATTCACATGGTAGTTTTATACTCAGACTAATCCCTCCTGATTTTCTAATGAAAGCCAAATGAGCCTTCATAAAGAGTTTAAAAAGCTTTATTTCCTGTCAATTATAATATTCGTACATACTTTTTAAACAAAATTTACCGTTTTGCACACAAAATATAAAATACAATTTAATTTAATACTATGCCCACAGTAATAGAAAGTTAATATCAGGAGCATCTGATATCTCTGCACCAGGAGCACCTACAGAAAGTTTTGTTTAGCATGCCTTCCCCCTATTCCTAATGTAATACTCTTTTTAACTTACAATTCCCATGTAAACAAAATTAGATAATATGCTGGAAAAGCTTAATATTCCGGTCAGAAAATAGTTCCAAATTTTACAACACATTTGTGAAACTTTCAAATGGTCTACAGCCTTGGAAGGTCTGTGATGACAGCCTCAGAGTCAGGATCATGTGCCTTTCTGTCCCAGAGATGCCAGTTATTCATAAGGTTACAAAAATCAAAGCAAACTTTGCCTCTAATCTTGCATAAGAAGTTTCCTGTCAAATGAGTTGCCTTTCTGAGGTAGAATGCTCTATAAAAAAGGAACGGATGAGTAGGATGTCATGCTAAAACTAAGTTAAGAAGTATATGCAAGAGCTAGAAAAAATTTCAGAAAGACAATCCCAATCTAATGGTTGTCACATCTGATTTTTTTTTCTTACACTTTCAGTGAATTACATAGACCATCCTAGAATTCAGTTGCTGGTTAGACACAAGCAGTACAGGATAAGTTGTTCAAAGTACTTTTTCTAACTTCTCTTGTGAAAGTAACTTCAAAGCTACTCTTCTGGCTGTACTGATTTAAGAGTTTTCTCAAATTGACTTTTTCCCTACTGTGTTACTGGGTGCAAAATGTACTTTACTGAATTGAACGTATTCTAAAAAATTTATCCTTTCACATTGAAAAACTTGCTTTAAAAAAGTGAACAAAATAAAACAATGTAAGGGTAAGATTTCAGAAGACCAGACTGGTCTGCTCATCATTTGTAGGAGGTATTTAAGCATATGGCAAAGGTAAGGCATGAAGTCTAGGTTTTGCCATTACTTTAATTCATATTTTACAACTCTGCTTGACATGTTTGAAATTTTGGTGGTTGTTACTTCTTTTACCCCTTTCTTCCTAATTCACTTACAAAATTTCTGTGTTTAAATCAATAAAGTCTCTAGACCTTTCATTTCCTAATTCTTTCTTTCTTTAGTCAATATCATCTTTGTCTTCCCTTTGTCAATGTTTGCCTTTTTTGATGAACTAATGATATTAATTTTATTTTTTCCAATTGCTGCTGGAATTGTTTCACAGATAGCAAGGCTGTTGAATGGAATTTTTTGACCTGAACTTTGGCTTTTGTCATTTTACAGAGCAAAAATAAAGCAATGATTTTCATCTTTTATCTTAACATTGAAAGATATTTGGTATATGTTTTAAGTTAGAAGTTACCTTATTGATCTCTCTGAATACACAGATTTCTACGTATTTTTCCACAGTACAGTGCAATCATTGAAAGACCAAGCATGTGTTCAGCAAAAAGAGTGAATTTCTAACTTTTTTTCTCCTGTCACAGTCTGATAAATGTATACACGTTAAACTACAACTTTTCTTGCTACCTTTTGCCTTCCAGTCTAATCCACTCAGAGAATATCTGAGTAATAATTTTTTATCATTTGGAATATATTAATTTATCAATAAAATATTGACAGTGTTTTATGAAAAAGGTAACATTTTTGTGCAGGGATATTTGTTTATTTATTTATTAAGTAATGTATTCATTCTCACTGAAAATAGCAAATGTTATAGCAGGTTTGTAACCATCCAGACTCATTCCTGTTTCCATCAAATCTCTTTTGTAAGTGGAAATGAACCCACAGGTATTTCCTTTGTATATTTCTTTGTTCTTTTGTCACAAAACATATCCATAACATCTTCAAAAACAGAGTTTTGTTGCTATGTATCAAGTGTTTCACGGGCCTCAGCGATTTAAAATCACAGTTATGTACTGAACTGAAGGAACATGTGATTGGGACTTCTGCTATCCTACTCACTAACTACACCTGTAAGAGAGATGGGAGAGTAACAAAAAGACTTTTGGGATGGAGAATGGGGGAGAAAAGAGTGAAATGAAATTAGAAGAATCATCTGGAAAAAGTCTCCTTTATCTACTCTCAGAAAGATTCCTGGATAAAGATGAAAAGTGGGAATTATATATTCAGTTTTGCCTCTCCTAGGTATCTACCCAGTATTAATATTAACAAGGCATGAACTGGAATACGTAAAGTAATTTGAACTTCTACTGATTTCAGAAAGAATTGTGGCTGCTCATCTCTTTCAAATGAATCCTTTGCACCTCCACTGTTTAACGTTAATTTTATTAAAATAGTTTATTTTTATTGTATTAGTCTTTATTCAACATTAAATTAATATGTTAATCTATATAATTTTGTGATTATATAGCATGTTTCTTCCTTTGAATACTAACTCAGAAACTTTAAATTTTAACTTTAATATGCGTGTTGACATGCACAACGAGCAACTCTTAATTGCTAATCCGACACTAATCAAAGGTGAATTTGACCAGAATTTTGAAATACTTTGGGGACAAGATTTAAATTGGTTAGTCTTCATAAGGGAGGAAAAATTTGTCTCTTGCATTATCTTCTATCTTTTACTTTAGTTTATGATAAAAGACACGGTAGCATGTAAGTCTTAAAAGTATTTCACTAAATTTTTTTTTCCAAGTTTAACTTTTGTGATCTACAATTCTTCAGGTTTGAAAAGGGACACACTGATAAGGGGAACAACTAGAAATCGCTTGATGTTCACAGGTCATGGTTCTCATGGTGGCCTTTATCATCCTGATATCTGCTGGAAAGACAACATAGCAAGGCTCAAGTAATCAGTAATCTGGATCTGATGCTTACAAACAACGAAGAACTTACCATGGATGTGAAAGTTGGAGCTGCCTTGGCTGCAGTGACCATGAAATGGTGGAGTTCAGGATCCTAAGAGGAGGAAATGGGACAAAAGGCAGGACCATAACCCTGGCGTTTAGGAGAGGATACGTTAACGTCTTTAGCGATTTGATTGGAAGAATCACATGCAATATGTCCCTAGAGAGAAGAGGGGTCTAGGAGAGCTGACTGATACTCAAAAATTACCTTTTCTAAGCTCAAGAAAGGCTCATCCATCAAACAGGAAGTCACACAAAGGTTGTAGGAAGCCTGCATGGATCAACTAGGAGCTCCTGACTGAATTAAGACATAAAAAGGAAATGTTCAAGAGGCAGAAGCAGAGGCAAGAGGCCCAAGAAGGGTATGGAGTTGCTGTTCAACACGTGGAGTTCCATGGAATTCAGTCATGCAATTAAGAGATTAGAAAAGCCAAGGCCTACCTGAAGCTGAATCTGCAACGAATGTGAAATACAACAAGAAGGGATTCTACAGGTAAATAAACATTAATGAGAAGACTAGGGAAAATGTGGACCTTAGCAGGGGACCTAATGACAAAGGACGTGGAAAATGCTGAGGTACTCAATGCCTTTTTTTCCTCAGTCTTTGCCAGTAAATTGACCTTTAGGAATCCCAGATTATTGACAATAGAGGGCAAGTCCAGAATGAGAAAGACTCTTCACGAAACAAGACCATGTTAAGGAGCACTTAAAAAAATGGATATACAAAAGTCCATGCAGCCTGATGGATTCTGAGGGATCTGGCTGATGTAATTGCAAGGCCTCTCTTATTTTTGAAAAGTTATTGTGATTGAGGGAGGTTCTTGAAGACCAGAAGAAAGCAAATGGCACTCTCAAGAAAGGCAGGAAAGAGGACCTGGAGGACCCTGTCAGCTTCCCCTCAGTCCCTGAGACGATGATTGAGCAACTGATTCTGGAAACCATTTCCAGACAAGAAAATGGTTGAGAATAATCAGTATGGACTTATGAGGGGGAAATCATTCTTCATCAACCTGATAGCATTCTACAATGAGATGACTAGCTTCATGAATGAGACAAGAGCAATGGACGTTGTAAGGGTTTTGACAGTGTCTTCCATAACATTGTAAGAGACAAGTTGACAAAGTACAAATTAGGTAAGTGGGCAGTGAGGTAGATCAAAAAAGGGCTAAATGAGACCCCAGAGAGTTGCAGTCAGTGGAAAAAAGTCCAGTTGGAGGCCTGTCACTAGTGCAGTACTGTATGGGTGCCAATACTGTTCAACCTATTCACTAATGACCTGGGTGCTGGGGCAGAGTATACCTTCAGCACGTTCTCAGATGATACAGATCTGGGAGGAATGACTTGTAAGCAAGATGGTTATACATGACAGGCTGGAGAATTGATCTGACAGGAATCTCATAAAGTTCAGCAAAAGAATATACAAAGTCCTGCACCAGTGCAGGAATAACCCCAGGCACCAATACACACTAGGGGTCAACTAGCTGGAATACACCACTACAGAGAAAGACCCTGGGGTCCTAGTCCCCAACACAAGCTGACCATAAGCCAACAATGTGATCTTGTGTCAAAGCAGGTCAACAACCTCCTGGGTTACATCAAGAAAACCATTGCCAGCAGGTTGAGTGAGGTGATATTTCCCTGGTGAGACACATCTGAACTGCTGGACCTAGTTCTGGGCTCCCCAATACACAAGAGATATGGACATACTGGTGAAGGGCCACAAAGATGATTAAGGGTCTGGAGCATCTGTTATACAAAGAGAGACTGATTGCTTGGACTATTCAACCTGAAGAAGGGAAGGAAGGTATAAAGACGCTTAGCAGTATTTATAACAGGTAGAAGAGAACAAAGAAGATGGAGACAGACACCTCTCAGTTGTACCCAGTAAAATGACAAGACATCACGAGCATAAACTTAAATATAAGGAATTCCATCTGAACACAAGAAAACACATTTTTATTGTGAGAGTGCTCAAACACTAGATCAGATTGCCAGAAAGGTTGCACAATCTCCATCTAGGGAGACATTCAAGACCCTACTGCAAACAGTCCCGGGCAACCTGCTCTAGCTGATGCTACTTTAGCAAGGCATTTGGACTAGATAATCTGAAGAGCCCCTTCCAACCTCAACCATTCTGTAGTTGTGTAATTTTAACCATTTTATTCAAAACAATATGAGTTTCACACCACATAGTAGCAAGATTTCTAGTGTTAGTATTCCCAACAGCAGCTTTTGGGAACCAATTTCACAGTGATTGTTGATATGTTTTTTTCCCTCCCCTTTACTTTATAAATAGTTCTTGTCCAGTTCCCTTCGACTAACAGTGTCAGTTCGTTTTAAATTCCAGTGAAGCATGCCTTCAGGTTCAGTTGCTGTTTAACAGTAGTCTGGCTCTACGATGAAATACCAGTAAAATAAGTGCCCTCTCAAATAAGTCTGTCATATAGATAGCACACACAATAGGTTATTTGGTCTGTTATTATCCTTTCTAGGAAAAGGAATGAATAGTAAGACAGGATAATACATTTCATTCATTAACTTTTGGGAAATTAGGTTGTTTTCAAAGATCTAACATATCCAAATGCCTCTTAATTGTTTTTCAAATGCTGTTAGTGAGTTTACAAACTGTCAAACGAAGAGAACATTCTGCAGGAAGCAAGCCCTGTCTCTTGTGAAATCTGTCAGCCACTGAATTATAAATAGCTAAAGTACTTGCTATGCTTTTGTGTAGTATAGGTTATCCAAGTTTTGAGTTTGTTCAGTGGCATAGTGAAGGAGTATAGATTATAGACTAAAAGCCAGGAAGGGAGAAAGAGTTTTTGGCAGGAGAGGCAGATCATACAGCACACAGTATATAGGAAACTGTTAAAGACCTAAAAGAAACTGTGGGCATAAAGTCTAAGGCTTACACAGAAGCAGCAAAAAATGGTACTGTTTTCTTCCAATAATGAAGTAGCAACTTCACTACCAGATTAAGATTTATTTAGTCATCCTCCAGTTTTCTTAATTTATAAATGGCTTTGAAGAATAATTTGGTAAATATATTTGAGTAGCACCATTCACCCTGGCTGATCTGCATAGCTTCCTGTTTTCCATATATTCTGACATCCATTATTTATTAATTAATACAGCCCACTATTACAAAGCATGCCATACTTCGTGTTTAAACCATTTTTTCTCTTTTTTTTCACATATAAAAAGATCTCAGAGTTTTAAACATTGCTGTTTCACTAATTTACTTGTCACCTTTGTAATGTCTACTTTTACTATTGTACAGATATTGTGTTCATTATTAGATATTAGAAATCTATTACTGTTACTGAGATAGTAACTCATTACCACTCATTTTACCTCTGTTATATCTTAATATCTTTTGACCCTGAAAGATCTCTATGTGCACTTAATTTTTTGATATATCCAGTACAGAGTGGGTTTTTGTTTGATTGGTTTGTTGGTTTTAATAGGCAGGACTTGAAGCAACATTTGCTGAAGTGATATAGCTTGCTACATGTTCATTAGTAGACTCTACTGTCCTGACATAGCTGATGGCATTATGCTCCATGTAGAAAAGGACAACAATTCACTAATGTATTCCCTCTGCAGTTCATTACTAGACCTGAAAGTTTGAATCAATATCAAAAAGCCTTCTTTAAAACTAGAACATTTTGACATACTTTTTTTTTTTTTTTTTCCTAAAGCAATTATTATCATACTTTGAACTCCTGGAGATGTAATCCTTACCTGAGACTCATTGGAAGTCAAAGGAAAGAATCCATTGATTTCAGCTGACCCACTGTGAGAAAAGCACTATAACTATTCAAAAAACAATTTTGACCCTGTTTGTCCATAAAAACCACAACTGACTGGAGTTAGTAAATATGTATTACTCAAGCTGAATATATTTACATACGTACATATATACAGAATACAAATATAGCAACACACACATATGTATATTCACCTACGCATATCATATCTCTCAGATTTAGAAACCACTATGACAATAGTCTGATTCATTTGTCTCCTTCTAAATATTAAAATAAAATTTTACTAGACTGACTTTTATGAGGAGCACACCTTAAAAGTTACTGCCACTACTTATCAGTTCATATACTCAACTGTTAGTCCTTAAAACTTATATGCCAAATCAACTGCATATACAATACCATGGAGATGGTGCCATATAGTTAGCACTGAGGGCTGTTTGCAGGATAACCAATAACTTGGTTATTCTTAGCTGCTAAGGTCAAAGTTATCAGGCCTGAGAACAAGGAAAGTTGAACTGAAGCAGAAGTATTATTTTTACCTAGATTCCCTCACTCAAGACTAGTCTTTTCATGCTGTTTGCTTCCCTTACAAGATAGGGAATCTCATCTGTGCCCACTGCTGCTTATCTTGGTTTTCATTTTCCTTTCATCTTTCTCACACATTTATCAGGATTTCTTTCTTATTTGCAGTCCTTTATGCTAAGCTTAATTTTTTGTTCTTTGTCTGGCGTATCTCTTACTTGCAAGTTTGCACTCTTTGCAAGTTTTTCTGTGCTTCCTTCAGATGACTGCACGCTTGTTTATCCCTTGTTGGTCACATAATTCACATGCATGTGTAAAACATGCATATATATACATTTTATTTGGGAGCGTTACAAAATATTTATATATCACTTGTTGGTTATCACCAACATTTTGATGGGAGGCTTCTCACGGATGCCAGGAGGTTTGGTAGGGGCATCTTTTGCAATACTCAAGACATTCAGGAAAAGCTTAATCTTTCTGGTCAATGTACTTTCTAAAATCACAGCCTTTGGTCAGAGCATTGTTAAAATCTCATTTTTAACAACTCACTTAAAGACTTGTTTACGTTAAATTGTGACTGATTTTGTGTAATTTGACTATCAAATGATGTTTCTTTTAATAATTTAGGAAAGATTCCAAATCTGTCCCAAAGTGCAAGAATTTAATCTATTTGTTGTACTTTCTCAGTTTCAAAGCTTTTTGGTTTATGTCTTTGTAATTAATAGTTTACTAATGTTAAAAAATATATATTGCTAATATCAAGTAGCTACTAAGCACTTGTTCTCACTGTATTCATGTTTCGGGCTCATAGGCCCTTCATATGCCTTATAGAATCATAGAATGGTTAGGGCTGGAAGGGACCTTCAAAGGTCATCTAGTCCAACCCCCCTGCAAGGAACAGGGATATCTCCAACTAGATCAGGTTGCTCAGGGCCTCATCCAACCGGGCCTTGAACGTCTCCAGGGATGGAGCATCCACCACCTCTCTGGGCAACCTGTTCCAGTGTTCTACAACTCTCATGGTAAAAAATTTTTTCCTAATATCCAACCTGAATCTACCTCCCTCTATTTTAAAACCATTACCCCTTGTCCTATCACAACTGGCCCTCCTGAACAGCCTCTCCCATCTTTCTTGTAGGCCCCCTTGAGGTACTGGAAGACCGCTATAAGGTCACCCCGGAGCCTCCTCTTCTCCAGGCTGAACAGCCCCAACTCTTTCAGCCTGTCCTCATAGGAAAGGTGCTCCAGCCCTCTTATCATCTTCGTGGCCCTCCTCTGGACCCTCTCCAACTGGTCCATGTCCTTCTTATGTTGGGGACTCCAGAACTGGACGCAATACTCCAAGTGAGGTCTCACGAGGGCAGAGTATAGGGGGAGAATCACCTCCCTCGATTTGCTGGCTATGCTCCTCTTGATGCAGCCCAGGATGCAGTTGGCCTTCTGGGCCGCAAGAGCACATTGCCTGCTCATATTGAGCTTCTCGTCCACCAGTACTCCCAAGTCCTTCTCCTCAGGGTTGCTCTCGATCCATTCTCCGCCCAGTCTGTATTTGTGCCTGGGATTGCCACGACCCAGACGTAGGACCTTGCATTTGGCCTGGTTGAACTTCATGAGGTTGGCACGGGCCCACCTCTCCAGCCTGTTGAGGTCCCTCTGGATGGCATCCCTCCCTTCCAGCGTGTCGACGGCACCACACAGCTTGGTGTCATATTATATATTCTATATATAATATGTACTATATATATATACACTATATATATAGTATATATTATTTTTTATATATATATAGTATATATAGTATATAGTATATAGTACAAACTATATATATACTATATATAATATAATATATACTTATACTATTTAAGTGTCCTTATTTCCTAAGTAAATTGGGGTAGAGACTATATACATGAATAGCCACTGCAGGGAAGGTAAAGCAGGGTGTGGCACAGGTGAAGTCTAAATTAAGAAGAAACATACACAAGCCGAGTCACACAGTTGCTATACCACATGATGTTAAATATAGCACCCAATATTAGGACACTTTGAAAGGACATGAAGAAACACAGAGCCAGAATTTAGATTGTCACAGTGCAACAGTGATTACTTTCGCATTTGCAGATAAATTCAGTGCCTACAGACAGAAGCTGCAACCTGCTTTTATTTCAAAGTGTCACTGGCCCAGTTTAGTCCTGAATTACGCAGTTACTGCAGAAGACCTAACCACAGATACTTTTCCTAGTTTCTAATGAAACAGCGGGATGGGTTTGTTTTTTTGTTTTGTTTTGGTTTGTTTTGGTTTGGTTTGGTTTTTAATATCAATCCACCATCAGTAAATAAATATGTTATCCTCTCCTCAGAGAAATTTAGCACACTTTGGAATACTAATGAACATGGATCTGTACAGGTTTGTATTCAGGTCTGTAGCCTGAAGTCGCAAAAAGTCACTGTCTAACCTTCTGATTCTGTTTGGTCCTCCATTTCTTCCTTCCATCAGTAGTGCTCCCACACCACCGTGCACCAATGCTCCCTTAACGTGAGAACATTTCAAGGCTGAACATGAAGAACTGTATACTTATTTTGCTTTTTACACTGCAAGTCATTCTGCTATTGTCAGGTAATCTGCTGACCTTGCAGAAAGCAAATGCCCGCTGAGGCAGATGAGTGATTCCTGTAGTCTTCATAACAGTCGACACTCGTCTTATAACAATTGAAGTATCTGTCTTATTTCTTATTACTTTTGTGTAAGTAATTGCAAATCAGGATCATATGTCTTGTATTAATACTCTGGAACACTAATACTCTATAAAATTTGTGCAATATAGATTTCCTGGTCAGATTTTCTACCTCTTCATTCCTTTCTGTTATATTCTTTCCTACGCATCCATTTTGGTCATTCTCATAGCTACACATTTGTGTTAGATAAATCATTGGTCTGTCCCAGTACAGACATTTTTATGTTCCTTAGACACTCAGCATTTTCTTGCATGGCTTTATAATCTGATAGTCTTCACATCTTATTAAATGGGTACCAAACACTTGCAGAACATGTATCCATGTCAAGAAACTTCAGCAAATAAATTATTTTAGATCAGTAATAGCCAGATAGATTGTTTTGGTTTATTGTTTTTTTTTTTTCCTACAAGAAATGCTGCTAGGGTAATCTGACAAATGTCTGTCTTCATTATTTTGTGCTAGTATATTACACAAAGTTGAACTCTTTGTTATTAGTGGGGTGGCAATAAGAATGAAAAAACTGTAAACTGAAGTCGAAATTCATGAATAAGAGGGAGTCTTTCTCCAATTTTTACCCTATTAAGGTATTTTTATTAATTAAATGTGGAATGTTTGCATTTTTGCTTGAAAGTGCTGTGTAAGCATTGTGTAAATAATTTTCTTCGAGGTTGCCTACTAAAAACATTTATCGGTGACTTTATTGTTAGTAGCTAAAATATATTGCTCCACTGCTATAACACAAAGTAAGCTTTGAATTTATTACTTTACCACATTAATTAATTTATTAAATATTAATGATGAAAAAGCCATTCAAGTGATGTTATATAGACAGCTTCAGCATTGCTAACATGTTATTGCCCCATTTATCAGCAGCTATGCATAAGATGTATGAAGCAATATAACTGGTAGATGAGGTATGTTCATACCATATGTTGTTAATCTAGTTAATGGGATAACAAATACATAGCTGGGTCTATTAGATGTGTGACTTAACAGTATACATTTATGTTTAAATATTTTATCTTCCACAGACAGGATGATTACACTGTCTTTTTGATCTCAGATAAAGAATGGAGCATGAATAAAAATATTTTTAGAATTATAATTATGCCAGTTTTTGTTAGCTGTCCAAAACATTGAACTGAGAAAAGATCTATATTGAAAATATATATTTATTTTTGTATAAATACTTTGTAAGCTTATATTAAATGCAATTAAATTTTCAAAATAATTTATAACTCTTTACATATTGAATTTTACTCAACCCCTTTTAAATTTTCTTGTCTTCCTTTTGTTACCATTTATTGCAATGCATCAATATGAATTGTCATTTCCTTCTGTTCCCCTGAAGTAGATGTAATATTATGTCAATCTCCTGAGCTGAAACTTTACTTGAATGTCAATTTTGGAAGTTGAAATTTGATTTTCTAATTTCAGTGTGTCATGGTTATTGACCTAAACCTTGGAGGCTGGAGATTTAAACTCTGCTGTGTTTTTTATTCATCACACTTCTTGTACAGTTCCGTAAACCCTGCTCATTTCTTTTCTTTATCAGTATTGTCTCTAGTTACTTTTAAGAGTGATATATTTTTTAAACTATGATTTGTAAATAAACATCTTCTATTAAACAAACATGTTAAATATTTTGGTGTTTTTTTTTTTTTTTATAATTCAAAACATAGGCAGTCAACTATTATGTGGAAAATTTGATGTTCAAGATTTCAGATTACAATTATCTTTTTGAAAGTTCCTGTAAAACTTTAATTAATTTAAGCAAATAAATCATTCAAAGGGAGTATCAAAATCAATGCTGTAAATATTTTAAGGGTAATTTTTTGTTCTACATATTCCAACTAATTAGTTCTTCTTATCTTATTTTCTACTGGAATATTGAGTGTATTTATAATGTGACATGTTTGTTAAAAAGGTATCTGCATTCTGCAATATAATAAACCAAATCACAAGATGTGGACATGTATTTGTCAAAGCATTGTTTTGTTTTCTAAACAACATTGTCTATAATTTTAGATTCTTTTACTTTAATTGGAATATTAGTTGTGATTTAATATCACTCTGTATGATTAACAGTCTTTTATGTTACTAGCAATACACTTCATAACATTTTTCCAAATTACATTAAACTCTTCTGCACTCTTGCTTCTGGGGTAGTATCAACACACATGAAATGGATAGATAGTACAAACATGTATTTGAATGTTTTAGGAGGGGTGTTACTTCTAAAAGGAACAGTTACTGTAGTGTAGGAAACGTGCAGTGGCAGAATTATGCTTCAGTTCTGCATTTTTGTTTTGAGAAATTGCAAAGAGAGAGAACACCAGGCTTAACATTAACAAAAGATTAGTTTCAAAATAATCCATTTTACTTTATCCTGTAAATCATATATACTTTTTTTATATATTATATCGAACATATTTTCAACCCACATGGAGAAATGAGAATGTGGAGAATTCCTGAAAAGCCATGCAACTTTTATGTAAATAGATTTTCAAGAAAATTTTTATTTAAGCTGTTTTTTCATTTGTATTTTAAATATGGTCTGAGATAGAAGTGGTGGCATTAATCTATGGCAATTTTTGTTGACGGAAGCAGTTCTGCCAAAGGATTGTATTGTACGTTGACCAGTTACTGAATAAAGTGCACGAACACATTTGAAATTCAATTGGATCTCCACATTCTAGGAGACAACTTCTAGGACTATCTTGCAGACTCAAGCTCACTCTTGTTCTCTGTTTCTGTTTCTTTCCCATTTTCTTGGCTTCTTTGTTGCACTTTACACAACCTTATCACTTTTTTTTTTTTCCTCACTATCATTTTTCCCTAGTCTGGTAGTTAAGATAAACTTTTACGAGAAACTACAGGACTTAGGTCTTCTCTTTCCCTTACGAGTATTGTAACAAAAGTATTACATAAAGATTAATTCTTTATATTTATTTTTAACACAAATAGATATTTCCAATATGTTTTCTGGACAAACAGCCCCCATTGTTATATAAGATGTGACCTCAACATGCCTTCAGTGACTGTTCTGACAGCACCTATTGTGAACATTTTAGTTGGCTTTAGAGGCACATAGGGAACACTTTACTCAGACTTATAAAGATAGTGTCAGTCTTAAGCATGTGCATCAGAAGATCTTTAGATATCTGTGGAATTTTACCATGAAAGGGGTTAAATTAGGGAAGTAAGGATTTTACTTGAATTTTACATTCTGCTTGAAGTCCACTATAGAAACTTAAATCCCATACCAATTTGGATCTAGCTCTATAGAGAAATTTACAATGTCAATTATTGCAATGCATTTCTAAAAGAATTCTCTATCAGAATCACAGAATGATTGTGGCTGAAAGGGATCTGTGGACGTCACCTTGTCCAACTCCCCGTGCTCAAACAGGGATACTTTGAGCCAGTTGTCCAGGATTGCATCTGGACATTTTTTTAATATCTCCAATGACAGAGACTCCATAACCTTTCTGGGCAACCTATGCCAGGAGTCAGTCACCCTCACAGTAAAAAAGTGAGAGTGATGTGCAGAGGAAATCTCCTATGTTTCAGTCTCTGCCTGTGTCCTAGGTTACAATGTAAGATGTGCCCAAAAGTATGCATTCTATCACCATCTTCCTGAGCTGTTGAGACCAGGTGGGGCAATGTTTTCCTTGCCTCCTCCTTCCAGACCATCTTCTGTTAATGGGCCATCAATGCCTTGCTGCGTGACTCACGCATAACTCCCTCCAGGAGCCATCTCTGTTTGATGGGCGATCAAGGATCTACCGCCAGACCCACAGAACAACATCAGCCCCATGTCAGATGCTCCAGCCGGGAGCGGAGGGGGCGCCTCGCGACTGCGCCCGGGAAAGCGGCGGCGGCGGCGACCGGTCGGGCTGTCTTGGCAGTCACCGGGGCAGACGGGCACCTCTCGCTGCTGGTTGCCCGGTTGGAGCAGAGCAGCCACTCGAGGCCCGCTGTGTGCCTTCCTCTCAGACCGGGGGGGCCTGGCTCGGCCGGCACTGACCCTGCAGAGGAGCGGTTTTTCTTCCCCGCCGGGTTCCCGGAGGCAGACCGGGCCCCCCCGCGGCACCGCCGGACCCTGGGAGGCGGCCCGCGCCCTTCGGCAGGATCGCGGCGTCAGCGGAGCCACATCTGCCGTGCCAGGAGGGCTGCGGCCACCGTTTGATCGGGCTGCTGCCAGCACCCTGACCAGCAGGGCGTCAGGTCGTATTCTGACTGTCAGTGGGTTTTTTTGTGTACTATTGCATTTGTACTTTTTTTCCCCTTCTCTTAATTTTTTCTAGTAAAGAACTGTTATTCCTACTCCCATATCTTTGCCTGAGAGCCCCTTAATTTCCAAATTCTAGTAATTCGGAGGGAGGGGGGTTTATATTTTCCATTTCAAGGGAGGCTCCTGCCTTCCTTAGCCTGTCTTTTCAAATGGAGACAGCCTGTTGTCTCTAGTCCTTTCACTGACCACCACTGAAAAGAGCCTGGCTCACTCCTCTTTGCACCATCCCTTCATTGAAAAGATCCCCTCTGTGCCATAAATATCAAAATCTTCCTGAAGTCCAGGTAGATAGTATTCACCGCTCTCCTCTCATTTACCAGGCCGGTCACTTCCTCATAGGAGTTTACCAAGTTGGTCAAGTATGGCTTCCCCTTGGTGACTGGCATGGTAGCCATGCTGACTACTCCTGATTCCCTAGGTCAACCTTGTAGCTATTCTTGAAGATTTGCTTTTGTCCAGTCTTCAGGCACTTCTCGCAGCCACCGTGATCTATCAAAGATTATTGAAAGTGGCATTGCAATAACATCTTCTAGCTCCCTTGGGACTTGTGGGTGCATCTCATCAGGGCCCATCGACTTAATAGAAGAGTTACGAGTTCAATAACTAGACTCTTACAAAAGTTTACATGAGATGATAGGACATCTGAGAATTATAACAATAGAAAACTGCAGAGTGAGCAAAGAGCTCCACAAGCCACTCAACAATCAATACCAGGAACAGAGTCCCCTCTTAAGACAAAGCATCTTATCATGGAATTAAGTAGCTTTAGAGTCAGGTAGCGTTTCCTTTTGAAAGGACTCACAAGACATTATTCTACTCCATCCAGTAGTACAATGTACTGACCATTCACTTGAGATATAAAAAATGAAATTAATCCAGAAATTACTGCCTGCTAAATAGACAATAACCTACAGACTGGGTATTCTCCTAGCAGATGACAGCACCTGCTTGATGTCCCTACTCTGTCAGTTTGTTCAGACAAGAAGACTATCCTAATTAGGCTATTTGAGTTGGGATTACTGGCCTTTGAACTTTTTCTGCTGAATTTTGAATATTCACTGAAGCAGGGACCTGAACATGAACCTTTCATTTCCCAGCTGTGTGTCCTAGCCTCTAAGGCTGTAATGCCATTGTTTCTCACCAGCTGAATTAATAATTTATTACTACAAAGTGGAGCAGCTCCAAGAGGAAAGATAAAGGCTGGGCAATATTTTTTCTTGCTAAAGCTATTTATCTCAAATGAAAAGTGCCCAGCTTCTAATCACTTACTGGTTTGAAGCTACAAGGAAGGGGAGATGGATCAAGTTCCCTTCTGCTGCCTTTCTCGTTGCCCCTTCAATGATTGGTACAGGTAAGCAGATATCCAAAAATATAGTTTCTCTGAATTAATAAATTTTGGTTTAAAAAATAAGTTCTTCGACAGCTATAGTTAAAACAGCAAAATAGAGGTAATGAATTCCATGACAGATTGAAAATAGTGTTTATTCCTTTCATATCATGTAAAGTTGCATATTGCATAAGCTTATGTTACATCATCCTGTGTTTCATGTTGCTGTATGTTGCATCATCCTATAGGTTTTCTAACTGATACATCTTTCCTTGTCAATGTCTTGTCCATAACCAAATACTGGAATTTGGAGGACATATGATTGTGCTGAATAGAGCACAAGAGTATCTTTACTTGCCTTTTTATTTCTACTGATGTTTGTTCCTCTGCAAATAACGTTTTCGTCCTTTGCAATATGTTAATATTGTTCCCACAGGTCAATCCCCACCCACTTTCTGTCAGAGCTGTCACTAATTAGCTATTCTCCTATCTGCCTTCGAGCAATTAACTTTTCTGGTCTAAAAGTAGCATGTCCTATGTAGCCATGCTCCTAGTTTCCAGTGTCATCTTGAATTCAAACCCCTTCCTCCAAAATACTAACAGTTGTGTAGTCCAGTAATGGAAAAAAAAAATAATCTTTATCCATCTTACTAATTACAAATAATAAAATATGCTGGCCCTAGACAACCCCTTGTAGCTTTACACTACTTATCTTTTCCACATTTAACTAACTTGAAAGACATTTATGAGATAATGTGTTGTGAGAATCGTTTAATTTGGAGACAATTAAAAAGAGTGTGTGTATATGCTTGTGGCTCCAGCATAAGAATACTTTTCAAATCCTTAAAAGTTTCTCACAAATGCAATGACTTGCATCCTGTATACATGGTGAACTACATAAGAAATAATGGATCAAGTTAGTTACTAATAAAATTTTCTGATGACTAGGAGAGCATTACTAAAATTCATAGCAAGTCTGTGCAGTCTCTAACACTGGAGGCTTTACAGAACAGGTATCTGTCAGGAGTGCCATGGGTGTAATTGTACTTGAGTTGGAGTAGATAAATCGACTTTTAAAGGAAGAATGAAGTTAAATGCGTCTCAAAAGGGAATCAGTGAAGGTGAATATAAATTCTTTTCACCAAAAGACATTCCCAGGACCTGTTCTTCTTTTTCACCTGAATAACCTAATTTCTTGAATACATTTTATATGTTGATAATATTTTTTTCCCAGGTAGAGGACTTTGTTGCCATGCAAATGAGATAAAACACATCTTTACTTATTTATTTGTTTCTTAATGTACCAGCAATAT
The DNA here is from genome assembly GCF_009769465.1 of Tauraco erythrolophus. Taxonomy (NCBI): domain Eukaryota; kingdom Metazoa; phylum Chordata; class Aves; order Musophagiformes; family Musophagidae; genus Tauraco; species Tauraco erythrolophus. Next base: position 92,085,999 of record NC_141465.1, on the reverse strand, counting down.
TTCCAGTATGTTGCAGTCCAGGGAAAAGCTATTTAAAAATTTGGTTTTTGAATTCCTAAGTGGGGAAATGTGTGGATTAACAGCAGCAAATAGAACTAAAATGAAGGAGGTGTGTCTTGATGGAGAGTATGTTTGGAAACTAGGATTTAAACTTTATTAATAAGAAGGGAATTATGCACTGAGTTTGCAATTTATTTAACTTTTTTGGGTAGCTAATTTGTATAACAGAAAGGTTCTGTACTATTATTACTTAAGTACTCTGTATATTCTACTTCATCAATTTCTAAGAAATTAGAAAGAAAAGGATGAGAATAATGAAGGAAACTAAATATGATAAAAGCTAGCACAAATCTTCAAGATTGGAGGACTTCTCTCTCCCCTATTGAAAGATATTTTTTCTAAATTATTATTTAGCTGAAGTAATGCTGCATTACAGCACAGCTGAAAACAATTTGTGCAAAGGATAATTTTAAATGAATGATCTTCTGTAGATGCAAAGTAATTAACACATTTCTTTAAGAAATATGATTAGAACTTAACAGAAAAGATCATTTAATATAGCCTGTTGAACTGCAGAAGAGAATATGATTGCTAATAACTTAGGATGCTTTTAAAAAGCTTCTAAAAATATTTATTTCTCATATAAAGTACAAAAAATATTTTTTGTGTCCATTGTATAACCATATTAGTTTCATATGTTTGACATTTCATATTTTTCACAGATTCCTCTGCTAAATTTAAGGCAGTATCAGGACATATATATATATAAGCTGCATGAAGTGTCAAGGTGAACAATATTCTAGCAAAGCTGGATTTGTTATACTTTGCCAGGTACTAATGTCACCAAGGTTTGATTAGCACAGTACTGAAAACTAAGTTACAATCCATAAAAAGTATCAGTTGACACTAAAAAAGCTGTCTGCTGAACTAATTGAGCCATAGTGAACATAGCTGTGCAATGTATGTGGAATCCAGTTAATTTTCTTAATGTCCGCATTTTCCCTTAATCTCTCATAACATTTACAGGCGTGGATATTAGCTGAGATAATTAGTCTTATGAGCTCAATGGAAAGTAGTTTGATCCGTAATTTGCTATTTGTTGCCAACAGTGATTTAATATAAAATTGAAGAATTTACTAATACTTCATCATAAGATGTTTCTTAAGTATTTCTTGTGATGATCTACATGCATTGATTATTATACAGGAAATTAGGTAAATCTATAGATTTCTAACTCAATCATATTGCATGCAAAACTTTATTTTGCTGAGATTGATACAAGAACTAACTTTACTATGGAGGGAAAAGGAAAATAAAAATTAATTTATTTAAGCTTTCAAGATCTGCAGTGTGTAGTAGGTGGGCTATAGAGAGATGGAGAGAGGAGATGAGAGGAGTCTTTGTAAAACATGACTATTGCACAGGGAGCATGGGTATGGACACTAGTGTAAGTGCATGGAGAGAGATGGAACCTTTGACCTCCTATTCCTGGAGAGAGCAGAATGATAGCTTTCCTTGTGTGCAGGGACAGCAAGACCTCACCAAATCCTCTCCTCAGAGGGAAACAAACATTTGTTCACATCATGCTCTGCTGATCAGAGTGCAGACATATCCATCTCCTGCACTAAAATATTTGAAATAACATATAAGCATATAAGTTGCTGGAGGAGCTTGATTTGATAGGGATACTCTGACCTCTCCTTTATTCCAGTTGATTTGATATCGGTCAAACACATTGAAGGAAAAGTTAACTTTCTGCATAATAGCCTAAAGTTTAGAAAATTCACCCCATCTCCAAAATGGTGATCTGAACTCTACCTTTTGTTAGCAGGAGGCTTCAGTCTATATTGCAAATCAATGCTCTGAGGTATTTTACTTGCAATTGCTTTCTATTCTTTGAAAATTAGGACCGTGTTTAGTTTATAATAAAAAATGGACAGAGCAAGGGGAAAACAAACAAACAAAAAATGCTGGGCCAGAGAAATTTTTTTACTTTCCACTAGATATTTTTCAGAGTATTCTCCAGAAACTCCTTGTGTTCTTCACAATAGCCAACGATTGATGTAGGCAGAAGAAATTATATCCCCAGGATTTATTCCTCCCAATTTATGACTTTACTTTCCTGTAGACACCTAAAGTTAGATTTTTTTTCTCCTAGATCTTAATCCTGGCTGTGATAGGTGTCTAAACAGAACTAAAAGAGTTTCAGGCATATGTGGCTCATAACATTGCATTTCACATCTGCTGCCATGTGAGATGTCTATCTGAGACACATGGCCACAGTTGGTAGACAGAACATGGGACCTACTGGAGATCTTCACTACTGGAGATCTTCAGTCTTCTTAAGGAGCAATTGGAGGTGTGATCGTAAAACCAAGGGAATATCAAATGACAGTTCAGTTTAGGCAACCCGTCTGAGTCCACCCCTTTCTCATTTTCTGTTTTACATCTTGCGTACTCCAATGTTCAAGGAGGTTTATGGGAATCATGGTTTATGGGAATTTAATCATCTGCATTATAAATTCTACTGCTGGAGCTGAGCAGTCACATTTCACAATTTTGAGCATCGCATAACTGAAGTCCTTTGGTTCAATGCCTGCCTAGTTCAGTTAGTTTAATGCAACTGCACCATGGAATTCTAATGCTGCAAAGAAAAAAATATGTTAAAAACAACAAGCAAGTCAATGTGAATTCCTAAAGCAAAATGACATTTCAACCTAATACATTATTTAATAAAAGTAATCAATCACTGTAATTACCACACAGTATAGAAATATAACTTAAATTAGAAAAATGTGTTAATAATGATATGCCATAAATGATAAATCATAGGAAAATCTATAAATCAGTTGCCAAATCCAGGCAGAAATGTCAATGAATTAACATATACTTGTGATATTTTAAACTAATAAACACAGAACTAGATACTTCCGTAAAGCAAAAAAGACATTTTGCATGTGGTGATATATATTGACTGATCGTTTATTACCCCAACTATTATTTATTATGTGTATTATCCCTAAAGTCTTCAAATTTTTCACAGCACTACTTGCATACCAAGAAAGTAGTCTGCTTCTTCCGTTACAAAGTTTTATTGTATATTGATTGATGTTACCACATTGTAACGATTATTCTGTGATTTTTCTTGTACCGGTATTCTTTTTTTCAGCCTTATGACTGCAGAACTGAAAGACGAAGACATGAAATGTGAAGGAATCCACTGACAAGTCAAGTATATGCTCATGGGACAAGACAGCTTCACTTATATTTTCTTTTGGCATCCCCTACTGGTGTACAGCTGCAAAGGCTCCTCCGTGACACCCAAATCTCAAAAGAGCTTGCTGTGCTTCTCTGGCTGAGTCCCTTTGAGTGTTAATAATAGCAAAAGTAACAGCATGATAATATGAAAATGTTTATATTCTCTTCAAGCAACATAAATTCATTGCTTGAGTGCATATACCTTCTCCTTAAGCATTACATCTAATTACACTACTTACTTTGCTTGTTTCACACGTTTATTTTATCTCATTGTCTTACAGAAATAAAGAGGTTTGCTGAATCTGGATGAGGTTGTGGTTTGTTTTTTTTTTTAAAATCTTAACAACAAAGAAATAAGTATCAAATTTTTCATTCAAACTATGTCATGATCATACTCAACTCAGAAAGAGTGGAAAGACATCAGTCACATTAACATCTTCCCATTTGTAGCAACAGTGTTTCCCAATGCGGAAACCTCCCCACCTCACTTTAGGCACCTGGCATATCTGAAACCATTATCAACCCAGACTTCCTAAAAAATCAAAGGAGATAAACTAGCATCTCAGATTCATAACTTAGAAATTCTCTATTGACTACAGATGTGTTGGGCAGCTACACTTCTACACAAAATGTCTAAAGGATACCTCAATGTCCAGAGTCAGGATGTGTCTGCCCATCATGGAAAATGCATAGTGGAGGGTGTCCCTGCCCATTGCAGGGGTGTTGGAACTAGATGATATTTGAGGTCCCTTCCAACCCAAACCATTCTATGATTCTATGTTCTTAGCAGAACAGTTAGATAACAGTGCTGTAACTCTGCTTCTATCAGAATTTTCTACATTTTTCTAGGACATCAAACATACTGTGTTTTCTCACCGTCATTAAACATGCTTATGTGAGTTTTCTTGTTAAAGGATCTCTGAAGTGAACGACACATACCTGGTTTATGATCATGGGGTATGCACATGAATAGAGTCTAAAGGATCTTTCTATGGATACTTACTAAGCATAAAAATTAAATAATTTTAAAGAAAAATCAAATAGTACACTACTGAATAGCTGGATGTTGATCAATGACACTTTCTAGTTGACAAATGATTTCCAATTGCACATTTTGTTCGTTCTTTGAATTCTCGTTACTCTCTAGTGAGAATAATTGGGAGCATATATGGCTAAATATTAATAATGTCCATTAATCTTAAAATGTAATTATGATTTTCAGTTAGATGGAATAATATTATCATGTGTGTCTTGACAGGTTATCTGTTAGACAGGAGTAAGCTCTTCTTTCTATCACAGACTACTTTGGCTTCTCGCTCAACATATCTCTTTTGGTTTTCACCAAAATCTATCATTTCTTCAAAGATAAAGTTCACTCATATTTAAATGTGTGTATGTATGTAGGTATGTGTATATATACGTATATATAAAGGGAACACCATTGTTTAACCTCTTTCCCCTTCTAGATTGATTCTTTCTTTTTTTTTTTCTTTAACTGTAGGCCATTAATATTTCTCTAGAGTTAATGAGTAGAATAGACTTTTTTTTTTTTTTTTCAGATAGGAAATATTAGGCACAGGCAGCTCAGTGACTTGCTGAATAGGTAACACCTGCTTGCAGCACCAGAATACAGACAGGAGTCTTTGTTCCCAAGTGTATACTTTAATCATATACAATGTGTTCTCTTCCAGCTATAGAATATAAACTGATGTGATTTATTTTCATTTATAGTGAGCATACTTGCCATGCACCTCAACTTCAAAACCATAAAAGTCCTAAAGATGTGCCTTATATTCAAAAAAAGGTTAATGTTAACACCAGTGATATTGATAAACAGCTATGAGACACTTAGGTTATGTCTGTATGTGTAAGTAATAAAAGGCAAGGAAGAAAGTTTGTCATTATCCACGTTTAATTGCCAGCACCATCTCCAACATTGCTTTGCCATATGCCAGCTGTTCCCCAGAAAGCATCTGGGCCTGGAAAACACATCCCACCAGGCAATATGGAAGAACAAATCCTGTCTGGATACGAGAAAGTGTTTAAGCAAGTAGACATAATAAGGCTTTGCCACTTAAGCCTCGACCAGAGAAGTGTCCCTGGCCTGCTATACTTACTTGCAGAAAGTAAAATATTAATTACTGCATCAAAATTGATTTCTTAAAAACTGCTACATCTTTAACCATGAACCACTGTGTTAGTCTATGCAGTTGACTTATGTCCTGCCATTCTTAGACTGAACTGAAATAAATTCTTGTGTATTTCAGTGGGTCAAACATTTGATTACATATGCAGGGCAAACTATACTACCAAGTAGAACAACATCCACACTGGACTCAAATCTTGTCAGTTTTTAAATTTATATTGAAATCAGATGCATCCCTTCTCTTGATGTCTATAATATTCAGGAAATAATACAATATGATATCAACTGTTACCTCATTGCAGACATAGTAAAGGAAAAAATGAAGTTGCTGCTTTTCGTCTTCGAGGTGTATCTGACTTGACTGCCATACAGGTTCAATATTTTTGTCTTCACCACTTGGTTGAACATTTGTGTCCCTGTGAAATAATGTAAAATGTCTTTATTATGCTGTTTAAAACCTTATTTAATTAAAAAAAATCCACTATCTATACAATTTATATTCAGCCAGATGACATAACATAGGTTGTTGGTTTATTGTATTTTAGAACATATATAGTAAGAATTTATTTTTCTCCTATTTATTAGAGAAAAAATAGATGGTTGGAGGTCTAGTTTCTTTCTCTCTTAAAAGATATGGAAAGATATTGAAGTGAAATCATATTTCATTTAATAGTAGCTTCTGTGGAGGCAAACATGGCACTGCAGATTTCCAAAACATTCGAAAAACATCTTTGGATTCAGGTTGTATCACTCTATAAAGCTAAAACCAGTTCAAATCTTTTATCCTACTTTAGGGTAGCAATCACTCAACTGAAGGATAACGGTTTCTCAAAAAGCATAAATCCATTCCAGCTGCCTTTTTTGCTGTTGACACCTCCCCCATGATAAACAGTTAATATTAGATGCCAAATATCATTAAATGTTCTGGAAAGAAAACTCACATATACCTGATAAATAATAAAAACTAAATATAAATATATATTCCTTACAATTCCTCAACTTATGGCTCATACAGTTAATGTGAAATTATCACACATTACAAGTTCATAAAGAGACATGTATATCAGGTATACTCAAGTAATTCAAATTAAACAAGACTTAGTGTTTGTTAATATAATAGAATAGTTAAACCTACAAAGCAAAACTCTTAATTTTTCTTGTGGGTTTCTGTTACTCTTCCCCCAGACTCAAGGAAAGACTGTGCACTCCACAGGTATTTTCTGGATGTGGAAAGAAAATCCTAGAAATGGTTGCTTAAGTAGTTCTAGCATTTCTCAGCAATGTAATGCTGGCTATCTACCTGGTGCTGTTCTTAGGATTTGATTTCTGGCTTTCCATTCTTTTTCATTCCTTTCCTTCCAAACAGCACAAGGCTACTCTGCCATCATTTATAACGCAACAGGGGTAGGAAATTTGCAGAATGTTTCCTCAGTAACCGCGACGGCACATAGTTCACATTTATTGAGACGGAGTCAAGTAACAAAACCCTGTTCAAGACTTCCATGAGCAAAATTTGAGCCGGTTCAAAGATCCAATTTTCAAAACTGTCTGTGCTCAATGTTGGGCAGACATCATCATTTCAAGTGTCTTCCCTTTTTCTTGAAAAGAAATGGCTTGTTAGTACATCCTAGCTACCTCTTATGCATGAGGAGAATTAATAAATAAATAAACCTTCAAATTATGAGTATCTTTCAGCCCTAACAAACTCTGATACCAATTCTCAAAAAAAAGGGTTCTGGTCTTTAATATATCATATCCACAGTCCTGAAGGTTTTCCTCATAAAACCTGCAGAATAGAATGGAAAAAAAAACCCACACAGAGTAAGTTCATGCATTTAGCATTTAATAAAGTCTTCTTCACATTCACAGGGGAACTATTATTCTCATCGTAACAATGGTGTAGAGTCAGCAGTGTGTTTCTGGCCTGAATATGCAAACTCCTGCCTATTAGACTGTGCTATGCTGAATATTGAAGCCCAGCTCAGCTTTTTTCTCCTCTTTTATAAAATAGAGGATATTTAAGATATTCAGGTTTTGTCATTAGAATATGAAATACTAATTTTATTCAGGCTCAAGTTTAACAAGAGGTGAGTGCATATGTATGTATGCATATATTCATTGCATAGGCATGACAGAGCGTGAGATCTAGACAGACAAGATCAAGCCCAATCTTTCTAATTTTATAAGGTTTAGTTGCACTATGATTGGATTTATTTATTAATCCACTATAATTGGCAAAACATCTTTTATTTAAATCAAAAGGAAAGACTTATCCATTTCTATTTTAAACAAACTCTTCACGATTCTTCCTGTAAGAACCACTGAAATTGCTGAGAATTTTTCCATTGTTTCTGATAGGCTTTCTATAAAGCTGATTGTCAGCAGCAAATATCTGCAGTACAGAAATAATTACCTTTTCTCACATATGTGGCACTTGTACCGAGACTTGTTTATACTTGTGCCACTGTGATTCAACAGGAACTAACTCAGTACAACCCATGTATCCTTCAAAGAGTGAAATTATGCTTCTTGTTAATGATGTATGTATGTTTGCATGTTTACAATGACAATGAATATGCTGCTTGATTTTATGTGTACCCTCACTTCTCACTTTACTCCTACTCAATTGTTAACTCAATTGAATGTGTATACCTGACTAATCTAGCAGTCTTCTATGATGCAGTGAGTACATCAGTGGACAGAGGAAAAGCTATGGATGTCACCTACCTGGACTTCTGTAAGCCTTTTGATACAGTCTCCCGCAACATTCTTACCTCTACATTGGAGAGATATGGGTTTGATGGATGGACTATTAGATGGATAAGGAAGTGACTGGATGGCCACGTCCAAAGAGTTACAGTCAATGGCTCAACACCATTGACTGTAGTGCAGACGACACCAAGCTTAGTGGTGTAGTCACTTCACTAGAAGGATCTTGAGGGTCCATCCAGAGTAGCCTTGACAGGCTTGAGGAGTGGGCCCATGTGAACAAGTTCAACAAGGCCAAGTGCAAGGTCCTGCACCTAGGTCAGAGTAATGCCCAGTATCAATACAGGCTGAGGGATGAAGGATTAAAAGTAGCCCCGCAGAGGACTTGTGGATACTGATGGATGAAGAATTTGACATGAGCCAGCGCTGCTTACTGCAGCCCTTCAATACTTAAAGGGAGATTATAAGAAAGATGGTGAAAAACCTTTTACCAAAGAGCTGTAGTGACAGGACAAGGGTCATGGTTTTAAACTGAAAGAAAGTAGGTTTAGATTGGACATAAGGTAAAAATTTTTTACAATAAAGGTGAGAAACTGGAAAAGCTTGCACAGAGATGTTGTAGATGCCTCATCATTGTAAGTGTTCAAGGTCAGGTTAGATGGGGCTTTGAGTAATCTGATGTAGTGTCTGATGTCCCTGCCCATGGCAGGGAGATTGGACTGCGTGATCTTTAAAGGTCCCTTTCAACACAAACCATTCTATGATTCTATCATTCTATGTAAAAGTGATATCGTCTCTTATTGAATTGATAAAAATATGAGAATAGAATAGAGACAATTTAAAATATGTTTACTTTGAATTTACGTGATTTTGATCCTTAATCTATGTTCTATAATAGATATATTTTTTATTTTATGTATGCAATACTGATTAACACATTTTAAAATAATTATAACTAATAATAAAGTACAGAATAGAAATGGACAATCCTTTCAGCCTGTAGGTGTTACCACATTACTTACATACTGCATAGAATTTTAAAAAAATCCAAACAGTTCTACAGACAACTGTGCTATTAAGTATGATGTAGTCTATGATTCCTTTGTTTTCAGATATTCATGTTTTTTGAAAAACATGTAAATAGATACAGGCAAATATGTGACTAATGGAAATTTTTAAAAATTCTAAGAAGGTAAATGAAGTCCTCCTCACACTAAAGCCTTGATCCTGCGGATCTTTGTGCGGTGCATAGTGCCCAGTGTACACACAAGTTCAACTCCCACCTGCCCCAATACAGACATTATTGTCAAACAACAGAACATCTCAGATTCCAGAGCACAGTGAAGAGGCAGGGACCAGATGTGTCTGCAGAGACAGAGGCTTAATTACAGAGCTCAATTGTACTAGTAAGACCCTGCTTAATTGTGCATCCTCCTTTGATAATTTAGCCCAGCTGCTCTGCAGCTATATGAGCCATACGGCATAACATATTTCAGAATGCTTCATATTTTTAATAGAAAGATGGATAGAAATGTGCAAAACAGTACATAATACAGCCCAATGTATAGTTGCACACAGTACCAGAAATCAAGTTTCTATTTATTTATTTTGTCTGCTGAGAAAAGCAGATTGAGTAACTTAAATGATAGGCTCATTTACACTACAGCAAAATCCCTTGTTCCCCCAGTAATGACAAAGCTCTGGTTTATTAATAGATCAGCTGCTCATATATTTACATTTTTAAAGGAACAGCTCAGTTAAAACCAGACAGATGAACAGGTTGCAATGTATTTTCCTTTATCAAGAAGGAATCTAAATACATGTCATTTGGCCATGGATGAGTACAGGCTGCTGAAATCTGCAATGAAAAGCCTTATATTTAAGCTAACAATGTTATTGTCAAGATAAACCTGTTTGAAAACTTGTGATGTCTCTGAAGAAGAGTTATGAAGCTCCTATTAGATTAAAAATTGTTGTTTTCCTATAGTGCATGCTACCTATAAATGAATAACAGAAGCAAGTTAATCAAGAATAAGCGTTGAAGATGAGGAAATCTCAGACTTGTTTATCCCTGCTGTCTCTCCTGTTAGCCTTCACTATTAAAACTGTGCCAAGACACACAGTCCTTTCTTCTTGCTCCTGTGCTTCAGTGGTTCCCAGATGAATTAAATGATTTAAAAAAGGTAATGATAAAACTTGGAGTAACCCTATGTCTGCTTTGCCCTTGAGATCAACCTGGTCCCCTGTAGGGAGGAGTAGAAAAGTCACATAAAGTAACTGTGTTTGCTCTTCCACCTTTTGCTCTGCACTAAATTCAGATTATTCAACCCTCAAATCAGGATTATTAATTCCTTGCCCTAACATTTTCTATCTTTTAAGTTACACCGGAGTAAACTTATATACAAGGCAAAAACCATGAGAAAAAGATCTTTAAGGCCATGTCAATACCATTAAAGGAACTATAACCAGTGCTTGTCTTGGAGCCATGATCATATATATGTATTATCAAGTTGGCCTACAATATGGTTTTCGTACAGTCCAAGCAGCATTTTCCTAAGCAACCACATCATAGTTTGAGGGATACAAAATTACTGAGACTGTTACCAAATAGTGGTACAGAAGTGTAAAACTTACAGAGAGTTTGAATGCATGTGATGAAATACTCCATGCCACTTCATCTCGGTGTCAGAGAACGTTTCTTGATCTCTTTTATTTATTAGTATGCAAAAGGAAAGGCCCAGATAGGAAACTACTGTAGGGATAAAGTCAGCATTACAGCTGAATAGAAGGTGCCCAGGGATCCATCTCTGTTGCTGAATTCGAGAGACATGGTGTACTTAAAATGGAAAGGGTGTACACATCCTTTAAAAGGCAGAGAGAACAATCCATCCAGATGATTTTCCCAGTCTACCATCTCCTGTCATCTCTATACATGTTTCTTTGCTGCATTAAGATGCCCAAAGTCAGTGTTCTTATTTGTTCTGTTCAGTAATTTGACTGAAATGCATCATTTTTGTTGAAAACAGAAAATGACAGCAGCAGAATGAGAAATCCTATTCCCTTGCTATGTGATCCAATATTTTAGAAATCTATTTTTCTTCAGCTCTCCTCTGAACTTTTCATCTCTTAGGATATTATTTTTTCTGTTGTTTTAAGAAGCTCTTCTGTTAAGTTTTGTGACGACTAACTAACTTTATTTTGCTGATACTGTTGTTACCAGCTCTTACTAACATTCCCACAGATTCTCCACTTCCGAACAGTGTAACGGTGAAGTAAAATAGGGAGGGAGGAGACGGAGTAAAGTGTTTCAAGAAAACATTAAATTTGTTATGAATATGCATTTTCGAAAGGATCAGGTAAATTCTTTACAAAGCCATAAATGTGCACACCTTTGTGCTACGGGAAAGCCTGATTGGAATATTCAAAAATACGAGCTGTGCAGACTCTTTAACTGATTCATGAGTTGCAGTCGAGCAGTCACAGTTCATATTCCTCATCTTGATTCGTAACTTCACCTCACTCTTATGCAGTGAAAACATGGAGGCAAGTAAAATAAACCAGATACAAAATTTATGTTTGGAAGACATACTTAGTGAAAAATGTTTCAGTGCAATCTCAATGAAAACGGTACGTCAGTTGGTAAAAATCAAATGTTTAAAACCCCAAATGTTCTGATAACTAGGATATTTAGGGGGTTTTGTTTATTCAAATAGGATTTTATTTGCTCAACTGGAAATATTAGTTGTAGCAACTAATTATTTCATTATCTGATAAGTAAACAAATGACAGTGAGATAAAATGTTTAATTATAAGCAACGTTACCATATCATGTTTTTTTTCTTATTCAGTATTACTTCTTTTACCATCTTCAACACCACAGTATCTGTCTCTTCTAGTGAAAATTATTTCGCTCTCCTAATCTGCTAATCTGCATATACCTAATATATGCAGTATATACTTCTGAAAGAATAAAGATACAAAGGGAGCCATGAGATACAGTGAAAAAAAAGTGAGCAATTTAGATGAAGGTAAAAAGAAGAAGGGAAGGATTAATGAAGCAGAATGTCTGGAGTGAATGGACATAAAATTACCAGGCTGCAGAATCTCTGACTCAGTGATAGGATATGGAAACTGGGAAAGAAAGAAGAAAAACAGTCTCAAATAATCTCAAGGAATTAATCTGAGGGCATTTGCTTATATTTGTGTCTTTTGAAATACCTGGATTTGAAAGTTCTTGATGAGAAGGGCTGTTTTTTTTTATTTTAATGAAAATACATTATTAAGGTTACTGAACTTGCTGTGGATCAGGAGTAAGTTGATCCTTAGTCCTAAATTCTGGAGTTGCTGAATTGTGTGTGTATATACATATATAAATTTTCTTAAACTGATTATTTTTCATCTTGTAAATTAGTCTCTTTATATGAATATCTCTGGAGCTTTAAGGCTTTTCTTCTTTATATTTCTACCATTCTGTGTCTAGTTCTGGAAATAATATAATAACGGCAATATGTTGTAGTCATAGTGATATAAAAATATATATGAAGACACTGTGCCCAAAAGCTTTCAGTCTTTTCCAATCTTATCATCTGGTCTAAAAAAATATTCTCTTCTTTCCATCTCACACTTCCAATGGCATAAATATTGGAATAAATTTGAAACTAAAATAATTCCTTAGATTTATTTTATTTAGTTCCATATCAAAGTTTGACTGAGGATCTAAAATCAAAATTAACATAATTAATGCTTGTTTCGTATAATTTTACTTTTGTTAAATGTCATTTCAATAATCAAAATCAGTACAATTTTATTGTATTAATATGTTATCTTCAATATTTAAAACATTGCAGAAGTTTCTTTTTATGCTAAACAACAAAATAAATAAAAAGAAAGAAATACTGTATTTTTCTTTTCCTATCGCATACCAGTGGAAGGAAACAGAGAACCTCTATCAGCTTAGATGACTGATTCGTTGACTTAAATTGGTCAAACCATGTAATTTTTTTCAATACTGGAAAATTTTGAGCAAAATGAGTCTATCACAGACTTGGGGCTGACAAAATAATTTAGACAGAAGTGCATCAAAAGTGAAATTCACCACCTACATAAGGTCTGCATAGAGCCTATGAAGAATTTATATTCTGTCACATTTTCAAGGTTTTGATATTTTCAAGCTATCTCCTGGACATACTGCTTTTTAAAATCTTTTTAGCACTACAAGATTATGACATCCTATATGAATCAGTATTTCACAAGTGATCACATAAAGACCTGAATTCACTTTTGAGTTTTGCTATTTTTATTAAATCAGATTTAAATTTCACTTTTGTTCTAATGTGTTATCAATAACTAACAGCAAATAGAATCAAAAAGAAAAAAAAAAAGAAGAAAACCAATTAAAGTATTATACTTGACTTTCCAGATAGGATTGTGAACATGAGTGGATTTATTTTATTGCTGAAGCTGTAAGTTTATAACTTGTTTACCTTTGATTCTCATTACTGTATTTCCACGCATGGGATTAGCAATTCATAGGAGTTCCCCTAGAGCTACAGGGGAGAAACTTTATATTTTTCTCTCTCTAGTTTGTCTTACCCAGAAGAGTGCTGGAAGCAACTGTAACATATCAGGGTGGGAGAAGTGCAGCTGAATTGCTGTATTTTAAAGCAAGTCTGGAATGCAAAGCAGCTTGGTGACAATGTAAAAGCTGTTTTGAGGACCAGCACTTACATCAATCAGCAGAGCAGACGAAATGCAGGCAAGAAAGCCACCTTTGCCTCTCCTTCCCCTCTGATGTGTTTCTCTGCACCTTGTGTCCTAACAGGAGCAATAGAGAATATACCCTTTTGTCAAATTGTCGTGGTTTTAGGCTGATCCAGCAACTAAACCTCACACAGTCTCTCCTTCTCCAGTAAAGTAGAGAGGAGAGGAAAAAAAACCAAAGGGACTGAGGGTTGAGACAAGAACAGAGGGAGCACCCACCAACCATGGTCCTGGGCAAAACAGACAGGGCTTTCTCAAAGCAAAACAGTTTATTAATGATTACTTAGAAGGACAAAGGGAAACAAAACCGATTACTCGAGAGGACAGAAAGAAACAAAACCAGATCTTAAAACCAACACCTTCCCCCCCCCCTTTCCTTTTCCTCCCGGCTCTACCTCCTCCCCCCAGCAGCACAGGGGGCAGGGACTGGGGGAGTGCAGGTCAGTTCATTCCATGCTGTTACTGCTGCTTCTCTCTCAAAGGAGGAGGAGTCGTTACACCCTTTTCCCCTGCTCCAGTGGATCCCCTACCCACGAGGAAAAATCCACAAACTTCTCCAGCGTGAGTCCAGCCCACTGGAAACAATCCTTCCCCACAGATTGCTCCAGTGTGGGCTTTACCACAGTCTCGGGTACTTAGGGAGCTGTAGCCACTCGCTCCGGCGTGGGTCGTCATGCAGACTCCAGATGCCTCTCTACCTTGTCGTGCACCCCAACACGACCATCCCCAGGCTCAGGCATCTTCTCCCCACGGGCTGCGAGTGGGTCTCTGCACCACCGAGGCCGTCCTGGTTGCAGGGGGGCCGCCTGCTATCTCACCATCAGCCGCAGGGGAAACTCGGCTCCGGCACACCTCCTCCCGCTCCATCCTCACTGACCTGCTGTCGATGCGGCTGCTTCTTTCAGATCTCAGTCCTCTCCAGGTGAACTCAGCCCAGTGGGCACCCCGGGAGTGGGGTGCCCCCGAGTTCTCCAGCTGGCTCCGCCGCCGCCATTCTCCGTGGGCGGCGCCGGCCCGACGCAGGCAGCTGCCCGGCCGGGAGCCAGGGAGTGGGGACAGTGCCCTCCTCCCTTCTCTCCTCGATCCTGGGCAAAGCACCTTTTCCGGTCCCTTTGTCCTGACTTAAATAGGGCAATTCGCAGAGGCGCCCTATTGGCTCAACCCCGAGGGGGATGGCAGTCTGATCTGGTGGCCAGAACTAAGCCTAACCCGGTTCCAAAACCGGGGAGGTTGCAGGGAGCAAAACCCCTCTCCTGCCACCAGAACCAGCCCCCCTCCACATCAAACCATGACACAAATACATCATGATAGGAAGTATATTTTATTCATTTCAAATTGGAGAAAACCTTTGCACTTATGAAAGTATGTGATGTGAATGTAGAGTCTGAAAAATGAATATTCAGATAACTGTAATGTAATCTGATATAATCAAAGATATTGCTGTATGAGCTTAAGCCATTTTCTTCTATTCAAAATCTTATTTCTCTTTAGATGTTTTATACTAAATGAAATTTAATGAATTGTACCTCAAATGCTGACTAAATACTTTCAGGTGGATTTCTCAATTTGTCAAGTTAGCTATCTTTAACAGATTTAGGTTTGAAATTACTAAAAGCATAGGCTTAATAAAAGAGTTTGTTGGGATTAAAAGAGTTTTGCAAAACTTGTTGGTGTGATAGTAGCTTGTGGTTTTTTTTGATATTGCATAATTAGGATCTTAATTTTAGTAATTAGGATCTTAATTTTTCAGGAGGTACAGCATATTTCTGTGACATTTTTCAACCTATCATAATTTTATTACCAATTAAAAATAGAAATTTGTTTTCTTTTTGATACGGAGCTTATGAAGTATATTACTACCAAGAGAAAAACATTGAATTCACCAATAAATCATTCAGTGTTTATCACAAAACATCCCATTTTATTGCTCTTTCGTTTTTTAACTGAAGTAGCAAGTTTGTTCCACAGACTGGTTTAGTTGTGCTGATTTTCTTCCTGATGTTTCAACAATACATTTGTGACTAAATTTCTCAGTAATTTCTTTTCATGAATCTCTATCCCGCTGAGAGTTTTCATTCTGCAGGAATTTTTTTCATTGTGTATAAACAGTCCTGTTTTAAGTGTTGATAGAGAGCTTGGTGTAGTTATCCAAATGGAGATGTTTAACATTATTTGAAATACCACAGCATTTGTAAGAGATGCAAATAGAGCTGTAATTTATGACACTTCTGGATTAGTTGGAGGCCGGGCAGGATGCTGTAGGGCAGGCTATTGAATTAGGCATACAATGAATAGCATTCTTAACAATATGGAAATACAGATCTATGGATCTGGTATTTTCAGAAACATCACAAGTTACACTTTAAAATATTGGGATCTGCCAGGGTAGATGATATTTATATTTGCATTCTATGAAATCAAAATACATTTTAAGAGGCAAAAAATTAAATAGGCATTCCAGCTATTCACAACAACAATCTGAACCTCAAGATATCTATCACAGGTAAAAAATTCTCAGTTCATGTAATTTAAACAAAATAAGAATGAAAATGATTTATTAATTTATTAATGGCAGGTAATTAACAAGCAATTGGTGAACTACACGTTCAAGGTCAGTAACAACAATACAGGAGAGAAATCAAAATACTAGACATTTTAAAAAGTAAATAAACATCTACATATTTCTAAACTCCATTCTGTAGCTTATGACCATCTCTCTCTCTGTGTCACACACAAACACACACCCCCAGACTCAAACACACAAACTTGTTCATTCACACAGATACAGGTCATGCAGGTCACCACCACCCCACTGCTGGGAGTGGGAGTTCCCCTCCATGCACACCCTTCCTGTGGGATCTGAGGATGCTCTGGCTTTGAGTGCACTCCTGCCGCTCCCAACACCTTGCTGATGGATATGCTGCTGAGAAAGCACCCCACATGTTTATGCTCACGCACCCGAGGTGTGGTCCCTGCACTGTCACCCTGAGTATTGCGTCCTGCAGAGCCACCCCACTCGCCAGAGTGCAGCTGGTCATGCCGTCCCACTCCAAGGTGGACAAATTTTTGGTAGTATAAGTTTTCGTGCTTTGTTTATGCCTATTCTAATCTGTCTCATTCTGTGTTTCAAAAGTAATTTTGAAATTGAATTTAATTGAAGCAATGAGAGTTTAATTCAGAAAGAGATATTTAAGAAGTTTAATTTACTTTAAGAAGAAACTTAAGTGTCTTGGTTGACCCACAAGCCTCTATGTTTTCTGTCAATGATTCCCAAACTGCCAGATTACTGCTAGCATTTATATTCACCTATAGTTTAAAAATAATATTATTTTCAGGCAAAATAGGATATAGTTGGGAAATCAGATTGCTGGAATAGGGCTAAATTTCAGATCCCAAACACCTGTCTTTGAAGTTAAGGTTCAGCTCTAGGTTGCAGACACCTGTAATTAATTGTCTAAATCTGGATTTCTTCAAGTGAGCTAGATGGTTAAGTATGAGTATAGTCAATGGAAAACCAATAACGCGGTTAAAGGATTTGATTCAGTTGTCCACATACAAGGTACCTATTGTCATTTGAGAGCATCTTAGTTAACCTGCCTCTCCAGAAGCTGCTAGTGAAGAAAAATATAGATGCCTTGTATGTCCTCTGAGAAAACTGCCAGATCATGTGAATGCCGTCAATAACTTAAGGCACATTAGGTGACATTAGGTTCTTACGTGTGGTTCACTATTCCAAATCGATAGGATTTATAGAACTGTTTAGCAGACATGATCTATTCAAATATGTAGATACTTAAATTGTAAACACTTACCTGTCAGACAACTGACTCTGGAACATAAAATTCAGAGAGGTTTTTTTTTTTAACGGGCAAACCACCCCAAAAAAAGCAAAAGAAAAGAAAAAGGCAAAATATTCCAGAAAAATTAAAAAAAATCAGTGAAAGATTCAGTGTAAGTAATCCAGTACTGAGCCATGTTACCCAAGGAGGCTATGAAATCTCTGTTCCAGGAAATTTTCAAAGCTTTCCTGGATGTGATCTGACTGATCTGATCTGACTTCAAAGTTTGACCTGCTTTGAGTGGGAGGTTGAACCAGTGTTGACATCCTAATGTCCTTTCCACCCTATATTTTGTTTGGCTCTGTATATACTCAGCAAAATTCCATCTGGCACATTTTAGGGAGAAAAAAGGACAGGCTGCAGTGAAGGCAAGACTGGCATCAAGAGCACAGGCAGGGCCAAAGGGCACAGTCTTAGCTTCAAAACAGTTCCCAAGGGAAGAAAGGGCAGTCCTTGGTTCCACCTTTCTTCTCAACTGTACTTAACAAGAAGTAGCTCATGTGCTTGGACTCAGCCAGATAAAATTTTTAACATAACCAAGCAAAATTCTAGAAAGATGTTCTGACAGGCCATCAGGGAATCTCTAAACATAGTTCTTCCTCTCACAGATATGTTACTACTATTTCTATGACTGCTGTCATGCAAAAATACATACACGTGCTAAGCAGGCTTGAGTGAAATTATATCTATGAAAGTTATACTCAACATTGTATTGAAAATGAAGAACAGAATCTTTATTGCTGTAATGCCAATTTATCTGTAGCTGCAAAGAAATCCAGCTGACATAAATGTGATCCATCTAATGTAGTTCATGGAGATTTCCAAAAGGCATTTGACAGGGTCCCTCACTGAAGGATGATCAATAGCCTAAGCAGGACTGGGATAATCTCATCTAGGCTCTTAATAATCTCACCAAGGCTCCCTTTCTGATAATCTCATTTAGATTCCCTTTTCCATGAAGGGTTGGACCAGATGATCTTTTGAGGTCCCATCCAACCTGGCCTGTTCTGTAAACCTATGAGGGGTAAAGTCGTTCACATAGTTAAAAGACTGGCTAAATAACAGAAAATAGAGGATATAAGCATTAAGTTTTCACTGCGGAGGGAAACCTAGCAGTGAAGTATTACCAGTGCAGTAAAAACACCACCACAGGATCAGGCGTTTTGTACTGAAAGCTACTGGATGAAGGGACAATCATTGTATCATATATGCTTTGTTCAGTTAGCATCTGATGTTGTCCACTGCCAAGCACAGGATATAGGCTAGGAAAATCTTCAATTTAATCTTATCTACTAATGTTTTTCTTACTTTTTAACGTCTTCAACTCCCACAGTGGTTTGTGTTGGTAATTAAGCTTGTCAACGCATTAATAAAAATCTAGAAAGGAGGACTATGAAATCATAAAGTTTGCTGATGATATTAAATTATTCAGGTTGATAGTAAAGAGTGTAGGGAACTATGGAAAGAACTTACAGTTCTCTGTTACTGAGTCATAAATGGCAGATAAAACTCACCACTGATAAATTTAAAGCAACACACATGGAAAAAAATAATTCCATAGTTAAATATTGGGCTCTGAGCTGACTAATAGCTGTCAGAAACAAGATCTTGGAATTACAGATAGTTCTCTACAGAGACTTCATTTCTACAATCAGTAGTTGTTAAAAAAAAAAAAAAAGGAAAAAATTAAACTTCACTGGGAGTTGTTGGGAAAGAAAAAGAAACAAAACACCCCAAACAAACAAAACAGGATACGCCATTGTGTATATCTTTTTCTGGTTTCTATGTGCAGTTTAGATTCTCACATCTCAGAAAAAAAAGTTATATCTGAACTGTAACAGTACAAAAAAGAAAATATAGAATTGCTTTTACTGAGGAAAAATTAAATAAGTAGAATCCTTCAATTAAAAATAAAAAGGAATACATTTACTAAAGAAGATATAAATATTTTTAAGTTGTAAGTAGTATGGTAATGAGAACACAAGTACAAGAACAGGACAAGTCATCAAATAGAACATCCTGTCCTACATCTTGCCCCCAATAAGACATCTAGTTATATGAATAAAGAAATCGAAGTATTTTGACAGATAGCAAGTTCAAAACAAAGGCACAGAAGTGTTTTTTCTCATAATATGCAATTATATTGTAGAATGTCTTCTTACAAGATGTGTGTAGTAAAATTATAAATGGGGTTCAAAAACATATAAGCAAAATCTATGCAGCTGCATTAACTAAAATCACAGTACTCCTCGTTCAGGATGTTTTGAGGCATGAACTACAGAAACAAAAACATTCTGAGGACATATAATTTCATGATTGATCTGTTACTGTGTTCTTCCTTAAAAACCTGCTCTTAGCTACTTTTAGAGGACAGATATTAGACTAGCTGGACCTTTGGTCTGAAAATATGCCTGTTAATATGGCTGTATCTGATTTTAACGAAAAGTAATCATAATTCTACAGTCTGTCAGTTGATCTTTTTCTTTTTTTGAATAATAGACTGAATATGATAATAAGAAAGGGCATTATTTATTGTAATTTGTGATGGACCCATTCTAAATGTAATTTTTAGCAAGAATTCTGACATCTAGAACTCAAAATCCTGCCTAAATAACCAGGAATCAAATACCTTAGAAATACTTCCTTTTCAGATTCCAAATACTCCCCTTGTATATTTTCTATATTTTATAAATAATTTTCTACTGACCCATTTGTTATTTTAAAGGAATCATTTCTGACAGAAAAGGTTAAATATAGTGGACACAGTAATTGCTATTTTGAGGGAGACGTATAGGTCAATTGAAAAGTTTTTAAATTTCTGAGAGGTTTCAGTAGACAAATTACCTCATAAGTATTGTGCTTATCCTAAATGTCTATATGTGTTTTATCTTTTGAAGATGTAACAAGCTTTACAGTGGATTATTTTGCATTGCATTTGACTTAAAGAAAGGTTTTCACAGTGTCTAATGACAGGAATCTACTGAAAGCCAAAAAAAAATCCTCAAAAACCAGGATGCTACCTTAAGTGTTTTGAAAGGCTCTCCAGATGATACATTAAAGAGACAGGAAGTTTACTTAGGTATGACTTAGGTAATGTCAGTAACTCCCACAGTTGCACATTCATGGTTTTGTAATCCTTTAGTGATAAGAACTGCATACTGTAAAATGTATACCATTATAGATTAATATTATTAATGAATATGAAGTAAATCCAGCAAAAAATGGTAGCAGAAGAATTTAATTGCATTTACTTTGCAGAAGTCTGCATTAAAGCATTTTGCTAGGCTTTGAGCAGTTTTCCAGGCTTCTGCCTGAAGTTTTTCTATGAGAATGCTTCTGGTATTCTCTACCTATGAATAGCTGAAAAAAGGAGGAGAAGACAGTCTTGAAAATATGTGCTTTCTGACTTGTCTCTGATAACTGTCATTAACATTAGATGTCTCTTTTTCACATGGTAATCATAATGTTTTCCTCCACTGTGGAAAAGGATAGTTTTGTTTCCAAGCAAGTTCTGTTATAATCACCCAAGTGATTTATACTATCCCAAGAAATATATTCTTTAAAGGACCTATTATCCTCTTTGAAATTAATTGATAGACTGATAGATAAAGTAAGATGATGGCAGGTGAGGTTTTAAGAAGTTATTTTACAAATGTACAGAATGTACACATCAATATGTAGACCATATTGAGATATATCTTTTTACAGAGTGTTTACATACACACATACCTACTTACTCTCAAAAGACAGCTTCACCTCCATCACCTTCTGTTTACAAAGAAGGCTTTTCTTTTTCAAAAGCAGATGGCCTCATATGAATGCTCATGAGAGACAGTGTCAAAATTTGCAATGACTGCAATGCTGCAAGATCATACTGAATAATACCTTGCAGTACCTGTAGTAAAGCAAACTTACACGTTTAATGTTTTGTCTTTAACTTAAATACAGTAATTTTATTTTATTTAGGAAGATAAATTGCATGGTAATGAAATATTTAGGCTGGAAAATAAAAAATTACTGAAGAAGGATTTGTTTGGTTTTTTTTACTTAATCTGCAATGTCTATCAAAATTCCAGTCTACTAGAAGACTTGAGTACCTGTAAGAAACAGCTTCTACTAGAAAGACATCTATAATGAGATATCAAGCCTAAGAAAAAAAACTATACATAGTGAAAAATAAGAGTATACTCAGCTAATAAAAGATTTTATCTCAAAACTCAAAACAATATCCATCCTCATAAATGCATATATGGAAAAATATGTTTTTAAGAGATATAGATTTAAGAAAGCAAATAGATTTTCTAATACACTTGCAGATAACAAAAAAAAAATACTGCAACAAAGTAATTGATACCCTAGGGAAGGAAGAATGCAGCAACTGGGATTATAAAGATTTATTGGGATGAGGGTACTACATTATTTACTTTCTGTCTCAAAGGATCTTAGATAAATGGATTAGCTATGCTTTAAATGACCTTTCTGAAACACACAAAAAAAAAAGTGCAAAGGGAAACAATACTCCCACATAACCCCCAGCAAACTAGGGAATATCATTACGATTATCCAAGGCAGGACTGCTGTGAGGCTAAATAAAATTAGGCACAGAATGTTCTTTGTCCTTTATTTCTGTGAAAATTGATTCTGTAGAATTTCAGTTGAGGATCTGACTCATTTATATATTGTCTGGTTCTTCCTGATACTCGGTAAGGTAACTTGAAACATGTTTTACCTGGGAAGGAATTAGGAAAGGACAACACCTACTTGGCTAATAGAAATACTGGGGGAAGAAACAAGAATGAATACTGAAAGCTAAAATTATGCCCTTTCTTATTTTCTATGTTTAGAAGATTTAAAAAAAGTGTAAATCTGTATTTGTTAATTTTAGTTACTCTTTTTTTTCTATCAGTGGATCACTGCTTCTTCTGATAGAGATTGCCATCCTGATGGTAGCTACATAAATTTATTACACATTGCACTGCCTGCAGAAGGATCACAACAGAAATTCGGTGAATGAAACTCAGACTCCACGTAAAAAAAACCCAACAAACTCTAATTTTCTTCCAATAAGATAATGTTTTATGAGCTTCATTATTTTTACAAATAATAATGCGCATGTGATACTGACACTGACCAAATGTGAACGCCCTATATCTGAACAAGTAAACCTGGGTGGTTTTCCTAATCAGAGAAGAGAAAGAGAATTTGGTTTATTTAATTTGAAAATGTATGTTGATATCTATTCAGATGAGTTAGGTAACGTGCCATTTTTTATTTCTGTTTTTCTCATGTGCAAGGATTAGGGATGTAAAATTAATCTCAAAGATTTAGACAATCTACCGTGTAGGCACTGGAGATATCTACAGGTTAGTCAATTGTCTATAAAATTTTGAAATCTTTTGAGGATGATAAGAATTACATGCTAGTAAGTAAGGTCTTTTTTCTCAATCCTCAGGAAGAGAGACTAGAAGAACTATTTCAGCTACTAGTTTAGTTAGTTACTAGTTGAGTAGTTTAATTTGTTTAGTGTAAGATTAGACGAAAAACATCTGTTATGCCAAAAACTACAGAAAAATAAACACTTGGGAACAGATTTTTCATGTTATATTTGTGCTGAAATGGTAAGAAAGAAATTATGAGAAACTTTTTATTGTTAGATTCCCACTATTTCCAGCTGCAAAAATAAGTAAAAAAGAACAAGAAAACGTATGGAGTAGTTACTCACAATGGTATATAGAGATACATGACTCTTTTCATACAAACTTTGCTAAGATACATATGAATATCTTTTTCTCTACAAGGAATGAATGATTGCATTGTCTGACATCCCAATTAAGCATATTTCAGAAAGTTTTCCTTTTTTTCTCTCTCTCTCTCTGTCATTTGGGATTCTATATCTTTGATATCTTTTCGTCATTAACAAAACTGAAACTGTTGACCTTCCTATTATAAAGAATAAACTCATTTCCTATTATCATTAAATCATACACCGAATGCATTGAACTTTTACCATACCTACACTTAACAATCTTTTTTTTTTTTCCTTCTGTATTGTGATATGCAAAACATGCCTGTTCTGTCTTGAGTTAGAATGAAGATGAAAGGTCTTAACACATTTTCATTAATATACAAATGAATGAGTGGAGACTTGCTAATTTACTTCTCATTGAGATGCAAAAGCAAGAGCCAAAAAGGAAATAAAGATAAAGATTGTAGCTTTATGTAGTAAATAACTTGCTATCTTTTTTGTTAGAAATGTCTCTGATATAATTAAGAGAGTGCTGGAAGGTAAGCTACAGTATCATTTCCTCACTGTGCACCTACCTGTTAATTTTCCCTCTGTCTCTGTTTTCAACCACTGTATCTATCTATTTCCAAGATAAAGACTGGGCATAACTTGGGGGGTTATTTCATTTTAAATTCTTTCCCTAAAGGCAGTATGGATGAAAACTGGTGCAAGTTTAGGTTCCTTTTACCTACAAAGTCCTCCAAAGGACTCTATTCCAGGCTTTGCACCTGTAAATGTCCTTAGTTCTCACCCAAAGGCATGGAACAAATTCATCAGTTACAAAATCAACTGAGCTACTGGTGGGGTATAGTATAGCACTCTCAGGGTTTCACACACTTGGAGTTAAAATGTATATGTATGGATAATGATTCAGAGGGCCACATGGTAACCATATTTCATAGGGTGTTAGATGTTGCTCAAAGCAGAACAAGGGGCAAGCACAACAAAGAGACTGTGGGTAACCTGCTCTAAAGAGAGAAACTCCCAAACAGTGAGGACACAGATGATACTATGCCATCTGTTCTTAGGGTCAGAGATTGGTCTGTGCCACCTTATTCACCAATATAGATATAATTGTTGTGTTTGCAAATTGGTTCAAATAATTTCAGTACATAAGAGTAACATGGCAAAACGTTATCTTATAAAGATAAAACAGCAGGACTAAAAATAATCCTAGACTTATTTATTTCATGTCTGTCAAAATCAGATTCTTATATTTAGAACCTCCTCAGCTGCCAGGGAAAGAGATTCAAATCTGTGCAAAATTTTAGCTGAGAAAAGTCTGACAGCAGAGAAACAGAGAAGTCACAACTACAAGCTTATGTTCTTAGTGCTCATCTTCACAGGCACACCTGATTCATAGCCTGGAATGAGCCTCTGTCTCTTGGGAAGCCATATTCAACATAGCAGCTGAAAACAGCATGACAGCTTGAAGTCTTCTTGGCTTTGTGAAATAGGTGACTGGTGAACAAATTCAATAGAAGTGTATATAATATAGCTAAACTTACAAAAAAAACCCCTTTTTTTTTTTTAAAGAAGAGTCCATTCTTGACACTAGTGCTGCTCTAATCCTGAAGCCTAATAATGCAAATGAATGACAACACTCAATTTCTACCTGTATTTACACTGTTTTCTCTGCACTGCATATTAGTGGCAAATTAGATGAGTGTTAAGGTCTAGATCCCAACAGCCACTTATGTGCCAGGAGCAGAAATTTAAACTATGCTTAATAATGTCAGTCTAAAATTCAGATTTGACTTCTACAGCACTTAATTTAAAACCTTACTTGACGCTACATAGTCAGTTGGATTTTTTACCTAGTCTGAGCAGCTGTCCAGGCTACATTTGTGTATTGGGTGCAGGTGCAGTCCATGGAGGAATATGTTGGAGCAGTATCCACCTGCAGCCTGTGGAGGAACCCACATTGCAGCAGGTGGATGTGCCCTAAAAGAAGCTGCAGCTTGTGGAAAGCCCATGCCAGAAGATACCCCTGGCTGGAACTGTGGTGTGTGTAGAGGAGCCCACGCTGGAGAAGGTCTTCTGGCAAGAACTGTGGCCCATGGGGGACCCATGCTGGAGCAGTCTATTCCTGAAGGACTGCATCCTGTGGCAAAGACCCATGCTGCAGCAGTTCATGAAGAACTGCAACTGGTGGAAAGAACTCACGTTGGAGCTGTTTGTGAAGGACTGTCTCCTGTGGGAAAGACTTCATGCTTGAGCAGGAGAACAGTGTGAGGAGGAAGGAGTGGCAGAGAGAACATGTTAGGGACTAACTGTAACTCCCATTCTTCATCCCTCTTGTGCTGCTCAGAGGGAGGAAGTCGAAGAGTCAGGACAGAAGATGAGCCTGGGAAGAAGTGGGATGAGGGTAAAGTGTTTTTAGTTTTGTTTTTATTTTGCTCTAACTTACTCTGTTATTGTCAATAAAATAGTCTTCCCCGAGTTGCACCTGTTTTGCCCATGACCATAATTGGTGAGTGATCTCCTTCTCCTTAACTCAACCCAGGAGATTTTTATCTTATTTTCTTCCCCTGTTCTGCTGATGGGGTGTGAGAGAGCAGCTGGGTAGGCACTTGGCAGCAGGCCAAGGTTAACTCATTGCAATTTGATTGTATTCAGAAACCAGATAAATTTCCAGATCAGTTCTTAGAAGGACTTAACCTCCAAGCATGCTAGAACCTCTTCAATAGTATTTACCACAGTGCAGAAAAAGCTAGTGGAGATCATTGTTTTAGTTTAAATTACAGAATCAAAAAGTGATTGAGAAGGGACCTTTTGAGACTGGCTATTTCAATTCCTCTGCTTAAAGCAGAGTCTGCTAGAGCGGATTAATCAGGACTGTGTCCGGTCAGGTTTTGAATATTTCTGAGAGTAGAAACCCCACAACCTCTCTGGGAAATCTGTTGCAGTGTTTAAGCACCTCAAGATATAAAATATTCTCTCTTATGTTGAAAGAGAAGTTTCTGTGTCCGGTGTCTCTTTTGTTTGTTCTAGTATGTCCTTGTTTGTCTTGCACTTGGAAGCCCAGACCTGGACCCAGCACTCTAGATGTGTCTTACCAGTGCTGAGTAGAGTGAAACGATCACCTCCCATGACCTTGCTAATCCAACGCTCTTCCTAATGCAGTTCAGGAGACTGTTGGCTACCTTTGCCACAAAGGAACATTGCTGACTTATTTCCAACTCTGTCTGCTCTGACTGCCAGGTCCTTCTCTTCCAAGATGATTTCCAACTGCTCAGTCCCTCTAAATGACATTATACTCATCTGGTGTATCAACCTCTATCCCACTTTTCTCTTATTTGAAGACTTCTTTAGGGTGTAGTCTATGCCATCATTTGTATCATCAATGAAGAAGTTAAACAGTGTTGACCCCAATATCAGTCCCTGAGGTACACCACTGGTACGTGGCCTCCAGCTGAAGTTTGTGCCACTGTTCACAACTCTCTGAGCCCAGCAATTGAACCAGTTTTCAGTCTACCTCACTGTCCACTTATCTAGTCCATACATCAACAGTTTGTTTATGAGGATGTCAAAAGCCTTTCTAAAGTCGAAATGAACAGCATCAACTTCTCTCCCCTTGTCAACCACACTAATCATCTCTTTATAGAAGACTATCAGGATGATAAGGAGTGACTTTCCCCTTGCTCTTCACAGTCACCTCTCTGACCTTCTTACGTTTTCCAGAATTATTTGCTCTGTCACCTTCCCAAGCACCAAGGTGATGGTGAACAGACTATAGTTCCCCAGATCCTCCCTTCTTGCCCTTCATGAAGACCAGAGTGACATTTTATTTCTTCAAGGCTCAGTAACCTCCCCCATGCTCCATAACCTTTCAATGATTTTCAAACACGGCTTCACATTGATGTTGACCAGCTCTTGTTGGCGGTTGGCAGTACTCACTGTTAGATGAAAATATATCACAGCTCATCCAAAAACTTGGGAGAGATGAGATTGCTGCAGCTCCATGCCCCCAGGTGCAATCAGTAGTGAGTTAAATGATGTATTCCCATCAGGTGAGCACACACACAAGGTGCACACATATGTATATGCATGGCCAACCACACAGATCACAGAGAGGCATTCAGGACAGCTACAACAAAAACACTGCCAATGGCATCATCCTGCTCTCTCTCTGGCTGAGCAAGATGGAAGTTTACTAGTGAGAATACATATGTACAAACATACATACATAGATGGATGAATGGATGTACAAAATGGATCTTCTCTGCATCTGATCTCAGACAGCCTGCCCACTAGCTTCCCCTGGATCCCAGTCTCCCCAGTTGTTGTCATCTAAACATAGGAATCCTGAGACCACAGAGTCACTTGAGTTGCTGATACAGACTTTCACACATGGATAGTCTGGCTTGATCCTTGCTAAGATCATTGTCT
Organism: Tauraco erythrolophus; assembly: GCF_009769465.1. Taxonomy (NCBI): domain Eukaryota; kingdom Metazoa; phylum Chordata; class Aves; order Musophagiformes; family Musophagidae; genus Tauraco; species Tauraco erythrolophus. The sequence continues at coordinate 92,058,110 of NC_141465.1, read as the reverse complement.
GCCTCTATCAGCCACTAAAGGAAGAAAAGATTGGATTTGTAGGGGTTTTTTTTCCTTTTTTTTTTTTTTTTTTAAAGTCAGGAATTGGGTTTCTAGATTCTTTACTGGACTGAGTCTTAAATTTCAGACTGTCAGATAAATCTAATAGCTGAGAATGAAAAGGACTGGTAAAGTAGACTTCTAAAGTGATGATGAAAAAGTAGAAGCAGTCTATTCACTGAAAAGAAACCATCTGTTTAATGAAAATGTTATTAATAAAAGATAAGGCAACATGTTAGAACATTGCTTAAGAAAACGTGTTTGGGGAATGAATATAATTAAAGGTTTCAACTGGCACTTTGTCTCTCAACACAGATCAAAATATATATTTTAAACCTTAAAGGAAGCTTTTGTTTTAGTCAAAAGATAATAAAAAAGGATAGAAATCTGTTTAGATTAAGACTGAGAGTGACTGAAATAATAACAGTAATTTTGTGAAATGTTCTCATTGTACCCATACCCTTGTTTTTTATTGCTGCTGTTATCATTACCTGAAACAAAGACTCTACAGAAAAAATACACTAAAATGTCATTCTGAGAATTCAGTTCAGCCAGATAAACTTCTGAAGTGTCACAGAAACACATAACATACCAAGAAAAACACCATAGAGCCTGCCAAGAGAAGGAGGTTGACTGAATGGCCAGGAATCCCAAGACTATTTGGTCATTTAACAACATTTGTTTGCTGATCAAGCCAGGATGTTTTATGGTTTTGAGGAGCAAAACAGTTGTCTAGGGAAAGATGAATGGAATTGTAGGAATCCTTTTTGAACCAACAGTGGCTAGTTACGGCAGAATATATAAATAGAAGAAAAATACTGAGCTTAAGCTTTACGTGGCACTAGTTTTTATGTTGTAATAACATCATTTATTTCAGCTCAGTGAGCACAGTTTGCTCTAAGAACAGAAAATATATGGAGATTGTGGAGTCTCTCCATCTGGAGCAGGAGTGCTAATGTTTACAAGTTCTCTCTAGTGTTTAGGTAATTCTATTGTAAAAAGAAATAAAATAAAACCAAACAACAACAAACAGACAAAAAAGAAAAAACAAGAATGTAAGAAACTTTAAAATCAGTCAAATAAGTCATAGGAAAGAAAACACAGAGGGGAAATTCTGTTTAATAGAATATGGTTATATAAAGGCAAAAAAATAATTAGGGCAATATGATATCTCCTTTAAATAGGTGACTTTAAAAGCTTGCCTTGAGATTTTTTTGAAAAGTCTTGTCAAAAATGATAAATTTTGGTTTTAGGCCTAAATGAAAGTTTTCATTAAAATTATATGAATTGAATAGATATCTTGAGGTTTTGCCAAAATATTTTGAAAATGGAAGAATGCTGAACTCCTTCTCACAGCAGTGGCATTTCAGAACAATTATTTTTTTTCTCTCTCTCTTTTTTTGTTGCTCTTGTTCTTTAATAAATCAGCTGAGGAAGAAAGAGCTATGTTGGATTTCATCCAAAAGTTCTGTGATAGTATCTCTCCTTCAACTTTTTACTCCTCTAATGAACTGAAAATGTGCCCTCCAGCCACCTGAAGTATTTGAAGTATTTGTGCTACTCTACGTTCATGGAAGGTAGGGAAAAATCTCCAAAAAGTGTGAAGGCAGTGTCAGCTCTCTGTTATGCAATGCTATTGGAACTGCAAGCTCCTTTTCACTAAGCCAGGGAGAAAAAAAAAAAGAAATAAAGAATAAAGAAGATATGGTTGTATCCGGAGAATGCAGAATTCAAGAATATATGCAAAGCAAGTAAAATTAAGAAAATAAAAGAGGAAAAATACGCTGAACTGAAAACACAGAGGGAAAATTCTGTTTAATAGAATATGGGTATATAAAGGAAAAAAAATAATTAGGGCAATCTTTATACTTAAGGAAAAAAAGGTGTAAATAGAAACAGAAGAAATTAGATTGTCAAAATTTACCATAATTCCAGGATCAGAGGCTGAAAGGTGGCTTACACTAGAATAAAGCTGGATTTTTAAAATTTGCATATTTACATTTGAATATGCAGGTCAGATAATGCTTTGTTCCCTTTGACTTGTCACTTCTCTCTTTTATCAGCTCCTTATTTGGTGGGTGGCTTTTGCAGACTATATTACTATTCTCAGTATAGCCTGTGTCTTTGTTCAACTGATACTCAGTATACACAAAGAAAGCTTGTGAAGAATAAAAATCATAGAGTTCTTTCCCTCCTTCCTCTTTTTTCTATTGATCTGAGAGGCCAAAAAAAGCTATCAGGTAATCAAAGATGAGTGTTTGACCCTTGGTAACAGGTAAAAACAAAATAAATTTATGCTTCTTATTTGGCTAGATCTCTGGAATATACGAATATGCAGACTGAGTTGCTCAAATCTGAAATTATAATATCCTTTTTAGAATTATGAATTCCACTCTTGGGAATAGAAGTAGACTCCTGTTTCAGAAAAGGTATATGCATAGAGGGAAAAAAATACCCAAGTTTTTTGTGGAGAACAGTTCAAGCAAAAACAAATAAGGAACTAGTGCTCCTTCAGGCCAGCTGGCTGGGTTCACCTGGCAAAGTTTTGGTAGCAGAGCGGCTACAGAGGCGGCTTCTGTGAGAAGCTACTAGAAGCTTCCCCTATGTCTGACAGAGCAAACGCCAGCTGCCTCCAAGACAGACCCACCACTGGCCAAGGCCAAGCAAATCGGTGATGGTGGTAGCACCTCTGAGATAACATATTTAAGAAGGGGGAAAAAAGTCGAAACTGCACAACAGCAAGAACACCAGGAGAGAGGAGTGAGAATATGTGAGAGAAAGAACTCTGCAAATACCAAGGCCAGTGAGGAAGGAGGAGGAGGAGGAGGTGCTTCAGGCATCAGAGCAGAGATTACCTTGCAGTCTGTGGTGAAGACCACGGAGAGGCAAGCTGTGCCCCTGCAGCCCATAGAGGTTAACTGTGAAGCAGAGATCCACCTGCAGCCCGTGGAGGACCGCACACTGGAGCAGGTGGATGTGTCCAAAGGAGGCTGTGACCCTGTGGTAAGCCTGTGCTGGAGGAGGCTCTTGGCAGGACCTGTGGCCCCATGGGGGATCCACTCTGGAGCAGTCTGTTTCTGAAGGACTGCATCATAAAGAAGGCACTCATGCTGGAGCTGTTCGTGAAGAACTGCAGACCATGGGAAGGACTCCTGTTGGAAAAGTTTGCAGAGAATTATCTCCTGTGGGAGGGACCCCACCCTGGATCTGGGAAAGTGTGTGAGGAGTCCTCCCTCTGAGAAGGAAGGAAGTGCAGACACAACGTATGATGGAAGGACTGCAACACTCATTCCCCATTCCCCTGAACCACTTGAGGGGAGGAGGCAGAGAATTAGGGAACAAAGTTTAGCCTGGGAAGAAGAGAGGAGTGGGGTGAAGGTGTTTTAAGATTTAGTTTTTCTTTCTCATTATTGTACTCTGATTTGATTGGTAATAAATCAAACTAATTTCCTGAAGTCAAATCTGGTTTTGCCCATGATAGTAATTGGTGAAAGATCTCTCCCTGCCTTTGTCTTGAACCATGAGCCTTTTGTTATATATTCTGTCCCCTGTCCAGCTGAGGAAGGGAGTGATATAATGGCTTCGGTGGGCAGCTGGTGTCCAGCCAAGGTTAACCAACCACAAGGTCTCATCTGTCCTTTTTGAGTCTATGAAATTCAGCATTTGCAGGAGCTAGAAACATAATTATTATTTATGTATAGGTGAGCTTCTGAGGCTTTAGGGAGTTCTCCTACCTACACATTTGAATTTTTTGCTCATGGACTCGGACATTCTGCTGAACTTATAATATCGCTTGTTGACTTCAGGACCTCTTTGTGAACTTTTTGTTCTTACTGGCCTGTAGAAAATTGAATATATGGTATTCCCTTAAGCTTCACTCTGAATCGGGCCTCCATCCATACTCACTTCTTTTTAGATCATATAGGCAATCACAACAATAAAAAAGTGCTGCTTCTCTAGGACCGAGCCAATTCCTATTTATTTCTTCCTGAGCTTCACGCAGTAGGCAACAGCCCTAGTTACCAACCTCCACACAGCTGTCTGTTCATACTAAGTATGTATTTGTTTCCAGATTGATCAGGGTTCACTATCTAATCTACTGCTATCCGACAGAGCCGATAAGAGATATTTCTGTAGTCAGCTGTAGTCCTGTCCAGCTAGATCACAAAGTAAAGTGCAAAAGGCCAAATAAGTGCTCTCAGCCATTTTGGACTGGCGGACAGATTTTTTTACCACATCATACTCCTGTTGACACGAATCAGAATGGTAATAATGTCTATCTGCAAAACCCAGTCGCACTTGGTGAGGAGGGAATAATATGCCAGCTGCCTCACATTGCTGGCAGAATCTGAGGCTCCTGGCTTACAGACACTGTAATTGGATACATGAAAATGTAGTAATGATGAGACTACAGGCAGCAGAAGATAATACTGGCTATATTCTGTCTTGGCAAACAATTTTTATGTCATTCGTTGGATAAATTTCTTCTGTGTTTTATTTGATGAATAGTAAATGGAAAGAGGATGAAGCTGGAGTATACCAGGAGATTCCGATAGGGAGCAAAAGAAAAACAATTGCCCAAATCATCCTCATTAACGTAATACACTGAAGAACAGGCAGCTGTAATGATTTTTTAAATATTGACTCTGACATTCTGAAGTGAATAACAGCTACTGTCTCAGCTGACAGTGGCTGCCAACTGTGTGTGTAATAATTTTTCAGACTCTGTGGTGCCTACAATAGACAGTAATTTTGTGGGTGCTAGGGAATGCACCAAGGAATTTAAAACAAAAGCGTTTTTTTTTTTCTCCTGTAGCATTTCTGTTTATTATGACAGTCATAGCAACAGTCAAAAGCTTGATCAGAGAAGTGATGGCTGCATATTTATAAGGTCCAAAGCTCTTGGTTCCCAGTGGATTTTGTGTCATTTCAGTCAGAAAATTGCCTCCAGAAAAATGCAATAATAAATTGGAGAAATCATTTTCTGCCTTTTCTTTCATTGTGATGAGCCTGAACATGTAGGAAAGTGAGAAGATAGGAGTCATCATGAAATACTTTGGTAGCACTAAATCATCTAGCTAGTGATTGTTTCATGATAAAGTGGAGTCTTCACAGGAAAAAAACAAACAAAACAACACACAAACAATTAGTACATGCCATGACCTAAAAAGAGAAAGATTTTTTTTTTGCTTTGAAGTTAACAGTCAAGGATTAATGTCTTGCATATCTTAAGATTTAAAAATGATAAACACATTTCTGAAAGACAGATGAATTAAAAACATTTAAATTAGCTGAAGTCATTAATGTAAGATCTAATAAAGAATTACATGTTTTCAATGTAAGATTGCTGAAACTTGGAGTAGATGCCTAGATTTTTTTGACATTTTATGAGGAATGATCAATAATTATGATTTATTGAGTTCAAAGTTACATACAGCTTATCACGAAGGAATGCCAGTCACCAGATTTTTGCCCCTTTATGGTGATCAGGAAGCTGAGTAAGAATCTCAAGAAAGCTTCTTTCAAGTATTCGTATTTACAGTACAGAAAATTGTTCTGAGGATAGAAATATAAGTGTGCTTTTAGAAGAAAGGATTAGCATTCTCCATTTTAAGATATTAAGACATTTACATCCTTTGATGCAGGTGCTTAATTTTAGAAGCTTTCTTAAGTATTACATCTGGAGTAAAAGGCTCCTTCTGCATGTCACTGAGCACTAAGTTTAGTTCTTGCTCTAAATCTGGAAAAAAAACGTCAGGAAGAACATAAACAATATACCTTTCTCACTAGAGAGAGTGAGAGAGACTAATTTCCTAATTTAAGGTTGTGAAGTAGATAGTGTGATGCCTCTCATTAAAGGTGATTACTTACCAAGGAAATCCAGCTTTTCCTTTAACCTGAATAAGTTCAGAAGAGTGTATGGGAAGCTCTGATTATACAATAAGTACTGACAGGAGACCTTCTTCTCCTACTGTTGAAAATGAGAATCCCTGTAGAAAATACAGAATCTGTGGAATCTGAGGATGCCATTAGGCATAATTGTAACTTAGTGGTGAGCATATTGACCTGGAGTAGAGTAATGAAACTATTTTGTTGCCTCTAAGTATTCTTATAAATTGAGCTTCAAATAGTCTTTGGATAAAAATGAAATTAAGTTAAATGAAATAAAAATCTTCAAAACAGGATGTTGAGCTATCATTTCCACATTTATACTAATAGTCAAGCTCCTTCTTGTACTCCTGCTGACTTCATAACTCCTGAAATGTGATATTCATACCCATGTAATTAAGAAAGATATCCTAACTGTAAACAACTGGTAGCTTTGAGAATATGTTTTCCTAATAACTGAAGGAGGAATTATGGTATTCTACTCCCTGGATAAATGTCTGGTTTGATGCCTAAAATATTAAAAATTGTAGAAAAGAGAATTTAGAGCACTGTATCTGACCCATCAAATGATTTAAGTTCCATTCTTCTTAGTTTCTATTTTAGCTTCTAGTTTGTCATGCAAGGGTAATTTCTGAGGAAATGCAAAAATGCAGAATTTATTACACTGGGGAATTTTAAGTAAGTGTTCCTTTGGGCTTCAGTATTTCAAATCCAACTATTTCAAACACTTAGTTAAAAGAACTATGGCCAATCACAGCATAAAATGACATCAACTTTGCAAGTTCTTCATCAATTTCACCCTGTCAGAAAAAAAGATGATCTAAATTTCTTGGGTAAAATTTTACTCCTGACATTAAAATTCAGAAAGTGCCTCTGAAAAATCATTTAAGTTCAAATACATATCAGTTAATTAGACCTTGATTTGTGAGTTGTGGACACACAAATCTCCCACTGGCTTTTGGAGTATCATTTGTGTAAAGACAAAAGAACTTAAATTACTGTTAATACTATGCAAAATTTTTAGGTCCCAAAAACATAGTCAAAACAAATATAATTAAACTAGATAAATAAGTCTCTCTAAAAGGCAGTGGACATTGCACATCCATTAGTTATAACCAGAGAAACCTCAGTGGTGAGAATAGCCCTGATTGATTAAATGAAATCTGTCACATGACATTGAGGGCAACAAGAAAAGCTTCTACAGGTACAACAGTGATAAAAGAAGGACTAGGGGAAATGTAGGTCCTCTCCAGAAGGAAACAGGAGACCTCATTACCTGGGATATGAAGAAAGCTGAGGTACTCAATGACTTCTTTGACTTAATCTTTCCTGTCAAGTGCTCTAGCCGCACTGCCCAAGTCACAGAACGCGAAGGCAAAGACAGGGACTGGGAGAATGAAGAACCGCCCACTATAGGAGAAGATCAGGTTCATGTCTATCTAAGGAATCTGAAGGTGCAAAAGTCCATGGGACACTGATGAGATGTATCTGTGGGTCCTGAGGGAACTGGCAGATGAAGTTGCTAAGCTGCTATCCATCAAGTTGTCACAGTCCAGTGAGGTTGCCTCCAACTGGAAAAGGTGAAACATAACCCCCATCTTAAAAAGGGAAAAAAGGAAGATCCAGGGAACTACAGGCCAGTCAGTCTCACCTCTGTGTTCAGCAAGATCATGCAGCAGATCCTCCTGGAATCTATGCTAAGGCACATGGAAAAGAAGGGGATGGTTGGAGACAGCCAACATGACTTCACTAAGGGCAAATCATGCCTAACAAATTTGATGGCCTTCTATGATGGAGTTACAACATTAGTGTATAAGGGAAGAGCAACCGACATCATCTGCCTGAACCTGTCCAAAGCATTCTAGTATTAACTTAATTGCATTACTTAAGCGTTCAGCAAACACAGCGCCTAAGCTCTCGGTCTTCCAAAACATAAATGCCGGGGGGGGATAGGTGGAGGAGTTTTCATAGAAAGAGTGCTTAATGAGTGTTTAATACCTTAGTGAAGTCTCATTTCCCCAGCTACTGCCATAGACTAATAATGTGTAATATTCCCTTCCACAAAATATCACATACCCCAAAAAGACCCAAGAAACAAAAAACACCTGAAATGTGAAATATAGCCTTAGCAGTTTTGTTCTCTCTTAATCTTCTATGTTTTTCCGTAAAAAAAATAGACTGCTGCTATTTCTGTTCATTGGAGTATCAGTGAAAACTTTAATTTAAAAAAACACAGTTACACCATTTCATGAGAGGGCATCCTTCAAAAAGAGAAAGAAGTTTCCTGTCCCTTTGAATGCAGATCTGAGGAGCAGAATATACTCAAGTTTCCTTTTCTTCTTATTATTAATCTTTTAAGATTTGAAAATAACTCTGCATTTGTGGTAACACTTATGATAGTTTGCTGTTATTTTTCATAAATTTTATGGCTTCTTAAAAAAATCTTTGCTATTTTGCAGGATAATTTTTTTATTTTATTTCTCCTATGAGGAACGACCTTCAATAAAACAATTGCTGAGTATGTTTACTTGGCAAAATCTAACTATATGTAGAGCCACTTTGTTCTGTGTGTCCTGAAAGTTGTACAGGAATGCTGTCTTGAGAGCTTTCATTTGAATTGCTTATACAAAACAATCGTGTGAAAATTAACTTTATGGGGAAAACCATATTTGTGAAGTCATATTGTCTGGTTTTAAAACTGTGATACTTTTTCAGACCAAAGTTAGTCAAAGTTATCTTGCTGGCAGTTTTTACTATTAAGAAAAAGAAGGATAAAAATTTTCTTTGGTATATTTACGAAGAATATTCACACAATCCTGTTTCTGTTAACAAAGGATAAATTGAACTAGATGAGACAATTTCTTTTCTCCAGATCTAAGCTTCTCTTTTTGATATGTTTTTATATCTTAGAGTCAAGCTAGAAGCACCTTTCTTGTTGTGTGTTGGCTTCTTTTCTGCTTTTACTGCTCTGCTTTGTTTCCTTCTTTTTTTTCTTTCTCTCTCTTTTTTTTTTACCCCAGACATTACTTTTCTGAAACCCCCAAAAAATCTTCATATCCCAAATAACACTCTAATTTAAAATTATTTCACCTAGCATGGGGAAATTTAAGTGTTCCCTCAACATTTTTACAATTGGGCAGTTGAAAATAGCACACAACCAAAAATCATGTTACTGATTTTTAGTGGATAATGTGTGGACAGTGTTTAAAGTCCTTGAATTTTCTGATTGAGGCTCCTCTGTGATTTCCACTACGTGTGTTTTAAAGATTGCTCTATTGAAACTCAGATTGGTAGGCAAGAAATATTTTAGTGAGATACCTTTCTCTGTCACCAAGATATCTTTTTCTGCATAAGGAAATGGCACTTTTTTTTTTTTTATTGCTTTTCTGTTCTATGAACCCTCTTCTCTTGAATAAATGAGATTCACCAAAACATTGTTTCTTTTTTTTTTTTTTTTTTTAAATTTTTTGAGCTGCTTTGAGAAGATTCATTATCTAGCCTGGATGCATACGTACAGTTGTGTATCCCTTGAGCTATTAAGAACAGTGCAATACCAACTAATCTGAGTGAAGGCTTTTCTTGAAACTATATCGAAGTTAATGGGAGTTTTGTCATTCACTTTAGTGAAGTCAGGATTTCATCGCAGTTGGAAAGTTATTTTCTGTCTCTCTGTGCTAATATTTCTTTCTGTCATGACAGAGATGAGCTGATAAACAATAGCAGGAAACTCTTCCTTGATGAAGAGCTATCATTTTGAAGGAAAGGGTTTTTTACTAAAATGTATTTCTGCAGTTAAAGATATTAGATTATTTGAAATATATTCATAAAAATTTATTTTCTCTAAGAGCTTTAATGACTAAGGATTAATTCAGGCAAAAGGCTCTACAAAACCAGTTTGCTGACCCAGTATCAGTGCTGTCTAGTTATACAAATGTGTATGGTTTCCTTCAATAGGCTAATTATTCTGCAACTTGGTAAAAGTTTATTATTTCAGTTAGTATTAAAGGATATTCACATATTCAGAAATCGAACAGTCAGACAATGAAATCATGTAACTAGTCCCATATAAGTGATTGCTAAGTCTGTTATTGGTCATAGGAAAAGAGTGACAGAAGAAAGCATAAGGATTAGAGATATTTTCCCTCTTGGAATAGAAAAGCTAAAATGATAATTGAAAGCATAGATGAACACTTTGTAATGGAAAGTAGTTGTTATTGTTCTCTGAACTAGGACAATGTGAAGAGCTCTGTTTCAGTTGCTGATAGAGAAGCCACTTTCAAAACATTGATGAAACAAATGCAAGAGACCAAGAAATAAATCACCGATGTTATCTCTATTACTTTTGCGTCAGTCGCAGGTTGTTGCATATAATTTTATGTCAGCTTTTAACATCATGCAGAAGGGAAATTTAGGAACAGGTTGAAATTACCAAGTTACAGTGTGGATGTCTGAAGTGGCATGTATTCAAATATGCTACACGTAGCTCAGCATGGTGCTGAATCATTTATGTATAATTCAGAAAATCCAGATTATATCTTTATCTTACCCGATAGGCTCATCTGTCCAAGAATCGAGAATTCTTAAACATAACCAGTAGTTAAATAATTTTATTTTGTCTAGAATATCAGTGGTAATTATTAATTCTTGAATTTAAAAAAAAAAAAAAGCACAGAGGAGATAGAATGTAACCATGTGTTATGGTTTCAGCAACAGAAATACACTGAAATGGCACTTATTGCTAAAGTCAAATTTATACACATCTTCTACTGGCACCAATCTTGTAGTGGAAGCTGATTTTAACAACTTGGCATCCCCAGGGGAAATGCAGGTATATGAGTCACCTGAAAGACACAAAACCAGCAGATGTTCAGTGAATATCTACTCTGTTTATACTGTCCTATTCTTCTCTATAATTTAAAATGAATTATTTTAAATCAAAGCAACTCATTTTGCAGTTTGTACATCAGATCATAACATCTGCTCCCTCAGATGCAAAGATATAAGACTAAATTCTGTGCTGATTTCTATATACTAATCTGTTTCTAGGATTTATTACTTGTTCTCTGCTATGGCATTTTAGTTTCAGGGAACTGCAGAATAGAATTTGATTCGTATCACTGTGACAGTACTTTTATGCATTGGTAAATTCTTGACCCTTAAATTTCAGTGGAAAATACCAGTGTGTGGTTTCTGATAAAAAATATCCATTTAAAACACATTCACTTAACACATATGCAGGGAATTTGCACAGCAACTTCTTCTCTTTGTTCTATACCACTATTGTAGGACAATCTAGGGCAAGTCCCAAGAATCAGTGTCCTAGATTTTTCCCTCGTAAGTACACTCCATCTACTCTCTCCTTTTCCTAGGTGATGCAGCGATTCCTATTATCTTCATAAAAAAAACACATCTCCAACCCAGAGCTCTGCATACTCTTCATTTGTGGTGCTTCATGCTGGGTAGCAGAACTTAGCTGCATATTGAAGCTTTAGTGAACACAGAGGATTGTTTTTCTCTTTCCCTGTATGCAATGTTCAAAAGTCTTTTTCTATACACCTCAAAACAGAAAATACACCCTGGTTAATCTGCATTATTAACTTTCAGTCAAATATATATAGATAATAATATATACAAACGAATGATGCACAGTGTAATTGCTCACCACCTGGTGACAGGTACCTGCTCCATCCCAGCAGATGATTCTGAAGCAAAAAAGTCCCGACACCACAATCCCAGACAAGCAAGAGGTCCAAAAAGAGAGAGAGAGAGAGCTAGAACTCTGAGAGATCGAGAGTCTGAAAAGAGACTGAGAGAGTCCTCCCCAAAAGAGAGATTGATCTCAACTTCCTGGTCAACCCTCATCTATATACTGGGTATGACATTGCATTATATGGAATACTCTGTTGGCCAATTTGGCCTTCAATCTTAAGTTTAATTTCAAATCATAAGGAGAGTTGTGGACCTTCTGTCCCAGCCATGCTCCCCCCTCTATCCTGTTGTGCTCCTGCACACCGGCAAGAACACGGCAGCTGAAAAGCCCGTCAGGTCTTGGTGCCAACTGTAAACATCAATGTACTATCAACATTCTTCTCCTAACAAATTCCAGAATAAATCCAAAACACAGAGCTCTTCTAGCTCCTAAAAAGAAAAACTAACTCTTTCCTAGTCCAAATCAGGTCAGTATTAAAGGCCTCTGCTTTGGTTACATCATGATACTATGCTTTCTTCTGAAGTTAAAAAAAAGAAGAATTTTTAACATGGTGCTCAAGTGTGCCAAGGTCTTTAAAATGAAAGATGATGTGCAAAAGAATGCAAGTTTTTGAAGATAATTTATTTTATATGATCAGATAGAAAATATGACACAATTAACTTTCCTTCAAAAAAATTTGGAAGCTCTTGAAATGTCCAAAGATGTGCATATGCATTTCAGTACCCTTTCTGCCTAAAAAATAAAAAAAATGCTATCTCTAAAAGATATGTGTATTAAACATCTTCCTGTTGAGTACTTCTCTATTGAATTTTTTATGTTTTTTTTCGTGAATTACTTTTTAAAATTTGAATCCTACCACCTATAAAGTTCCTATAAATGTATTTCCTCTAAAAATATGTTTTGAGGAGTTTTAAGATCAGATATCTTAAATGTTCAAAAACTGTTCTAGGAAAATAGTTGCAATAAGAAAATATACTCCAGTTCAAATGGTTAGAATTAAAGACAATTTATGATAACAATGAGTTTAATTTAGTTTACCAAAAGAGAAATTTCTTAAGAACTTATTGCTTAATTTGATGCATCGGTTATGTGAAGTCAAGTGGATATGTATTTTGTATATGTTACTAATGACAAAAATAAAAAGTCTTCTCTGATCACCTCAGAACTAAAATCTAGACTTGTTTAAGATTTGTTCTCATGCTTTTTTTCTAATTGTATGTATTTGAGACTAGTTGCCAGATGATAAGGAAATCTTAGAAGTTTCTGTTTCTGTTTAAATTCCATTTTAGATTCTCTCATCCTTTATTTAACATCAGGAAGGCATTGTTATTCTGAAACTTTTGTTGCCTGCAGTGATGTCATGACCCATATTGAGAAGAGGCAATATACTTCAAAAAAAGAGAAACAAACGTACCAATCCCTTTAATTACTAAAAGTATTAAATTGATCTGGAAGATAAATAAAAGGCAGTAGATACCTTTAAGATTGTCTGTAACTATGTCAATTTTCTCTATTGTGCTATTTTAAAAATTGTTAGAAAGAATTATAGGTATTTTCTATCAAGAATTGGAAACTCCCAGGTGTCCAGGAGAGTTTGGAAGAACATAAGAAATACCCTGCTGGGTCAAACCAATGCTGCCTTTAGCCCAGACTCTAGTCTGTGACAGTGACAGTAAGATATGTTGTTCAGCTTGACCACTATCTGCAGTATATTTTCCTTAAGCTCCCATTGCAAATTCTGTATTAGGACTCTGACTAATCTTTTTGTGATGTCTTTATGGACTTCTTGTCCATGAATTTGTATGAGACATTTTTTGAAATTTCTGCTGCTGCCTGCTTCCATGATGTCCCATGGCGGTAAGCTGCAGATGTTCATTTCCCACTGTTTTGAGTACTCTGTCATATTTATTCAAATCAAATTCTTGGTACTTTAACAGAATGATTCTAGTTCTGTTTGTGGACAGCTAATCAAGGTTTTTAATGACTTGGTAAACCTCTGTCATAATTCTCTTCAATTTTTTCCTCTCTAAATTGAAGAGCACCAGCCTTATAGCACTTCCTCACAATGCAATCAATACCTTCACTTCTTATGTTGCTATTCTCTGTCCTTTCCCTAACTATCCTATAGAGCGAATCATAGAATCATAGAATGGTTTGGATGGAAGGGACCTTAAAGATTATTTAGTTCCAACACCACTGCAATGGCCAGGCACACCTTCCACTAAATCAAGTTGCTCAAAACCTCATCTAGCCTGGCCTTGAACCCTTCCAGGGATGGTGCATCCACAACAACTTGGGGTAACCGCTTCCAGTGCCTCACCACCCTCACAGTGAACAATTTCTTCCTTAGATCTAATTGAAATCTCCCCTCTCTCAGTTTAAAGTCACTGCCCTTTGTCCTATCACTACATGCCCTTGTCAAAAGTTGCTTTCCAGCTTTCTTGGAGGCCCCCTTTAAGTACTGGAAGGCTGCTTGAAGGTTTCCCTGGAGCCTTCTGTTCTCCAGGCTGAACAACTCCAACTCTCTCAGCATGTCTTCATGGGAGAGGTGCTCCATCCCCTAGATCATCTTTGTGGGCTTTCTCTGGACTTGCTCTAACAGCTCTATGTCCTTATGTTGGGGGCCCCAGAGCTGAACACAGTACTCCTTCTCATGTATGTCCTTAGAATGTGGAGACCAGAACTACAAAATATTATGAAATTATTTTTATATCTCTCATGCAGGTTTTGTCTTAGATGAAGCTAATTTTCTTCATAGTAGCTACTATCGGACTATGTTTTGGATTTGTTCTGAAAACAATGTTGATAACACAGGGATGTTTTAGCTATGGCTGAGCAGTGCTTACACAGAGTCATGGCTTTTTCTGCTTCTCACACCACCTCACCAGCGGGTAGGCTGGGATGCACAAGAAGTTAGGAAGGGACACAGCTGGGACAACTGACCCCAACCTACCAAAGGGATATTCCATACCATATGATGTCATGCAATAAAAAGCTAGGGGAAGAAGAGGGAAGTGGGGCATTTTTGGAGTGCAAAAATGAGTGGAGTGAAAAAAATAGAGTCCTGCTTTCCTGGAGAAGGATGAACACCTGCATGCCGATGGGAAGTAGTGAATGAATTCCGTGTTTAGTTTTGCCTTGCCTATTAAACTGTCCTTATCTCAATCCATGATTTTTCTCGCTTTTATTCTTCCAATTTTCTCCACTATCCTGCCAGGGGGAGGTGAGCGAGCAGCTGTGTGTTGTTTAGTTGCCAGATGGGGTTAAACCACAACATCTCTATAAAACTTTGATGTGCCCACATCTTGAGTACCACATTGCCTTTATGAGGAAAGTCTAAAAATGCAAGGACTCTTCATGACTCTATGGTTTTAGGCCTGTATTACTGCTCTTTTCAGCATCATGTGGGCATGGCATGATTTTCTTTATCCATACATGTATTTTCATTTATTCAAATTGAAGCTCGTCTTTTAGTTCACTCAGTTTTGTGAAGTCCTTGTGGAGTTCCTTATCATCAACATGGCATTTGACTATCCAGCAGAGCTTAGTATTGTCCGCAGAATTGAATATCTATTTGTTCACTCCCTTTCTCAGATCAATAACGACAATGTGTTCAATGTTTTCTCATGTCTTATTATCTTGTTTTCAAGACCAGATTAGACAAACCATGGCTGTCATGCCACCAGGCGGAATTTGAGCTGGACGACCTCCAGAAGTCCTCTTCACACAGCTCTTCTCTTGTTTTATGAATACAGCCAGGCTCAGCATTGATTCATTGCATGCTAAATAGCATAATACTTTAAATTTGTAGGGAATAGCATTATATTCTAATAAAAAATATTTTTAATATTATTCCATTTTAACAGTACTATCACTAGACAGAAATTTCCTCCTAATAGTTCAATTTGTTTTCTTAAAGGTCAATGTAAAAATTCTTCTTCCTTTTTAAGTTGCCAGCAGCCTGTTGCAGGAAAAGAAACCAAACACAACAAACAAAAAAGAACAACAATATCAACATATAACATGGATATCAAATAAAGAGCTACTGTGCAAGGTTCTGTAATTTGGTATACACTGTGTAACAGAAGAGAAATTCCTAATAATCCATAGCACAGCTCAATGCTTTGTGTTTCTTTCAGTGATTAAGAAGAGCAGAAAAATCAATGAGGCTCTCACCTTAATGCTGTAATTCAAATTTTAAGGCAAGGATTTTTTATAGACTTGATTAATGTTGATATAATTCTTTATTTTTCATATATTTACTGCTTTTTCAGAAGACAACTGGAATAATTTTAAGACAACAAGGATCAGAGTCATCTGTTATCTGTTTATAAAATATAAATCATATATGGCAGTCACAAGTTGATGAACGAGAGAAAGTGTCCTTCACAACATGTCTTCTTTATTGAGAGAAAGAAATATTTTGACTATAAATATGAGACATTTATTCTGAGACAGGGGCAAAAATAATTTCTGCTGCATGCACAAAAAATGCCGTTCTTTCATCAGAAGATACCTGTGCACATGTTAACGAGAGCTGATAAAATTAGCTATGATATTTAGTGAGTCATTAATCTACAGGTGTGTTGTAATTAGCTTTATTATGATTCACTTTTTTTTTTTTTAAAAGCATTTTTTGTGTTTACTGCAAAGCTGCTACTTCACAGTATGCAAATACCTTCTAGGGACCAAGTTGTTTCCCACTGAGTTTATATATAATTTATTTTTTGAACCTGAACACACTTAGTATAATGCTGGTTGTTTTTATGTAAAAAATGAAACAGTAATAAAGGAAGATTTAGTGAGTCACTTTATTTATTTTAAAATAAACCAAAATACAAAACAAAGAGTTCACTTGTCCTGAATTACATTTATAATTATGTAGCACGCCTCAATTATTTCGACCATACGTTTCAATACCCTGAGATGTTTATACATCCTTCAACTGGCATATAAAATGTTGTCCAGTCAATCTGCTTTTAATATAAAATCAGAAAAATAAATATATACAAATTCCTTGAGTTTTGATGACTAGTCTTATTTTGCTGGATATTTACCATAATAAACAACATTCCAGATTACTTTCTGCACTGCTAATGAAATGATATGGTAACTTTGAAAGCTGCAGCTACCACTGACTTGTCTGTGGTTTCTAGAAGATATTTTAAGTATTTTCAGGTAAGAAAACACTTAACATATTTAATTCACCCTGACCTAAGCCATGATACTCCCTCACAACAGGTGTTCAAAAAAGTTGTATAAATGTGTTCATAGAATCATAGAATCATAGAATGGTTTGGGTTGGAAGGGACCTCAAAGATCATCTAGTTCCAACCGCCCTGCCATGGGCAGGGAAATCCTCCACTACACCAGGTTGCCCAAAGCCTCGTCCAACTTGGCCTTGAACACCTCCAGGGATGGGACATCCACAACTTCTCTGGGAAACCTGTTCCACTGCCTCACCACCCTCAATGTAAAAAATTTCTTCCTTATATCTAACCTAAATCTGTCCTCTTTCAGTTTAAATCCATTGCCCCTTGTCCTATCACTACACACCCTTGTAAAAAGTCCCTCTCCAGCCTTCCTGTAGGCCCCCTTTAGGTACTGGAAAGCTGCTATAAGATCACCCTGGAGCCATCTCTTCTCCAGGCTGAACAGCCCCAACTCTCTCAGCCTGTCTTCATAGCAGAGGTGCTCCAGCCCTCGGATCATCTTCATGGCCCTCCTCTGGACTCGTTCCAGTAGCTCCACGTCTTTCTTGTGTTGGGGACTCCAGAGCTGAACACAGTATTCTAGGTGGGGTCTCATAAGAGCAGAGTAGAGGGGCAGAATCACTTCCCTCGACCTGCTGGCCACGCTCCTTTTGATGCAGCCCAGGATACGATTTGCTTTCTGGGCTGCCAATGCACATTGCCGGCTCATGTTGAGCTTCTCATCCACCAGCACTCCCAAGTCCTTTTCCTCAGGGCTGCTCTCAATCCGTTCTCCACCTAGCCTGTACTTGTGCTTGGGATTGCCCCGAACCATGTGCAGGACCTTGCACTTGGCCTTGTTGAACTTCATGAGGTTCTCACAGGCCCACCTCTCAGGCCTGTCATGATCCCTCTGGATGACATCCCTTCCCTCCAGCGTGTCCACCACACCACACAACTTGGCGTCATCTGCAAACTTGCTGAGGGTGCACTCGATCCCCCTGTCCATGTCTCCAACAAAGATGTTAAATAGCACTGGTCCCAGTACTGACCCCTGAGGAACACCACTCGTCACTGGCCTTCACGTGGACATTGAACCATTGATCACAACTCTTTGAGTGTGACCATTCAGCCAATTCCTTATCCACCGAGTGGTCCATCCATCAAAACCATGTCTTTCTAGTTTAGAGACAAGGATGTCGTGTGGAACGGTATCAAATGCTTTGGCTAAGTCCAGGTAGACGATATCAGTTGCTCTTCCCCTCTCCATCAATGCTGTAACCTCATCATAGAAGGCCACCAAATTAGTCAGGCAAGATTTGCCCTTAGTGAAGCCATGTTGGCTGTCACCAATCACCTCCTTGTTTTCTATGTGCCTTAGCATAGTCGCCAGGAGGATCTGCTCCATGATCTTGCCGGGCAGAGGTGAGACTGACTGGCCTGTAGTTCCCTGGGTCTTCTTTTTTTCTCTTTTTAGAAGTCATAATCACATAGACACACATACGCTCACATGCACACATATACATGAATTCCATAAATTATTTTGTCATAAATTACTTTTTAAATAAATTGTTCTGGACATTCACTCTGAGTCTCAGAAATAATGACGAAATACTGAAAATTAATGTTCTCATGCCTTCCAACATACATATGTTTATCTTAAAGATCAAGTGTTTTCAAGATCTTGGTTTCAACTACTGATCTACTTGGCTCTGATATTTTTTACTCTTCTTAGCTAAAAAGGAAGTTGGTTTGTTGTTGGGTTTGTTTTTTTTTTGTAGCAATCTCTTTGCCTTCTTTATCTTGAAATGCTGGAAAACAAACAGGCAATAAAAGTACTGCATCAGTACTAACAGCCCAGTTCTGCTCTGATATCTCAAACTTGTACTGTAAGCTAGTAATGAACAGAGACATATTCCTACAAAATATTCAGCCCACTGTTAATTTAAGACTGATCTAGCTGTAAATTAAATTATATTACTTCTAGTAGTACATTGATTACTTCATCTAGTACATTGAGCCCCACCATCAACCTAACACTACCAAGTCCACCACTAAACCATGTCCCTTAGCACAACATCTACACATCTTTCAAATACCGCCAGGAATGGGGACTCAACCACTTCCCTGGGCTGTGTGTTCCAATGCTTGACAACCCATCTGGCTGATAGGGGGATAGGTATAGGAGCAGGCGTAAGACTACATAAGACTATATTAACTCTGTGAAATAGCTCTGTGAAATGTTAGAAGTTATCAAACACTAATCCCTGCTTTGAAATACTAACTACCCGAAAAGAAGGCCGGTAAGAGAGACAAAATAAACGCTAGCAAGGTTGTAACTCATGACCCATAGGGAGAAAGGAAAGACAAAGAGGATAGATAAGGACTAACAAGAACTAACATTTGTCTTCAAACAATAACAAGTAAGAGACAACCAGATGTCCCCTCAAGGACAGGCCATGCTGGAACCGTTTTGGGTCTGCAAGCTCAGCCAAATCAGGAATTCTAGGGAAAGAGGTGAAAAATACACAGTGAGGAAGACCTACGGCCTTCATCCTGCAGACCCCTGCCCACGACCACCAGGAGGCATGTCAAGGAGAAGCCTGAGGTGGATCCTGAGGCGGGGACTATGGAAATGATTTCCTGGAAGAGACTGCCCTTTTGGGAAGGGGATTATGAGTATGTCTGTATAAATACAAGAAAACTGCTAAGGCGGGTGTGCACGTTTGTGGTGGAGCGATCCCTCGTGCACCCAGTGCTGCAATAAACATACCTACTTTACAACTTTCCGAGTGGTGGGGTCTGTTTCCACACGTCATGGCAAAGAAATATTTCCTAGTATCCAATCTAAACCTCCCCTGGTGCAAAGTAATTTAAACAATTAATAGCAGTTCGGGGAAAGCATTTGGAATAATAATGTAATTTTAAACTACATGTGTATAAAAATCTGTCTTAGTTCTAAACCCACATGCATCACTCTAAAAACAGCAACGGTTTTGTTTCAAGAGCACTGAAACTTACGAAATCTGATGTTCTATGTCTCTACATCTCTCTTGACTGCAGTAAACTTGTCTTAGTTAACACAGATATTACAATATTTCCCCCAATGGTAATTTAAGTTTCCTTAGCTTTTTGTTTGACTTCCTTTTATAGCCCATAAATAACATCTGGGCAAGCAACGTTACAGTTCTTTGACTATTACGGATCAATCACATGCTTTCTGGTCAGCTGAGATGCACAAGGAAGAAGAGTTCAGTTTGGACCTTGAAATAAATATACATTTAAAAATAACCTCATAATTTGCAGTGAAGTAGAGCTTTTATAATATAAAATACAAGAATTTCTTAGACTTTCAAAATTCCATATAAGGCACCACAAAAGGTTCTTCAGAGGATGCATACCTCAGTTTTCCTGTTATGTTAGCATGACGGATCTCATACATTAAATGTTTTTCTGAGCAGCAAACTCTTTCATTGCTACAACAAATGTGATAAATTTAGCCAGCATTTTGCTTAAAATTACAGTTTACAATGCCATTTCTACTGCTCATGGTTGTTTTCTCTTTCTTAATATTTTCTGAATATTAACATTGAAGCTAGTATAATCCTATTTTGGTCAGGATGCTTTAAAGTTTGCATAGCTCTGTTAAAGTCTTATTGCTACACAGAGAAATGTTATTGCTACACAGAGAAATGTTATGCTGGGTTAGTTATTTTATACTAAAAATATTGATTCAAGATTCTCTTGTGCTATTCCATGCTCTCTGTAGACTTTCGAATTCCTAAACAAAAGTGAGAAAAAGTAATGAAAAAGAATTCTTCAGGTATTTAGAAATATCAAACTTGAAGAAAAAGATATATATTTATTGGGAATTAATACAACTGCAAGAAATAATATTTTCTCTGAGATAATTATTATCTTTTTATCTCTGTCATTTATGGTTCTCAATGTATTTATCAATATATTTAAACTAATTTGAAAAAAAAGATATTTTTAGCTGGTGACTCATATCACATAGCAGTGCTTTTGACACCTTTAGGCTGTTACCAATATAACGCAACCAAACCATCTCTTTTAGGAGCCCTATTCTTCCTCTTTGAAATAAACAGAGTCTAGGATACGGGCTTAATATAGTCTTACGCTGACATCCTGAAATCACTGAAGTCACTTCCAGAATTCACTTTTGAATTCTCATTTACAGCTCTATCACAGAAAAAAGTTATAACTTATCCCATGCAGCCCTGGAATGGAGCAATTTAATGCTTCTACTTGCTAATCCTCAGTGCATACTACTCATGGCACAGGAAAAGCACAACAGGGGAAAACATCCTTATGACCTCTACCAGTTTTATTTCCCTTTCGTCATCAGCTGAATGTGGCATGGTAATTCCTGGCAGTGTAGAATCCTAATGAGAATATATTTGCTGCTAGATCTTAGTTTTGGGGTGGGTTTGCTTTTTTTTTCTGTGGTTGTGGGTCTTTTCTGATTTTTTTGGTGGGTTTTTTAGTGGGTTTTTTTAGGTTGTGTTTTTTTGTTGTTTGGTGTTTTTTTGTTTGCTTGCTTGTTTTTAATCACCATTTCTTCTCTGTTTTTCTGACACAATAGTCTAACAAGAATTTTCTGTAGTTATCTGGTCTGGTAGATATCCAAAGAAGGCTGCTCAAAAATATGATTTACAAATATTGGGTAGTGAAATGAGAACATTAAAGTTAAAGAAACATAAGACAAAGATAAAAAAAAAGTAATATAATTTTACATTTTTTTATTAATTAATGCAGAGATGATGGGAGGAAAAATAATAATTTTCATCAAACCTACAAATACATTAAAAAAACCCATCAAACTTATAATCTTATGAATACAGGATAAGCCTAAGAATATAAACTGCTGTAGACCTTAAGCTTGTGTTGAAGTAGAGAAAGTCACTGTTACTACTTCCTGGCTTGCTTCTCCAGCAGAAAATGAGAGGGATGAAACCAAGCAGGGGCCTGTGAGATTTTCCACTGGAATATATCAGTTTGTTTGCTATGGCACTTGCTAATTGATAAGTGATTTACAGCTTTTCTATCATTAGTCTAGTTTCACTATATGTTTTAATAGCAGCATGTTGCTAATTTGCCATGGTATACAGTACTTCATCCTGTACTTGCTTGCATGGGTGCTGTCATAAGTGAAAATTATATAGGAAATAAAGACAGAAGGTGGGAATATAATTTAAAGAGGTGTATGCTCAGGGAACACATAGACACAGAAAAGAACGATAGGCACCGTGTCTCTGCTGAGAGCAGTTTGTTTTCAGTTGCTAAACTAAGTGAGGTTAAGTCCACGTGGACATTTATTTTACATGCTGTTACAAGTAACACATACACAGTAATGAGACAGGAAGAAAGCTGTAATGGGAAAAGAGTGCTAACTCTTTATGTACCACCCTACATCCTGCCTGCTTTCTTACAGAAATGTAGCCTAATACCAATTAGCTTACTTCACATGGACATTATATCAATATCCATTTATTAGGCACTATGTGCCAGTATTATTTGTTAGCAAAACAGCAGCAAAATGTGCATATGAGGTGCAAAATCAAGGGTAGTTTAGCATGAGTTTTTAGAATACAGAGGTATTTAATTTCCTATCAGACAGGAATCTGAAAAATAATTTAAAATACTGAATCTTCACCCATCCCTCAGAACAGTTTTGTTTTTTTGATGGCCAGTCATATCATTAAAGAAAGTGGGAGTTCCTACCTGAATTTTTTGAAAATAAGTACATGGTTGTGGTCTGCTTCTTCCAATGTGTATTGAGTCTGGCTGAGATGGAGTGAATTTTATCCATGGCAGCCCTCATAGTTCTGTGCTTTGTATTGGTAACTACGAAGGTGTTGACAACATACCAGTGTTTTGACTACTGCTGAGCAGTGCTTGCACAGCATCAAGGCTGTCTCTCCAACATTCTCCCTCACCCAGCAGGCTGGGGTGGGCAAGATCTTGGGAGGAGACGTAGCGAGGACAGCTGACCCAAATTGACCAAAGGGATATTCCATACCATGTGATGTCTGCTCAGAAAAGAAAGCTGAAAGAAAGGAGGAAGAAAAGGTTACGTTCATCATTACAACATTTGTCTTCCAGATCAACCACTACATGTACTGAAGCCCCAATTCCCAGGAAGCGGCTGGACATCGTCTGGTGATGGGAAGTAGAGAGCAAATCTTTTGTTTGCCTTTGCTTCTGTACATGGCCTTCGCTTTCACTTTACTAAACTGCCTTTATTGTGACACAGAGTTTCTTTTTCATCTTTTTTTCTCCTGCTGAGGAGGGGAGTGGTAGAGCAGCTTGGTGGGGACTTGGTGGCCAGCCAAAGTCAATCCACTACACAATACAAACTTTCAAGTCAAAGATGGCACAGGGATATATTGGTGGGTGGAAAAGTCAAATAAACTTGTCACAAGCAGGGATATACAACTTGCCAACAAGAACATATGAAATTTATGGACAATTACACATTTCAGCAAATTATAGTAGCTATTTCCATACTAATGATAAGTGTGAAAGAACTGTGTAAAATATAAAACATTTTGAAACAAGATGTTCGTTTTCTTCTTAATAGCAGAGAAACAGAATGAGCAAATGTCACCAGAAAACGGAAAACATCAATTTTAAATGTCTCTAAGGAACACATATGTATAGAAACCAGTCATTTAACCTCTCAATAGAGAGAAACAGGCAATTCTAAATAAAGATTTATTTAATCCTATGGTAGATGTCTAAAATTGATCAGATAAGTATTTCCAAGAAGTACTATTTTATGTCCATCTGTTATAAAGTGAATCTAATCAATTCGCTGAGGTATTGACATCTACATTATAGATGTCTAAAGAGAATTAAATGTGTCTTGTCCCCATATACAGTGGTGACATAGGTTTCCAATTTGGAACGCAAAGTATAATTTCGAATCTGCTTTACTTACACATCTTGGACTGTGTACAGTCAATAAGATTGTTTCCCATGTAAAATATAAATTAAAAATAGATTTAGCAGAAGGAAAAATCTAGGTTCTATTGTTTAGAGTAAAATATTGCATTGGTACAATGTACATAAAACATATACCTAGAATTACTCTTTAAGTGTAAGAGAGAATACACTCCAGTAATGATTTGTTCAGGAGTTATACAAGACTAAACAATAATCCTTGCATCAATATCTGGAATTTATGCATTCTACAGTATACATAACTGTTCTACTGGCATCTTATGATCCAAATTACAAAAATTAAAAAATATCATATATTTTTAATAAATATGTATTATTATCCATTGCAAACCCTAGGTAAATGATTTCACCTCTAAGTCTATCTTTCTGCAATGGTAATTTGGAAACAGATAGACAATAATATTTACTTAAATGTGAGATTCATGGAAGCTTTATAGTCCCATGCTATAAACTAGCAGAAGTCCTCCATCTCTCTTTAAAGGAGAAGAGGAAAAAATGACTCTTCACATGTTCTTTAACTGTAATGAGGTTGATTTAAAATTTTTGTTCGTCTTTGTTTCAATTGCTGGTTGCATAAATAACAGATTTTGCTACTGCTGGAATAATTAAACGGCACACAAACTACTTAAGCATTGGACAACCTTGACTGTAGAGGTACAATTTTAACCTCCTCACAAATATTTTGATTAATTAATTATGGAGATATCTATCTTCCTCCGTTGACTGTATAGAAGCCTGGATGACCTTATATGTAAAAGGACAGTGTGAAGTGAGATGAACTCTGCTCTCAATAGTCTGTTTCATAATGAATTAACCGGGTGATCAGGCCCAGTCAACATGGGTTTATGAAAGGCAGGTCTTGCCAATCAAACCTGATCACCTTCTATGACAGGGTGACCCGCCTGGTTGACGAGGGAAAGGCTGTGGATGTAGTTTTCCTGGACCTCAGGAAAGCCTTTGATACAGTTTCTCATAGTGTTCTGGTGGAGAAACTGGTAACTGCTGGCCTGGATAGGCACACCCTCCTTTGAGTTAAAAACTGGCTGGATGGCCGGGCCCAAAGAGTGGTGGTAAATGGGGCTAAATCCGGCTGGAGGCCGGTCACCAGTGGGGTTCCCCAGGGCTCAGTGCTGGGTCCAGTTCTGTTTAACATCTTTATCAATGACCTGGATGAGGGGATTGAATGTACCCTCAGTAAATTTGCGGACGACACCAAGCTGGGAGGCTGTGTCGATCTGCTCGAGGGTAGGGAGGCCCTTCAGAGGGATTTGAACAGACTGGATTGTTGGGCTGAGGCCAATGGCATGAGCTTTAATAAGGCCAAGTGCAGAGTCCTTCACTTGGGGTATAAAAACCCCAAGCATCGCTATAGGCTCGAGGAGGAGTGGCTGGAGAGCTGCCTGGCGGAAAAGGACCTGGGGGTCTTGGTTGACTACCGGCTTGATATGAGCCAGCAGTGTGCCCAGGTGGCCAAAAAGGCCAATGGGATACTGGCATGTATCAAGAATAGTGTGACCAGCAGGAGCAGGGAAGTGATCCTGCCCCTGTACTCGGCACTGGTGAGGCCGCACCTGGAATATTGTGTCCAGTTTTGGGCCCCTCGCTTTAAGAGAGATATTGAGCTCCTGGAGCGAGTCCAAAGAAGGGCAACTAAACTGGTCAAGGGGCTGGAAAATAAAACTTATGAGGAGCGGCTGAGGGAGTTGGGGCTGTTTAGCCTGGAGAAGAGGAGGCTGAGGGGAGACCTGATTACGGCCTATAAATACTTGAGAAAAGATGGTGGGGAGTTAGGGGAAGGGCTCTTTACATTAGTGATGGGAGATAGAACAAGAGGAAATGGGCATAAGCTTAGTCAGGGGAGATTCAGGTTGGATGTTAGGAAGTATTTCTTCTCTGAAAGGGTTGTCAGCCACTGGAATAAGCTGCCCAGGGAAGTGGTTGAGTCCCCATCCCTGGATGTGTTTAAGAATAGGGTGGATGAGCTACTTGAGGATATGGTTTAATGGGGATTAGGGATGGTTGGACTCGATGATCTCTAAGGTCTTTTCCAACCTAGAAATCTATGAATCTATGAATCTATGAATCTATGAATTGTAAAATAAAAGACAGAAATCCTTATTTTAGAGGTGAGCAGTTTTTCTCACTGAAAATCCTAATTGTTGCTGAATTCTTATCTGGAAAGGTTGAATCTTGTGTATGGGAAGAGAAAATTATGCCAGATAGTTCTCTTTCCTACTTCTCTACTGCAAACCAGCAACAGATAAACAGGCAACTTAGAAAAGGTAGCTAAGAAAAGGTAACAAAAGAAGTATCATAAAGTAATACTTTCAGGACTAAAGCAGACTGGAGTCTGACATGAGAAGAATTAAAAAGAAAACAACACTGAACTTCTAATATTTGGAAAATTATTGTTTAGAACTAGTGAACTCTTATGAAATATCGACAGTAGCAAATAAGAATAATCTAAGGACCACTCCGTGCTCTGAGAGCAAGTGTCTCAGCACACTTTGCACCCATATGACTAAGGTGTCTTTCTCTCAAGCAGCAGAATGGCCTTTCTCTTACTGTCTATTGGAATAACTCACTAGTTCAAGCTGCTTTCCAAGCTATGCTTTTTCATCATTCAAAGAGTGTTAGCTGATAAGCATCGCCATCATGTCAGAGACCATTTAAAAAAAAATTTAAAAAAGAAAATTCTTTGTGCTTTCCTGAGTCTTGCTACTATCACAGGCATAACCTAAAGGTCCCAATTGGATTGCTCAGTTTCTTGCAGACAAAAAAAAAAGACTTATCTTGTGTTTAATCTTGTTAGTTCATTTTCTTTTTCTTTCTCTAAGTAAGAAACTTAAATTTTCATGCTCTCAAGAACTACAGTCTGTCCTAAAAAATATGTTCCGTAGGGCAGTCAAACCTAAAAATAAGAACTTAACCTAGAGGAGGGGATTTGAGTTACTCTTTTACAGATCTTGGAAGAGGATTCATAAGCACTATTGCTGCCAAAAGGATCTGGAAAAACATTTTAAAAGCAACTATCAAATGATTCAACTTCTAAATCATCTTATGTTATCTGATATGTAGTTGTAATAGTCCTAATGCTTCAGCCTAACAAAAGTGTTAATAACTTTTTGCTATATGTCTGCTGAGTATGTCTAATAAGCTCATTAAAACCACTATTCTAATTGGCTTGTTCTCTTGCTATCTGAAGACAGGGGCAATGTTTTGCATTTGATTAATCTTTGCCTCAGAAGTAATGGATGATGAGACACTATTAAACCATACACTCCCATTCATAAATGTTATAAAGAACTAGCATTTAGGTATTCATTGCATGGAATAATGCAAGCGTGGGTTTTAGAAAAAGCACATGACCAAGAATACAGAAGAATTCTTATCTTGAAGTTACTTGCTTTAGGAAGGAGTGTTTGACATTCGATTGAAGAACTATATTAGAATCTTAGTTTATAAGCAGCTTTAAGGGATTCTTAAACCCTGAGGGTATCTCTATATTTCTAAACAAAAAAAAAACCAACCAAACACAAGGACTGAATTCAGGCACTGAACCTTGTATGATACGTACTACTTGTGGGATCTAAGCTAAAGAAATATTAAACTTCAAGCATTCCCAAACCTGTTCATAGCAGCCTGGTCACAGGGGCTTAAAATGCTGTAGGAGTTTGGAGGTATATTCAAAAGGCAGAGTAGGAAAGTTCTTGGCTAGGACTGGAAACTAAACTATGTGTAAATTTTTACTGAGACAGTAAAAATTTGCAAGCCAGCAAAGTAATGCATGCTTTCATCTAGTGTGCTGGTGCCTTCACAATGTAGATTTTGAAGCTCTTTTGTGGATTTGGACTACAAGTGTTGAATGTTATGGAGTGCTTGAACTTTGTAATCTCACAAGATTCATTCAAGGTTCTCATCAGTACAATCCACAAATCACTTTATCCTTGTTAGATGTGAGGCAAAAATAATCCTGTCAAGTTGCTCTCTGAAGGTCTGTCTTCCAGGTCTGGAGACCTGTCTGTGACTGTGGAAAAGATCACACAGTTAATGAATCACCTGAACGCCTGAAAGGAGGACTCTTGAGGAAGAGAGTACTTTCTTCCCGTCTGATGATACTTCACCATCTCCACAAGGTCAGGACCGTGTTCTCAAATGTGGAAAGGAAAAGTACCAAAGGCTGACTGAAGAAAACACAGTTCTATGCTAGAGTTTATGGTCCATATGACACAAATGTTTTCCTAGATATCTTTTTTCAACAAACATCCATTTGCAGTAGTGACATTCCATATTAATATTTTGAAAACATTTTTCTATAAAATTGAAAATATCAGCAAGATTTTATCCTTGATTTCTCATGCTTACATAGAATACATAAATCCAGAGGAAATATATTAGCTACTATTTTATTTTTTTAATTGGCAATATTTTTTTGTCTGAAATATGTAACCATTATGCTACTCTTCCTTTTTCTTCATTCTAAGACATTAGACACCTTTGTTAATGTATGATATATTATTGATTAGATTTTCTTTGTACATACTAGAGAGTTCTTTCATCCTGCTCTTTCCTTGGGGCTATTGAAGGTATTATCCTGCAGGGTATATATTCTTCTTGTGATTTTTAGTGAGTATTGATTTTATTAGATGTAAGCATAGCTAGAATTTTACTGTATAAGAATGAACCTATATCTATAGAAAACACCTGCTTTCCAGGGAACAAATCTTTTCCCCTGGTAAAGATATAACAAAAGAACAGGAGGATACCAGAATCTATTTATGACACTTCATCTTATTTATCGTGAGTACTGAAATGACTTTTCTTAATTAGGCCTAAACCTATTTTTTCTTAAAAATTAAAATTAGACATAATTTCATCTTCTTTTATTTCTATAATTTGAAATTGCTTTTACAGTTAATGGGTAGTTTCAATCTCTATCGTTAACCCCATATTTTATTTCTAAATATAGTCTACTGGTCAGTGTGTACATCTGAATTTACGTGATAATCGGTGGAGACTGTGAGTCTATTATAGGTTTAACTTGAGAGGATTCTGTTTTCATCCTGTAATGATACTTTTACTTCCTAAGGTCTGTAGTTCAGTCCAAGTGTTGACTAGCATCACTAAACATCAAAGTTTTGAGACTGAATTCATACACAGACAAATAGTGAAATTGAGATGGTGACATTTCAGCTGTAAGTCCTATTCAAAAAAGGAGTGGGAATATAGAATTGGCCACTATATGCACATACATCAGAGAAATAGAGGGGAGGGGGGGAAGGGAAGGGAAGGGAAGGGAAGGGAAGGGAAGGGAAGGGAAGGGAAGGGAAGGGAAGGGAAGGGAAGGGAAGGGAAGGGAAGGGAAGGGAAGGGAAGGGAAGGGAAGGGAAGGGAAGGGAAGGGAAGGGAAGGGAAGGGAAGGGAAGGGAAGGCAAGGCAAGGCAAGGCAAGGCAAGGCAAGGCAAGGGAAGGGAAGGGAAGGGAAGGGAAGGGAAGGGAAGGGAAGGGAAGGGAAGGGAAGGGAAGGGAAGGGAAGGGAAGGGAAGGGAAGGGAAGGGAAGGGAAGGGAAGGGAAGGGAAGGGAAGGGAAGGGAAGGGAAGGGAAGGGAAGGGAAGGGAAGGGAAGGGAAGGGAAGGGAAGGGAAGGGAAGGGAAGGGAAGGGAAGGGAAGGGAAGGGAAGGGAAGGGAAGGGAAGGGAAGAAGTTTTCCTTATTGAGAAAGAACATGGCAGTTATATATGAGTCATGCCAATATGGGAAATGAAAATGTTTTATTAGAAGCAATGATAGGTCATGGTGCACCCTCAGCAAGTCTGCAGATGATACAAAAGTGGAAGGAGTGGTTGATACATCAGTTGGATGTGCTGATGTTTAGAGGGACCACAATAAGCAGAAGAAATGGGCAGGGAGGAATCCCATGAAGTTCAAGAAAGGGAAAGGCAATGTCCTACATCTGTGGAGGAATAATCTCATGTATCATTACAGGCTGAGCACCAATCATGTGGAAAGCAGATCTGCAGAGCAGGAGCTCTAGATCCTCGTTGACAAAACCAAATTGAGGCAGCACTATGACTTTTTAGTAAAGAAAGCCAACAGCATCCTGAGTTGCATTGAGAACATTGCCAACAGTTTAAGGGAGGTGAACCTTCCTCTCTACTCAGCCCTGAAGAGGTCATGTCTGGAGTGTACAAGAGAGATACAGGACAACTAGAGAGAGTCCAGTGAGGGGCCCCTGAGATGATTAATGACTTCAAGCATCTGACATAGAAGCTGAGAGTTGGAACATTTCAGCCTGTGGAAGAGACGATTCAGGGGGTTCTTATCAATGTGTATAAATACTTGATGGGAAGGAGTGAAGAAGACAGAGTCAGACTTTTCTCAGTGGTGTCCAGTGAAAGTACAAGAAACAACAAGCAAAAAGTGAGATACAAGAAATTCCATCTGAACATAAGGAAAAACTTCTTTGTGATGATTGTGGTCAAACACTGGAACAGGTTGCCCAGAGAGGCTATGGAGTCATCATCCTTGGAGATATTCAAATCTCAGCTGGGGACAGCCTTGAACAAACTTCTCTAGCTTATTCTACTAAAGGAGGGGTTTGGACCAGGTGGTTTCTAGAGGTCTCTTACATCCTCAACTACTCTATGATTCTGTGAAAGAAACAATTCATAATATTCATGTATATACCTGTCAGAACTTTTATTAAGCACAATAGAAAAGCCTCCCATAAGAAAGGTAATATAAAATGGATATCTGAATACACTAAAAATTCTTAACATGAGGAAGATTTCCCACTAACTCCATGACATATTCAGCTCTAAGTATATTATATTATTTTCCTTTTTTTTCACATTGCATCCGATTATATCAGATACCAATAATTAGGAATAGGCAAAATTATTTTTTCAGTAGTTTATCAGGGTAGATGGTGCTGCATGTATAATTTCCTTTCCTTTCAGCAGGTAGAAGTGGCAATTTAGATTTAATTTACAATTAAATTTACACTTCTTAAAAACTACCTAGTAAATGTTTTTGTGTTGTTTTGTTTTTTTTTTTTTTTTTTTTTTTTTTTCCTTAAGATGCATTTTAATTTCTGTAGACATTCATGTTTCTAGCCCTAAGGTTTTTAGTGCCAGTTATTCTTAGCTTCTTGACTTGTGGAAATTAGGAAACCTTCTTTCAGTGTATGCATTAAATTTAGATGTGGGGATGATTTCACATGACAGGTTCAGAGAAGTATAAATTACATATCCTTAGTTTTCAGGGCCACCTGTGTTACTTTGAAATTCAAACATAAAAGAAAACTGACTGCTGGATGACTGCTGGAACTCCTTGGGATTCTTTCTACTGGCAGCTAGTTAAACAACATTAAATAGGAAAGTCTTTGGGTATATATTAATCTCCTTGTTAGTAATTCCTTTGTTCTGGTCTGCACTCAGCATTCATGTTGGCTTAAGGGTTTTGAAAGTCGTGTATATTACCATAATATCACTTCTGTTGTCTTTGTCAAAGTAGAGATGCCTACTACATATGTGATCAGACAAGACCCAGCACCACACTAACATGGCGTTGACTTCCTCTAGCCTGTACTTCTTGGTTTTCAAAGAAAGAAAATCCAGACTCACATGCTGATGGAAGCTATTGTGTTTTCCGCCCAAGAGTCCCATCATGACTACTGAAGTTATGGTAGGGCTGTGAGCATGAGGGAAGAGATGTTAGATACACTTACGAATCAGTCTACTGATCGATTTCAAATCTGTAACTGAGAGATGTAATTTGGCATTCAGTAAAAGGACTTGAAAGAGAAAAGCATCTGAAAAATGGAATTCACAAGTTCTATGGCGTAACCTATGTCTCTCTACTGACCTCAAAAGGGCCTAAAATAAAGAGATTAACTTACATAATTCTAGTACAGCCTATAATTAGGTGATTTGATGTCCTTTGAAGAATGGTCTTTAGCCCCCAAAGCTGACTTCTTGCAGTAATTAGTTCATGTTATTATGTTTTATAAAAAGAGTATTTGGGTTTAAAGAGATCAAATCCAGTTTATTTTTTGTGATTTTTTTAAACATATTTTGAAATTATAGTATCAGCTACACAATTCAGAACTCGTCCACTATGCAACTCTGTAGCTATTTCAATTCATAACTGTCCTTTAGCCCTTTTATATTCCAACTGCATTTTCTTAGCTGCTGCTACCAAAAGAAATTTGATTAAGGACATACGTCCATGAAGACTGTAGCTTTAGGTAAACTATTTCATTCTCTCAAATTACATTTCTCACCATTAATATGTTAGATATTGGAGGTGAGGTTTATCAGAACAAATCAGTTTTAAACTAGCTCTGAAAGTCCAATTGTAATTTCTTGGGTAAAAATGTAAGGTCTGATTCTCCCAAATCAGGCTACCATTGCTGGAGTCAAGGAACAGCACAACTCTTAGCTGCGTCCAAAAAGATTTTGTGCGATTGGCTTTTACTGTCAGATGACCTGCACTCTAGGAGTCCCTGATGGGCTGCTGCAGTCATGGCATTGCTTATGATCCTGTATTTGCTGTCAGTGATCAGGTGAGTCACTGTATGGGATTGTTATTGCTCATCTTTCTTACTGCCTCAGTAAAGCTTGGTTTATAATATGTTGTCAGATGCCATTACTGTTCAGACCACACTTAATAACGACTGAGATGAGTTACAAAATGAGAAGGGGATGTGAACACACTATCAGACATACTTCAAACTGGTTAGGTCATTTGCTGTGTTTTGTCTGAATCTGTGGACTACAATAGCCTAGATGTCCCATGAAAGCAAACAAGACAGGTTATTTTCTACTCATATTCTATAGTACTTGTAAAACACTTATAACCTTCACAGTGGGCTGGATATACTACTATGGCAGGACAAGTGTATACCTTGAGATATGTTCTCCTACCTAGCACTGGAGTTAAGTAATATTCACTGGTCATTTTTAAAGGCTTTTTGTCATAGTTACAATGAATTTTACAGTAAAGACATCCCACACAATCAAAAAGGTAGTTATGACACAGAATAGGAAATACCTAGACTTCTAGGCTCCATGCTACTCTTTCTGACTCAACCGTCCCATCAAATGATTGAAACTCTTTGAATTATATCTGTTGAATATAAAAGATTTTCTTTCTAATATTTAGCAATTTCCTTATGTTTTCCACTGGATGAAGTGTCACATATTTCCCTGTCTCTACTTTTCCATTCCTTTGAGAGCTTTTAGAAAGAGAAAGTAGTGCCTCTGAGCAGTGGTGAATACTGTGTGACTCATATTGAACTCAGCAAAATGATCAGGGTTCCTCTACAACTTTTTTTGTTGGGTTTTAGTAATGTTTGATCTGTGCTACTGAATTATTAAATTTAGAAAATACATTAGATATTTAATAAGACAGCAACAAATACCCATATGGATATTTATCATCAGTATAAACTGCATAGGATAGATGTAGAGCATTAATGAATTTATTATTTAATGGGTTTATATTTCTTTTTCAGTTCAAGACTCATATTATTTTGTGTATCTTGGCAAGCTAGTTACAGTACAATGAGACCTATATTTCTTGAAATGAGACAGTTTCAGTACTTCAGCATTCAGTAGTACGTAGAGGAAAACATGTTTCATGCTGTCTCTTCAAAAAGCAATTCAAATCTAGGAGAAAAATGTCAGTGTTGGAAACTCCTGGATGGAAAATAAAATTCTATTATATTCAAGTTCTTCTGCTTGAAATGTCAGTGCTGGTGGTCCATATCTAGCAGCAGACTGATATAAACAGCCAGTGAAATAGAACTTAGATAGTAGGAAAATTATATGTAATACCAGAAAAAAACAAAACACAAAAAGCCAAACAAACACCAAGAAACAATAATAAATCTAAAGCTACTATTGTTGTATCAGAAAGAGAATATCACAGAAATTGTGATTCAAGTTTTAGTAATGTTGTGGACAATTTCTGTTTATAATGAAATCATGCAATTATCTGCCAAGAAGAAATAAATTATGGCACAATCTGATACTAATATAAAAATAAAAGAAGCTGAAAAATCTTCTGACTTAGTAAACAATCTATTAATTCAAGCTACTATTTCAATAGGACAGGATACCTAGTAAAACACTCTTTGTAACTCAACTCAAATGCGGTTACTTTTTCTTTTCTTCTATAAATATTCTCTTTTATTCCCCCCCTTTTTTTTTTTTCATATTTTGAGGACTTTGAGTATCAAGAGATAAACCTTAGCTTTTGGATGGAACTGAAAATGAATACCTTGCCTAGTGAGAAATAACAATATTTAAGTCTTAAACAACATAGAACAAAATCTATCCATGCAATTATATCCAGTGCTTCTTTTAACACCATGATATATAGATTTCTAAAATAAATGTCCTTCATTTTGGTTCTCAGAAATGTAGTTTGTGAATCAACACAGACATAAGCTAAATATGAATGAAAGGCATCTGAGAAATATTATGTTATGATCTATTGCACTGACATATATGTAATGAAAATATGCAAAGGCTGACAAACCTGATATGTTTGTTACTATCTGAAACCAAGATACCGAAAAAATTTATAAAAATCTATATGTCAAATATTACTCTCTGTCAGGTGATTGTCCTCCTTATGAAACTTAGCAAAATTGATATAATAATTTGTCATCTACGAATAATTGTTAAGGATAACAAGAGGGAAATTTTTTCCGCTTTCAACTCTGGAGTTGCTCAGTTATATAAATATCTGAATCCAAATCGTTGTATTGATTTCCTAATTTGTGAAAGTATGAATTAAAAACTGCAGAGTGCGCGTGTGTTGTTATTTCTTCATAACTCACTAGTCTGAAGCTCAGTTGTAATGCTGTGATCATGACTAGAGTAATTTTTGATCTTTAAATTTTCATAAGACATTGTATATTAATTTCTGATTTTCTGAATGGAGAGTGGGAAAAAGAGCACAAACCCCACATCAACAAAACAAACCATGGGAACAGAGAACAGAAGAGTTACACTGAACGATGCAGTGAGTAATACTCTCCCTCTAGCTATCAGCTGATTTTTAGAGGTTAAAAAGCCTATATCTGCAATATGCTTTCAGATTAGATACGCTTATCTTGATGTATTTATATTAGTTCTTCAAGGTTAAATTTTGCATAAAAGAAAATGCATTTATACTGCTGAAAAACCTGATATTGTTATACTTTACCTTATTAAGTAGTCAGATTGAGCCATCTGAATTTATTTCTTTCAACTGTATAGAATTTTATACACATGTATTTTTCCCGTCTTCTATTCTGATATAGATAAAGTAGTTTTGATTTAAAGTTATAAATTTGAGGTAAATACATGTGAATTAAGTTGATGTGATTAAATTAGCACTGATATATTCAAATCAGAAATGAGTAAATTCATCTAAATTGATATGGGTCACAAAACCACTATGATTCTCATCTCCTTACAGAGACTACTTAATAAACACAGACTTTTGACCTGACAGAAGTTAGGGCTAATGCTCCCTGGAGAAAGATTAAATTACAATGTCTGACAGCTCTTTTTCCTGATTATTTATTTGTTTGTATTAGTGTTTTTCTATAAAATTAAAGCTTGCCCACAGACAGCCATTAAGGTGAAAATACCTTCTCCAATTCCTTCACGTTTTTCTTTTACATGTATTTAAGTGTATATGAGAGTATGAAGGCATACTGTATTTTTCAGTGTCAATTTCTAATCTGACTTTTTAAAAACATTATTTTCAAATCTTTAGTTGTATAGAGCAACATTAGTATTGACTGGATTTCTGCAGAATTATGTTCTGTAAGGTATTGAGAATTCTACAATTGATTTCTGCTGGTAATTTTTCCTGTGGATTAAATATGTGTACAAACATGCTATTATGACCAAAACTATTTGCTATTTGCATCATAAATGCACATTATTGTACCGAAAGGCTACTTTAGGCCAAATTCTGTAGCTCTACACAGAGGATCTCTTGAACAAAAATATCTGAAACCTTTATCTCCCAGAGCAGACATAGCAGTCATGTTAAACGTGCATTGGAAGTAGTTTACTAGTTTCAGGCACGAATAAAAGTAATGGGTATTCAGTAATCAATAATACTTTATAAACAATATACAAGTAGAATTTGATTTCTGTAAAGAAACTCAGTGCTTCCACATAATCGAGGCAATTATGAAAGCTGGATGTAAACTATCCATGAAATCAGAAAGAGCTGTAGGTATTGAATAATTCGGTCACTCTTGAAGAGTTTCTCAGCTTTTTTTCCCACAGATATACAATATGCTCAAATATTTACTTAACATAGGAGTTATCTGTTTCTCCTTTGCGAATTATCCTGAACTCTGGT
Organism: Tauraco erythrolophus; assembly: GCF_009769465.1. Taxonomy (NCBI): domain Eukaryota; kingdom Metazoa; phylum Chordata; class Aves; order Musophagiformes; family Musophagidae; genus Tauraco; species Tauraco erythrolophus. The sequence goes on along the minus strand of NC_141465.1, from coordinate 92,021,918 downwards.
TTCGATGTGTGATGTTGGTGTATAGTTAGGAACACATATCTTGCCCTGACAGGATACCACGATATTCCTTTTTAAAAATAATATTCTTTATTTTGAAACACAATTAGTTTAGATTTTTTACCATGTAATATGATTCATTTCATTTTCCAGAAGTGTAACTTGTGGATACACTAAACTAATTTCACTTTAAATATATGTAATGCAAAACATGACCTTTATTAGCTATGAGATTACTATCTTTATCGTTTAGGTATAAGTAAATATCTTATCCTAAAATAACAGTATGAAATTTCTTTAATATATCAGCAAAGCTTTTGCCTAGCTATAAGTCTCCAAATCTTATTACAAAACTATTTTCTATTCATTGCAAAATCTTACATGTTTGAGCAGCATATGGAATTGTCAAAATGAGCTGTTAATGAACTGTGACTTATTAACTCATCTGCAAAACTTTGGTGAACAAAATAAGATATACAGTGTGGTATTACATTGTTACTTCATGCATTCTGCAAAAGCTTAATAGGAGGTCACTAGAAGACGTAATCTTTTCCATATAATTCAAATACATCTACTACTATACTTGGACTAGGTTAGCTAAGAACAATAGGAAGTTAAAATAGCTTTTTTCAATTATTTTTAAGCAGCAATTGGAGTAATTGCCTTCAATATTGTTTTTTCACTGAAACTGTTTATGTTGGTCAAAAATAAGCGTCCTGGGTTTAGGCCTATGAGCCCCAAAACATTTTTTTTTTTTTATGTTGGAAGCTGAGCTGTTTGCTATATATTAACACATAGTCTTCAAACAGTTTGATTTTTTATTACCTTCACATACGCTTTGATTAAAAACAAAATAAAAAAAACATTATGGAGAGTAATTATGGGATCAAGCTTTCTCCCTTTCCAAGCTCCTGTACTTACCTAAGAACAAAGCTGACTACGGGAATTTAAATAATTTTAAAAACAAAACGAATTTGGACTTATCCTCTGGCTTAATAATAGTCAGAATGTTCTTTGTAGAATTTTCTTCTATCATATTTATCATAGTGTTTTTGTAGACCCTATAGCCAGAGCAGAAGCTTGTTGGACCCCCAAAGTAAAAGCAGACTGTGCAAGATACAGTAAAGTTTTGTTTTCCTTGAAACCAAAAAGAAACTACACTAAAAAAGAGTGTCAAGTCAGTGCATATAAGAATTTTGTAATATTTTTACATTACTAATTGTATTCTGTAACAGTGCTGAGCTTAAATCTTCAATTAACATGTAACTGTGGGGAGTCAAATGGAGACTTCTGGTGTAAGTGCATGAGTAGGGTACAGGACAGCACATGCACAGTAAGGGTAACACATGTAGAACAAACAGGAACAACATCCAATGGAAACTGGATAATCCTGCAGCCTAAGTGTACCGGGTCTGGCTGCGATGGAGTTGACTTTCTTCATATACACAGCCTGTATAGTGCTGTGCTTTGCATTGGTGGCTGAAACAGTGTTGATAACACACCGATGTTTTGCTTATTGCTGTCTTTCTCTTTCCAGACTCCCATACTAAGTATGCTGGCAGTGGACAAGTGGTTAGGAGGGTACACAGCCGGGACAGCTGACTCAAACTGATCAAGGGGTATTCCATACCATATAACATTATGCTCAGCAATAAAATGCTCAGGAAAAGGTGAAGGAAGTGAGAGACTTTCTTGTTCATGACTTTGTCTTCCCAAACAACAATTACGTGTACTGAGGTCTTCCTTCCCAGGAACTGGCTAGACATCTGCCTGCCTGCGGGAAGTAGTGAATTAATTCCTCTCTTTGCTTTGCTTATGCACACAACTTTTGCGTTTCCTAATAAATAGTCATTATCTTGATCCATGAGTCTTCTTACCTTTCTCTTATTTTCTCCTCATTCAGCATGAGAGGCAGGATTCATGTTTGGCTGCTGACCAGGGTCAGCTCAACAGAGTAAGCAAGATATTTGGTGAAACCAGAACAAGTCCTGATCTCCCAAATAAAATTACCTATGTCATGAATAGATGAGATCACCTTCTTTTGGGGAAGGAGGCCAAAGAACACCCATCTATTAAGTATCATCAAAGTTAGGTGCTGCCACTGACTTAGACATCTGTTTTGCACCAGGAGGTGCTGGTCTGTTACGATCTCAGTAAGAAAGGTACACAGTCTCTGTGAAGTATCATTTAAAATGCTATTTATTAGGCTGAATAATATAAAGAAGGAGAGGATAGTACAAATACTATGACCCTTCAGATGCAGTGAATCTCAAATTGTGGAACACTGAACTGGTTTCCAATCCACAAGCAGAACACCGTGTAGATCCCATCCATAAAAAGGAATGGTTCTTGCAATAAAGCAACTCTCCTAATTTCTACTGCCAAGTAGGAAGGATGTTTTCACAAGAACTTCTTGCTGTACTGTTAGATAAAGGTAAGGCCGCTCTGGTGGTGCAATCATCAGTACCGAGTGGGAGCTACCTGCAGTCTCCTCTGTTACTGTGAGCTGGATGAGTTCACCCTGAGTTCAAGGGATTTGTACAAAACAACACGGGCCTGAAGGCCATGCAGTACCTGTAGAATAGCATAGCTGGGTTTATTCAAATTAGCTGTTGCGTGGATCACTAACTCCTTGATGTATAATGGTCTTCCAGTCAGGATCACTTCAACATCCAACTTAAAAGTTTTATAGTTATCTGAATTAAATTCCACATGAAGTCTTCTGAACAACTGGATGCAGTACTGAATCCACGCACACTAAATTTACACTGGATTACATGCCTTTGTAAACTAGTAAATTCCTCCTGTTTCCCAAATAGATACCTTATATACAGTTCTGTTAGGGCAGAATACAAAATCATAAGAATAAAAATTCTGGAATGGTTCTAATTTGGGGATTTTACCTTCAGATGAAAGAACTTTTGATAATATTTTGGACTATCTTGAGAGTGGACAACAACACAAAAGCAATTGGATTCTCCTGTAAGTAATTGGATTCTACTGTAAGTACAATTGGATTCTCCTGTAAGTACTCCTGCCCCTCTACTCAGCTCTCGTGAGACCCCACCTAGAATACTGTGTTCAGCTCTGGAGTCCCCAACACAAGAAGGACATGGAGCTGTTGGAACAAGTCCAGAGGAGGGCCACGAAGATGATCCGAGGGCTGGAGCACCGCTGCTACGAAGACAGACTGAGAGAGTTGGGTCTGTTCAGCGTGGAGAAGGGAAGGCTCCAGGGTGATCTCATAGCAGCTTTCCAGTACCTAAAGGGGGCCTACAGGAAAGCTGGAGAGGGACTTTTTACAAGGGTGTGTAGTGATAGGACAAGGGGCAATGGATTTAAACTGAAAGAGGGCAGATTTATATTAGATATAAGGAAGAAATTTTTTACATTGAGGGTGGTGAGGCAGTGGAACAGGTTGCTGAGAGAAGTTGTGGATGCCCCATCCCTGGAGGTGTTCAAGGCCAGGTTGGACGAGGCTTTGGGCAACCTGGTGTAGTGGAGGATTTCCCTGCCCATGGCAAGGGGGTTGGAACTAGATGATCTTTGAGGTCCCTTCCAACCCAAACCATTCTATGATTCTACGATTCTACGATTCTACTTGAGAAAAGCAATATAAAACAAAACATCACTCAGTTAAGTCAAACACAAAGAGATTATGACTGTAACTCAGTTTAAAAAAAAACAAAACAAAACCTAACAAACAAAACCCAACACAAAACAATGAGGAAACTGATAAAGAGTCTGGAAGTTTTTCTTGCTTACTTTTCTTGTTGTTTAATTTGTTTATTTTTTAAGTATTGTTGGGAAAGATGATATCTGAGAGATTTATGATCAGTGGAGAAGCAGTTACATTCTTTAAACTCAAACTTTGGCAGGTACTTTTTCAACCATTTACAGAGAACAAAATCTAGTTTAGAAACCCTAATTTTCACTCTAATATTGGCCATGTATTTTGGACTTGTTTTTTTTATAAGGGAAATGTCTGCCCTTCTAGTGGAAAATAGTATAGCAGGATTACCTGCTATCTGGTATAACTATCACATTCTCCTCTTTTCTACATGCCAGCTTTTACTTTTTGCTGAAAAAAACCCTAGTTTCATTTCTGTATTTTAAGAAATATTAAACAGTTTAGCATCAAATTTTGATGTATCTGTAAAATAGAAATAGATGTTAGTAGACCCATTTTAAAACATAAAGTACAAGTTATTTTTGTTTGTTTGTTTGTTTTTTTCTTTTCTTCTAGGAGAACATTTAGTACACGATAAATACTATAGAATGTTGTCATAATATTTGGGAAAATAATGTTAGTAGAGCTGTTAAAAACAAATAAACAAACAAACAAATAAAACCTGTCAGATTCTGAGTTAATAATGTTACTATTCTTTCATTACTGTCATATAAAAAAATCTTAGTACAATATCTACATTATAGTTACACATTTGCAAATATCTACAAGCAATACTTTCTTCTAATATGTATTCAGAGAAGATTTCCCTGCTCTTATAGTGTCACTTTTATGTCATCTGGCCTCCTTAGAAGTTGATCCAGAAAGCAAAGTTCATTTCAGTTATTTCAGCATACTTCAGCACCCTGTCAGTAAACAAGCTGTTTGAAGTGAACATTGCTACAAGCAAGATTCAGACTTGAGGATAAGGACTTGATGAACGGTCACCAGTGACTGGGGAAGACAGAAATCTGCAGCCTTTATCTAAAGTGTCACAGCTATTGTGACGAGCATATAAAGTGTTTGTTCCCTGCATCAGAATGAAACTCTTGCTTACAACACAGTCATCAAAAAATAATCATAAAACAATCACCGGAAATGACTCTATTGTCTTTGGCCCTGTTCGAGATATGATCTCACCTTCTTGCTACTGGATAATTTTATGTGTTTTGTAATTTCTAACTGTAAAGGTGTCATAAAAGGTATGTTCAGATACCACAAAATATTGTTCTAGGAGAGGAGTTTTCTTTTGTACAAACTCAAAATTACTATTACTCATATTTATATGCATCCAGTTACTTCTCGTGTTTATATCCATCCAAAATGGTGCATGTCAATCTTGTGTTGAACATGTAAAACTACTGATTTGAAAGAAAAAGAAAGGAGTGTATGATTTGCGAAATAGTCTTTTCACAGTAAGGACTTACTTAGTGGCTGAGAGAGCTGGGACTGTTTAGTCTGGAGAACAGGAGGCTCGGGGGACCTTATCGCTCTCTACAATTACTTGAAAGGAAGTTGCAAGGAGATGGGGGTCGGTCTCTTCTCCCACATTATGAATGACAGGACAAGAGGGAATGGCCTCAAGTTAAGCCAGGGGAAATTTACACTAGATATCAGGAAAAATTTCTTTACAGAGAGAGTTGTGAAGTATTGGAACAGGCTGCCCCGGGAGGTGGTGGAGTCCCCATCCCTGGAGGTGTTTAAAAACTGTGTGGATTTGGTGTTGAGGAACATGGTTTAGGGACCCTGACAATGCAGGGTGAATGGTTGGACTCGATGATCTTGAGGGTCTCTTCCAACCAAATGATTCTATGATTGATTGACTTTCTATGTGCTTGAGAAATTATCAAAGATAATTTCAAAGATAATTATCAAAAGCTATTAATTATCTGACAAAGTCCTTCTAACTGAGTGGAGAACCCTGTTCTTATCCACTCTCTATATAGAGAGAGTCCCTATCTTCTGTGAATTTAATTTCCCTTTTTTAAGCCACAGTTAAATAATACAAAAAGTACATCCAAGTTGAAGTCCCAGATTGCAGTCTGGATAGAAGTACTTACTAGGTGGTCGAAAAAGTGACTGGATTGTCATGATCAAAAGATACTGGTTCATGGTTTGTACAGCTGTAGAACCACTGTCTGTTCTGGAACAGGTCTGTTCTGGAATGTCTCCAGTTTAACAATTATTGATGTTAAACAACTATCAATCTCCATTATCAATGACCTGGAAGAGGAGATGTAGCGCATTCTCATCAAGTTTGCAGAGAGCATCAAGCTGGGGGTGCAACTCCTTGTATTATCAAAAAAAGAGTCCGTAGGTCAAGGAAAGTGGTTGTTTTCCCTCTGTTCAGCACTGATTAGGCCACCTCTACAGTTCTACATCCACTTTTAGACCACACAGGATGGGAAATATCAATAAACTGGAACAAGCTCAGTGAAGGATCACTGAAAGAGGAGCTGAAGTTCTGCCATATAAGGAAACGTAGAGTGACTGGGGTTTGGTCAGCCTGGTGAAAAGATGACTGCAAGAGGACCCCTGCAGGATCCTTCCCACTGAACTATGACATATAGTCATAAAATTACAGAATGGTTAAGGTTGGAAGAGAGCTCTGAAAATCATCTAGTCTAACTGCCCTTGTCAATGTGGGAAAGCAGGCTAATATAGCCTGTGACCAGTTGGCTTTTGAGTATCTGCAGGGATTGAAATTCCACAAGTACTCTAGGCAACCTGTTCCAGTGTTGATCACTCTCAAGGTAAAAAAGAAAAAATGAAATAAAATCTTATATTCAGATAGAATTTTATGTGTTTAATTTTGTGCTCAGTGCCTCTTGTCCTGTCAGTGGTTATTACTGAGAAGAGTCTGGTTCTGTCTTCTTTATTCTCTCCCCATCAAGCATCCATACATATTGATAAGATTTCCCTTCTCCAAGCTGAACAGTCCTAGCTCTCTCAACGTCTCTTCATATAACAAATGCGCAAAGCCTTTAGCTATCTCAGTGGCCCTTTGCTGGACTTCCAGCATATATCCATGACTCTCTTACACTAAGGGGTCCAGATCTGGTCCCAGCACACCAGATGTGTCTTACCAACCCTGAGAAAAGGGAAATACTACCTCCTTTGACCTGCTGGCAACACTTTTCCTAATGCAACCCAGGATAACATTGCTTCAAGGACACATTGATTCTTCATGTCCAACTTGGTTTCTATCCTGATCCCCAGGTCCTCTTCAGAGCTGCTTTCCACATGATCAGTTCCCAGACCGTGCTGATGCATGGAGTTACTCCTCTACAAATGTAGAATATTGTGTTTTCCTTTATTGTTCTTCATAATATTCCTCTCCACCCAGTTCTCCTGCCTGTTGAGGTCCTTCTAAATGACAGCACACTCATCCAGTGTATTAACCACTCCTCGCACTTTCCCACCTCTGCAAGCTAGGTGAGAGTACGCTCAGTTCTGTCATCAAGTCCATCAATGAAGAGGCTAAAGACACTGGCCCCAGTATTGAACACTGGAGTACATCACTAGAGACTGGCCTCCAGCTGAACTTTGTGTTGCTGATGACAACCCTTCGAGACCAGCAGTACAGCCAGCTTTGAGTCCACCTCATTGTACACTTATCTGGTCTATACTTCATCAGCTTGTCAATGAGGACATTACGGGACACAGCATCAAAGCCTTACTGAAGTCTAAATAAAAACATCTACTGCTTTTCACCAAGCCATCCACCTAGCCAATCATTGTATTGTAAACGGCAGTCAGGTTGGTCTGGCATGATTTTACCTTTTTAATCCATACTGTCTACTCCCAGTCAGCTTCTTGTTTTTCATCTCTAGGAAATGTTTTCCAGGATTAATTTTTCCATCACTTTCCTAGGTGTTAGATGAAGCTGACCATCCTGGAGTTCTTTGGATCCTCCTTCTTGCCTTTCTTGAAGTTAGGAGCAACATTTTCCTATTTCCAGACCTCAGAAACTTTCCCCACTCACCATGACTTCTCAAACACAACAAAGACTGCTGTCACAATGACATCAACCAGCTTCCTCACCACTCATGAATCTCTCTCCTGTTAGGTTCCATGAACTTGTGTATGTCCAGTTGTGGGAAAATAACTGAAATTGGTGAAAATTGGAGAAATACAGCTTTGCAAAGTTTAACTCAAAGGCTGCAATATTAGAGCAGCTTTGAAACACAGTTGCTACTCCCAGGACAGACACGACCTGCTGGACACAGCTGCTGCTCCCAGGAACAGTCAAGGCCTACACAATATCCTTGAAATGGGGAGTAGAGTGATACGGAGGTGTCACGGCTCACCCCCTGTTACAAACAAGGCCCACACAATATCCTTGAAATGGGGAGTAGAGTGATACGGAGGTACCACGGCTCATCCCTGTTATCAGGGATGAGGGAGCACCTAGTGAAAGTAGCAGTAATGACGAATTAGCTACTAAATCACACCTCTACCCCTCACAAGAGAAATTTTCACCAATCCTAATAAAGTGATGTATGACTAGAGTCACTCAAGCTCCACCTAAAAGTAAAGAAATAATATAAAATGGCAAAAGACAAAGGGGATGTTAGGGAGAAGCCCCCCCATCGGAACGTCTGAGATCAGTCGACAGGCTGAACCTCTCTTCTCCCCCCCACTAGGGACGCCTATTGGGTAAGAGCTCTGTGTTATGCACACTTAGTTACTAACACCTTGCTAGCTATTTAGTATTATCACTAATCAGTAATAGTTCTATATTATCACTGCAGTATTTTAATTAAAGTTACTTTCATAGTCAGTCACTATCACCGGCTATCCTTGAACCTGTATTCTGCCACGAATTAAATTATATATATATATATATATGTTTCTGGAAACTTTTGAATTATTATAAGGAGTTGGCCCATAGTACTACTAGTGACGGTCCCTAATAAGTGGGCAAACCACCCTCTGATTCACTGGGCTGCCAAGAGAAGGCAGGGGGAGTCGGACCCAGGGGTCTCGCCTGACTTGGGAACTGGTATACTGGTCAAATTACCTTCAGTTCGTCTATTAGTGCCGGGTCCCACGATAAGCCAGACGAACCACCCTCCGATTCACTGGGCTGCCAAGGGAAGGCAAAGGGAGTCGGACCCAAGGGTCTCACCTGACTTGGGACACTGATAGACTGGTCTTTTGACCTCAAAACGTAACACCAGTTTATTTATATATTCCTTAATGTCAACTTCCTCCATCAAGGGTAAGTCTTCCTTGCTCACAAGTTTCCTGATTTCAGGGCCTGGGATTCCTGAAGCTAGTCTTACCACTAAGAGCTGAGACAAAGAAGACATTGAGTATATTGGCCTTTTCTGTCTCTTTTGCCACCAGCTCTCCCACGCCATTCAGCAGCTAGCCCACATTTTTCCCAGTCTTCCTTTTATTGCAAATGCACCCAAAGAAGCCTTTGTTGTTGCCCTTCATGTCTCTCACCACAGCTTCAACTTCAGATGAGCTTTGGCTTACCTCGCCCCATTCCTCCATGCTTGGACAATGTTTTCATATTCCTCCTGGGTCATCTATGCTTTTTTCTATGTCTTATATGCTTCCTTTCTACATTTGAGTCTTAGTCAGGAGCTTTCTGTTTATCCACAGAAGCCTTCTGCCACCTTTGCTTGACTTTCAGCTCATCCGGAAGAATTGTTTTTAAGCTTGAAAGAGTTGATCCTTGAAAATCAAACAGTTGTCCTGGACTTCCTGTCAGTACTGTAGTGCATCCTTCTTCTAGGATTTTAGTTGACTAAATTAAAGAGTTTAGTTGGCTGAGTACAAGGTCAGCTCCTTTGTTGGCAAGTGCTGTTGTGAAGAAAACAAGATCCTGTCCTTCTGTTCCCTTGGGAACCACTTTTGAGCTGAGGCTGTAGTGCTCACTGTGCAGCAGCTACATCTATGCTCAGGCTCATACCTTCCCAAACCTGACCCTGACTGGACCAGCTGTCTTGGCTTCCTGGCTTGACCTCAGACCTGTCTCCCCACTGCAACCCAGCTGGGTCGTCACTAGACTATGTCTGACCCTGACCACTGTCCCTGGCTTTGATCCTGATCCTGACTTGTCATTCCACATCCTGGGTCCTCATTGGTGAGGTCACTGCTTGCATCTGTGCTTTTATCACATAATGCCTCTGATTCACCTTCTCTTGTGGGACAGCCAACCCTAGGTGCTCTCTAACACTTTCAAGTAAATCTCTGAACTGGGGAAAACCTGCTCTCTTGAAGTACACGGTTGTGATCTTGCTTTTTGCCCTGCTCCCTTCTCTCAGGATGAATTCCACAATCTCTTGTTCACTGCAGCCAAGGTTGCCTCCAAACTATGATCCCAGGCATTTTCTTCAAGACTGAAAATGTGCAAACACCTAAATCAGAGTAAGTTTTGCTTCCATCTTTCAGTAGAAAATAATTAAAGGAGGGTTGTATTCTTTAATTGTGACATCTCTTGTCATGCTAAGGAACATTTTGATTCATAAGTAGTGCTTCAGAGATAAGGAAAACTGAATGAGATTCCAAGTTGGTTCAGTGAATAAATAGCATGGATAAATGTGAGCAATTATTTACTTTCATGGATTAGGTAGCATGACAGCACGCAAAATGTGATGTACTTGTGATCTTACTTTCTAAAGTAAAAAAGTATCGTATTTACTATCTTAACTAGTGGCTATGTAGAATATATATGCATTTACAAAGGTAAGTTAGATGTTTAGTTGTTTTGAAAAATGTAAAGAAATATTAAAATAGTATTTTCTATATTACCTTCCATAGCTTTTTTTAAGATACTCCAACAGCCTGTTTGTTTCCTTAACCAATGGCTGCCCAAAGTGTGTATGAGCAATTAAAAAAAGCATATAAGGATTCTGGATGGCTTAAAATGATGGAGCATGCTACTAAAATATTCTAATGACTTTATTCAGTTGAATGTTGTTTGGGAAGACTTTAACTGCCTTTCCTATACTCTGTGAGAACAACACAATAACTCTCTCAGATTAGCCTATGCTTTCACCCTCTTTGGTAAATGAAGAACATAAATTATTTTTACTTGATTGCAGATTTCATCTCTAAATTCGATAGTAGTCAGCTATTAGTGCATTGCTTAGATACGCCTTGGCAGCACTGTTTACTTAACTCTCATTACACTTCCTTTTTTACCTTTTTCTTTTAGATGCACCTCAAAGACAAGAAGGCAGCTGGCTGCAAGCCAGATAAATTGAGATCCTCTGCCTTTTCTTTTCTCTTCTCTTTTGAAAATCCATTTTAAGTACTCTTAAGAATGTCATATGGTCAGAGTTTCAGATGTGCTTGGTCGTATGACCCGTTTCTCTTCTCAGATTACTATATGTCCGTCACAATACAGTATGTTCTGTCTCCTGAAGAGTGTCTCTGTGGATATTGCATGTCATGATCCTTTGAACATACATGGAGGCATATAATAGACTTGCATTCTGTTACATTACAGAACAAGGGATTGAGTCAAACGAATTCTTTCCTTGTAGTACAGCGACTTTCATAGACAGAGTTTGTGCTCCACTGACTTAGCACAGCATCAATGAAACTTTGTTTTCAAAATCTGTGTTTTACTTTGAATTATAACTCTTACTGGAAATGAAAACACAAAGCACAGTCAACCATTACAAATTTCATGACACTGTGAAGTGTTATGATGACTTCTGTAAAATCATTTCTGACAAGAAAGAGTTGAAAACCAGTATCCCCACCAGAAAGAAAAGTCAGAAAAGAGACATTAAAATATGAAAAGAAGAGCAAAATGAGTAATATTAAATATAGTGGCAAGAAAGGTAACAAAAAGTGTATTTTATAAGAACACTGCAATTCTGGTAAATAGATAGGGATAGAGGAATGAGAATATTTATCCTAAAATGATGAAATCAGCATGATAGAGGTATCAGATACTTGACCATATCACTAGAGGAGTGACTAGTTCAGGAAACAAGCCAATGCAATAAATAATACTCCTTCCAATTCATCAGGAGTCAAAAACCTGCCAGACATTCTGTAGATCCAACTTTTGACCAGGGTAAAAGGTAGAACTCAGGTGTGTCACTGACATTGCAGAGAAATAAAATGAATTATTTCCTTTGCTGTCCACTGTTAAACATCTTTAGTAAATTTTTTTGAACAGGAGTTTGTAGATTGCCTGAAGTAACTGTTGAAGAGATTACAGTGTAAAAAGACAAAATGAATGCTATCAAACTCCCAGGACTACATATATTACACTTTTTTTTTTTAAAAAAAAAAAAGCTGAGAGTTAAAATAATTGCCTAGCTATGGGTAGCCTTCTACTTTACACTTTTTTGATACCTGGAGATTGAAGGGTAGCAAATATGATACCAGTCTTTAAAATAGGATTATGAGGACCTTGAAAACTATAAGCCTATAGGCTTGACATCAGTGTCAGGAAGATTAGTAGCAATTATGAAAAGAGGGTAAGATTAGAATGATTGAACACACTAGTGAACACAGACTACCTTTTTCAAACAGTACCTGAAAGGATGTTCTCCTTTCCAAATGTTGTTTCTTGGTGAACAGAATTGTGCTATTTTTTATTTCAGACTTCCAAGCCTGAATCTTAAGTTTTGATTCTAAATGCTAAGCTGCATGTAGCTGACAGAATTCTTTCATTATTTGAGAATATGTTATTTACCTGTTGTTATTTTCTTTCTTTGTTAAATCATTAGCTGTAGCATCATAGGAATCTTCAGAATCTTGGTAACCTTATCGTTTCTAGTACTTCAAAGTCTTGCTTTTTCTTCTTCCTTCAGTGCTAGACTTTGCATTTCAACACAAGTGAAGGAAGCCATTAGTGACAATTAAACTGAAAAAAACTCTATCTCTGTGCCAAATCATGTCAGTATTCAACAATCTCTCTCTGATATCTCTGCTGTTATCATCCAGAACCTGTACTTTCTGCAATATTTTATGGCAGGACTATGCTCATCATTCACTTAAGACAAGTCTGTGTATTTTTACAGGTAAATCTTCTTCCTATTCTGTAAATGCCCCATGCTAACTGTCTTCTTCCTTTTTTTTTTTTTCCTGAATTGATAATGGAATTCAAGTTGAAATAGAACTAATACCCTTTTTAAGTTAGTAAAGCAGAGAAGTATAATTGCTGTCAAATTTCTACAGGACATAAAAATGAATTTCTCTACAGAGAATTGACAATGGAGATCTGATTTACATTTTTTCAAACAAGGACAGATTCATGTGTGTGTACCTACATACATGAATTTCCAAATACATCGTAAACTGAATGATGTTTCACAGGATGATGTGGCTTTTATCCACAGGAATGATACTAACGATGTTTATTAAACAAATGGAGGTTTGGACATTGTGAAATCTGAGGTCCAGAATGCATATAAACTGCATTACACATAATATACACATGATTACACAGTACGTTATTATCTGAAAGGCTTATCGTTTAAAAGATGCACCAATATAATTCTCCAAGTATTTGGCCAGAACTGTGTCAACCAAATGAAAGATATAAAAGCTGCATCTTTCACACCTTGGAGAGAACACATAAAACTGATCAATGATTATATCAAACAATTGCAAAAATGACGGCAACATACAATGGAAAAAAGTGAATATCAATCAAGGCCAAGTTGGATGAGGCTTTGAGCACCCTGCTTTAGTGGAAGGTGTCCCTGCCCATGGTAGGGGAGTTAGAACTAGGTGATCTTTAAGATGTTTTCCAACTCAAACCATTCTTTGATTCTATCATGATTCTGTGGTTAACAGTGAACTTGACAGTGCTAGGTTAATGGTTGGACTCAATGATCTTAAAGCTGCTGTCCAACCTATACAATTGTATGATTCTATCAGCTAAAAACTTCTTCTGACATAACTGACGTGTACAGTAGGAAGCAAAAATTCTACAGTGAATAGATGGTCTAAGTATGAAAACAGTTTATTTATGTAGAAGAAGAAATTACAGAGTTAGTCAGGACATAGATAAATGCACATAGGTTTGGTAGAATCACATTCGAATAAATTCACTCTCATTTTATACCTGAGAAAAGAATCTGGAAACAAAGGGTAAATATAATTTAAAGAAACAATAGGTATATGCTTGTCACTGAGCAGGGTCAATTCAGATGTTACTCAAGAACAACTCTTACTATTGCAGAATTTGGGCTTCTGTCTTGCTCAGTTCTTTCTGCCTTTTACTGTTAGATGCTAAGTATTGCACATGGAGCACCAGAAATGTTATGCAAAATATTTTTGAGAAAGAAAATTCTAGTGTTATGTTTCTCTTATTTCCCCATCACACCATAATTTATAATACTGTTAGTTAATTTCACTGCATAATTTCAGAACAGGGCTTCTCAACTTGTAGGTGAAAATCCTGAGAAATAGGTGTCTGAAGTTAGGCACCGAAAAAAATCTTAGTTTCAAGTGCTGAGATACTCCAACAGCGTGTATAAGGATGTCCCGGTTTTAGCTGGGACAGAGTTAGCTCTTCTTTTTGGCAGCTAGAAGAGCTCCGTGTTTTGGTTTTACTCAGAGACTCGCCTGAGAAGAATGTTGATAGCAAGCTGATGTTTGTAGTTGGCACTGAGGTCTCAAGGACTTTTCAGCTTGTCGTGCTCTTGCCAGTGTGCAGGACCAAAACAGGATAAGTGGGGAGCACAGCCGGGACAAGGGGTCCACGACTCTCCTTACGAATTGTACTTGGACTTAAGATTGAAGGCCAAACTGGCCAATTAGTATTCCATATCATGCAGCATCATGCCCAGTATAAAAGTGAGGGTCAGCCGGAAAGAAGGGCTTTTGCCCTTCTGGGACTCTCACTTTCGGACTCTCTGAGTGCTTTCTCTCTCTCTCTCTGTCTCAGAGCCTCTCGTTCATTGGGATTGCGGTATCGGGACTTATTGGTTTCAGGATTGCAGCTTCGGGACGAGACGGGCCTTGGTCAAGGGGTGGTGAGCAATTACACCGTACATCACTTGTTTGTATATATTTATCCTTGTACATGTCCGTACATATATATATATATTGGTAGCGGTAGTAGTAAATTGTTCTTATCTCAACCCACGGGTCTCTTTTCTTTTTCTTCTTTGATTCTCTCCCTCATTCCTGGGGGTGGGGGAGTGAGCGACTACGTAGGGTTTGGTTGCCGGAGCGGCCTAACCCACAACAAAGGAATTTTACATGCCCTGATAAATACGTCTATGTTAAGGGAATTTTCTTTCTAATGACAGATAGCTAGCAGCTGATAAAATCTTGAAGCAAGAAGGTTTGGGTTTGTTGTGGGTTTTTTTGTACATTACGTAACTGTAGAGTTCATTATTGTAAAATATTATCCATTATAAAAATCTAGTTTTTTGAGTTCTGCTAGACTTTTAGCACCTTTAGTATCATGGTAATAAATTGGAAGATGTATTTGTCAAAAGAATTAAATGTGAAGGATCAAAAGACATCATTTTTAGAGTTCCTGTATGCAAGGCAAGAAGTATGAGAAATAAGCATTGAGAACAGAAAAAAACTGTCGCTACATGATGGTGGTTGTGATCTTGTGGGCATAACTGAAGCCTGGTGAGAAGATTCTTATAACTGGGATGTCAATAGAGATTAGTGCAATCTATATAAAAGTAAGGTGGAAAGGTATGGTTATGGAGCAAATAAAAAATATTTACAGTCCCAGCAAGCTACAGATTAATGGTGATAAGTGTCAGGGTAAATTTTTATGAACTAGGATACAAAGACTGGAAGGAAAAGGAAAAGAGTGTGTGACTGATATAGATGATAAGGTTAGGATAAAAAAAAAACCAAGGTCAGTTCAAACTAACTTTTGCATGCTCAGAAACCCAGGACGTTTTTGATACTTAACAGCAAATATATATTTATTGTGCAATAAATATGGAAAAACATGAAACATGAAAGAAACTATAATACTCTTTTTAGAATATAAAAATAAAATAAATCTTGCATTTACTTCCATTAGAAGGAAACTGAATTTAACGTGTTTCCATCATATAAGTATCTAAAACTTCCTATTAAAAGTAAAAATTAATGGTACCATTAAGAAAGTAAGTTTTAATTAAGGCCTATAAAACACAAAAGATGTTAGGAAATAACAATAAAATCCACCAGAGTAGAATATGGTACAATTGAAATACAAGAAATAACAGATGCTTTCAAAGAAGAATATGAGGAACAGGGGTTGGATAATGTGATTTCAAAAATGGATTCTCATTTACTTTGATTAAACAGAAAAATAGGCAATTTGGAAACCACAAAAAATTAATACAGAATCATACTGCAAGAAAATATTTCAGCATATCATCAGTTTGTTTGTTTGTTTTCTTTTTTTCTTTTATTTTTGATAAAATGTTTGCTTTTGGGGAAGAGCAACTGACTTCATCTACCTGGACTTATCCAAAGCATTTGATACTGTCCCACATGACATTCTTATCTCTAAACTGGAAAAACGTGGTTTTGATGGATGGACCACTCAGTGGATAAGGAATTGGCTGGATGATCGTTCTCAAAGAGTTGTGATCAATGGTTCAATGTCCACGTGGAGGCCAGTGACGAGTGGTGTTCCTCAGGGGTCGGTACTGGGACCAGTGCAATTTAACATCTTTGTTGGAGACATGGACAGGGGGATTGAGTGCACCCTCAGCAAGTTTGCAGATGACACCAAGTTGGGTGGTGCTGCAGACACACTGGAGGGAAGGGATGCCTTCCAGAGGGACCTTGACAGGCTGGAGAGATGGGCCTGTGAGAACCTCATGAAGTTCAACAAGGCCAAGTGCAAGGTCCTGCACGTGGGTCAGGGCAATCCCATGCATAAGTACAGGCTGGGCAGAGAATGGATTGAGAGCAGCCCTGAGGAAAAGGACTTGGGAGTGCTGATGGATGAGAAGCTCAACAGGAGCCGACAATGTGCACTGGCAGCCCAGAAAGCCAACCGTATCCTGGGCTGCATCAAAAGGAGCGTGGCCAGCAGGTCGAGGGAAGTGATTCTGCCCCTCTACTCAGCTCTTGTGAGACCCCACCTGGAATACTGTGTTCAGCTCTGGAGTCCCCAACACAAGAAGGACATGGAGCTACTGGAACAAGTCCAGAGGAGGGCCACGAAGATGATCAGAGGGCTGGAGCACCTCTGCTATGAAGACAGGCTGAGAGAGTTGGGGCTGTTCAGCGTGGAGAAGAGAAGGCTCCGGGGTGATCTTTAGCAGCTTTCCAGTACCTAAAGGGGCCTACAGGAAAGCTGGAGAGGGACTTTTTACAAGGGTGTGTAGTGATAGGACAAGGGGCAATGGATTTAAACTGAAAGAGGGCAGATTTAGGTTAGATATAAGAAAGAAATTTTTTACATTGAAGGTGGTGAGGTACTGGAACAGGTTGCTGAGAGAAGTTGTAGATGCCCCATCCCTGGAGGTGTTCAAGGCCAGGTTGGATGAGGCTTTGTGCAACCTGGTGTAGTAGAGGATTTCCCTGCCCATGGCAGGGGGTTGGAACTAGATGATCTTTGAGGTCCCTTCCAACCCAAACCGTTCTATGATTCTATGATTCTATGATTCTATGATTCTATGATTCTATGATTCTATGATTCTATGATTCTATGATCAATATTTGAGATTCTACTTAATCAAATTTGTTATCACATTTCCTGTGGTCATCTGGCTTGGGAAATGCACTCTGAGTAGGCTGCTACAAAACGGACAAATCTCTCAAAGAACCAAAATGTCCTCAATAACTCTGAAGAAATGAAATCTTGTTAATTTTGATTATTTAACAGCTAGTTCATATTCCTAAAATGCTATTGCTTTACTTTTCAAAACGAAGTGTATTCGATGGTGCATTGAGTGAGCAAATTTGCAGTTCCTTTGGCTAAACTTATTTCCTCACATGAGCCAGCTGATATTAACAACAAGAACAATAAAGAAAGCAAAACTTATTCATTTATTCATCTGTCCTTTTCCTAGAAATGTTTTTTTTTCTGGCGAGTTTTCTTTTTCAAACTGGATGGAAGGCAATGGACTTTTGGTAATCTTAAAGGTTTTTTTTCAGTGGGAAGATGATACATGGCTTAAATCACTGTAGAAATATTGTCCTTTGATGTATGACTAAATATTTTTATCCATGGTCTTCCTTCAGAAAAAAGTGAATTTTTCACTTACTATTTGCTCTATCTTTATGCAGGCTCATGTCTGCTGTCACATTCTGAACAATTGTGAGTACAGATTTTATGGTCATAAACACTGTAACTTTGCTGAAGTAATTTAGACACGACAGGCAAGAGCATCCCGTAGAAATAGATTCGGGTTCAAAGTGAAAAGCAATAACAAATTATTAGGTGTTTCAGTAGACATGGCAACTAGTGATATTAGGAGCAAAAGGGTTTAGACTCAAAGCTAACTGTAAAAATTTGCATGTAAAGAAACTTCATTTCTTTACAATAGAGATTTTTTTTTAAAGGCGCATTTCAAAACAAAACAGTGTAGCAATTTCCTTACAACTTTGCCCATATCTAGAATTACACAAATTCAATCACTTTTATGTCTGAGATAATAAGCTATTTCAGAACTCCTTTGAATATTATTTCAGTGATAGCATGTTTTTGACAATGTATTTAAATTAAGTGTGTTTATTAATGAAGAAATTAAAAATAATCTTGGAGTGATCTAAAGAAAATTAGCTGCATTTAGTTGACAATACTTTATTTTGTAAGAACATAAAATAAAACATAAACAAATCTGGATTATGCTGACCATCTACCATCCATTTTTCCACTGACTTTCTTTTTTTAATTTATTTGTTTATTGCGATGTCCCATTCTATCTACAGTCCAGTTATAAATTAAATATATAAAAAAACCCCAAATAAACTAATTATTATTTTCTACATGATAGTTGAATTTATGATATATGTGCTTTGACTTGCATATCTTTTGTCTTGTCAGTTTGCCAGTTGCTAACTGGAGAAACACAGACCCTCAGAAGATCCAGATAAACACAGAAAGACATTGGTAATGTGGATTTTAATGATAACAAGATTTTTTTTAATAAGCCAGGCAATTATGGGACATGATCCACTATGTCCTGTAGTTAAATTCCACCGACTGCCCCAGCAAGACTCTCGTTGTAACATCGGGCCTTTTAAATTGTCACAATTATTTGACAGTCACTGGAAGATTAAATCTATGCATAGATATGAAAAATTACTGAAGTTGATACATCGTGATTTATTGCTATAGGCTTGAATTTGAAAAACGGTGTTTTGACTGGAATTCATTTACATTTTGTCTGCTTTCCATTCAAGTCTATTGCTACAATAAGAGAAACATATCTTTTCCTTGGTTTATGAAAAAAAAACCTTCATTGTGGTGAATGTCTATATATTTGACCATGACCATGACATATCATTAGGTCTCTTCTTTTGCGTTATGTTTGATTACATTAGATTATAAATTGAAAATGTTTGCTGCTAATAGAAATAATAGGGCTTTTGATGCTAAAAAAAACCCAAACAACCAAGCAAAAAAAAAATCCCACAAAAGTCTAGAAAGGCTGCTATTCAGTTGATTTTATTGCTACTGAAATATTTGAGTGACAAGTGAAACTTTCCTACCCACTGAATGATAGAATCATTTCTACGGCTATAAAATATTTTCTTAAGGATACTGCAACCAGGGGAAAAATGTCAAACAGTATTTGTCATCCATCCTATGAATTATTAAATGCTGTCTCTCTCACTGCAAACAGATGGCAGGCAGCCATTCTGGATGGCAGGAGTCTCTAAAATGGCAGGTGAGAATTGCTCTAGTAGAGGAAAATAATGCTTCATAAAGGTCTGTTTTTTAAGGAAATTCTTGACAGAAATACCAACAGGGTAACTGATGAATGATTGGATAAATCAGAAAAATTGAAGCACATTATCACAAATATTTTGGGGGAGCGGGAAGGGAAGGGTTTTATGGACTGTGATAGCTAAAGACAAGAAGAGAGTAGAAGCAAGGAACTGAGCACAGAGCCTGTATGGTCTGTAGCTTTAAGGCTACACGGTACCTTTCGCCTACCAGAGAATCACCCTAAGCAATGCCTGGAGTGGCAAGTAATTCGGCTCAATAAAAACAGTCCAGAAGATTGAAACGTTTATTTCTAAGGTCCTTACATCTACACCATTTTTAGTTTAGTGTTTTTATGTCAAACTGAGTGTTTTTATGTCAAACTGGGTATAATCCGATTGGTAGGACTGAACATCATTCAAACACTCGGCCAAAGATATCCAGTCATTAATTCAAAGATCCCTTTTCTCTATTAGGCTGAGGGGCACATTTTGTGATACATCTGGAGAAGAGGTTGCAGTTCCATTTCCTCCAAAAGGAATCTAATTCATCTGTACCAAAACTTTTCCATTAATTGAACATGGTAAGTGGGGACAATCAGTGGATTTATTACAAAACTGGGCCAAAATACACAGACATATCCCTGGGCTTCTTTTAAAACTGGTGGTGAAATGAAACAAAAAGTAGTATAAAATAATCTATAACTCTCCTTGTATGACTCTATTTCATTCTGCTCTTTCCAGAGGGACTGTGCAGAGACATTGTACCCTTCCTGTCCTGCTACTTTTAGCTCTGCTGTTCTGTCTCATCTCCTTCACTATGGAATTTCAGCTGTGGATGATAGTGATTAAATTACCAGATACAATGTTCTAGTATGGTTTATGGTGTCATTAGAACTCCTCAGTAGAATTGATTGATTACACAGCATTGCTAACCATTTTTCGAGGGTGATACTTCTGAAAATAAATCAGGACTATTTCAACTGCTGCCACATGATAGAGACTTATGTTCCATTTTATGAGTTTTAATACATGCAATACCATGCTTTCACATCATTCTGTGAATTATTTTAGTTCAAATTTGTTTTATATTAAAGAATATACTGCAATAACTCAACAAACCCTGAGCTACAAACTATATCTGAAATCAGTGAGATTTAAAAACCTAAGGTTCTTTTTGTTGCTCGTTAATAAATATAACAACATAAAATTAAGCATTGTCTTTTTGTCTTGCAAAATACAATTCCATTAAATAAATTTGACATATCTGAGTTTAGAATATGTTAATATGAATTTAAAATATAAACATGCTACACAACCTGGTAAGTTAGTTTTAGGATGCAAGATGGGAGAAAGAGATTTAGTTTTAAAAGTGTCGGATCTCCCCCCGCACATCAAACCATGACACCTGGTAAGTTACACTTTTTTACAGCTGAAGTGCTTCTTGGAGTGTGAAAAGTGATGACTAGGAATTTAAGTATCTGGATTATCCCAGCTATGTCCCTTCCCAACTTCTGCACCTCCAGCCTACTCACTGGTGGGGCAGTCTGACGAGCAGCAAAGGCCTTGACACTGTGTAAGCACTGCTCAGCAATAACTACAATGTGATTGTTAACTCTATGTTAGTCAGGTCCAGCACACTCTTGTAAGGAGTTCAGCTGTCCAGCTTCAAGGTCATGTTGCTGATGAGAGAGAACTGTTTTAGATGTCTCACCTGGCCTTAAAAGAAAAAAAAAATAATTAGAAGAAGTCTCAGGAAAGTTCCACTGAACCGCTCAACTAAGAAGCCTCCCCAAAAGCTCCCTGTTCTTTCACCTGGAAGCTGGTTTTAAGCAGAGACTCTCATGTTTCACACCAACCTGAGCCAGGTTGCAACGATGCTGCAGTCATACGTATGCCTTGCCATGCACCCCATTGATCTGGACCATTGGTCTGACAAGCAGATTGACCAGCTTGACCTCACACGTGCCTCAGCATTAAAGACTTGCCTGGTCACCACTGGACTATCTGATCCTAGCTGGTGTTTCTGGGCCTGACCATGAATCACCGGCTCCACCTCCTGGCTTGACCCCAGACCTGCCCCTTTAGTAGAGACTTACCTGATGATCTGCACTCTGCTGAATCTGGCTACTGCCCTACTCTCCTTGCTTGGGTGCTTTGAGATGGAGCCTTGCTTCTGCCAGTCATGTTATCACCCAGAACAACTCCCCTGCCTTTGCTGTGCTCGAGCACTCCCATACTAACAGCAAACGATGAATATGACATACAGCAGACACAGCAACAGAAAGTACCAAAACTCAAAAACTTGCTTTCATGAGATAATGGCTAACATACATAATAGGATCATTGCTGTAAAATATTAGATGAACATATGAAGAATGAAAAAGAATTTTGCAGAACAAAAGGGGTGTATGTAGGTGAGACAGATGGACAGATAGATCAGTCTATCAATCAAACTAAAGTGAACATCTGTGGAATGGGAACTTCTCAACAGATCCTCTGTGTGATGAACAGAGGAGCAAGGAACAATTAAGAAAGAGAAAAAAAAAATTTGAACTACTTGATTTTATGATGATCTGATCTATTTTCTCTGAAAAGCAAAACTGTGATACCTAAAGAGAGATAGTAAATATGTGATACTAAATTAAGAATACTAAATCTCCAGGATGGTTAATATTCATTCAAAAGATAATAGGGGAACTCAAAAAATATATTGCTGCTTCAAATCAATAATTTTGAGGACATTTAAGAAACATGCAGAAAAGTGACTCAAGTACCTAAGTTGAAAAGATCTTGTGGTACATCCTGAACAGGTGCCCAGCCTAGACAAATGGAAGACCAAAATACTGGGTCAATACTGTAATATAGACCCAGTGCTTAACATAAATGCATCCATGTATAAAAGGTAGTGTCAGAACTGAAATTAAGATATTTAACATAGACAGATAAAATCTTTTGAAATAAGAAAAGGACAAGCAGGAAATATTTTTTTTAAATTTTTTATATATGGATGAGGCTTTGGGCAACCTGGTGTAGTGAAGGGTTTCCCTGCCCATGACAGTGGGCTTGGAACTAGGTGGTCTTTGAGGTCCCTTCCAACCCTAACCATTCTATGATTCTATGATTCTATATATTTATTTCTCTTAATTAGTGGTAAAGTATCACTTGAAAATGTCAGGCAGCAAATTTAAAGTTTCTGAATAGAGATTCTGGATAAAGTTTCTGGATAAAGGAAACAAAGGGAGGGAGATTTTATGTACTGTAGGAAGGATAGATTTTTGCTAATCAGAATGTGGTCCTAACACAAAATAAATTACTTTCTCAGTTTTGAATAAGATTAATGAGAATAAATATGCAAAGGCTTGCTATTAGAATGACTAAATAGAAGCATATCTCACCCTGTTTACTGTAGTCATATTTGGGAACCACCTGATAGTTCTGAAATTTCAAATCCAATATCAGGTATTTTGAGCAGATCTATTTAGCATATATTTTTACAGTAGTATATAATTGAAAAAATGGTTCTTTAGGACTTATAAATAAGAAGAAAAAAGAATGGTTAGGGTCAGGTCTTTCAGTGTGACCGCCACAAATATGCACTAGAAGAAAGTAGGCAGGAAAAGAATAAAATTGGAAAGGGGGACACAATGGAAAGGGAGGCACAATGCAACTTTGAGTGCATTAAAAATTGATTATGCTACATGAAATTGATAAGTTTTATAACTTTCTGGGGAAATGGAAAATCATAGAATCATAGAATGGTTAGCGTTGGGAGGCACCTCAAAGACCATCTAGTTCCAACCCCCCTGCCATAGGCAGGGAAACCCTCCACTACACCAGGTTGCCCGAAGCCTCATCCAACCTGGCCTTGAACACCTCCAGGGATGGGGCATCCACAACTTCTCTGGGCAACCTGTTCCAATACCTCACCACCCTCTGAGTGAAAAATTTCTTCCTTATATCTAACCTAAATCTGCCCTCTTTCAGTTTAAAGCCATTGCCCCTTGTCCTATCACTATATACCCTTGAAAAAAGTCCCTCTCCAGCTTTCCTGTAGGCCCCCTTTAAGTACTGGAAAGCTGCTATAAGATCACCCCGGAGCCTTCTCTTCTCCACGCTGAACAGCCCCAACTCTCTCAGCCTGTCTTCGTAGCAGAGGTGCTCCAGCCCTCGGATCATCTTTGTGGCCCTCCTCTGGACCCACTCCAGCAGCTCCGTGTCCTTCTTGTGTTGGGGACTCCAGAGCTGAACACAGTATTCCAGGTGGGATCTCATGGGAGCAGAGTAGAGGGGCAGAATCACCTCCCTTGACATGCTGGCCACTCTCCTTTTGATGCAGCCCAGGATACGGTTGGCTTTCTGGGCTGCCAGTGCACATTGCTGGCTCATGTTGAGCTTCTCATCCACCAGCACTCCCAAGTCCTTTTCCTCAGGGCTGCTCTCAATCCATTCTCCGCCCAGCCTGTACTTGTGCATGGGATTGCCCCGACCCACGTGCAGGACCTTGCACTTGGCCTTGTTGAACTTCATGAGGTTCTCACAGGCCCATCTCTCCAGCCTGTCAAGGTCCCTCTGGATGGCATCCCTTCCCTCCAGCGTGTCCACAACACCACACAACTTGGCGTCATCTGCAAACTTACTGAGGGTGCACTCGATCCCGCTGTCCATGTCTCCAACAAAGATGTTAAATAGCACTGGTCCCAGTACTGTCCCCTGAGGAACACCACTCGTCACTGGCCTCCACGTGGACATTGAACCGTTGACCACAACTCTTTGAGTGTGACCATCCAGCCAACTCTTTATCCACTGAGTCGTCCATCCATCAAAACCATGTCTTTCCAGTTTAGAGACAAGGATGTGGTGTGGGACAGTTATTTTCTATTTAAAAAAAGTTATTTTCTATCTAAAATTCAGATTTTAATTCAATGTTAATGCAAAATTTGTTAAGGTGGAAGCATTTTAATACAGTACAGGTAAAGTAACTAAAAACCATATGACAAAATGAAACTTCTAGTAATCAGAGAATTAAACAGTGGAATTTTCCAAGAAATAATGTAGGTTAATTCAGTATTTTCATTAATGATCACATCATAAAAATGATTTTATTTGTGAAAACACTTTATAAGATATCATTGATATGAAAGAAGACTATGAGGTCATTAATGCTGACATTAAATTAATATAATAATAAATTGAAAGGCAAAAATGTAAAATATACTGTCCTGGAACAGACACCGAAAATTTCTGCTACAAACAGGGATGTAATCGTCTGGAAATGACTGAGAAAACAACAGCTGATTGTTGATAACAGTACACAGTAAAGTCATAAGACGTATGTGATGAGATGTATTATGCAAATATGTAAAGACAGGTACATGTAATTGTAATTCCTATTGATCTTAAGTATTTTATTTGCAATACGGTTATGGTAATCCACATTTAGAGAAATTAATTTAACTTACTACAACTAAATAAAAGCCAAGTAATATATACTACTTCTACAACTTAGTCTGGGAAAAGGCTGGAGTAGCCTGGGTAAGCATGAGAAAACATGTAGAAGAGACTAAAAGAGGTTGAGTGTCTGAAATAAAGGCTGAGGGAGGATGTGATTACCATTATAAATACATCCGTAGAGTGCACCACTAATGAGAGTTATTTCAACTAAGAGACAATATGATGAGTCATATTCAGACTCAATTACTGGGCTGAAACTGTTCTCCAATGGCTGGAGTCTTCTAAGAATAAATACTTTATTTAATATTTGGAATGGGAGGGGATTGGGTGTTAGGGTTTAATTAAAAAATAACCTGGCTTGACATAAATGAAAACCAGCATATGAAGCGGGTGATCTTTTTGGGTCCTATACAGCAGGCTAAACAGTCACTTGTTGATCTCTATTTTTTTTTACACAATCTCATGACAGATGAAAAACGTAACAGCTTTACCAATAGGAACAAGAATTCAGGATTACCTGACTGTTTCCATTTCATTCATTTGTTGACATTTTCCATGGTCATGTCAGAATCTCCAGATTATGTTGAAGAAAGGAGCCTTTTTTTTTTTTTTTAATATAATAGTATGTAACCAGAAACAGAGCTAGAAAATGTTTGTGTACAGGGTTCATGAACTACTGGTCACAGCAAATGACCTTGGAATCTGAAAACATCATCCTGCCAAGCAAGCAGTATTGGATTTGTGTCAAGAGAGTAAGATATTTAAAGACAGATAGTAGAGGATCACAGGCACTTCCAGCACAGTGTGTATGGACAGTTTGGCAGCTTTTAGATTTACAGCACCACGGTTCTATCTTTGTGAGCATAAACCAGTCAAATTGTTCTACAGCAGGTGTCATAATCATTTTACAGGGCATTTAAAAAGGAATATGCAACAAGGACACAGTTTCCCAAAGGTAAACCATAAATAAGAACAAAACAGTTTTTTGAAGAAAGAGTAAAGGACATTTATCCTGTCAAAACAATTTCCCTTCTCTGTATTTAATTTCTTTCATTGTGCTATATAATCAGTTTGTTGAATGATTCCAGTGTTTTTCCTTGAAAATGCTTGCCTAAAAGGCCCTTAGATACATTTATTATTCTTCAGAAGCCAAATTGCTTCTCAAAGTCTGCATAATATGAATTTGTTTTGACTTCTGTGTATGCTAGCTTACAGTCTTATCAGTGAGGTAGGTTTAAAACTTTATCTTTTCTTTGTGCTGTTTAAATTATGCAGTCATGAAATCGATGTTTATTTTCACACTCATATGTGCACAACACAAACAAACCAAGCAACCAAAAGGTCCAGTGACATTATAAATGATAAGTTTAAACACTGAAAAAGAGGACAGTGCAAACCTAAGATGTTAAAAGAACTCAAGTCACACATGTTGGCTTAATTTCAGGTTGGTCAACTGCGCAGTAGATGGATAACCCAAAATACACAAGTTCTGAAGTACTCGTCTGTATTAGGGTGGAATAGAGGTAACATTGATAGTAATAGAGAGCCAAGAAATGATGTTGAAGTCATAACCTCCTGTACTAGGGAAGACAAAGAAAGAGGCGATTTGAGATTGGTGTCTTTTCCTTTCACTGATGTTCCATCATGTCAGGATCGAAGTAATGCACAGAAAACGGAACTATTTTATTAAGTTAGTTAAAATAACCTAAAACATTATTCATTAATTCAGAAATACATTAAAGATTTTTTTTTTAAAAGGTCCTTATGCAGTTGTTTCCTTGTATCTAAATCTTCATCTTTTCCTTTAATAACATTTTTTCAGTCACATTACTCAGTCTGTTAGGAAAAGGTGTGCATTTCAAACTTTCTGCCAGAATTTCCTAGCATCTCTTCGAAAACCAACTCAACCAGGCACCTCGGGTGGCTGACTTAACTCATTCGGCACTCGTATGTCTTGTCCTTTTCTTAGATAAATGCTTTTGGGACTTACTGGATTTACTCTCCTTCCAGATCTCTAAGAGTAGAACCTTATTATTCTGCTTGGAGAAAAATGAGAGACATCAACCAGCAAATAGATCGTGGTGCTGCTTGCTTTGTTGTTTGCCTTCTGCCCTCCTTGGATTTAACTCAGGCAGGTTAAAATTGAATACATAAACCAACTATGAAATAACTATGGAAATCAGTGCATGAGTTCCTGGTTATTCATCGGGGTACCACTAAGGTGCTACTTCTAAAGACATTAATAGACTAATAGTTCTCAGAAGAAAAGATTCCTCAGTTCCTGTTTCAAAGACAGTTATAATCCATGTGATTTTTGACTAGCCTGTCTAATTTTACTGCACTGTTTCTGAATGAAGGTAGTGCACACATGTAAACAAATCTTGCGTGGGATAGCTTCCACTTGTCCTGAGTGGCTAGAAGCATCACTTATTTTTTCAAATTAAGTGGCTTAAACATAGACTATATACAAATTTTTTGAAGGTTAATGATAAAAGCCAGGTGTACCCCTTCACAGCTGAGGGTCTTTGAGATGATATTCTTTTATTTAACATTCCCTTTTGCTTATCAGGAAGTTATATTCTTCTTTTCAGGGAGGAGGAAGGGAAACAAACTGTAGCCTCATGTGAGAATTCCTTGACTGATGGAAGACAAAATGTTGGCTACAGTAAAGTTTAAGATTTCCCACTTCTTGAATGACTGCTGTAACCTTTTTTTAGCTCTTACTGGGGATATCTTCTCCTCGAATTGTACTTAAAAGCAAAGAGATAAATGTGTATTTTGCTGTAAAACTTTTATATTGTCAACTAGTTCTCAGAGCGCTTTCAAAACACCAACTACAATGGACTGGTAAATGGAAATGGGGTGTCATCTAGCTTATGTCATCTAGTTTCTAAGTTACAATTAACTCTTGCCTGGGAAAAGGAGACTTGCTTATGCAGTGACAGTTTTAGGAATGTTCATAAGCAGATGCATAAAAGCCTTTTCCAGTCCTATGAGGTGTATAGATTCTGGATAATGACTTTTTCAAAACACAGTTCGAATGTCTGCTATGCAATTAATTCCTGGTTTATATCTGACTCACATTTTTTGGGGTAGTTTATTCTCCCTTCTTTCTGGTGTGTGCAAAACCATAATGTATCTGGATGTTTCAAAGCAGTTCGGATTTAACAGTTACAGACCTCAATTTCAATTTCTAGTAAGGATTCTTCACTTATTACCAAAAAGAAAAAGCATACTATTTAGAGCAGAATCCAAAAGCTATACCACATAATCAACAAGCAGATATTGGTATTAAGCTTCTCTATAAAATACAGAAATTTAATGTAATATTCTCCCTTTCTCTTCACTTTTTTTTTTTTTTTTTGCGTTTTATGCAGACAGAGAAAGAAATGTATACATGGGTGGTGGGTTGATTTTTTCTTTTTCTTTTTCTTTTTCTTTTTCTTTTTCTTTTTCTTTTTCTTTTTCTTTTTCTTTTTCTTTTTCTTTTTCTTTTTCTTTTTCTTTTTCTTTTTCTTTTTCTTTTTCTTTTTCTTTTTCTTTTTCTTTTTCTTTTCCTTTTTCTTTTTCTTTTTCTTTTTCTTTTCTTTTTCTTTTTCTTTTCTTTTTCTTTTTCTTTTTCTTTTTCTTTTTCTTTTTCTTTTTCTTTTTCTTTTTCTTTTTCTTTTTCTTTTTCTTTTTCTTTTTCTTTTTCTTTTTCTTTTTCTTTTTCTTTCTTTTTCTTTTTCTTTTTCTTTTTCCTTTTCTTTTTCTTTTTCTTTTTTTTTTCGTTTTCCTTTTCCCTTTCCCTTTCCCTTTTCTTTTTCTTTTTCTTTTTTTTGTTTTCCTTTTCCCTTTCCCCTTTTCCTTTTTTTCTTTTCTTTTTTTTTTCTCCTTTTCCTTTTCTTTTTCTTTTTTTTTTTTTACAGAGTTAGAGCAAACCCCATTTTATTTATGCAGTTGAAAAAGTACAGGCACAGAAAAGTTACTGAGAATGTATCAGGCTAAGCTATTCCATAGCATTTAATAAAGGTAAAGCTATGGGTAAATGAGGAAAAAATAGCCTGCACAGTGTCACAGAGTCCCAACTGAACATGAGTCAGGCAATTTGTCTTACTATTACTCACACCTGATCTACAAATGTGAACACTCTTGACGACTCAGCAGCTCTTAATAGAAGTCTTATATATTGTGTCACTCCAAAGCGAACTGCACAATCAATGGAAAAGAAAAATGGGAAAGGATTGGGTCATTTGGCTGTTAAACACAAGCAAATTACTTTTTGCTTTCCACGCTTCGACCCTTGCTGCGCGAGAAATATATTGTACACAGTGGAAACAACAAAGAGTTTGCGACCAAAGTTGAGCTCACTCTGTGTTGAGATTTACATAGAAATTAATCTCTCATAATCTTTATCTCCTGTTTCAGAGAATAATCCCAGTTTTCTGGAAGTTTATCAAGAAAATTTATTAACCATACTTCTCATCTCTATATCCAAACCAAAACACATGAGTGCAAGCAGATAACAGACTCCAACAATCTCTTCTTGAATACTTAATGTGATTTGTTTAAACGGAGTGAAGTCGTAACATGTGAAAGAAGTAATGAGAAGGCAATTTCTAATCTCTGTATCAGTCTGAAACAACAGACTTAATGCTGATGGAAATTCTTAGTGTCCCTCAGTTCCTTCTATAACAAAGTGGGACAAGTCTGTGAAAATAGGAGCTCAGTTGAATGTCATCTGCATAAATGCAGTATAAATACATTAAGTTGTCCTTAAGATTGTCTGTCCGATACTGATTAAAAAAATGAAATCCATTTTCTTGATTATTTTTACAGAATTGTTAGAAATGGAAAGATTTGTGATAATTGAGTATCTGTTTACTGGTTTGTTTTTCTGTCTGGTGTTAGTGGAGGTACTGCTATGACAAGTACACAATAGTGTGAAGAGATACATTTATATATGTTGGAAAACACTGTCTTTTGGTATCCATATCAAAAAGAGATATCAAACAAATAAAACAAATAAAATTACGACAGAATATAAAATTGTCTTATGAATTTTCCAGCATCCCTGTCTGAAACGAAAACTGAAGGACTCTCACATTTATATTAGCTTTTAGAAACAATTTTTTGTACTATTTCAGCTTTTTAGAATGCACTACAAAGGAATCTGGCAAAATTCAATTTGGAGTGAAAGAATAAAACCTGATCTAACATAACACAAATAATTTTGTTTTATATTTGATGTCAGTTTGCAGGTCAGGTACACAGTGCTTGCAAGAGATGAAGCAAAGCAAATGAGAAAGCACTTCTGTGACATTCCACATTTCACTGACTCCCAATTATCGCTGAGCAGTTTGGTATCCTACAGCTGAAGATCCAAATCCTCCAATCCATTCTAAGTTATGTTCATTAAGAAAGTTTGTACTTCACAAGAGATCAAGATGAAAAGTATGTATTTAAATCCAAGGTATATTGTTTTTAGATGTGCAGGTTTATCTTGAGAGGTTTTTACATATTGATACTATAGGACTCAAACATCTAAAATGTTATTACTGAGCATGCCCAGAAGTCACCAAGAGTTCAGATGAGAAAAGGTCACTGAATCAACTTTACTATATTTAAAATTTCGCCCAGATAGCTTTGATATATAATGTTAAATAAAGACATCATAAACCAGAAAATTTATAAATATAAATATAAACATATACAAATACATATGAAATACTAAGATCCTAAGGCTTCCTTTCCACAGTCTTTCTATTTTCATCCAAAAAACTTGTAGTCTTCAACCTTTAAACAAAACTAAAATTAACACAAGAAAAAATGTATATAGGTAATTTGTAAAAGTAGCTAGGAATGCAATATACTCATCCTGAAACAATCAAAGTGGTCCTTTTCAAAAAGGTCTGAACAACTCATCTAATGAATAAAATTCCTTGAGGATGTCTCAGATGAAGCAATAAAAAATTGTGAGGTGTCCAAAATGAAACATGGCATGAAAATATTGATTTATCGATTAGAATTATTTTTACTTGGTCTCTGCTAATTGCTAGTTTCACCAACTTCTCTGTACTGTCATAAACAGCTATTTGGGCATATTACAGTATACTGCCTCTAAAGTATACAAAAGTCAATTAAATTCTGCAAAGACGCATGCATACACGTGTGTTCATGCATGTTTTCATTGAAAATAATTTGTTTTGCTCTTTTATAAACCTGAATAGTGACTTAATTTCATTTTTGTCCATAAGAATCTCACCATCTTACATCTTCAGCACATTTCCTCATACAGTCTTTCTGCTTGCTTTTAATTGAAGAAGACACACCAAGTCGTTCTAAGGAACTAAAATTCTACTTGCAATTCAGAATAATTGAAAACTATCTCCCACCTTTTAAAATGATGCTGAATTTTGTGTTCAATACTCTAGCTTGAAAAAAAAAGCTACTGATTATGTTTATGTGGTTATTTGTTCTACTATTGTTAGAATGTCTTTATTGTCGCTCTACTGTTCTTTTACTTGCCTACTCTTACATATTTGTATAGACCAGGTTCATATATTTCTGGACATTTCTTTTTGATTTCTCCTTTTATTTATTGCATAAAATAGTGATAAGCAAGAGTTAAATCCAAATTAGTTAGCTAACAGAGTTTCAACTCATGCAACATCAGTATGGTAATTTATAGGATGATGCGTCATTTAGATCTGATATCTGTAGTCAGACTACGCGTAGTCTTTAATCTCCCAGAGCATAACTCTGACTACTTAACCTCACTTACCCTCTGTAGTTTGATTATCTCTGGGTCATAATGTACATTTTTTTCCTGTACATTCATCTCACTATATTCTATGAAATCAAGAAACTGAGTTATGCTTATAAGGATTATACTGCTACTAAGCTTCTTGCTTGACCAAAAAGTCTGACTTCATGAATGTCTCTTCTATTAATGACTCACTTTTTTTCAAGCAGAAGATAAAACCTTCCTAATTATGAAATAGATTAATCTAAATAGTGATTGTTTTAAGTGATCTTGTCACCCAAACTGCTATTTCAAATGATCATTTCTCATTTGTTCCACGAGACAATAATTGTGCTAATAATTCTGTAAGTGAAATTTTCTTTTTGCACGGTTCTGTGGAAGGAAATTTATTTAACAGCTCTTTGAATAAAAGTTCAAATATTTTTTTTGTTGATTAAGGCAGCATGATATTAATAGTTCAGAGAGTAAGAAATTCATAGTTATGGCAACCTTCTGTAGTCACCGAATTTCTTATGGCAGGTTAGTATGTGATTTCTCATGGTAATAATACTCAAGGATTCCTGAAACATGGAGATATTGTAATAGGAGAATCAATACCCAGATTTCCGTCATTTTCTTTAGGGAATACGTTTCATATCCCTGACATTGCCTACAAGAAACTAAACAAAGTATTTTAAAAACTGATTTTAATAGGTTACAAAGATCTGATTCCAAATATTGCTGTACTGCTAATAGTTGTCCCTGATCTTCAGACTCACGACCATGAGGACTGTCTATCAGCAAGTGGTGAAATACAATTTTATCAGACTTATAGAGAATACAGATGAAGATGAGAAATGGCAGCTACCGAGTGTGTTTCAGGGGCATTTACTTTGGGCCAGCTCTACTTTGGTCCGATGATGTGAACTCAATAGAAATTGGAGTGCATTGCATAAGCCCTTGGAATGCATTCAATGGTTTAGTTTTTGGCCAAAGGAATTTAATAGTTGCCTGTCTGAAACCACTCCACCACATGAATCGTAGAAGACAATTAGGAGATGCACTTCAAAATATTCTCCTGATTTGAACAAAATACTAAAGTAGAATGGTGCAATAGAGTTAAAACAACTCATATAAACCTTTCCTACCTAGTTTTCTGATACTATCAAAAATTACAAAGTGATGGACTGATTACACTAGTACAACACTCACTCTTCTAAATCTTGTTCCAGCGCTTACCTTTCAATTGTTTGTGCTATCTAGTAAAGGAGATAACGTCACTGAATGCGAGCAACCGCCTCTTCAGACACAGATTTTTAATATTGCACTGTTGGGAATATATAATGCGAAACATAGCAGAGATTAATTCTGTTTTCTCTCTTGACTTCTCAGAAAATGTTATTTGCTTGTGTTGTACACATACATAGGTGTATTGAGTGACCATGGCATGGTTTTGATAGCAAAGGGGATGCTGGAGTGACCTCTGTGAGGAGAGGAGAGGAGAGGAGAGGAGAGGAGAGGAGAGGAGAGGAGAGGAGAGGAGAGGAGAGGAGAGGAGAGGAGAGGAGAGGAGAGGAGAGGAGAGGAGAGGAGAGGAGAGGAGAGGAGAGGAGAGGAGAGGAGAGGAGAGGAGAGGAGGGAGAGGAGAGGAGAGGAGAGGAGCTGCCCTGTACCAGACATAGCTGGCTCCAGCTGGTTCCAGTTGGCTCCAGTGGACTAATTTCAGGGAATATCTGAGCCCCTCTCAGCAATGCTGGTATCATGTCTGGGAAAAGTATAAAAGGAAGAGCCCTACAGATGGTAAGGTGAGACAAGAAGGACAGGGAGGAAGTGCTACAGGCACCACAGCAGAGATTCACCTGTAGCCCCTTCAGAAGACCATGCTGAAGCAGGCTACTCCCCTGCACCCAGGACCATGCTGGATCAGATGGATGTACCCTGAAGGAAGCTGCAGTCTGTTAAGAGCCTATTCTGGAGCAGGCTCCTGTCAGGAGCTGTGGTCCATGGAGAGAAGCCCATGCAGGAGCAGGTTTTCTGGCAGGACCTGTGACCCTGTGGGGGATGCATGCTGGAGCACTCTGTTCCTGAGGGACTGCACCCCATGGAAAAGACCCAAGTTGGAGCAGTTTGTGAAGAACTACAGCCCTGCGGAAAGGACCCATATTGAAGAAGTTCATAGAGGACTGTCTCCTGTGGCTGAGACTCCATACTAGAGCAGGGAAAGAGTGTGAGGAGGAAGGGGCAGCAGAGCCAACATGTGATGCACTGACCAAAAGCCGCATTCCTTGTCACCCTGAGCTGCTTGCGGGGAAGAGGTAGGTTACTCAGGAGTAAAGCTAAACCTGGGAAGAAGGGATGGGTGGGGGGAAGGTGTTTTTAAGATTAAGTTTTTATTTTTCATTATCTTACTCTGATTTGATTGGTAATAAATAAAATGTATTTTAATTGTAATGAAATAAATTTTCCCAAATTGAGTTTGTTTTGCCTATGATGGTAATTAGTGAATGATCTCTCCCTGTCCTTGTCTTGACCCACAAGCCTTCTGTTATATTTTCTCTCCCCTGTCCAGTCGAGGAGAGGAGTGATAGAGTGGCTTTGGTGGGTACCTAGAATTCAGCACAGGTCCTGCCAAGAGCCTGAACCAGAACGGGCTTATCACAGGGTCACAGCCTCCTTCAGGCACATTCACCTGCTCTGGCGTGGGCTCCTCCACAGGCTGCAGGTGGATATCTACTCCACCATTAGCCTCCACGGGATGCAGGGGGACAACCTGCCTCACCATGGTCTTTACCACAGGCTTCAGGGAAATCTCTGCTCCAGTGCCTGGAGCACCTTCTCCCCTTCCTTCTTCACAGACCTTGGTGTCTGCAGAGTTCTTTCTCTCATATGTTCTCACTCCTCTTTTCTGGCTACAGTTTTCTCTTGCGTTGAGTTTTTTTTCCCCCTTCTTAAATGTGTTGTCTCAGAGGTATTACCATCGTCACTGATGGGCTCCACCTAGGCCAGTGGTGGGTGCATCCTGGAGCTGGCTGGCCTTGGCTTTATTGGACATAGGGGAAGCTTCTAGCAGCTTCTCACAGAAGAACCCAAACCTTGCCATGCAAATCCAATAGAATCACCAGTGATGATAATGTAAATTCAGACATTTAATCTTATGTTCAGACATCTAGTCTTATGTAGACACCTAAATCTAGATGAACTGCATTCCTACCCTGTATGTCTATACAAATATTTTTCTGAACTTACTGGTATACTGTGCAGCAACAGCAACTCCAGCAGCAGGAGCACTTTTATGAACAAGGTAAAGGCCAAGATTAGCTCAGCTAAACTTTATTTTTCTGATGAAGGTGCCAAACTTTGAAATATAGCTGGCCTGTGGGTTCTGTATAGTCAATACAGATAGTCGAGGAATTCAAAAGGACAATTCACTTTCCCAGGCTTCCAGACTTTGCCATAGTACTTATGGATATGCCATGAACATAGAAAAGTGACATAATAATTCTCTAGTTGCAAATATTTGTACAGATATTTTTTTTGGTAGCTATCATTGATGAGGTAACAGCAGTTTTGAAAGAGAGAAATTAAAAATCCCAACATACTTATCAAATATAAACATACCTTTGGCATTAGTTTGATTTAGTATTACAATTTCTACTGTTTATTTTTGCAAAACTTTGGCCAATAGTGTCTTGTGCACTGTAATATCTGTGCACTGCAAATACCAGGCAGGTATGAGTAAAAAATATATCCCATGTCCAAATGCTAATATTCTCACATTATTACACAGGCTTTCATGACATTGCAGCCCTTATACAGATGCTACTACCACTATAAATTGATTAGTATTCCTGGTGAAGCCTTACAATATGCTTATCCAACTGTTTGTATCTGTTTTTAGCGATGTCTTTGTTAGCAAACACCACCACTCACTTGTCCTTCAAAGCAGAGCAGAAGCAAAATCAATCAATAAGATTCTGGGCATAAGCAGAAAATGTGACTCTCCATTATGGTATCTGAAAGGACAAAGATGTATAAAAGAAAGAAAGCACAAGTTGTTTTTTCATACATGGTCTTAGCCTTAATATTATATTTTTATTATAATATCTATACTAGAATTTAGGAGTTAAAAAATGTAATAATGAATTCATAACCTCAGTACAAATGCATAAAATTAGATTTAATTATTAATTTCTACTAAAAATATTTTTATTTTTGAGTCCAAAAATTTACAATGTCTTTCAAGTATGCTACCAAATAATATTATTGGAGTTGTAATGAGAGTAGAGCTTTTCTTTTAATTAGTATTTTGCTTCATTGGTTTGATTGTACCAGATGAACATGTAAGTTATAGTTTGATGTCTTCATGTATTCAGTTCAGCTACCACTTAGCACATTATTACACTCACTCTGGATAGTTCAATGGACAGTTTCAGTCACCCAGGATCATGGACTCAGACACAATATTCACTGCATGACTGAGTTTTTCACAGAGCTTTTTTTTTTTTATCCCTTCCTTGCCAGCACTTTGAATGATTTCATATAAAGTATTTGTCAGGTACTCTAGTTTAAAGGGAATTTGTTATAACGAGGACCAGAGGTAATTAGAAGTGGAAATGAAACATTTATTGATTTCACATCAAGATAAGCCATTTATATGTTTAAAAGTAGTGAAGAAAAAGGGTTCTAATTTACACAAATCTTTTATAATAACCTCTACCATATGAAGACATTCAATCAATGCTGGAGATCAAAGTGGACTCTGAAGGTTGTTTTGTGTTGTTTTTTTCCTCAGAAATGTATCATCATGGAATTGGAAAACTTCAAAACCACATTTCAGAATATTTAATAGTGTAATAAACTAAAATTGGGTCAAATTCTTTTCTTTGCTGTCAGGCAGCAGAAAACATATTGAATAGAAAAATGTCAAAAGTCTGAAAAAAACATGTAGATGAGGCAGTTACAGTTGCTTCTATTAAAGTGTAAAGGTTTATTTCATTAACATTTTTTAATGAACATTAAATTACAAGAAAAATACTGCAGTTTGAATTTTGACTTGCTGACTGTTGCAGAGATAGTTTCTTCTAGATTTGAAATTATCTGACTGTGATCTTCATAAGGCTTGCCATAACTTTTATTCAGGTAGTGTTAGTAGGTTGGTGAGTAGTGATAGTAGGTTAGCAGATACTGTTAGAAGAAAGTGTGAGTCAGGATTTTTTCAGACTTGTTTAAGGTTAAGGAACATAGAACCGGAGGAAAATATTTATTCCAGTGGCCATGGACAGGGGCACATTCCACTAGACCAGCTTACTCAAAGTCTCTTTCAACCTGGCCTTGAACACTGCTGGGCATGGAGCATTCACAACTCCTCTGGGCAACCTGTGCCAGTGCTTCACTACCCTCAAAGGGAAGAATCTCTTCTTTATATCTAATCTAAATCTACCCTCTTTCAATTTAAAGCCATGACCCCTTGTCCTATCACTACATGCCCTTGTCGAAAGTCCCTCCCCAGCTTTCTTGTAGGTCTCCTTTAAGTATTGGAAGACTGCTCGAAGGTGTCCCCAGAGCCTTCTCCAGACTGAACAACCCCAACTCTCTCAGCCTGTTTTCATAGGAGAGGTGCTCCAGCCCTCAGATCATCTTTGCGGCTCTCCTCTGGACTTGCTCCAACAGCTCCATGTCCTTCTGATGCTGGGATCCCAGAACTGAACACAGTATTCCAGGTGGGGTCTCACGAGAGCAGACTAGAGGGGCAGAATCACCTCCCTCGACCTGCTGGCCACATTTCTTTTGATGCAGCCCAGGACACAGTTGGCTTTCTGGGCTGCCAGCGCACATTGCCGGCTCATGTTGAGCTTCTCATCAACCAACACTCCCAAGTCCTTCTCCTTAGCGCTGCTTTCAATCTATTCTCTGCCCAGCCTGTGCTTGTGCTTGGAATTGCCCTGACTCATGTCCAGGACCTTGCACTTGGCCTTGTTGAACTTCATGAGGTTCTCACAGGCCCACCTCTCCAGCCTGTCAAGGTCCCTCTGGATGGCATCCCTTCTCTCCAGCGTGTCCACAACACCACCCAACTTGGTGTCATCTGCAAACTTGCTGAGGGTGCACTCAATCCCACTGTCCATGTTGCTGACAAAGATGTTAAATAGCACTGGCCCCAATACTGACCCCTGAGGAACACCACTTGTCACTGGCCTCCACTTGGACATTGAGCGGATGACTGCAACTCTTCGAGTCCACCCATTCAGCCAATTCCATATCTACCAAGTGGTCCATTCATCGAATCCATGTCTCCAATTTAGAGACAAGGATGTTGTGCAGGACAGTTTCAAATGCTTTGCACAAGTCCAGGTAGATGGCGTCAATTGCTCTTCCCTTATCCACCGATGCTGTAACCCCATCGTAGAAAGCCACCAAACTTATCAGGCATGATTTACCCTTAGTGAAGCCATGTTGACTGCCATCAATGACCTCCTTTTTTTCCGTGTGCCTTACCATAGTTTCCAGGAGCATCTGCTCCATGATCTTGCTGGACACAGACATGAGACTACCTGGCCTGTAGTTTCCTGGGTCTTTCTTTTTTCCCTTTTTAAAAATGGGGACTACGTTTCCCCTTTACCAGTCAATGAGAAGTTCACTGAACTGCTACGACTTGTCAATATGATGGATAGCGGCTTAGCAGCTTTATCTGCCAGTTCCCTCAGGACCCGCGGATGCATCTAATCAGATCTCATGGACATGTGCACCTTCAGGTTCCTTAGATGGTCTCAAACCTGATCTCCTACAGTGGGCAGTTCTTCATCCTCCCAATCCCTGCCTTTGCCTTCTGTGATTTGAGTGGTGCAGTTAGAGCACTTGCCAGTCAAGACTGAGGCAGAAAATTCATTGAGTACCTCAGCCTTCTCCATATCTCATGTAACCAGATCTCCCACTTCTTTCTTGAGAGGGTCTACATTTTCCCTAGTCCTCCTTTTATCACTGACATATCTATAGAAGTTTTTCTTGATACCCTTGATGTCCCTGCCTGATTGAATTCTATCAGGGCTTTAGCTTTTCTAACCTGATCCCTGGCTGTTCCAACAATTACTCTATATTCCTCCCAGGTTACCTGTCCTTGCTTCCACCCTCTGTAGGCTTCCCTTTTGTGTCTGAGTTTTTCCAGGATCTCCTTGTTCATCCTTACAGGCCTCCTGGCGTTCCTGCTCGACTTTCTCTTTGTTGGGATGCACTGCTCCTGAGCTTGGAGGAGGTGATCCTCGAATATTAATCAGATTTCTTGGGCCCCTCTTCCCTATAGGGCTTTCTCCCGTGGTACTCTACCAAGCAGACCCCTGAGGAGGCCTGAAATTCCGGGTAGTGAGCTTGCTGAGCACCCTCTTCACCACCCTAAGGACCTTGAACTCCACTATTTCATAGTCACTACGCCCAAGGCTGCCCTTGAGTATCACATTCCCCACCAGCCCCTCCTTATTGGTGAGAACAAGGTCCAGCGTAGTACCTGTCCTCATTTATTCCTCTATCACTTGGAGAAGGAAGTTGTCATCAATGCATTTCAGGAACCTCCTGGATTGCTTATACCCTGCTGTGTTGTCCCTCCAACAGATACTGGGGTGGTTGAAGTCCCTCATGAGGACCAGGGCTCGTGAACATGAGGCGGCTCCTATCTGTCTATAGAGGGCCTCATTCACTCAATCTTCCTGGTCAGGTTGCCTGTAGCAGACCCCCACTGTAATGTCACCTGTTCCTGCCCTCGATTTAATCCTGACCCATAAGGTCTCAGTCAGCTCTTCATCCATCCCCAGGCGGAGGTCCATACACTTCAGCTGGTCATTGACATAAAGGATGACACCCTTCTCGTATCCTCTGTCCTTCCTAAAGAGCCTGTATCTTCTATTCCATGAAAATGACTGTTTAGAATTGAGACGCGGATATGATTCCTTGAAATTCAGAGGGTTAATACTTTAAATACTAATTTCATTAATCACAGAATTCCATGAAGGGCGCTAAGAAAGCCTCAACAATATGTAACTGTGGAAAACTAACTAGTGCCTGTGTCATACTAAATGTCTAGTGTCTCTGTTCACTGAATATCTAAAATGCAGTATAACTGACTTTTTATTTTAATACCCATATTGAAACCAAATACATAAATCTCTTAGCAGCTCAGTTAATGAAATTTAATGTAGCGTACAGTAATATTGCAGTGTGATCTGATCCTCATAAAATTCTACAGGATACATTTACAAATCTGAATGAAGAAGTGCTGTGAATAGCAACACAGATAGATGCAATACAGTCAGTTTAGCATATCTCTATTTGTTATATAGGCTGGAACTGTTATACGCTAACAAGTTTGTTCATACTGTTATGAAAAATTAAGAAATGCTATAGCTAACAAAGCATCAACTTCTTAGCACTAAGCGTTTTGTTGTACTTCAGTGCATTGCCCAAAGATAAAAAAAAAATTTCTTTAACATTTTAAAATTATTGTGAGAATTTTGTCTCTCATTCTATTGTAAGAAAGTTCCTATATTACAGAAAAATCAACTTCCACATCCTAAAACCTAATGAGGCTGAAATTTTATGTCTTTGTCTTGTACTTAAACAAATTGTACAATTACATTCCGGGAACACTCTAGGGAAAAACAGGTTCTCAGTAGACTCTTATGAATGTTTTCTAGAGAACCAGTTCCTCTTTGTTATTACATTTCCATAAAATATACAGATGAAATAGCTCTTCAAGAAACTAGTAATGTTACATACTAAATACAGACTCAGTTTCACTACAAGTGCTTATATATTTTTATATTCATTAGGAAAAAATTCATCTTTTAAAAATAGCTATACTGATTTACAACAATATTAATTTCTTAGATCTCCTACTTTACCTTAAATTTTAAAGAATTTAACAGCTTGTATTCATGCCTAGGAAACATTTGTTAATCAAATTTCTTGTGTAAGTATTTTCATGGTAACAAGAAGTTTATGTGTCCTTTAAATGTATCTATTTGTGGTTTCAGTTTACCCAAAATATACTTGATTGTGTTAAAAAGAAGATGGGCTAGAATCTTATTGTTTGAATAGGAGATTTGGTTTACTTAAAGTTTACTGATTTTGGATGAATACTAGTCTGTTTTCTTTACAGCACCAGTTGAAATAACTCCTGTAGACACAAATAAGAAAAAAAAAAGTGTATAGATTTAAGCTCTTCATGTTTCTAGCTACCCAGATCTCTTACTTGTAAATATTGGAAAGCTCTAAACTTCCCTAGAGGCTCTAGAAAACCACAAGCAAATTTCCCATTCTTCTCTGACGTCATTGTAGTGGGATAACCCTGGCTGGATTCCAGATGCCCACCAAAGTCACTCAATCACTGCCCTCTTGAGCTGGACAGGAGAGAGAAAATCTAGCGAAAGGTTCACTCATGGGTCCAGATAAGGGCAGGGAGTGATCACGCACCAGTTGCTGTCACAAGCCAAACAGAATACACTTGGGAAAATTATTATTTAATTTATTACCAATCAAATCAGAGTAGGATAATGAGAAATAAAAACTAAATCTTAAAAACACCTTCTCCCACCCCTCCCTTCTTCCTGGACTAAATTTTACTCCTGAGTTCTCTACCTCCTCCCCTGTAGCGGCACAAGGGGACAGGAACAGGGGTTGTGGTCAGTTCCTCACACATCGTTTCTGCTCCTCCTTCTTCCTCAGCGAAAAGACTCCTCATATGCTTCCCTTGCTCCAGGATGGGGTCCTTCCCATGGGAGAGAGTTCTCCATGAATTTCTCCTTCCCACAGGCTGCAATTCTTCATGAACTGCTCCAGCATGGGTCCCTTCCATGAGGTGCAGTCCTTCAGAAACAGATTGCTCTGTCATGGGTCCCTCACAGGGTCACAAGCCCTGCCAGTAAACTTGCTCCAGTGTGGGACTGTCTCTCCATGGGGCCACAAGTCCTGCCAGGACACTGCTCCAATGCAGGCTCACCACAGAGTCAGTCTCTTTCACGTGCATCCGCCTGCTCCGTTGTGGGGTCCTCCACAGGCTACACATGGATCTCTGTTCGAGTGCTAATCCTGATGGGCTTCAGGGTGTCTGCCTCACCATGGTCTTCACCACAGGCTGCAGAGGAATCTCTGCTCTGGTGCTTGGAGGACCTCCTCTCCCTCCTTCTTCACTGACTTTGGTGTCCACAGAGTTCTTTCTCTTATATTCTCTCTCCTCTCTCCGGCTGTTGTTTTATCTTTCATCAGGCTTTTTTTTCCACCTTTCCTAAGTATGTTATCTCAGAGGCCCTACCACTGTCACTGATTGGCTTGGCCTTGGCCATTGGCTGTATCTGACATAGGGAAGCTTCTAGCAGCTTCTCACAAAATCCACCCCCACAGCCCCCTGCTACCAAAATCTTGCCTTGCAAACCCAATACATTACTACGTATGTGGAGATATATATAACTACTTTTCAGATGGCTCCACCTGAATAACTGAAAAATGCAGGAAAAGAGGCAGGTGTTCAGTTGTGTAAACACAAAGAATTTCAGGGACATTTCAGGCACTATAGGATATCCCAGTTGCCTTTCACTTGCTGGCGCAGAAGGGTTCAACAGCCAATTCTGCAAGGCCTGTAAGGGTGTCAGTGTCTGAGCACTACTGACTGCATAAGCTTAGGCAACTGAATCTGTTCCAGAGGGACTGAAGTGAAAAAAGGAAAAGAAAATATTGGAGAACTTTCATACTCAGTTCTTTTTCACTAGCTCTTACTTCCTTAGTCACTGGACCTGTCATATGCTTCCATCAGATCAGTCTATCACAAGAATGCTGCGGAAATGCACACCGTAAAAGCACAGATAGATGAGATCAGTGTGAACAGATAAATGCTGGTTGTCTAAAATTTCAAGAACCGCTTTGCCAGCTTTTTATGGTTTTCCTCCTTGATTTTTAAATCTTTATTAAACTTGAATGGATAATTAACAGCCAAATCTGTTGGTGGAATTCAGATGAAAAAACTCTGAAATTAGTATCTTTCATTTTGGGTGCAGTGTTGAAACAAACAACTGAAGTCATAGGCCAGCATACACTGGTGAAAGTAGCTTTGCAGAAAAGGCCTTTGGAGACCTGGTAGATAGCAAGCTGAACTGGAGCCAGCCCTGTGCCCTTGACACATGAAGGTTAACGTCGCTGCATTAGGAGGAGTGTTGCCGACAGGTTGATGGAGGTGATCCTTCCCTTCTACTCAGAGCAGGTGAGGCCACATCTGGACTCCTGTGTCCATTTCTGGGCTACCCAGTACAAGAGAGACATGGACATACTGCAGAGAGTCCAACAAAGGGCTACAAGGATGGTGAAGGGAATGAAATGTCTCTCCTATGAGGAAAGGCTGAGAGAGCTGGGACTGTTTAGCTTGGAGAAGAGAAAGCTCAGAGGGATATCATAAATGTATATAAATATCTGAAGGGAGGGCGCAAAGAGGAGGGAGCCAGGTCTTTTGAGTGGTTCCCAATGACAGGACCAAAGGCTATAGGCACAAACTGAAATACAGGGATTTGCCTGTAAACATAGAATCATAGAATGGTTAGAGTTGAAAGAGGCCTCAAAGATCATCTAGTTCCAACCCCCATGCCATGGGCAGGGAAACCCTCCACTACACCAGGTTGCCCAAAGCCTCATCCAACCTGGCCTTGAACACTTCCAGAGATGGGGAAACATCAGGAAACATTTTGTTTACTGTGAGAATGGCTGAGCTCTGGCATATCTTGCCTAGGAAAGTTGCAGAGTTTTCATCCTTGGAAATATTCAGAAGCTGTCTGGACATGATCCAGAGCAGTCAGCTTTAAGTGACCCTGTTTGAGCACAGCGATCAGACAGGATGACCTCAAGACATCCCTTCCAACCCCAACTACTCTGCGATTCTATGAAATCACTATAATTAATTTGAATAGGACTACTCTAGTCATTAAGTTAGATATAAATGGATGTGTTTTGAGTATTGCCCTTGTTATATGAGTAGATGGCAGTTTTAACTTGAATCACGCTTTTTAATACTTTGACTTTCTCTACAAGTTAAACTGCTTTAAGTCTCATTTGGTAGCTCATACAAGAACTTGTGATTCCCTAGACAAAATGCTTCAGCTATTTTTCCTTTTGAATGTATTGAATACGTCCCAAGCTTGGCATGCATCCAGAATCATTCAGACCAATAAGTGTACTACATCATGACACCTTCTCAATAAGAGTAAAATTCTGTTAGTTTCCAACTCTGGAAAAGTAAAATATTTTTTTGTACATACTAAAGTAAATACGCAACTTCTGCATTCAGTCCGTGAAAAGAAT
Source organism: Tauraco erythrolophus (assembly GCF_009769465.1). Lineage (NCBI taxonomy): Eukaryota > Metazoa > Chordata > Aves > Musophagiformes > Musophagidae > Tauraco > Tauraco erythrolophus. The sequence goes on along the minus strand of NC_141465.1, from coordinate 91,977,852 downwards.
TAGTCATATCTAAAAATTTCCGAAGAGTGATCTTATCTGATTATGCCAGTTTTCCACTTTCTCCTGAGACAGTGCAGGAAATATAATAGTATCTTCATCCATTGAAAAGCAATGTTCCCAGATTATCCCTTGGGAATGAGTGTCTCAGAAGACAACTTTAATGATCTTTTATGTGTTTGCAGCCTGGCAGCTCTACCTCACACTTTGTAAGAGGGAGGCTTTTGCTTCATCTTGAAAGGAATAGTACTCAAAGGTCTGAAACCAGGAGGCAGCTGCACCCACACGTCCCAGATGTACCCGAAAAATAAATAAAAAAAAACAGAAGAAAACCAAAACAAAACCCCAAAACAAATCAAAAAAGCTTCCAGAAGTCCTTGGAGCAGGGGAGTTTTACTATTCCTTTCACAGAAAAAAATAAATGCCAACTATAAAAGAGGTTGAGTATTAGAAGAACATCGGAATAGCCACAAAATGCTCCTTGATCCAACAAGCAAGAACTTTCAATTTCAATAAAAGTACACATTTAAAGAAACAGTGTCATAGAGTGATCATTTTCAGTATGAACCTTGGAATGCCCAGTCCCTTAACATCCAGTGAACAGCTTCATATTCTTCTTAATTAGCATCTTCCTTTTGCACTCAAGTTTTGTACAAATAATATCTTTGGATATGTTATGGGACTGAAAACATGGAAATATGTGGTATGAATGAACAGACTCTGTTGGAATGTCTCTGTCCTAATGATGCTGACTTTAAAAGAATGGACAGGCTGGAGGAGATGGGTTTTGGAGTGATTATCATATGTATTAATAAGTCTACATAAATAATACTTTAAGGATCTTTAAAAAGCTAAGAGGATTAGATTCTGTGCCAGGGGGTGATGGATGGAGGAATCCATCCAGCTGATAAATTATACTATCTATTTCTTTGAACATTTGAGAAACTTTACCCATCAAATGAATAATAAATTCAAAATTCTATGCCTAATTATAACATGTGAGCAGATAGGTCTTTACAAGAATTATTCATGGTTTACAAGAAGAAATGGCTTCATATCTGTTCAGCAAGATGTTACAACAGAGGAAATGAGACCTGTATGAGTGGTTCCTTTCCTTTTACATTTATTTTGCAGTCTAATATTACACCGATTTTTTTTTTTGAGTGGAGATTCAAATCCTCTGTACAAATATTCAAGATTGAAGTATGTATACAATCTATGTTAAATTAAAGTATCTATAGTTGCTCATATATGCTATTTATAGTTGCACATAGCTTTGCAAGTTGAACTTTTTTTGACACCTGTATACACCAGGAATATTCAACCCAAGTGAAGAATAGGTTAGAATAGGATCATACTAATGTCTGAACAATCTTTCTGCTATTTAAATGCTGTTACTTGACCAATTCGTTATGTATTAGAATGGAAGAATGGCTGAAACCTAAAGAAAATGGCTTGACATTTAGATACTTTGACATTTTCCATCAATATTAATATGGCTAAAACAGTCATCCATGATGCCATTTAATGATTAAGTAATGCTTATTAATTACGAATGTTTAATCTGTTTTAGATACTAAAGGTTATGTATTCTTTTATTCTTTACTGTGATTAATTCTAAATCTGCAGAGAAGCAAAACCTTTCAGAAATGAAATGAAATTTAAATAAGATTTTAACACTCACAGACTTGTGGCCCTCTGGGAATACCATTCAAACAATGAAAAACAATGTTTTCTACATTAAACGTTCTGCATCTGTTGCTCTGAAATCTATAAAACTCTATTTCCAAATTATGTTAAGAAGCAAATGTTCAGTTCAAAGATATTAAAAAAATAACATATAAGATTAATTAAATGTATCCTGGAAAGAGAATCCATGTTGGGCAAGGATATGAGTCTTTTTCCATCAAGAATCTGTACAAACTACTACATGATTTGGAGATAGGTTGAAAGTACTTTTTGCTAAAAGATATTGTGTTTGTGTAATAAGAACACAGCTTAAAAACTGAAACCAATGAATTCCAAATAAAGTATATCATGCATCTTTTTTTAATACAGACTGTATATATGATGAAAAAAAATATATCTACAGCAACTTGGAACACAATGTGATTAAATTAAAGGTGGTTCTAATACATTGCAGTATGAATCTTAACTTCAGTGTAGTATATTTCACATGCATATTATATAAACAAATGATTAATTTTCCTTTTCCACCAGTATCTGTCTATTAGTATTAGAAATTAAAAATATGCAGACAAAGATTTAGGATAACCATGACTAAAAGCAAATACACTATTCTAACACCATTGCTTTAACTTATAACTTTGTCGATGAAGAATGTTTGCACTAGTAATTTCTAACACAGTGTATCAAAAGTGAAATATATCTACCTATATTGATACAACAAAGTTCTGAAACAGTTTAACACAGCAATAAAGGAAAATATTTTATTTTGTTAACCAGTTTTGACTGTCATAACCTATTCTTTGAACTTTATATATAAAATTATTAATGTCACAGAAGACTTGAAATAGTTTGAAATAATGAGAACAAACAATAGGCATTTCATAGAATCATAGAATCATAGAATGGTTAGTAGACATAGTTGAAAAATATTTCATTTGATAGTGTTTATTGTGTGAAATAGTTTCTTACAATGATGCAGGGAAAATTGTTTTATGGAAGAAAAAGATTTATGCAGTGTTTCTCACATTTCACTCACATCCTAGTAAACACATATGGCAATTAAATTACTCAGTTTAAAAAACAGTTGTGACTAAGCTCAACTGAGTACTTTTAACCTTAACTAGAGCTAAACAATGTTTCATTATGGGTTATATTATTCTCTGAAGTTTCAGAAGCTTTATTAATTAAAATACTAGAAAGTCTTTTTTAGTTATCTCTATGCCCATAATACTTAAGGGAACATAATGAAAATGTGAATATAGGTCATGTCTGAACATTGAGCTTCTGTTTATCAATATATAACATACGAGTTTCTTCACATTACTGTTAACTTCTGGAGCCTGTATAAGGTTCTGTTGGCCACATTCGGATGTTACATATTTATAGGTTTGAGTTTTATCAAAGCCTAATACCAGTGTGAAAAATGAGGTCTCTTAGTAGGTTTTCCCAGAGGTCTGCAGTATTTTCAGGTAGCTCCTCCAAGTAGTCCTGTTTACTAGCTCACTACTGGGGGAGAAAATCTTTTCAGTGGTATGGTAAGGTTATAAAACATCTCGTCATTTCATTAGCAGAATGCTAACAATGAATTTTTATAGAATATTTAATAAATTTAGTTGATGCTATGCATTGTGTTCTTATATTTACAAAATAGCCTTAATTTCTCTTAGTGTTACCCTCTGCTAACTCTGAGTGTTAACTAGACTTATAGCTGCATAATATAAAACTGATATTTTTTTTTTAATACCGTGTGATACCATCTAATCTCTTAAGTAACTGCCTAATTCTAGTTAACTTCCTGAAGTTAGACATTAAGAGGATAGCATTTGACATTAAACTGGAGTCATAAAGGAACATAGAACCTGTGATTTAGCTCTTGGTGCTCACATAGCACAGCAGAGCTTCGGGAAATCAAGATTTAGCAGAAAGAAATGTTGTGTTTGTGCTTCAGATCGAACATCCTACAGTTTGACCTTGAAGGAAAATTATAGGTACTGGACTGGACTAAAGACAAAGAAAGTCTGTATCTAATGAGATCTCTTTTAATGTATTTACTTCAGGATATCACTGAAGTAAACGTATTATAGCTTTATATTTGGAGAGGTTATGTAGAGGACTGCAATCTCTTATGTGACTTACATCAGACTTCAAACAATTTTTTTTAAAACAAGCACTGACCCAAGAGGGCAAAATTTTTCCGTCTAAACTTTGCATGTTATTACCAATGATACAAGCTAAGCGAAGGTTTCAAAAATTTACTAGTGTTTTTATCCACTCATTGGATTTAAACTGACTGTAATGTAAGTGCCAATTCGTAAGTGGGAAATAAGGAATGAAAGCTAACATTTCTTGAGATGGTCTAAAAGAATTGGAATTGTGCATCTAAATTCTACTGAAGTACTTGAAAAATAACCTTGTCCTATTTTATAAGTACAATCCTAGGTGTCTACCATTCCTGGCCCTTTTTTAAAAACTATATTTTCAGCATTGATTGGTTAGTGAGAGTGGAGAGCAGTTAGATTTTGTTCTTACTCTACACAGTTTGTCTGCCTAAGTTAGCAGTCTAACGGCATTTAATCAGCTTTTCAAGTAAAGCTTTTTTCAAAGATGGTTTTACATGACCTGCCTAATTGCCAGAACCAATTCACAAATATATTTTTATTCATGAAATATGGGGGAGAACAGACACACTTTTTTTCTGAATGTAAAAATGTGAAACGTGAATACTTGTTGAGTGTGCTCTTGATACGGTCAATCAAGACTAGAATCTCTCTTTGGAGATACTTTGTTTTTAGAATGGTTTCATTCAAGGTACAGGGCATAAGCAGTTGAGATACAGAAGTAAATATTAAGTAATTATTGTTGAATATTGTAGGAAATTTGAAGGAACAGAACAAAGGTATGCACCCTTGGGACTGAACTCAATGCTAAGGTTGTGCTCAAGCCCATACCAGACTAATATAAATCTTAACATCTTAATGAGTTTTCTAGAAGACTTTTCTGTTGACAGAAGTTCTGTTGAAGATCAAGGGCTCAGTTTTAATCACCTTGCAAAGTCCTGCCTGAATGCTTTTATGCAACGTGATTCTTGACTTCAGGCCGTTTTTCTGGCATGAGTCCCTAGCTCTTTCAGTCAGTTTTGGATAAAGAGGAACTTCAGCTTTTTGTTTGAAATTCAGAGCAATATCTGATTGGCCAAGGATTAGAAACCTAATTTGCATCTGGTACTTTCACAGAGTTCACCTTCATAAATATGTTATTGATTTGTCTCCTGGACTGAATGTGAAGTTGTCACTCAACACATTTCTCTCACTAGTTTTGGTAAGGCAAATCTTGTCTCAGGAGGCAAGACACAAAACGTCTATTCTGTGATAAAGAAGAGTCACACTGCTCACAATTGCATCCTATTTGGCTTTGTCTTAACAGATATATTGCGAATGGAACAATATCCTTTTCCTGAATGGTAACTTAGATTCTATAATTCTCCTGTTTCTGCAATTCAGCACTAATAAGGCTGTTCTGGGCTTTTTTTCTTTTATTTTTGGTTGTGGGTTTTTTCCATCTGAAGGTGATACAAACATTCTCAATCAGTGATACTGCTTGTGCTTTACTATCTCATTGCTTTTTTAAAACAATAAATTTAATTGTATATTTCCAGGTAATGTCTGAAAGAGTATCTCTATTTTATTTTTGAAGGAGCACACTCTAAAGTTGTTAGCTGACAATTTATTCCCTCTCTTCCCTGCATTTATCATTTGCAGTATTTTCCAGCTTAGAATAATTTGTAGCTATTAATTGGTAGCTTATTGCCTGTCCTAGACTTTATTAAAGTTACTAATTTTACATTGCATATCCAGATTTTACATACTGCTGTTCATTGTTCTCCTTCATTTACTGTCCCTCAGACAGCTTTCAATCTATGAACCATTTTTAATGTATAAGGTAATTACAATTAATTTTCAAGTAATATTTCTTATTATATTGTCCTGGTTTCAACTAGGACAGAGTTAGGTTTTCTTTTTAGTAGCTAGAAGAGCTCTGGGTTTTGGATGAAGTGTGGGATTCGTTACGAAAAGAATGTTGATAGCACACTGATGTTAACAGTTGGTACTAAGACATGAAGGACCTCTCAGCATCCCATGTCTTGACAGTGTGCAAGAGCACAACAGACTGAGAGGGGAGAATAGCTGAGACAAAGGATCCACAACTTCTAACTCCCCTTGTGATTTGAACTTAGATTTCCGATTGAGGGCCAAACTGGCCAATGGAATATTACATATCATAGAATCATAGAATCATAGAATGGTTAGGGTTGGGAGGGACCTTCAAGATCATCTAACCCCCTGCCATGAGCAGAGAAATCCTCCACTACACCGGGTTGCCCAAAGCCTCATCCAACCTGGCCTTGAACACCTCCAGGGATGGGGCATCCACAACTTCTCTGGGCAACCTGTTCCAGTGCCTCACCGCCCTCAATGTAAAAAATTTCTTCCTTATATCTAATTGAAATCTGCCCTCTTTCAGTGTAAATCCATTGCCCCTTGTCCTATCACTACACGCCTTGTAAAAAGTCCCTCTCCAGCTTTCCTGTAGGCCCCCTTTAAGTACTGGAAAGCTGCGATAAGATGACCCTGGAGCCTTCTCTTCTCCAGGCTGAACAGTCCCAACTCTCTCAGCCTGTCGTCATAGCAGAGGTGCTCCAGCCCTCGGATCATCTTCGTGGCCCTCCTCTGGACCCTCTCCAGTAGCTTCATGTCGTCTTGTGTTGGGGACTCCAGAGCTGAACACAGTATTCCAGGTGGGGTCTCAATGATATGATCATGCAATGTCAGATCCAGTATATAGATTAGAGTTGACCGGGAAGTTGGAATTCTCTCTTCTGGGAGGCTCTCTTGGACTCTCGGACTCTCAAGAGTTCTCTCTTTCTCTCTCTCTTTTCAGACCTCTCACTCATCTGGGATTGCGGTGTTGGGACTTATCTGTTTTGGGATCACTTGCCAGGACAGGACAGGCGTTTGTCACTGGGTGGTGAGCAATTACTTTTTTGTATATATTATTACCAGTATATATATTCAAGTATTCTTGTTTTATTAGTATTTTATCATTATTACTTTTAATTTTAATTTTCTATTACTACTACTACTACCACTACTATTATTATTATTATTATTATTATTAAATTGTTCTTGTCTCAACCCACAAGTCTCCTTCCTTTTTCCCCTTTAATTCTCTTACCCATTCCCCAGGGTACCTTTCTACTAAAAGTTTATTTTTCAGATGTTTTCTTGGAGTAGTCAAAGGCTTTATTTCCTCAGTGATGAAGTCTCTTGTTACACTCCCAATGTCAGGATTTCTGAAGAGTGAGCAGAGCAGCTGTTGCCTAGTAGGGAGGAAAATCAATGACTTGACACTTGACAGCTGCAAATTTGTATACAGTTTAACAGTTGATAGGCAGTGTACAAGAAAACTGCAGGTTGCTCACCTCCTGGGTCCAGTACATCCAGGTATTTGTAAATTATTGTGGCTTAATCAAAAAGGGATTCTTCATTTATATAATAATAAATTTTAAAAGGTGCCTTTTTTCCTTAGTTCACTCACAAATTCTAGTTTTTAACATTCTGATGTTTTACTGAATGTCAGATATATAAACAGTACATGAATATATGCATACATACACATACTTACTTTTGACTTCATTCATTGGGAAAACATGATTTCTGTTTAAATAAATAGGACCTGAAGAAGATGCATAAGCTAATGTTCAATAATTGTAGTAAAAGAAAATGTGAAACAAAACTTGATGAAACCATGGTATCTACTGTGATTTTGACAAAGCTGGAGGGAGGATTAATTGCTGGAATAGGAAATGCTTAAAACCAAATACACTGAACAAACATTTTCATTTATATGAAGTATGCTTGCTGCTTCTAGTCGTTGTTGATAAATTATGTGTTCACACTCTGATTAACTTTATTTTGTTACCAGGGTTGATAAACAGCAGAACAAAGCCTGAATGTGAAGTAAAACTTAATTGTTCAATACTGTAATTTTTCCTGACACCAGTAGGTGGTAAATTTTAATAATACTGTAGAAAATATATTACCTACGGTCTCATACCATTGTAGGAAAATTCAGGGGTCTTACTCAAATGAAAGCATACTATTATTACTATGAAATGAAAATAAAATTGGAAGTGTTTAATTTAAAAAATATAATATTAAAAGTCTAAGGAGTGATGCTTTTGTTACTGTCATAATCTTTCATAGATTCATAGATTCATAGATTTCTAGGTTGGAAAAGACCTTAGAGATCATCGAGTCCAACCATCCCTAATCCCCATTAAACCATATCCTCAAGTAGATCATCCACCCTATTCTTAAACACATCCAGGGATGGGGACTCAACCACTTCCCTGGGCAGCCTATTCCAGTGGCTGACAACCCTTTCAGAGAAGAAATACTTCCTAACATCCAACCTGAATCTCCCCTGACTAAGCTTATGCCCATTTCCTCTTGTTCTATCTCCCATCACTAATGTAAAGAGCCCTTCCCCTAACTCCCCACCATATTTTCTCAAGTATTTATAGGCCGTAATCAGGTCTCCCCTCAGCCTCCTCTTCTCCAGGCTAAACAGCCCCAACTCCCTCAGCCGCTCCTCATAAGTTTTATTTTCCAGCCCCTTGACCAGTTTAGTCGCCCTTCTTTGGACTCGCTCCAGGAGCTCAATATCTCTCTTAAAGCGAGGGGCCCAAAACTGGACACAATATTCCAGGTGCGGCCTCACCAGTGCCGAGTACAGGGGCAGGATCACCTCCCTGCTCCTGCTGGTCACACTATTCTTGATACATGCCAGTATCCCATTGGCCTTTTTGGCCACCTGGGCACACTGCTGGCTCATATCAAGCCGGTAGTCAACCAACACCCCCAGGTCCTTTTCCGCCAGGCAGCTCTCCAGCCACTCCTCCCCAAGCCTATAGCGATGCTTGGGGTTTTTATACCCCAAGTGAAGGACTCTGCACTTGGCCTTATTAAAGCTCATGCCATTGGCCTCAGCCCAACGATCCAGTCTGTTCAAATCCCTCTGAAGGGCCTCCCTACCCTCAAGCAGATCGACACAGCCTCCCAGCTTGGTGTCGTCCGCAAATTTACTGAGGGTACATTCAATCCCCTCATCCAGGTCATTGATAAAGATGTTAAACAGAACTGGACCCAGCACTGAGCCCTGGGGAACCCCACTGGTGACCGGCCTCCAGCCGGATTTAGCCCCATTTACCACCACTCTTTGGGCCCGGCCATCCAGCCAGTTTTTAACCCAAAGGAGGGTGTGCCTATCCAGGCCAGCAGTTACCAGTTTCTCCACCAGAACACTATGAGAAACTGTATCAAAGGCTTTACTGAGGTCCAGGAAAACTACATCCACAGCCCTTCCCTCGTCAACCAGGCGGGTCACCCTGTCATAGAAGGTGATCAGGTTTGATTGGCAAGACCTGCCTTTCATAAACCCATGTTGACTGGGCCTGATCACCCGGTTAACCTGTATGTGCTCATTAATAGCACTCAAGATAACCTGTTCCATGACTTTGCCCGTCACCGAGGTCAGACTGACAGGCCTGTAGTTCCCCGGATCCTCCTTCCGCCCTTTTTTGTAAATGGGGGTAACATCCGCCAGCCTCCAGTCCAGCGGAACTTCCCCAGTGAGCCAAGACTGCCCAAAGATAATGGACAGGGGTTTGGCAATGACATCCGCCAGCTCTCTCAGGACTCTCGGGTGGATACCATCAGGCCCCATAGACTTGTGGGCATCCAGCCGAAGGAGCAGATCCTTGACCCGTTCCTCTTGGATCACAGGAGCTTCGATCTGCTCTCCCTCCCTGCACTCAGACACCGAAGGCCAGCTCACCTGGGAACTGCTGACCTTATTATTAAAGACTGAGGCAAAGAAGGCATTAAGGACCTCAGCCTTGTCTTCATCCCTAGTGACTAACGTACCCCCTGAGTCCAGTAGGGGCTGGAGGTGATCTTTAGCCCTCCTTTTGTTATTAATATATTTATAGAAAGACTTTTTGTTGTCCCTTACGGAGCTGGCTAGTCTAAGTTCCAATTGGGCTTTTGCCTCCCTGATTATCTCCCTACATGCCCTAACTTCCTCCCTGTATTGATTCCTGGATGCCTGCCCATTCTTCCAAGACTTGTAGACATCCCTTTTTCTTTTGAGATGTTCCCAAATCTCCTTTGTTATCCAAGCTGGTTTTCTACCCCGGCGGCTCGACTTCCGGCACACAGGGACAGCTCGCTCCTGTGCCTCCAGAATTTCCTTTTTGAATAGTAACCATCCCTCCTGCGCCCCCTTACCCTTGAGAGCTGTCTCCCATTGGACTTTGTTAACCAGACTTCTAAACAGCCCAAAGTCAGCTCGCCCAAAGTCCAGCTTGGCCGTTTTAGTGTTCCCTCTCCTAACTTCCCCTAGAATTGAGAATTCTATTATCTCGTGGTCACTAAGCCCCAGGCGTCCTCCAACCTTCACATCTCCCACAAGACCTTCTCTGTTCACAAACAGCAGGTCTAGGGGAGCTCCTTCTCTAGTCGGTTCACTAACCAGTTGTGAGAGGAAGTTGTCCTCCACACTCTGCAGGAACCGCCTAGACTGTTTCCTGACTGCCATGTTATACTTCCAACAGACATCAGGCAGGTTAAAGTCACCCATAAGGACAAGGGCTAGTGAGCGCGAGACTTCCCCCAGTTGTTTAAAGAATAGCTCATCAGTCTCACTGTCCTGATAGGGTGGCCTATAGCAGATACCCACTACAATATCCGCCTTCATAGGCCCCTCTTTGATTTTCACCCACAGACATTCTACTAGGTCATCCCCAACATTTAACTCTAAACAGTTTAGATCTTCCCTTACATACAGGGCAACCCCACCACCCCTTCTACCTCTCCTATCCCTCCTGAAGAGTTTGTAGCCATCCATGGTAGCACTCCAGTTATACGAGTCATCCCACCATGTTTCAGTGATGGCAACTATGTCGTAGTTTCCCCGGATAGCAAGAGCTTCCAGTTCCTCTTGTTTCTAAGATATAATTCTATATTTCTAAGATATGTTTTCTTCTTTCACCTAAGATATAAAACTTTATTGAAATCAGTGGACTTTCACAAGGGAAATGAAATTGATATACTATCTGAAAAGGGGCTATAAAGTAATGTGTAATGTTAAAACCAGTGAATTCTTTAATAGATGGTAAATCCTACTATATTGTGCTTATTTTGATTACTTTATTCTCAAGAGTGACCAGTATGATATCCACCAATAACCTAATTTAGTTCAGTAATGGAATATGATTATGATCATGATCATGATCATGAATATGATTATGATTATGATCACTCTTAACTTTCCCTTTTTCTTTAGTGTTCTCCCAGTATATTAGGATTTTGAAACTGACTTTTGAAAATTGTTGTTCAATTTGTTAAAATCTTTGCTATTATTATCATTTTTTTATGTCTGTGACATTTGTAAAATGAAACTGCAAATATCTGTCAATGACAACTATTTTACATCTTCTAACTATTCACTTATCTATTTTCTTTTATTACCAAAAGTTATAACGAATAGCCTCAGCCTACTGAACTCTGGACTAATATTTTTCTGTAAGAGCATCTTAATATCCTACGGGGAATTGATTGTGAGAAAATGCAAGAGAAACTTGGATGGCTTATAACTTTTGAAATTAACTTGATAGAAAGTAATTGCAACCAAAGGTTGTCACGGAGACATCTTGCAAGGTGTTCTAATGGTGTACATAAACTAGATAAATGATGTGTTGTATAAATGAAGGAAAAGGAAACTACATTCCTGTACTGAAGTGATGACAGCTATGTACTACCTAGAGAGATGAGAGAGAGAAGGATCATTCTTCTCTGTCATGAAGTAATCACCCGCTATGTAGTAGGCATAATCAAAATAGCAACATCGCTTCCACTCAATGCAAATTCTCCTCTATGTTTGGCATACACTTGAGCATTTGCATGTCCTGATTTGGGAACTTTTTGTCATTCTCATTTCTCATGTACTGAATTTTCGATACATTGCTCGTACTTTCTCATTTTCTGCAAACTTTCTTATCATGATATTTAGACATTAAGAAGGTCAATATATTGCTACTCTTATACATCTCATCCAGTTACTTTCTGGGGATATTTTAATTGGCTAGCATTTATAGTTAGCTGTGATATTTATATCGTATATCTGCAAAATTGATATGTGCAGAAGACTTTGACACTTTTCTGCTGAAAAAAAATGCTTTTCGATTTTCTGTAGTTATATACAAGGTCACACTTTTTAATCATGAATGAATACATATTTACTGTCTTACCTGATGCTTCAGCTCCAGCACAAAATGATTTTACAGCACTCTCTTTACTCTATGTAAAAAGAAAAAAACCCCAACAAATCAACCAAAAAACCCCAACTTTAAAATACCAAAACAGTAAACTTAGAAGGCTAAGACCCTTCATTCAAATACAGAGCCTCCAGTTATATAAGGCAAAGCATAATTTGGAGTCTGATATGTGAACATTTGAAGTTAACAATCTTCTGCCTGATACTTTTATTCTTTTCCACTTTTCAAATTCATTCAATTTTCATTCAAAATTTTTTACCATGAGAGTTGCAGAACACTGGAACAGGTTGCCCAGAGAGGTGGTGGATGCTCCATCCCTGGAGACGTTCAAGGCCAGGTTGGATGAGGCCCTGAGCAACCTGATCTAGTTGGAGATATCCCTGTTCCTTGCAGGGGGGTTGGACTAGATGACCTTTGAAGGTCCCTTCCAGCCCTAACCATTCTATGATTCTATGATTCTATGTCTCCTCAGATGTGTTTCGCAAGGTGTCTCACCTGCACTCCCTGTCTTTTGGACAAATCTAAACAAGCAAATGCATACAACATGTATTTAAAAATATTATGATGGGAAATTCATCTGAGTAACACACAAAACTATTTCCACTTGGATATAAACAACAATAGGTTTCTAGTCTTATCAGGTATCACCTACTTTACAGGGATATTTTGACTACTATTACGTAAAAAAAAAAAAAAAGTTTTACAGTGAGAAAGTCTTCCAAAATCACAGTTTTCTGAACAAAAATGAAATAGTATTGGCTTTTTGTTTTTTAATATATTGGGTGGTAGGCATTGAGGTGCTGGCAGTGGGGACTGCAGGGCGGCCGCTGTGAAGAGAACCGGGGCTGCCCTGTGCCAGACACATCTCCAACAGACCCACCACAGGGCATGGCTGAGCCCCTCAGCCAGGGTGGTGGCACCTGGGAAAATGCATTTAAGAAAAAATATTTGAAAAACATTTTAAAAATGCTGCATAGCAGCTGTGAGAAAAAGGAGAGAGGAAAATGTGAAAGAATCAGCCCTGCAGGCACAAAGGTGGGAGAAGAAGGAGGAGGAGGAGGTGGTACTCCAGATACTGTATCAGAGATTCCCATGCAGCCTGTGGACGGGACCACACTGGAGCAGACACCCACACTGTAGCCTCTGGAGGACCCACACTGAAGCAGGAGAAAAGTGTGAGGAGGAAGGAGCAGCAGACAGGAATCGTTATGAACTAACTGCAGTCCCCCATTTCCCATCACTCAGTGCTGCTGGAGTGGAGGAAGGTAGACGAGTTAAGAGTGAAAAAGGGAAATTGAGCCTGGGAAAAAAGGGGAGGGAAGGGTTGACAGGAAGATGTTCTAGTTTTTGTCTTTGCTTTTCACTGTTCACTCCACCTTTATTTTAATTAGCAAGAAATTAAATTAATTTTCCCCAAGTCTGTTTTGCCTATGATGGTAATTGGTAAGTGATCTCCAAGTCTTTATCTCAACCCACGAGCTTATTCATCTTATTTTCTCCCTCTGTCCTGTTGAGGAGGTGGAGTGAGAGAGCAAATGGGTGGGTGTGTGGCAGCCAGCCAGAGTGAACCTATCACATTTTTTCATTCAGCATACATTTAAAATGAATTTTCTTGCTTTTCCTGAAGTTTTGAAAATGTGTTTTTATGACATTTCCGTTTTTTTTAAAAGAAAGACTGAAGGTGAAGTTTCTGAGAAGATGAATTCTTGAATAGTGCCAAAGATTACCCTGACTTCTTTCTTGATAATGCCTCAGAAAACTTGACATCCCATTTGTCCAGATCGTATCTGCCGGCCTAGTGGAAAAAAGCTGGACAACCTAAGGCATCTAAAAGATTTCTACATGCTTATGTTTATGCATCTGACTGCAACTCTTGGATTGGAATTCAGATCTAGATTGTCTACAGATAGTGACAGGTTTTTAGACTCCATCACAGTCAGTAAAGATCTGATTATTACAATCAACGGAGTCTGACCTAGTCAGCTGAGTAACTAAGTGACTCCATTGGCTGTGTTGACTGTGATAAGCACTTAAATGTGGTATTTAGGACTCAAATAATTTACTTACATCTAGGTAACTAATGTCATCTGAGCTTTATTAGGATGTTCAAGACATCTCTGAAAGGCCAAAGATGTGGCACAGGAACTAGAAGAGACACACTTCTTCCTGGACCAGCATCTTGAAAACAAGAAGGATCCCTGGAGACGTTCAAGGCCAGGTTGGACAAGGCCCTGAGCAACCTGATCTAGTTGGAGATATCCCTGTTCCTTGCAGGGGGATTGGACTAGATGACCTTTGAAGGTCCCTTCCAGCCCTAACCATTCTATGATTCTATGATTCTATATTGGTGAAACTTAAATGGCAATACTTGTTTATCTTTAGGTAAACAAAGCTCACAAGCAGACATCTACATTAAGATGTTTACAGTTGTAGTTCTGGCCAATATTGAAGTCACTGCAAATCTCCGTTCTCCCCAGATTTTATCCTGAAAATAGAGAGGGAAGGATAAAACCTTAAGCTTAATTTTATTCTTTGCAGTATTAGAAATTGAACTGAAAAAAAACCAATAATGTACTTTGGAATTATTTATTAGTGAATCAACAGATGAAGATGGAATATTTACAAGGATATTATTCTGAGGTTATGCTAATTTCTTAAAATGTCTTACTGACATTTAGGATACAATACATTTTGTTGAACTTCGGAAGTAACACTCATGTATGTACCTCAACAGATACCTAAGGCTCATTTTTCAGTTAATGAGGAGAAAGAATCACTTATAAGGTATCATTTATTTTATTCTTACACAGACATTTAATGCAGTGGATAAATCATACCCTAAAAATGTCTATTTCTCTTCACTAACTCTGACAGAAGCCTAAGGATAGCACCTAAGGTGTACACATTTACATAACAAATGACTAAATTTAGGTGAGAGGGATTTCCTTCAAAAATTACCATTATTGTGGTTTGATAGTAGTGTGTTTAGCTTAACCCTGAAATCTCTAGTCAGTTCATCAGGTTCTAGCTCTTCCATTTTTAGTTCAGATAATTCTAAGTAGAAAATGTCTAAAAAATAACACTCATGTTATGTGTTATTACTGCTTCAGCAGAAATACACTGCTCTATACACATTGATATTGAGGGACAAGAAACATACACAAAGCAATAAAGCATAACATTTAAATGAAAATGATGTTAGAATTTATAGTGAATGGACACTGATACAAAATCAGCTATTTTAATTTTAAAATTACTGTTATTTCTAGTGCACTCAAAGGCAAAAGGCTGAAGTCATGAACAAAATCATGAATATAGGAAGAAGTTTCTTCTATGTTCATACCAGTAATGCTGATCCATAGCTAAATCCGTATACTTTCAGTCAGAACAAGAAACGTTATATTTCAACATTTTTAAATCAAGAATTTAGCACATACAATCAAAACATTTGTTTAAGCTTCTGTGTTTGCTAGGAAAAAACTAACATTTCTAGAAAGCCTGTTTTTACCATATGTGATTTCTTCCTTTTCAGTTAAGACTTAATTTAATAAATATGAAATAAATCATAATTAAGGATGCAATGGTCTTTCACAAACTTAAAACTATAACTTACAGCATATTTTGCCATGTTCAACTAAAGTGAAAAGAACAAAAAACATTGCAAATAAAAAGACTTACATAGCAAAAGTACTCATCTTGATAATCAGCTCCAAATTTTGTTTTCGTATACTGTAATATCTACTAAACTGCACAAATGAGTTCAAGATTTTTTAATGTCTGGAGAAAAGTTAAATTTAGCTGCAGTTTTTTTCTGAAGAATCACAATTACAGATTTAACATCTACAAGCAGAGGCTCTAACTGTCAAGTTCTAATTAAATCAGTTCAGAAATACAACTTAAAGAAGACCAGATAGAAAGAAATTGCTTTTGAAAACTGAATTTATTTCAACTTGAATATGAGATAATTGGGTTATTACTTTAGAATAGAATAAGTATACAATTTAAAGTTAAAGTGTTACTAACTTTTGCTTTAAACACCGTAATTAACAGTGCTTGTAAATAATTCAGACTGCTACTTTTTCTTTGGATATTTTCACTGGTTTAAATGACACTTCATGAAAATGTGAATACAGATGACTGCCTGTATTTCAAGCACAGCAGTTACTATTCCGTCTGAAAAACAAAATTTAGAACATTCTTGTGACTTTAGAAGTTCCATAAAACAGAGGTAAATATCGTTTTGTACGTGGAGCAAATATCCTTGTCTATGTTGAATATACTTTAAGCAATAAAGAAATATTTCTTAAATAGCAAAACATATTCTGAAACACAACATATGCTAAATGCCTCACCTTGCTGATTTAATGAAGACTGGAATTCATTACATCTAATTTAGTGTTACCTCACTGAAAATTAGAAATGTGAAGAAGTGTGATCTAGTTTGACTTTCATAACTATGTAATTTTCTAAATACTTACTGGAGGGATTCCAGAGCTCCTGCAAGTTCTAATCAGCTGGATAGAGATAACCATTAGAAAATGTTTGCCATTCATTGCCTTGTCATTCCCTTAAGAATGACACATTCTCAAAAGCTAAGTGGCCAATGAGGAAAAGAATGCTAGTGCTTATGGCAACTATCCAAACATACAAGGCTATGAGTTTTAGGTTCTCTTGAGCTTGATGGAAACAATTTGCCCTTGGAGGGGATTAAGGTATGATACCAATATATTTCTGGGTTATCAGTGAAGAAGGTTCTTACTTTGACCCTGTGAGGCCATTTTCAGAATGGTCTGAGGACACTTAAGCATTCTGAAGAATGTGTTAAAATGGTAAAGCATTTGCTATGATGTCCTGTTTCATACAATTATTAGTGGTTTGGTAGACAGAGACTTACAGTTGGTCATCTTTCTTTCACATCACTGCTGACTCCAGGTGAGCTAAAGCAGATCAGAAATACTAGTGTTCCCCATGTCATTAAATCTAAGCTTTCTTTCTGTCCAACCATCCGGCTTATTAATCCTGACCAGAAAGAAACAGTCCTTGTTCTATGAGAGGAAATGCTACTTTATGAAAACAGATATGATCTTGTGGTTGGTGAATTAACATGCTCTTTACGCAACGAAGTATAAAATTCCGATTTTTCTCTTTAGAGACCATACAGTTCATGGTGGTTTGACTCTGGCTGGATGCCAGGTACCCCCTGAAGTCACTTTATCACTCCCCTCCTGAGCTGGACAGAGAAGAGAAAATATCATGAAAGGCTCATGGGTCAAGATAAGGACAGGGAGAAATCACTCACTGATTACTGTCCTGGGCAAAACAGACTCAACTGGGGAAAATTAATTAAATTTATTGCCAATAAAATCAGAGTAGGATAATGAGAAATAAAAAGTAATTCTTAAAACCACCTTACTCCCACCTCTCCCTTCTTCCCGGGATCAACTTCACTTCACTCTCAATATTCTGTACCTCCTTCCCCCAAGCGGCTCAGGGGGACAGGGAATGAGGCTTGTGGTCAGTTCTTCACACATTGTTTCTGCTCCTCCTTCTTCCTCAGAGGAAAGACTCTTTGTATGCTTCTTCTGGTCCAGTGTGGAGTCCCTGCCAAGGGAGACAGTTCTCCATGAACCTCTCCACTATGAGTCCTTCCCACTGACTGCACTTCTTCACGAACTGCTCTAGTGTGCATCCCTTCCATGAGGTGCAGTCCTTCAGAAATAGGCTGCTCTGTCATAGGTCCCCCACAGGGTCACAAGTCCTGCCAGAAAACCTGCTCCAGAGTGGGATCCTCTCTCCATAGGACCACAGGTCCTGTCAGGAGCCTGTTGCAGCTCAGGCTTACCACAGGGTCACAGCCTTCTTTAAGTACATCCACATGCTCTGGCATGGGGTCCACCACCATTAGCCTCCATGGGCTGCAGGGGGACAACCTGCCTCACCACAGTCTTCACCACAGACTGCAGAGGAATCTCTACTCTCGTGCCTGGAGCACCTGCTCTCCTTTCTTCACTGACCTTGGTGTCTGCAGAGTTCTTTCTGTCATATATTCTCACTCCTCTCTTCTGGCTGCAGTTACTGTTAAGCAATTTTGTTTTTTCCCCTGTTTTAAAATATGTTATCCCAGAGGCGCTACCACTGTTGTTGATTGGCTCAGTCTTGACCGGCAGCAGGTCTGTCTTGGAGCCAGCTGGCATTGGGTTTATTAGACACAGAGGAAGCTTCTAACAGCTTCTCACAGAAGCCACTCCGGCAGCCCTGCTCACCACCAAAACCTTGCCAAGCAAACCAAATACACGGTTATTGCCTTTTTATTGGGTAGATTTCTAGCAAATTGAACTAGTTTAATATCTAGCCTAACAAGCATTAGAGCAGATTCAAAGCGGAGGTGGGGGATGTCGGTGTACACAGTCAGGTGTGGAGGAATGTAAGAAAGATTTCTGCATTTTGTCAATAGGAAAACCTGCAAATTCTGCCTTCTTACGTGACTGAATCTGCATTTTGCATTTTCCTGTTTGAAGTGTTTCCAACCACCGAATGTTACATTTTATTTCTCCTACGCATTGACAGGTATATGTGGCAAGCACCTAAAACTTCTTTGCTGCGGAACTGGCAGAGCATATGAATTAACCTCCTCAGAAAATATGTTAATGATTATGGATAGATGTCTACTAAATCATCCATTGTAAGTCATTGCTCATAGTAAATCTAATAGATTAGTAACTCACAGCCTACTTTTGTTAGGATGATGATGATGAAGTCCAATTTAAAATAAAATAGAATTAAGTACTATGAATTTTAAATTTCATGAATAATGATATGATTAGAGTATTAATGGAATTTGTATCAAACAGTGTAAATGTGTGACAATAAACTGCCTGCCTTCTGGAACCTAACGTCCTTGTCTTCCTTGCCAACTGTCACAGCCTTCACCCTTTCTGTCACTGGGCTGACAACAGGAGAAATTTGCTCCCCATCTTGGAATGGCCTGGTTAATCCTTGCATATGGCCGGCTGCTGAGACGGCTGCAGATTCTCAGTCTGTTTGTATGACATTCTACCACATGATGTCAATCAAATAACAGTGTTACATGAAATAATAAGGAAATAGGAATAACTAGCAAGCTTGCAACAGAAAAATACACACATCTGCACAAATAGTGTGTTTAGCTAATATATCTGCTCTTATCTCATGGACAATTTCAGAAATAGGTAAGAGGCAATCTTATAACATCCAAATATCTGGTCGCACTTCTGAGTCCCTTAACTCAGCAGTCTTTTATTCAGTGGCTAGAGAAGAGAAAGAGTTGAGAGAAAAACTGGACCTCTCAAGAGTGAAGGAAAAAGAATTACGTAACAATGCATATCTTCCTATTTTCCTGTCTCTTCCCTCTTCCTTCATGTATTTTTTCTTTTTGTAGAGAACTGCAAGTCTGACTGCACATCAATGTACAGAAATTATTTTTATCTGATTGTCTCTTCTTCCTGCTTTTCTGTTACAGACATTCTAACTATGCTCAGGAGAAAGGCAAATCAAATCCCCACATATTATATGAAGGGCAGCACAGAGTGAATATAAATGGGCATAAAGCTAGAGGAAATCTGGTATTAATGAGTTGCACCAGTGTCAATGTGTTTTAGAAGGTTTTACAAAGTCTGAAGTAACTGATGTAATATATTTCTACTCATTCTTTTAAAAATTATTGTCGTCTTCTTTTTAAGTAGTGATGTAGATGTAGAGTTCTGATTGGATTTTTAAATTATTATTAATATTACCATTATTATTATTTTTAAGGGCCTTTGATCAGCTCTAATGATGATTTAAGTCTAAGTCATGTCACATTGGAGTAGACGGGAACAAATCAGAGTAGTAAGGCAGTTGACACTGAATACCTGGTATCTACACTGTAAACCTTTTTTGGTTTAATATCAGGCTAGGTTGATACAGTAACTCAGAGACAGAATGGCCATATACAGCTGGAGCACATTCTGTGAACTCCTGAATTGTCTTTTCCAGGTTAACTTCATGCAAAATAAATCCAACACATGCTCCAAACACTATGCAAACACATCATGTGGGAATGACCATGAAATTTATTTCAAAAGAATAGTTCTGATTCAAACTAAAGCATTAGCACAAAGTCAATGCACCCTAGTTTCTACTCACTGAAAGACAGGCCAACATTTTTTTTTCAACTCATCCTTTTAACTAATTGATACAGATTTCAGTCCCTGATTTTACAACATGACACTTTAGAAGCATAAAGTACTCTGTGGAACAAAGAGGACAATGCATACCTGACAATTCAAGTTTTCATAAGACCTGTCCAGCAACAGCCACACAAGACAGACTTCACAGTCCCAGAAACTTGGCTCCACCAGTATTCTGTTGACTGATGAAAGGAGACTTCTGAAAGACTGTATGTCTTTTTTTTTTTTCCAGTCACAATGTTATGCCCAGGGGACTGTGCAAGACTAGTCCTTCAAGTGCTACAGACTTCTATAAAGGTTACTCTGTGAATCTTTGTAAGCCATGCTAACAACCAGATACCCATAATTACTCATAATAAAAAAAAAAAATGAGATATTTTTTAATTTTTTAAATATCCTATATATATGAATACCTTTCATTTCTGTAGAAAGAGCCAACACACTACTGTATGTGTATTTGCAAATGTGACAAAAAGATAAATATTTTTAAATTTTTCATTCTATTTTTTTTGCAAGGTTTCTGTAAGCTACAAATATCCTGATTTTTCTGCATTATACCAGTCCTGACATTCTTTTTCCTGATACTGGCTTTTTCTAGTGTAACTGAATGACCTGATGAGAACAGTAATTTCTGAGAAAAAGTGAGTAGAGGACTATGCCTGTTATTCAAGTCTCCTTCTATCATCCCAAGTCCTGTGTCTGTACTTTCCATAATGCTTTGCTCCAAGACAAAGCTAATGTAAAGTATTTAAAAATCCAGTCATGAGAACTTTATATCCATCGATTCGTTTAGCAATAAAGTAAAAACGGTCCCATTATTAATAAATTAAGCACGATTTTTATTGTTCAAATTGCATAACAATGATATGCATATAGACTAAGTCAATAGGTCTGAGAAGTTTCTTAAAAAAAAAAACAACACTAAAAACATTTGAAACTCTCTCAGTTTCATGTGAAAATTGAGGTGAAAAAAATCAAGGCAAGTTTTACAGAATATTTTTCAGAGTTGGTGAAGCTGTTACTGTAACTTTAAGATGTTTGCTGCTCTTGTGTAGCCACAGGCTTTCAAAGACTAGTTTTTCTCTTTAAGACCATTTTTGGCTTGGAAAAGAAACAGGGAATAGATGGCGATTTGTTGAAGAAATAAACACTGATGACCTCATAAGAAGACTATAGAGCTTATTCATTGAGTTCCATTTTGTGTTTCACCTTCTTCATAACAGTTTTCAAAGAACTAGATTTATCAAATCAAAACTCAAGGGATCTGAAACTATTCAACCTTAAACTAGTGGAAAAGGTTTTTTAAACTCTAGGGAGGCAAAAATGTGAGGGTGAGGTTTTTTTGTATGTGTAAGTAATCTAAACAGGACTTCATACTGTTTCTGACTCAGAATTAAAAGCGTTATGGAAAAGGTAAACACTTCCCCTGTGAACTGGAGAAGTAATGAGTATTTAAACTCCGTAGATATCTTTCTGCCTTCAGGCTATAAAAATCAGGATATCCTGTTATTATAACCACATCTTATATGAAGAACTTGCAGGAAAAAAAAAAGAATTTGGCATTTCTAATTATTATCTAAAAATTGCACAATGAAATTGAAAACACAATGAGAGAAAACTCAGGGGCTTTCTAGACAGTCTGGTCAAATGTGCTTTTTGTTCCCAGCCTCCTTCTACTGCTTTAATAAAACTTTAAAATAAGCTACTTAAAGGGAAGGAAAGATTTTCAGAGGTTCTTGAGACGTTTAATAGAATTTCATGCCAAATACCACTTGAAACTTGTAGAAAGAATTCCCAGATTGTGAAACATATCTGCTACAAAAACATCACAACTTGGCTTCACATTTTTAAAAGAGATCTCTGAACTCAAAAAAGAATCTCTGAACTCAAAAAAGAATCTCTAAAGACACCACCATTCTCTTAAGGAATAGCCTAATTCATTTTTTAAACATAAAATATAAAAATGACATTTTTGTCTAAACTGGAAAACAGAATATGTACTTGAAAAGTATTTCTAAATGATAAAACCAAGAAAAAGTAGGAAAAAAATATTGCAACCTAAAAATGAATCGTATTTTTATCCTTGATATCCTTCAATACTTGGGAAGTGAGTTTGGAGCTCTGGAGTCAGAGGTTCAGTGTCTCTCATTGATGAAGTTCTTGCAAGTTTAGCTTCATGCAACTTCACAAATCCATACAGCTTCCAGCCTTTTCATTTGAGAGATATTGTGACTCCTACACAAATATTTCTGAAATGGCTAGATCTAAAGAGTCATGGCTAGATTACACAAAGCAGTAGAGACATTTCCATGCAACGTTCTAGTCAGCAATTTCACTCTTTGAGCATGAATTCATGTGTTTGCAGGTTAATCACATTTAAGGTTTTGTTCTTCTGTCCCTGAATTTCTTAAATGTATATGTGCATATTGAATACTAGCGATCCATAGATATTTTTAGACTAGCTTGGTATCCTTCTGTGAGCCATGCTGACATAATTTTAGAGAAATGTTTAGATTATTCATTTGGGTAAGTAGTACATATTTGGGGATGAAATTCCTTCAGTAAGTTCTCTGGTCCAAATCCTCTTTTATTCTGTTCCTTTTGTGAAACAGAGGCACATACCTACAATGCATCCTGCCAGGAGGCTGACATGAAATTTGAATCTCTAAATGGGGCAGCTTCAGCTGAGAGCATCTCTGTTCTAGTCTATTTGGAGGATGAGAGCTTAGTGTTTGACTATATATTGTCATGCTGTGAAGGATTCAGAATCCGTGTCCCCTACATGCTGGGTAACTAATGTCAACAATAGACCATTATATAAAACCTAGCTGGTTGTGACAGTGCCAATAGACGTACTTTGTAAAGTGATTGGGACTGCTGTGTGTCTTGTTGAACTCAGGGCTGTCACTACACATTAGGAATGCTCTGAACATGGGAGCAGTAGGTTCCCCTGTGGACCTAGGCAATACCTTGTGCTGTCTCTGCATGGCTCTGATATTTAAGCAAGAGTTGAGTTTCCAGCAATTCAGTTTGGAAGACTAGCATAAATACCTATATCCAGGTGTCTTGAGGTCTGTGCCGTCCAAAAAGGACCTGCCAGTTAATCTAAAATTCCCTTAAGGTTAGCCTGAACTTGTAAGCAGGCTGGCTGAGTCATTGTTTTGAATTCAAGAAATTTAACATTGTGTAACTCCCATGTTAGGGAAAGTTTTGATGGCTTAAATCTATTCATTTATGCATTTATTCTTTGTTTCCTGTTCTGCTCTAGGAGCATAGTACATTTCTTTCTCACGGTTTTCTGAGATTATATACTTTTATGTTTACAAAATGATTTTTTTATAAATGGAAAGTCTTTACAAATTCCAATATATAGATGCAACTAGAGCTACATCTATGTTAGGAAATTAAAAGAGTGATTATAAGTTAAATACTTCTGGCCTGGGTAAACCAGCAGTCTCCTAAATAATTCCTATATACGTATGAGGAATTAGAATATTCCAGGTCTCTTTCGTATTATAAGTTTGGACACTGTCACCCCCTTTGGCAGGTTAAAAGAAATTATTATCACAGATACTGGCAGTTCTCTATTAGTTGACAGTGATAGCGAACATTCCTGGATGCACCTAATTTACTCATCCAGGCAAAATTTAAATCTATCCACTGTCTTTCTATTTTGGGCAAATAGACTTCTAGGCGTTCTTCGCCGTCAGTCTGATAGCAAGCAGGGAAGTTT
Source organism: Tauraco erythrolophus (assembly GCF_009769465.1). Lineage (NCBI taxonomy): Eukaryota > Metazoa > Chordata > Aves > Musophagiformes > Musophagidae > Tauraco > Tauraco erythrolophus. The sequence goes on along the minus strand of NC_141465.1, from coordinate 91,953,830 downwards.
ACTCTCTCTTTATTTTGCCACAGTACACTCACACGTATATAACCAGAACATAATACGTGTTAAAACAATACTTTCTTATAGTTGCATTCTTTTATAATATCTGCAGGTCTACTTTTTAACCGTTTTATTATTTCTTTATAGAAATATATAAAAAGATATCAGACTGTAGGAAGATTTGGAAGAATTTAGCTGTCCTTCAGATTAAAGTCATGCCTATAAATCATTTTGTAAGCCTCTAAGTCCCTTTGCTGGATTCTGGGGGAAGGTGGCAGGCTAAGGTGCTACTCTACTGGCAATACAAAACTGATTTCATATAGTAATGAAAATTGAGTTCACAGCTTTCTGCCTGTATTACTTGAATGTTGTGATTCTAATTTTACTCATCTGAAGTAGTATAAAAATGTTGTAAATAATGGCTGCATTTGAATACAGGTAGTGTAACTTTGGGAAGAAGTGGAAGGAACAAAAGGATTAACACTATGGCATAGAAGACTGTAATCTGTTAAATGAGAAGCATAACCAGTCATAAGAAAGGTTTTATGAATTTCCTTTATTAAAGAACGAAAATAGGAGATTATAACTTTTCATAGTAACATTTTACATGGATATATGATGTGCAACTCAAGATCTCAAATAATAAATGTTCATGTAACATTAATAGAGCAATGTTACTGGTTGTTGTTCAAGTGGTGATTTTTTTTCCAGATGTTCTATGTAACATCCAATATATTTTAGACCTCTGAATTATACAAATCTTTATTGATATCTTATTTGTATATTAGACTCATAACAATTTGATGTTTAAACCAACGCACATCATGCACTTTCGAATATGTTTAAGAATTCCATTTAATAAGTTTTTGAGGCATTCAGTTCTTGAGATATTTATAACCCATTTTTCAATTAAATGTGCTTTGAAATACACTGAGATTTATATTTTATTGGAATGCTCAAGGTCACATCCAATGGTGGAGAATACAGGTGCCAATTTCACAGCCCACTACTCAGATCACCAGACCACACTCCTAATATTTTTGGTAGACAAATAGCAACAAAGTTTATTAGATGATAACAGGGTACCATAATGTGCTATTTATTTTGTTATGGATTTCCTGCTGTAATGACAAGATTATCTGACAAAGCTACATTCCATTTGTTAGTGCTAAATAAATACTACTGTAGCTACAGTGAATAGGTTTTCACTTTAATAAAAAAAATTGATTGTGATTCATAGATAAAATTTACATACATATTCTTTCATCCTGGTAAGACCAACATTTATCAGTTCTTATGGTTTTCAGTTTTTCCTCTAAATCCTGTTCATTTTGTCCAAATCACGACTAAAAGAATTTAAGGTCTCTCTGAACCTGAAAATTCTTTTTTTCATTAAATTCACAGATTTTATTTTAATACTGATCAAAAAGCAGCATATTTTTGTATTTTGACCTCACTTTTTACATTAGAAGAAAAGCAATTTGTTCTTTATAACTTTTTCTTTAAGATTCTACAGCTAAGATGTAGACCAAATATTTCACTAAACGGTTTTGTGCTTGATGTTGAATAAATAGGGACATTTCACTATGTTGATTTGTGGTCTGAAAACTCCAAACTGAAGGTGACTTCATTGCATTGTGTCTGAAAATTTCACAGAAGAATTTAATATGTTGGTGAATGGATTATTTCAATCAGGAGATTAAATTAACTGTTCTTAAATAAAATAAAATTTAAAAGCAATATCTAGTATATTATGAATCCATGCATTTTATGTCTTCAAATGCAAATGCATGTAGCAGGCTTAATAAATTTCTGAAATACGTAATTCATAATGAGTTTGTAACTCTAATCAGCAAATCTTACAGTTCTTTAATTTGATTGGGTTTTGAGATAATTTGATTTATAAAGTAGTAAACATTTTATGGCTACCTTTAATAATAATTTCTGCTAATGAAGATCAACTACTAAGAGACAAGAATACCAGTAAAACCAGAGTCAGCAAGGTCACTGTGTCACACTGCCAGAATAGAAGCATTGGAACAGACTACCCAGGGAAGTGGTTGAGTCACCATCCCTGGAGGTATTTAGAAGATATGTAGATGTGGCACTAATGGACATGGTTTAGTAGCGGACTTGGTATGATAGTTTAACAGTTGGACTCACTGATCTTCAGAGTCCTTTCCAATCTAAATAATTCTATGATTTTATGATTCTAAGACTCCCATTCTCCAAGAAATGCCATCTAGCTGTGTTTGAAGGCAATCACAGCCTTCTCGTTCCTTTGTTCATCTGTCAATGGAATATTTGTTGCTTTTTGCTGATACAGCAATACTTTCCTGCATGATGATCATAGAATCACAGAATGGTTTGGGCTGGACAGGAACTTAAAAGATCACCCAGTCCAACTCCCTTGTTATGGGCAGGGACATGTTTCACTATACTAGGTTGCTCAAAACCCCGTCCAACTTGACTTTGAACACTTCTAATGATAGGGCATCCACAACTTCTCAGGGCACCCTGTTCCAGTGTCTCATCATCCTCATGGTAAAAAATTTCTTTCTTATGTCCAATCAAAACCTACCCTCTTTTAATTTTAAACCATTGCCTCCTGTCCTTTCACTACAGCCCTTGGTAAAAGATCTCTCCTCACCTTTCTCATAAGCCCCCTATAAATATTGAAATGTTGCAACAAGGTATCCCCAAAGCTTTCTCTTCTCCAGGCTAAACCACCTTAACTCTCTCAGCCTTTCTTCATGGAATGGGTATATATGCGTATAATAAGTCAATGTCTTGGGCTGGGGGCCCCAGAACTGGATGTAGTGCTCCTGTTTGGGTCTCATAATAGCAGACTAGAGGGGAAGAATCACCTTCTTCAACCTGCTGATCACACTTCTTTTTATGAAGTCCAGGATATGGTTGGCTTTCTGTGCTGCAAGCGCACGTTGCAAGCTCATGTCCAGTTTTTCATCCACCAGTATCCCCAAGTCGTTCTCTGCAGGGCTACTTTCAATGCATTAATCCTCCAATCAGTATTGATACTGAAAATTTCCTTGATGCAGGCGCAGGAGCCTGCACTTGGCCTTATCAAACTTCATGAAGTTCACGTATGCCTACTCCTCAAGCCTGTCAAAGTCCCTCTGGATGGCATCTTTTCCCTCAAGCATAACAACTGCACCACTCAGCTTGGTGTCATTCGCGAACCTGCTGAGGGTGTACTCAATCCTACTGTTTATGCTATTAATAAAGATATTGAACAGTACTGATCCCAGTACGGACTTAAAGGCCTTGTCAAAGGCTGTATCAAAAGCCTTACAGAAGTCTATATGTAGATGATGTCTGTAGCTCTTCCCTTATCCACTGATGAAGTCACTCCATCCTAGAAGGGTACTAGATTAGTCAGGTACTATTCGCCCTTAGCGAAGCCATGTTGACTGTCTCTAATGACCTCTCTGTCTTCCCTATGTCTGGACCTACCTTCCAGGAGGATCTGTTCCATGATCTTACTAGGCACAGAGATGAGGCTGACTCCAGGTAGATCCCAGGGTCTTTCTTTTTACCCTTATTAAAAATAGAGGTTATTTTTCCCCTTTTCCAGTCACTGGGATTTTTGTCTGACTGCCATGACTTTTCAAATAAGGATAATGGTAAAGATACGGCAATATGGGTCAGTTCATATTTAGTCATGATAATTTTATTTTTTTTATTTGAAGTGAAAAGATAATATATATAATAAATAAAAAAATAAAAAAAAAATATTTTAAGATAAAAATATATTCAGATTGCTGGAGAATATAACTGCACATATTAGGGATAAGTATGCAAGCTAAATCTGTGTAAAGGTGTGTGCCCTACCATGTCGTATTAAGTTATAAAATATATAACTTAGAGAATGTGATACATTAAGATAATATTTAGGTATCAGGTGAAAAATGCAAGTCAACTATGGGAAGATATTTGGAAGAATGCCTGATCTCCACACCGCTCCTCATATTAACAGTGATATTCTTCTAACCTACCATGTGCTGACTCTAATAAACACTTCTGTTCCGAAGATGATCTTCCCACACACAAAATGAAATAATCAAATGTAGCATGAAATTCTGAGGCTCTGGTTTGTGTTGAAGACTGTATACGTTTATCCCAGAATACAGTAATGTATATTAAAAAGATGTTCTCATTTTCGTATTAAATAATTCCATTTATCTCCACTGACGCTTCTCTGATGGAGCACAGAATAATAATCCGATGTTCCAATAAAGTATTGTCAAGAATGTCCATAAAAATCAGAGAGAATAGATGACATGCATCCTAAAAATGCTTAAAATATAACACTGTATTGCCTTCTTTTTCTCCTTCCTGTTCTGTACATCTATTGTTCATGCTGTAATTTTTGCTTCAGCAGTGGAATTGCATGTTTTTTCTGTGGTTTCTGAGGGTCAACTATGATAGCCTTTCTGATTTAAAATAACTTATTCATAAGCTGTCTTTTTTTATTTCAGTGAGACAAATATCTGTCTGTATTAGCTAGTATTCAACTTGCTTGGTTTTGAGCAAAGTATTTTTTTAGCTTTTCTTATTACAGTATGCTCATAAAGACTGATTTTATTTTTAAGTCATATTCAGATTCAAGTGAATAAAATAAAAAATAATAATATAATGATTAATATCCCCAAGCCTTCTTTAGTTCTACTTTTCTTAAAAACCAAGACGCAACCAAAAAACAGACTATTTTTATTCCTTTAAATAACAAAATGAATCTGACCTCACCCTTTAGCTTAATTTCTAATCATATCATCAATACTTCAATGTTTTGTAAGGTTTTTTTTCACTTTTTCATTTATGTTAATATCCTTGAAAATTCCTGCTGATCTATATTCATATATCAATGCTACAGATGACACACTTCCGTATTTTCTGAGGAGAGTACAAGAAGAATTAACATCATCCTGAATTCAAGGTTAATATAGTCTTGCATCAAAAACTGAACAGAAGGACAGGTTAGCTTTTCAACAATCACTTATCACTGAATTTAGACAACACAGTATTTCCATAAATATTTCAAGTAAAGTAGTATCCATGTGTGTACATGAATTTACAATTTTTTTCAATCTAATTACATCTATTCTCTAAGTAACGGGTCTTTTCATTATCATAGAGTTTCTCCTTATAAACATATTCCATATCTGACAAGATAATCATGTTGCTAAATCAGCTACATAGTTCCCTTATTAGTCTCTATACACGTGAACTAACACAAATGTTTTAACTATTTCCCACATTAGATTTGGATATTAGCACTCTTACCAATCATAGAAGCATAGTTTTTACTATTTAAACATATTGTCACAGTAAGAAATGATATGTTGACAGAAGACAGAGAGGGGGACTACCTCTGGCCCTTTTCAATTTGACCACCCTGCCAGTTTCCCAAGAAAGATGAGACCCTTGTATCTGACCAGCCTGTCTCACTCTATTTAAGGAGAAGAGAGGTTTCCTTGAACCCTTAACAATTTGACCAGCCTGTCAGGCTTACACTGACAGCATCACTGGGACAAATCCCTCTGGACAGCCTGCAAGATCAGAGAGCGATTGTCTAACCTATTCAAGGGCTATCACAGGCAGTGACACTGGGACAAATCCCTTATATCCCCTGTATCAATTATTGAAGTTTCCGGAAACTTATATATATAAACAACAAATTTTATTATATATGTTTGTGACAGGATGAAGGTGCAAAGATAGCCGGTGATAAGATTCTGACTGTGAAAATGGATTTGGAATAATATATAAACAGAACTGATTGGTGATGATTTTAAATATTTAGCAAGACATCAGTAACTAAGAGCGCATAACACAGAGCTCTTACCCAATAGACATCCCTATGGGGGGCAGAAGAGAGGTGCAGCCCATCAGCTGGTCTGGGACATTCCGATGGAGGTCTTCCCAAACACCCCTTTCTCTTAAGCCATTTTTATACTGTTTTTTACTTTCAGGTGGAGCTTGAGTGACTCTAATCATACATATCTTTTTTAGGGTTGATGTAAATATTCCTCACTTTGTTTTAAAGACGTAGACTAGAAGAATTTCCAGGTGTGTGCTCAGTGAGGGGTGGTCACAGCCTGGAAGCAGGTAGTTTTTGAGATGGAGGTGTGTTTTGGTATTATAATGACATTAAATGAACAAAGTTCACCAAAAGGACAAGAATTTTGCAACCAGTTAAACATTTACATGGCCATATTGCCTAGATCCTGGTAAAGCAGCATATGTGGCTCTTTGTTTCTTAAATTTAAATGTCTAGCTAGGTCTTGATGATCTGACTCCATCCTCAATACGGAAATCTAGAACAAGCTCAGCTACAGAACATGATTTTGCCATCATTGCTGAGGCAGCTGTTGGGATACATCTTCCTCGATGGCAGCTATGGGGTTATCTTTGCCAGTCACTCTCTATCCTGACAATAGGGACAAGCCGTGGTACCTCCGTACCACTCTATTCACCATTTTAAAGATATTGTCCGTTCCGCTCGGCCAGAGCATGCCTTGTTCATGCCAACCACATTCCATTCCCAGGAGCGGCAACTGTGTCTCGCCTCAAAGTTGCTCTAATTTACAGCTTATGTTAAGATGCAAGTTGAACTTTGGGGAACAGTGTTCTTCCATTCCCACCATTTTCTGTTATTTTTCCACACATATATAATTAATAAATGATTGCATTGCTGAGCACTTATGGAAGAATTCTTCTAAAATTGTCAAAATTGTTTCTTCGTTTCATCTCAAGGTCTCTTAATCTTCAGCTAGGTTTATACTCATGAATTAATGAGATGTTGTAGAAAAATCCACCCATAAACTGAGTTTTGAGGTTATTCAGCCAACCCACCTGTGTTGGTTTATGGTTTGTTTTGTTTTGTTTTGTTTTGTTTTTTTTCCAGCAATAATTATTTCTAAGTGGAGTTCCAAACCAATAGAACAACACAATTCTCATCAGTCCTCACTGAACAGTATTAAGGACCTTCCAGTATAATGAAGGGAAGACTCCATTTTAGCATCTTAACTCATTTATCTGTGCTTACTAATTGACTCAAATTGCTTGTATTCTTATAAGCAGTAGTGTGCATTCTCATAAAATTTGCACTTTTATGGAACTGACATGTTCTTTCTCCCAAATATGTGGCTATATTCAGATTTACTTCACAATTTAAAACTACTAAAGTATTTGGAAGTGAAAATGGTTTCAATTAATATAGATTATTTCTTTTAAAAAGTGTAATTACCTGTGCAGTAGTTCAGCATAAGGTTTTCATATGATCCAATTACCACCTAAAAATGGGCCTTAACTGACACTCAGCTAGGCACTGAACATAAAGGAGATTTCTACCCAAGACATGGAACACTTCAAATACTATCTGGGTATGTAAATTGCTTTTTTTTCTTGATTTCTTTTGTGTAGAAATCAGTTCAGCTCTTTAGATGTCTTTCTACTTAATCTTAAGAATTGCTTAATTAGGAAATTACAACATTCTTTTTATTGATATTCTTTTCAATTATTTGTATCTACCGTATCTAAAAAGTGGGATAACATGAAGAATGTATTTAATGATATGAAGAGTATCAGCAAGATAAGCTTAAAATTTAATTGTGATTCCCTATTTCAGTGAATAAACTGGGTCTGACAATCATTAATATGCAATAAAAATGACTGACACACATTAACAACGGCAAACAGCATCACTAAGAAAATACTAGGATGATGTATCAAAGTTAATCAATGTAAACACTGAAAAGATGACCCTAAATTTGCTGATCTGTGCATTCTAACTTAAGCTGAGAAAATTTTTTCTGATTTATTCATTGAATTTTACCTCTTCCTGTTCTTGATTTCTCTGCGGGCAAATCAGAATACTCTCAAATGTATTAATAATTTCACAGTGTTCAGAAAATACTTTTTGTGAATTATTTTTGTCCCTAAACAATTTAAAAGTAGTGTGTAAAAAACCTAATATTTAAAATTAAAATCAGTTTTTTCTGATTAGTTGATATGTGACTCTAAAACCTAAATCCAATTCTCAAACGCTTATAAATGTTTTCTTGTACCTGTCTGAAATGGTCTAGGACAAATTTAGGTGCTTAGTTTTACATTAGTAATGTATTTAATTTATCATTGATGATTTTTAGGATAAGCAAATATATTAACTCACTTTTGTATTATATTTCCTTCATTATAATAAAATATTAAGTAAAATCTAAAATATTACATTGTTGACTTGCTAAGGGCATGTGGGAGCATTTAATGGCACTGTATGTATCAAATGAAAACTAAATATCAAAATGGTCAATCTGAAACTTTTTCCTTATAATCTACCTTTTTCTTGTTTTAAATCAAACTCAAGAAATATATATCATATCTAGTATGTTCTAGGAAATACACATTTGGATTTTACTTTCCTGTTGGGCATTGTTGACTGTGTTCAAGACATAAACTGCTAATAGTGAAATGTTAATAAAGATTTGTCTGTTGTTTTTCAGTTTCTCTTTTTGCCTGCTATCAGTCTACAATTTACATTCTTTAAGTATGTCCTCATTCAAGATTGGTGGGTATTGTACGGTGAATTTAGCAGTACAACTGTTACATTGCATACAGATTTATGTTACAATTCTTCTGATTACACCTTTTAAGACTATCTTTTTGTTAGACTTCTGTTTGTCTACATATTTATTGCATTATTGTCTGCTGTTCCTTGTGAGAAAAATGTTTCCTATGGGGAAAACCAAAAAAGCTTATCTATTGTCTAAGTCGTGCAATGCATCTGTTGTTTTCAATTTCTCATAAGTGACTGGGAAAACAGCATTTTTTAAGGATTTTCTACTCAGAAATTTTCTGAACATTATTTATTCCTTTGAAAAAAATCATTAGGAATGAAAAATAGAATCTAAAAAGTTTTAAAACTTGGTTAACAGGTGCATATGTTGAAGTTCATGTGGTTATCTAAAAGGTATCCTTTAATTTGATTACGGGTCTGGAAACATCAAACACACACACAGAGAAATAGAAGTTAAAAATAGATCATTCCGTATCTCTTTTTCTAAAAGGACTTCAAAATTTCAGAAAGGGTGGTGTTTTATATGTTTTTAGGTGCTGTTCATTTCTATGACTCAAGAAGTTCTTACATGGTTAACAAAAATGATGCAGTACAAAATTCATAAAAAACAAGTGTTAAGAATTGTTTTTTATTGTATAATGAAATACAATTGCATTGTGAGACACTGGAACAGATTGCCCAGAGAAGTTGTGGATGCCCCATCCCTGGAAGCGTTCAAGGTCAAGTTGGATGAGGCTTTGGACAACCTGGTGTAGTGGAGGGTTTCTCTGCCCATGGCAGGAGGGTTGGAACTAGATGATCTTTGAGGTCCCTTCCAACCTAAACCATTCTATGATTCTATGAATAGAATAATAGCTACTCTAAAAGATTGAAAAGAATGTCAAAACCAAATTTATGGTCAGTAAGAGCACAGGACTGTAAAAAACATAAAACATAGATGCACACACTAAGGAAAATACAATGCTGTCATTTCTTTATATACAATAAAAATCATCCTAAACATGTCATGGCCATGGACAGCAAATGGTTTGCTTAATCTGAAACATATTTTCACATATGCTGTTCATACAAAAGTTTGAATACAATTAAGATATGACTGGAAAAAGACAAGACATTTTAGTTCACTATCTTCACCTACCAATGAATGCATCAAGTTATAGATTGTTTTTTAAATGCACTCTTAATGTTTTAGTGTCAAATATCTTTAAATCATTTTGCTTCTGGCTCTGCTTTATTGGAAAAATAACTGGACACAAATAAAACCCATTGAAACAGTTCTTCTCCTCTGTCATTGAAATAAGAAGAGAAACTTACGTAGCAAGAAAAGACTCAGAATTGCAACAACAGGCAAAATATACTTTATTACTTCTTAGTGAAATACTCTTACTCACAGAAACTATTCAAGCCAGAGTTCCAGCAAATAGAAAAGTATATTTTGGGATAACAGAAGTGATACCACTGTTTTGTGCTTATACTATAATCTTTACTTAATCAAGAACAAACACAAAATGTTTTCATTCTGGAGGATGAGTTTTAAATAAATCAATACTTAAGGACATGTTCCGTAAGTATTTTTCCAGTGGCTTTGAATTTAAATTTTAAGAAATACCTCCAAGAGATAATACAAAGGAAGGAGATCAGTAATCTTTTGCTTTTTATACTTTCCATTAATCTATCCATAGCAATAAATAAATTTTTAAGAAATATCAGAATTACTTGAAGCAACAGTTCTGCTATTTGTAATGTCTGAACAAGGATTCACTCTAATTTTCAGAATGCAATAATTCGTCAAGTACAATACTTGTTGGAAATTGCAAAACAGAATACTCCTCTGAATCAGTCAACTATTATGGATTCTACTGTAATGCAAATAATTATTTTTTTTTCCTCCTTGCAAATTAAACTGTAAGGATTTCCCTATAACTTGTGCATGCAACATATGCAGATGGAACTGTTAGAGAAGTTGGTAACTGTGATACTGGCACTGTACCATTCACACCAACTCTGAAAATCTTATAATTAGGTTATAATAATCTATTCAGGTCCTAGAAAGCACAAAAGGTGCCCTAATTCAGTCTTTAAAAACTTCAGTAGTGTTGGACTGCTAAAAGAAATTTCTATTTCTTCTAAGAGTTTTGAGTCAAATTGAGAAGAAAGATTTTGAAATAAAATCTAAAGGTATTCAATTATGTTTCAGTTTAAGGGAAAAAGTCCATTGTAAATCACCAATATAACTGCTATTATAAATATCTTTCCCCTTATTTTTCATGTTTGCCATTTTGTCCATTTTTCTTTTCTTGTATTTCCTGCATCGTTCCCTAGTTTTGCAAAATTTTGCTGATTTTATCATAGAATCATAGAATGGTTAGGGCTGGAAGGGACCTTCAAAGGTCATCTAGTCCAACCCCCCTGCAAGGAACAGGGATATCTCCAACTAGATCAGGTTGCTCAGGGCCTCATCCAACCTGGCCTTGAACGTCTCCAGGGATGGAGCATCCACCACCTCTCTGGGCAACCTGTTCCAGTGTTCTACAACTCCCATGGTAAAAAATTTTTTCCTAATATCCAACCTGAATCTACCTCCCTCTATTTTAAAACCATTACCCCTTGTCCTATCACAACTGGCCCTCCTGAACAGCCTCTCCCCATCTTTCTTGTAGGCCCCCTTGAGGTACTGGAAGACCGCTATAAGCTCATCCCGGAGCCTCAAATTTTATGAATTTGTTTTTTTCTTTTGCAATTTATAAATCTTTTTAAAATGAATCCGAAAATATTTTGAAAAAAATGAGTGAAAAAGAAGGCATAAAGAAAGTGTGAGGAACAAGGAATACCAGAAAGACCACAGACTTCATGGTATGCGTTTGTACTGACTCTAATCACCTATCTTCCATCCCACTGCACCGCACAGTGGTATAAAGAGGAATTGGGAGTGAAACCACAAAGTTAGCTATGAGAAAGGAAGGAAGAAAAGTGTTGTCTTAATAGTTGGGTTTGTGTTCCACTACATTAATCTATTTTAATTAAATTAAATTAATTTTGCTTAAGTCTTTTTTGCCTACGACAGTAATCGTTAAACAAGCATCCTGTCTATATCTTGACCCATGAGCTTTCTCAGCTTATTTTCTTCCCCATCTTGTTGAGGAGAAGTGAGAGAGCAGCTGGGTGGGTGTCTGGCTGTTAGCCAAAGCTAGTCTATCACAAAAGATAATAATTATTTTCTGTCAATTTCAAACTGCATCGTATTTTACTCATTAGAGTTAATATTGCTGTTGTTGTTGATGTTTATACTACCAAGCGAAAAAAATCATTATTTCTTAAATTCTGTTTTTAGAAAGCATACTTTTAATTAGAAAGCTTTGAGAGGCTGGAGTATTCTGAAGTGTTCTTTTGATTTCAGAGCAAATTTCAAGCTCTAACCGGTAGCTGAGTACATATAGGGCTTTCTGGTAACTCTTCACAGTTAATTTGGAGGTTTGGAGACTAAGAAACAAGAGTTTTCTCACTTCTTATGTTTGCAGAGGCCCTAACACACTACATTGCCAGAGGCAAGTGACAAACACACACGTTTTATCTGTGAGGAAAGCCTTCAAGCTGAATTTCTATTTAACCAAACTCACTTTAACTGAAGCAGAGGTGTCAGAATGGACCTACAAACTGCATCCAGTGAAAGAGATTCACTCCAATATGCCCCTCTGAATACCAGGACAAAAGACCAAACTCATTCTTCTTTGTCAGTCCCCCAAAAATTGCATTATCTTGCTTAGTTTTCCATCACTATATGAGCTGCTGATACAGAAACTAGCCTGCATGCCAAGATTAAACCCAGAACCTACTGAAGTCAGAGCATTTTAAGTCTAGCAAATGTTGACACTGTTTAAGCTGCTTATCAGGATATTTCATTATACCTACATTGTAAAGTAAAATACTTGATTAGACAATGTAAAAACTAATACAGTCTAAAGATAGTAACTGTATCATATAAAGATATAATTGTAATTCTTATATTATGCCTAGTTCATTTTTTGCCAGCCTCCCTTCCTTTTTTATTTGTTGTGGCAGTAAAAAAGGGTCCCAAACAGAAGGGCCTCTTCTCACCAGTAGTTGACATGTATGTCAGTAGAAACACGTAACTACTAATGAAATAATAAAAAGCTTCCCATCTGTCACACTAGTCATGCTCCAAGACAATGTGACACTCACCTTCAAAATATGAAATAGTGATGTGATAAAGGAGAAAAGACAAAAACTGCAGCTGCATATTTTAAATTAAATAGAATGTCATTCCCGAGAAATAGTAAGGATCTAGAATGGACATGGACCTGCTGGAGATGGTCCAGAGGAGAGGCACAAAGATAATCCAAGAGCTGGAGCACCTCTCCTATGAAGTCAGGCTGAAAGAGTCGGGGTTGTTCAGCCTGGAGAAGAGAAGGCTCCAAGGAGACCTTAGAGGAGCCTACCGTATGTAAAAGAGGCCCACAAGAAACCTGGAGAGGGACTTTTGACAAGGGCACATAGTGATAGGACAAGGAGTAACAGCTTTAAACTGAAAGAGGGCAAACTTCAATTAGATGTAAGGAAGAAATTCTTCACTCTGAGAGTGGTGGAACACTGGAACAGGATGCCCAGAGAAATTGTGGATGCTCTATCCCTGAAAGTGTTCAAGACCAGGCTGGATGAGGCTTTGAGTAACCTGATCTAGGGAAAGATCCCTTGTCATGGCAGAGGACTTGGAACTAGATGATCTTTAAGGTTCCTTCCAACCCAAGCCATTCTGTGATTCTATGATTCTATGATGTTAGTGTTCTTGCTATATGAAAGGATGTTAAGATTTTCTAAGTGTAGTCTTTTCTAGGAAAATAATTTTCGATTACCTTCATCATATATGATTTTCTACTTAATTGTTCTTAGTGAAATTTGATCTTTTGGTCTTCTTCTCTTTAACCCGTAACTTTTTAAAAAAATGTCAGATTATTTTCTAAATTACTTCGATTTAAACCTGGGGAAATTACAGAGTTCAGTAGAGGGTAGTTAATATAATCGTATGAAAGAATATTATACATGCAGATCTGATTCTGAAATGTTCAGAATACATCTTTCTCTCTATGCTTTTTACTCATAATCTCTACAGCAAAGCAGAAAGACAGTTCCTGGCACAGGGCTCAAGGGACCTGAAAGAGAAGAGTTATGTGTGCATCTGGAATGCAACAGTTAGAGTGGCTGAAGCAGCAACTAGTCATGTGAAAGACTACTGCGGTGCAGAGTGCTTGTGCTATACAGGGTCACCAGGAAAACAGTAGGGAGACGTCTCTTTCCAATTGTTTTTCAAGGGACAAGTCTTATGATCTCTGTAAATTATCAAAATTCAAAGTAGCCATGTTATCCCTGACATTTTCTAACCTTTTGTCCTAGGATGAAGTATAGAAGTATGTGTTTAAAATACAAAGTACCGAAAACAAATAACAAAATTAGTCTGTTTTGATTAATGTGTCCCATTTGTCATCAGATGTACACTAACTACAGCCTTTAATGACTAAATATGCTGCAGTATAAAATATTCGATTTTAAAGCCTTAAGCAGCTTACAAAATACTGGTTGGTTCAATGTAAACCTTGCAAATTCTAGTGATATATGTATGTTTTGAAATTATGGCTTAAGGAGAAGTTGGTCTTTCTGAAAATAAAAAGTAAAATTCTTAAATAAGTATAATTCAAATTTTAGAAAAAATATACCAAATTGTAGCATTCTGTAATACTCTACAGCAACTGTAATCTTGAATTACTAACAGAGTCTAGAGACTTTATATAAACTCACTAATTTTTTATTTTTTTTTATCTTACATTTATGAATAATCGTTTTAATGTCAGCCCCAAGTACATTGAGTTGTCTCAGAGAATAAAACTGCTCTGTGGGTATACTAGTCAGGGATTATAAAATAGAAGATGGTCAGCTGATATTCCAGCTATTTACATAATTAATAAATAGTGATTGGAATACTGTGTTCAGTTCTAGTATTTCAGTTTCAAAAATATACTCACAATCATGAAACAATTTGCAGTGTTTCAACATGTAGAAAACCCCACTGAAAGATAAGGCTTGATTAATTTAAATTATCTGGGAGTGACATCTTCATGATATTCACAAATTTATAGAAAGAGAATATTTCCAGTTAAATTGTATCTGTAGCCTTAACGAGATCTGAAGTTAGAAGGCAGAGATAGAAAAATGCAGAAAGAACTAAAAAAACCCCACAAAACCACATAAAGGCAATTAACTAATGGAATTAGTTAACTAACAGGATTAGTTAACTAACTTGGAAATTAATCAAAGAATGGTTTGAATTGGAAGAGGAAATTAAAGATCATCTGGTTCCACTCCCCTTATCATGGGTAGGAACACCTTCCACTAGGTCAGATGGAATAGATCCACTAGATCCACAGCCTCATCCAATCTGACCTTGAACATTTCCAGTGATGGGGCATCCAGACCTTATCTGGGCAACCTGTTCCAGTGCCTCACCACCCTCAATGTAAAAAAATTTGTCCTTATAACTAATCAAAATTCACCCTCTTTCAGTTTAAAGCCATTGCCCCTTGTCCTATCACTACAGGCACTGGTCAAAAGTCCCTCTCCAGCTTTCCTGTAGGCCCCCTTTAAGTACTGCAAGACTGTTATAAAATCTCCCCATAGTTTCCTCTTCTCCAGGCTGAACAAGCCCAACTCTCTCAGCCTGACTTCATAGCAGAGGTGCTCCAGCCCTCAGGTCATCTTTGTGACCCTCCTCTGGACTCATTCCAACAAGTCCATGTCCTTCTTACATTGAGGATCCCAGAGCTGAATGCAGTACTGCAGGTCGGGTCTCATGGGAGCAGAGTAGAGGGGCAGAACCACCTCCCTTGACCTGCTGGCCATGCTTCTTTGGATACAGCCCAGGATATGGTTGGCTTTCTGGGCTGCAAGCTGACATTGCTGACTCATGTTGAGCTTCTCATCAACCAACACCTCCAAGTCCTTCTCCTCTGGGCTGCTCTCAATCCATTCTCTGCCCAGCCTGTACTTGTGCTTGAGATTGCCCAGACCCATGTGCCTTACACCTCGCCTTGTTGAACTTCATGAGGTTCACACAGGCCCACCTCTCCAGCCTGTCAAGGTCCCTCTGGATGGCATCCCCTCCCTCCAGCGTGTCCACAACACCACACAACTTGGTGTCATCAGCAAACTTTCTGAGGGTGCACTCGATCCCACTGTCGATGTCGCCGACAAGGATGTTAAACAGTGCCAGCCCTGGTACCGACCCCTGCAGAATTCCGCTCGTCACTGGCCTCCACTTGGACATCAAGCCATTGACAGTAACTCTTTGAATGCAACCATCCAGCCAATTCCATATCCACTGAGTGATCCATCCGCCAAATCCATGTTTCTCCAATTTCGAGACAAGGATGTCGTGTGGGATGGTGTCAAATGCTTTGCACAAGTTCAGGTAGAGGCCCCATGCCTGGAAGTGTTCAAGGCCAGGTTGGATGAGGCTTTGGACAATCTGGTGTAGTGGAGGGTTTCGCTGCCCATGGCAGGGGAGTTGGAACTAGATGATCTTTGAGGTCCCTTCCAACCCTAACTGTTCTATGATTCTATGATTCTATGTCACTTTCTCTTCCCTTATCCACCAAAGCTGTAGCTTCATCATAGAAGGCCACCAAATTTATCAGGCACGATTTGCCCTTAGTGAAGCCATGTTGGCTGTCACCAATCACCTCCTTTTCTCAACATGTCTTAGCATAGTTCCCAGGAGGATCTGCTCCATGATCTTGCTAGGCACAGAGGTGAGATTACTT
The DNA here is from genome assembly GCF_009769465.1 of Tauraco erythrolophus. Taxonomy (NCBI): domain Eukaryota; kingdom Metazoa; phylum Chordata; class Aves; order Musophagiformes; family Musophagidae; genus Tauraco; species Tauraco erythrolophus. The sequence goes on along the minus strand of NC_141465.1, from coordinate 91,937,411 downwards.
GGTCTGTAGTTTCCTGGGTCTTCCTTTTTTCTCTTTTTAACAATGGAGGCTATGTTTCCCCTTTTCCAGTCAGTGGGAACTTTATTGAACTACCATGACTTCTCAAATATGCAGTTAGTGTTATGGTTTAGTAACTTCATCTGCCAGTTCCCTCAGAACCTGCAGGTGTATCTCCTCATGTCTCATGGACTTGTGCACCTTCAGGTTCCTTAGATGATCTCGAACTTGATCTTCTCCTACAGTGGGTGGTTCTTCATTCTCCCAGTCCCTGCCCTTGCTTTCTGTGACATGGGCAGTGCAGTTAGAGCACTTGCAAGTGAGACTGAGACAGAGAAGTTGTTGAGTACCTCAACCTTCTCCATACCCTGCGTAACTAGCTCTACTGTCTGCTTCCAGAGAGGGGTCACATTTTCTCTGCTCCTCCTTTTATCAATGACATACCTATAGAAGTTTTTCTCGTTGTCCTTGATCAGATTGAATTCTATCAGGGCTTTAGTTTTCCTAACCTGATCCCTGGCTGCTCCAATAATTTCTGTTTATTCTTCGCAGACAACTTGTCCTTGCTTCCATCCTCTGTAGGTCTTCTTTCTTGTGTCCGAGTCGATCCAGGAGGTCCTTGTTCATCCATGCAGGCCTCCTGGTGTTTTCTCCTGGCTTCCTTTTCATTGGGATGCATCGTTCCTGAGCTTGGAGGAGGTAATACTTGAGTATTAATCTGCTATCTCGAGCCTCTCTTCTCTCCAGAGCTTTCTCCCATCATACTCTACCAAGTAGATTCCTGAAGAGGCCGGAGTCCTGCTCTCCTGAAATCCAGGGTAGTGAGCTTGCTGTGCACCCTCCTTGCCTCCCTAAGGATCTTGAACTCCACCATTTCATGGTCACTACAGCCAAGGCTGCCCTTGATCTTCACATGCTCCACCAGCCTCTCCTTGTTAGTGAGAACAAGGTCCAGCATAGCAAGTAGCTTTTTTTTTTCAGTTCAAGGCTTTTAAATGAGAGTGAGTACCTTCTTCAAATAAACATGGTGTAGCTCTGTCAGATCTTACACATATCATGTAAGAATCAGTTAGTAAGATTCTAGGAGATACAAGAGACTGTGCTGCTGCAAGATGAGATTACACCACCTCAAAATTTCAGTCTTAAAACTGTGAGACATACAGCACTCTCTTGTTGAAGATGCTTTAATATGCAAGATGAAATTAAAATGTCACCAAAGAAAATACACACTTCTTCAGCATAGCACAGGCCTCACAAAGTATAGTAATCAAAACATCATAATGGAGCAAATCTTGAATTCCATTCAATGTCTAAGAGCTGGTTTTGCATTTTATGTCATTCTCCTTTTGTATGTTTCCTCATGCCTCCTCCATTTCTATTTTGACTTGCTATACCTTGATAGTAAATCAAATTTCCTGAAAAGTAAATCTTCGGATAGGGAAATCAAGAATTTCCCTCCTTTCTAACATGACTTCTGGATAGTCAAAATATTAAATCAAGGTTTTCAAGCAAACTGTTGTAGGTTCCAATTTCCTGAGGCAGAGAAAAGACAGCAAAGATTTCTCTCACCCTTCTTTAGTGCACTAACAGGTACTGTGTAGACAGTACTATAGTTAAATGTTGCTCCTCTGCATTTTATGCAAACTTGAGTCTGTTATATAGCCTCCATAAGCATTCACTGAATCAGTCCCTGCAGGACATGATGCGGAGTGCCTCCACTTTATACTCCACTGTATAGTTTACAGGTAAATATCTTCAGGTGTCAGACTGCAGAGCCTCCTAAAGACTAGAGCATTTCCATGGAGACCAGGAAGCAGAAGTTTGAGTCCTTTGAACGCTTTCAGAGGAAAAAAACCTGTAGTGTCAAGGGTTTCTGTAGGAAGTTTAGTGGCAGCTGAATAGGATATTATAGGACATCGTTCTAGATTTAAGCACTGAAATTCCACTTATATTCTTTTTACATATGGGGCTTAATGAGATAATTAGTGATCTTAAGTGAGTAGTAAAACACTAAAGTTGAGAATGTGATAGAGAATCTACAAATGTGAAAAAATATATATGCCATGGAAAGTCATCAAATAACTGATTTTCATTAAAGTATGCTTCAGAACTGTGAGAAGCAGTGAGCAAAAATGGAAAGATCATAAGAAAAAAACCCAAAGCTTCACCTGTCTTTGTTCCATCTGCTGGTCTATGTGTACAACACATGTTGAAAAAGTTGACAGCAAATTTTCAAGTGGAAAATACATGAGAGAAATTGTTCTATGAAATAGTCCTTTCTTCAAAGAGAAACACACAAGGTAGCATTAGTCTTTTCCATATCTGCTTCTTTTCATTTTCAAGGTGATCCATCATGGTCTTGAACCACAAAGTAATTTGGATCTAGCAAAGAGATTTCTTTATCTTGAAAAGTACTAAATCTTGCTCTGTATTTCCATTAGTGTAAAATGAGATTAATGTTAAATAGTATTAACAACATCTTAAACTCTTTTATTCTGCATGAATATTGGATTTAGAACATGAAATATTCTTCCATTTCTTTCTCCTACTAAGAAATGTTGATTTTTTACACTAGCTATCTTTTAGCAGAAGTTCAAAATAGCCATGTTACCATTCATGTTTCAATATGATATTAATATTTTTATTCAAGATCTTTTGATAACGCATATGTATTTTTATAACACTAACCATTAGAAATCACAATCAGATAAAAATGCTATATCCTTAAACAAGTACATGATTGACATGGACACCTGTTTGAATTATCTATACTGAAAAAACAAGAAGTGTCATAGTTTCAGGTCATACATGCAAAAAAAACATAAAAAGGATATATTTTCCTTTCCTGTCTCAAATTCAGTCATTTGGAGATATTAGGAGAACATGAAAAATAATTCAGGACTCACAAATAAAATTACTTCGAAAAATATCTTTACAAGCATTTTACAGATGTTCTTTTATAAAATTTTCCTGATGCTATTCATCTCAATAAACTTGTTACTGCTTATTTTGATGAGACAATCAACCATACTAATACTGTTAACTGTCTAAATCTAGTTATTCAGGAAACATGAAGACAAGTGCACTTTAAAGTTATAACCAAGGTAAGGCACCCTCCTTCTGCAAGGCATGGTATGATCAGAGGTTCACAGGATAACTCAGGTTGGAAGAGACCTCAAGAGGTCACCTAGTGCCATCTCCTCCTCCTATCAGATTCAGCCGAGAAACTATCAAAATAATGCTCAAAAACTTATAGGAAGTATGCCTGACTTAAAATCTTACCTATTTTGATGTTCGTAATCTACATTCAAGTAAGCTGAAGATCTGTTTTTGAATGATTCGTAATCAGTTCAATTCACAGATTTGAAATGTGGCCATATCTCAATCATGATTACTATCAGTACATTTCACTCTAAACCTGATTTGGGCAACACCACTTTTCATATTAAAACATGCTTTTTATGAAGTAACACTTCATATTAAGCAAATGCAGTTTAAAAGTGTTTTTTATGAGTAGCTATGTAAGAAATAATAGAAAATAAAATGTGTGGTGTGATATTTAAAGAAAACATGCAATTCTAAGCTGCATCAAGTCTTAGTTTAAGAACACTGATCTATTAATCTACACCTATGTGTAAGACCTGAAAACACATTGCTTTGTATTTGTCTCCAGAATAACCACTGGCTTATCTTTTGTATAATGGAATAGTCTAATATATGATAGGACTGCAAATATCTACATAGAATTATACACATACACACACACACGTGCACACACATGTCTCTATCTATCTATCTGTCTATCTATCTATCAACACTTAGTGACACTTAGGAACTCAAATGCATTTTGATATTCCAACTTGCATTATTAGCAACACTACGTACAGAAAACCTTTTACAATACCACACAAATATTTAAGGAAAAAAAACAGTTACAGTTTGTGATAACTCAAAATAAAACCTAATTTTTGGATTTTGCATTTTTGTTTCTTTTCTACAGTTCTACTATAGATCAGTTGTTATATGAAATTTAAATAATTTTACACAGAGATAGCAATTTTAAATTTATAATCAAATATATTTGACCTTCAAACTTAAATACTTTTTCTCATTGTTCTAAGCCTGCATTTAATCAAAAGAACAGGAATCTTTGATTTTGAAAATGGAATATGCCCACTGACTGTTGCTTTGGAGAAGCATTGGAAAATAACAGAAATTCACATAAATGAGTCAACTGCTAGTATCTTATAGTAACATAGATTCAAGTTAAATTCAATGTGGTTATGGGTAACTGACAAATAGAAAAAGAAAGCACTTTACTCAACATTACTTGTTATAAATTATTCTCTCAAATGTTTACATGATGTTAATAATAATGGTAGAAGTGAAATATTTTTTACTTTTCACAGCTTGTTATTCTGATGTAATATTTTCAACTCGAGCACTGAGGATGGTTTTGAGCAGAACCTGAGAAAATTTATTGGTGGTGGAGGGAGGGAATTTAAGCAGAAATCCAAAAAGATGATTCTATTAGGTTTGTTAGTTTTTTGTCTGGGGAAAAGAAATAAATTAAAAATTTAAAAAAAAAAACATCAGAAAGAGTCCATTTATATTAAAAAGATAAATTCTGTTATTAATGATATCTATCCCCAACTGCTTGTCCAGAAATGTCATGTTTCGTTTCTGTGGTCTGGGCTTTTGTTTTGTTATCAGATTCAAATCTCTGTTTTCTGTTTCAAATTTTACAAGAAATATTAGACTTACGCACTTAAGCTGATCTAGTCTAATTGTCTTCCCTTCCCCCTGCAAAAAGACATCAATAAACCTGCTAAGAAAACCACTGCCACTTCCAATTGTGCATATAGAATATTTTCATAAGAAAAATACTCTCTGGATCACTTGAGGCAGTGGATATCTTTTTATTTCTTTCTCCCTTTTATTTTCCCACCGTTAGACAGAGTAGCAATTCAGAAAGTCAGTTTTCCACAGGAAAAAAATAACACAACAAAAACCAACAAATACACAACCTGTTTCATAAAATAGAATCAATATTTTTAATATCTTTTTGAAGCTAGTTAGACCTTGAGATATAAAGCAAAATTGCTTATAGCAGATCTCTAATGTGGTAAGATAAACTGGAAGACTGTAAATAGATTGGCATCTGTATTGGGTTTGCTTGGCAAGTTTTGGCAGCGGGCAGGGCTACAAGGGTGGCTTCTGTAAGAAGCTGCTAGAAACTTGCCTTACATCCAGTAGAACTCTAAGACGGACCCACTGCTGCACAAGGCTGAACCAATCAGTGACATTGGTAGCACCTCTGGGTTAATATATTTAAGAAGTGGAAAAAAAAATCTGCAAAACAAATACAGCAGAGACAGGAGTGAGAATATGTGAGAGAAACAACTCTGCAGATACCAAGGTCAGTGAAGAAGGAGGGGGAGGAGGTGCTCCAGACACCAGTGCAGAAATTCCCCTGCAGTCCATGGTAAAGACCATGGTGAGGCAGGCTGTCTCTCTGCAGCCCATGGAGGTTACCAGTGGAGCAGAGATCCACCTGAAGCCTGTGGAGGACCCCACACCAGAGCACATGAATGCCTGAAGGAGTCTGTGACTCCATGGGAAGCCAGTGCTGTAGCAGGATCCTGGCAGGACCTGTGGACCTGCAGAGAGAGAGGTCCACACTGTAGTAGGGGAAGAGTGTGAGGAGTACTCACTCTGAGGAAGAAAGAAATGACAGAAAGAAACAACTTGTGATGAACTGACTGCAACTGCCATTCCCTATCCCCCTGTGCTGCTGGAGGAGGAGGAGATAGAGAACACAGTAAAGTAAAGACTGGGGAGAAATGAGGAGTGGGGAGGAAGTATTTTAAGATTTGATTTTATTTCTTATTATCCTACTCTGATTTGATTGGTAAATAAATTAAACTAATTTTCCCAAGTAGAGTCTGTTTGCCCTTGACGGTAATTAGAGAATGATCTCTCCCTGTCCTTATCTCTCTTCTCACACACCTTTCATTGTGTTTTCACTCCCCCGTCCAGCTGAGGAGGCGGAGTGATACAGCAGCAGCATCAGAGCAGCCAGGCAGCAATCTGCTCACCTGGCTGGCGGCCGTAATCTTTTCACATATTTTACAGTGGAAATTTTCACAGTGTATTTTACATGATATAGTTATGATGAGGTCAGGGACGGGGTGGTTTCTGCTTCCTGTCCCCTCACAAGATCTTGCCCACCCCCAGTCTACTGGTCAGGGAGGAGTGTTGGACAGACAGCCTTGATGCTGTGCGAGCACTGCTCAGCAGTAGCCAAAACACTGGTGTGTTATCAACACCTTTCTATCTGCCAATACACAGCACAGCACTGAGGGCTGCAATGGGGAAAATTAACTCCATCTCAGCCAGACCCAATACAGCATCCAATTGATATGAAGGAATTCAGTGCATTTCAAGAGAGGCCTAAATTCTTTTTTGTTTCTTTTTTTTAAAAAAAAACCCAAGCAAACCAATACTTAAAAATATATTTTTACTGGATATGGCTTTTCCTTGCAGATATTTTCAATCCTTTTCAATCTAGTAAACAGAGCACAGGCCTCAAACTCCAGGTTTTGCTGTTATGATCTCAGTCCTGCTACTGATTCATTTTGTGAACTGTGGCAATAAATTATTCTTTTCCTAGCTTTAAAGAATAATACCTGTGTGTCGCAGAAGCACTGTGAAATTGGTAACACATCTTACAGTCCTTAGATGAAAGGTATGATAGATATTTTTGGAAGCTGAAATTCCAGTCAGAGGAGTTATGCTTTGAAGGACTTGTAGATTTTGTTAACTCTTGATTTTTTGCAATTGATTGGCTTGTCAGCTTTACCCACAAACAGTTCTTGCTGAGTTTCTAGCCAGAGCAGATGAAGCAACTGCTTGCTGCCTGCCATCAGCTAAGAGACAATTCATGCCCAGGTAGAGAATGTAAAAGGGACCAGCTCTGGACCTTTAGGCTGGGACACATAAGACTGCTCCTCTAATAGAGGCCCATTCCCTATTCTGCCCTTCCAGAGCAATCAATATCTCTGTTAAGTTCTGTAGACTACATATGGTTCACAGATCAATATATCTAAATTTATGCTTAAGCTCCCTTTATTGTCAGCAGAGCTCTAGATATTTTTTATCAGTGGAGATTGGAGAGCAAATCCAGTCACCAAGGCTTCAGTTGATGCCTGAATATAGGAGCATAGCAACTTTTAAGGTACTCTAGGATGTCCAGAGGCCTCTTCTTGCTCTTGGTTATTACATATGTGTTTGTGTGTACACACGCACACACTTTTATAAAAAGCATAAAAATCAGAGCGCTCTGGTGTTATACACAAGAAAATGTTTTAATTTTTACTTTTTCTTTCAGAAATAGTGAAACATAAAAACTGAAGTACATACGTCTGACAAATTTCTTCATGGATTTTCTTATCAAAAGTTTTGTATCACTATACAGACTGTATCTTACAAGTTTTACAGCTTCCAGTTTTAAGGTAGCGTGTTTACCATTGCCAGAGTTTCTAGGACATCATCTTTTGCTCCAGAACAGTCACCCAAGGTGGTTAAGAATTTTTTGTAGTTGAAGATGCTCAGTTCCAAAACTTAAAGATTAACAAATATCTAGGCAGTTTGGGAGACAGATGAAGATATGAAAGGAAGAGAAAGAAATGACTGTGTTCCCCTATAAGAAACTAAAAATACTTCTTGAATAAAAGAAGTCAGGAGAGAAAAACAGCTTAATATAATCATAGCTAAGCCAGCCTCCTGGCTCTTAAAATCAAGAGCATAAGAAGTTAACTTTGAAATGAGAACTAGGGAAAAGTTTGCAGGTACAGAATAACATGCAGCTTGGGAAATTCCACTAGTAATGTATATTAAGATACAAAATCTTTATGCCTGTGCTGGTTTTATATGATGAGGTTTTGGTAGCAGGGGAGAGGCTTCAGAGATAGCCCCATAAGAAATTGCAAGAAGCTTCCCCAGCTCCAAAACCAGTCGGACTGGCCTCTGGCCAGGTCGAACCCCTCCCTCCACTCTGGCCAGAGCTGAGCCGATCAGCGCCTCTGCAAATGCCCAATTTAAGAAGGGGACAAAGGAGCCTGAACCGGCCTGCAGTGAGGAGAGGGGGAAGGTGGAGGGCTGGCCCCTGGCTGCCAGCACTTGACTGGAGAGCTTCCAAGTGCCCTGTTCCAGGAGTGCTCGCTGGGCAGAGTTTATCCTGCTGAGACTGCCAAGGTTTGTTGGGCTGGTCAGGCCCAGCACAGCTGCAGCAGAGAGGACTGAGATCGGAGAGAAATGGCCACGCAGACACCGGGTCAGTGAAGACGGAGAGGGAGGAGGTGTGCCAGAGCTGAGATTCCCCTGTAGTCCACAGTGAGACGGCAGGTGTTTTAAGATCTGGGTTTGTTTCTTGTTATCCTCTCAAGCAACTGTTAAATAATTAAATTGATTTGTCCCCAAACTGAGTCTGTTTTGTCCAGGGCCATGTTTGGAGAGTGATCCCTCCCTGTTCTAATCCCAACCCTCAGACCTTTTGTTACATTTTTCTCCTCTCCACCCCACAAAGGGGAGGAGTGAGTGAGCGACCAGGTGATAGCTTAGCTGCACCTGGGCTAAACCACGACAATGGCTAAGAAATGAACTGGAGGGGTGTCATTTAAATAGAGACAATAAATTGAGAAAAGAACTGAAAGGATGGTACATGTGCATCTACCTGAATGATAGAAAAGATATGACAGAAGAACAAAAATATCTAGTCTTTAAGTATCACTAGCTTGACTATCACTATGGCGCTGACAAACATGGTGAGAGAGACCAGATACATAGCAAGGACAAGAAATACAAAATACTTCAGTTACAGAAACATAGTTTTGAGTAAATTTATCATGCAATGCAAAGATCAATATTTTTTTTCTGGTTACTATCACTGCTTCATGGAACAGCTAGTTGCAGACATATAGAAAAAGATAAACAATCACTCTGTAGTCATTGAATACTATGGAAAAAATGGTTCAAAATCCACAATTAAAGAGTTATACTGTAATACCTAGATTCAGTGTCTTTATATGAGCAACAAAGGTTGAAATATCCACCAGTACAGCTCTGATCAACTTAAGAAAGAGTAACTATGCAAAAATGAATAAGCTTTCTGAAAAAGCTAATGGACAATGAAGAGAATTAAATCTTTATAGGAAATATAGGTGTTATTCAAGTATAGCAGGAAGAAACAGAGGTCCAATAAAGATTATTTGCTAACAGAAGACTAAGGAAGAAAAGGAAATTGAAAACTCAAATAGTAATATAAGACAGGTTTCTAGAAACAATAAGGCATCCTTCAAAAAACTGAAGTCATATCCTTACATTCAAAAGAAAATAGAAGGGATTAATAAATGTGAAAGCATAAAATGGTAATTAAAAAGAACGAACAAGTGGCAAAAGGAAACAAAACTAATATTTGTTTTTACACACATCAGAATCGAGAAGACTGTACAGCCAGCTGATGATCAGAATATAAAAGGAATACTAAAAACAAACAAGTAGAAAAAGGTCGTTGTTGAGAGGCTGCAGTGGCGAGCCTTGCAGAAGAAAAAGGGGAGAGGAGAGTCCCATTAGAGAGCCACTCTCAGCAGGATACTTATCAAGGATCTGTCTGAAACTGATTGTAGGAGAGTGTATGGAAAAAAATGGCAAATGAACAATAATGAATTTCCAGGACCAGATGTTACTCACGTATGAGATCTAGAGGTACTGAAGGATGAAATATCTGAATTACTAAGTTTCATGCAGCTTTTCACTTTAAAGAGCCTTAGATGCTGAAGATCAGAAGGTGGAAAATTTGACTTCGATTTTTTTAACAGGTTCCAAAGAGGAGGGGGAAACTATTTAGTTCACGTAGATTTCAAAAGGCCTTTGGATAAAGTCTCTCACACAAAGCTTTTAAGTAAATTAGGTGGCATGAGTAAAGCCATTTTTTTTGCATAAATAAATGACTGGTTAAGAGAAAGAAAACACAAGAAAGAGTAAATTGTCAGTTCTTGAAGTGGAAACAGGTCATCAGTGCAGGTAAGCAGGGGTCTGTACTGTAAAAAATATTCATCATTGACCTGGAAAGCAGGACATCACTGAAAAGAAAAAGGCTGCTGACAATACTGTATTATTCAGAATAGTAAGGATGAAAGCTGACTGTGAGGAATTGAAAAAAGACTGTGTAAGACTGAAAAGGCAATGAAGTGACAAATGAAATTCACTATAAATAAATGTAAAGTGATGTACATGGGAGAAAAACAATCCTAATTTCAAATATAAAATTGTAGGATCTAAACTAACCATTACCTCCGAAGAGTGATATCTTGAGATTGTACGAATACATTCCTTGAAACACCACTCTAATAATATCAGTGGTCAGAATAATAAATAAAATATTAGGGACTATTAGGAGAAAAAGAGCAAAACACAAGCCACCATAATGCTGTTAGATGACTTTCCCACACCTTGAATAATGTAAGCAGTTCTGATTCTAAAAAAATAGGTGATAGGCTTGGAAAAAATTCAGAAAATGCAGCAAAATACAAAATAGTTTCTGTACAAGGAATGACTGAATAGGCTAAGAACATCTAATCTAAGAAATATTGCTTAGAGGAGATACGATAGAGATCTATAAAATCAGGAGTAGCCAGGGATGACAACAGATCATTCTCTTTTCTCATTAGCAAGACCCTGGGCTTGAGACAATCATGTCAAGGTTACAAGTCGGCTTATCTATGTAGGGATGTGATGAACAGTTGTGGAAAATACTGTGTCCAAAGTGGAAGTGGAACAAGGATTTTACTGAGTCTAGAGGTCTCAGGTAAGGGACATTCTTCTCAGCGTGGCCGGAACAATGTACTAAACCATACAGTTTATTCTTCCTTTTTTACTCATGGGAGATTTTTCAGTTTATGTTCACAGTAGACACGCAAGTAGCATAGATTTCCGTGGCTCACTGAGGTTTCTTATCTTCTGAGGGCACCACCACTTGACATCTGTTTGAAATGATGAAGACAAGAAATTGAAGTGGAGCATGAACTCAAAATATGTTTCCAAGGTGTGATTTGGAGGTAAAGTAGCTGGGTGTTACACAGCCTGCAGAAGTGTTTTACAGAGACATGCAGGGAAGCTCATAGGGCAGAGACACTTCACAGGTAAAAAGTAGGCAGAGACTACCCTTTATCTTGAGTTACTCAAGAGAGTAGAAAGTTGCAGGGTTGAATGTGGCTCTCAAACCCTGAGAGAAAAGGTGCAGGATGTTGCAAGTGAGACACCCAGTGAACTATGTATGTGATCCATCCAATTCTGCTGAGTAGAAGGTCTTCTGTTTTAGTGATGTTGACCTGGACTATTGTCTAGCATGCCCTTCTGTGGGTGACAGTTTCTGTTGCCTGACACCTGAGTGTTGTGGAAAAGCAGCTCAGCTAGGGACGTCCTGACGTTTGTGGCTGTGGGGAGCTGTGTTGGTCAGGGTATCCTCTGTGCTAAAGTCTTACTGATTATATTTGAGCAGAAGAAGACACGTATCAGCATTTTTCTTGTTGTAGCACTTGTATCACAGAAGAATCTCTGAAAGGCATTGAAGTGGGAGATTTTGACCAGAGTGTATGTGTCCTGGGCCTTGTCCTTGTTCTTCCAAGAGGAGACTCAATACCTTTGAGAGGATGTAGTACAGTCCTTATTAGGGAGAGTCCAGCATTTTCCTCTGGAAATGTATCTCATTCACAGAAGACAGACATCTGTACTGAGAGATCATAACATTATGGAAAGGATTAGCTGGCTAATGAGCAGTACTCTTTGCAGAAGGAAGCCACCACATCAGTCCCATCTACCCTCCACAGTTGGTTTGTCTCAAGCAGTTGCTCAAGAAGGATCAGGGGTAGGGCAGATGTAGGTGCTCTGGTAGACAGAGCAGAGCTCCAGAGTCCAACTGCTTAGAGCTAAAGAGCCTATAGTGTCACTGATGCCACTGACCATGCCAGAGCTTCTGGCTAGTGAGATGCACATTACCAGAAACACCGACAAAGCTACCTCCTACATGGCTTTCTGACTACAAATCCAGCACATCCTATCAGAGGATTCAGAGGGAAGGCTTTATAATAACAGAGTAGAGCTGGCCTTACGTGAGGCTGTTCTGCGCCAAAACTGGCTCTATTAGTCAGTTCCCAACAGGGCTTGACTGAGCAACAGTGTACAGCCTGGAGATTGCTGTTGCCGTCAAATATCTGACTGCAAAACCTTTCTGAGGCTTTTAGACCCCTTTTTTGAGTCTTTTCCCACCTTCATCATGAAGAAGTATGATGGATACAGAGTTTAGATCTTCCTTGGCAGCAAAAGACTACGAGAGATGGAGTCTGAACCATTAGTTTCATGTTCCTAAGGTTATAAATAAATCAGAATTCCTCTTCCTGAAGAAAAATGATCTTTGCTTACTACCTTTTTCTTTCCTTTTTTTTTTTTTTCACAGAAATTTCACAATTCCAAGCTGATTTCCACCCTGATTTTAAGGGGTGGAGTTAGCATTTCCCCTCGCTTTAAGAGAGATATTGAGCTCCTGGAGCGGGTTCAAAGAAGAGCGACTAAACTTGACCAGTTTAGGCTGGAAAATAAAACTTATGGGCAGCGGCTGAGGGAGTTGGGGCTGTTTAGCCTGGAGAAGAGGAGGCTGAGGGGAGACCTGATTACAGCCTACAAATACTTGAGAAGGGATGGTGGGGAGGTAGGGGAAGGACTCTTTACATTAGTGATGGGTGACAGGACAAGAGGAAATGGATATAAGCTTAGTCAGGGGAGATTCAGGTTGGATGTTAGAAAGTATTTCGTCTCTGAAAGGGTTGTCAGCCACTGGAATAGGCTGCCCAGGGAGGTGGCTGAGTCCCCATCCCTGAATGTGTTTAAGAAAAGGGTGGACGAACTACTTAGGGATATGGTTTAATGGGGATTAGGGACGGTTGGACTGGATGATCTCTAAGGTCTTTTCTTTATTTGTGGGTTAGATGCAGAAGAAACATATTTGAAGAATAAGTCATAAATATATATGCTAGGTTTGGGGGTTTGTTCAGGCTTTTTTAAATTACCATAGCTGTTAAAGTTGAAGTTTTATTTTTAGAAGCCTTTGATGAAATTGCGTATCTGAGGCTGTTCTGTACTTGTACCCTGTCCTGCAGTGCAAATAGCAGCATGTCAAAAGCAAACGGCCTGCCAATTAATCTAAGGAATGTTGAACACAGGGAATTTGCTAACCCACAGGCAGCTGAGGTATGGTTTACTTGTTCTGACATCTGGTACCTGTTATTTAAACAAAAGGATATTTTGTGAATTTCTCATATGCTCAGAGACATCTGATGGTGTAACCGTTTCATGTTTGAAAACTGAAAAATATGTAAACAATACTGGAATGTCAGTTTTTCGCAGGTATATTCTCAGAATATACAAAATATTCTGAATGTGATTTTATTTCAGGTTTCAAAAAGAAAGGATAAATGGAAACTCTCCATCATGACCAACAGCAGTGTCTCATACTACAGCACTTTGCATCCAAACCAAATTTCCAAATGGAAGTTAGTGTTCGCTGCATGTAACACTAGGGAAGGTTGACAAACTCTTCTTGCGGCATCAAAAGGTATTGTATACCTACACCTCTTAGTAGATACGAAGCATTTAAATACTCTCAAAATAAGAACAGTATGAGGGAGTGGGAATATCAGGATATAAGCCATTTTGTGGTCATTATGTATCTTCAATAAAATGTAGAAATTATTCATTGGCGACATACATTAAACGGGAGGAACTGGGAACAGTCTGTTGTTGCCATCCATCCTGTGTGCCAAATAGGGAAGTAGTGCACTGGAGGAAAAGGGAATGCAGTTAAAGAGATACACGTAATACGCATCTTATTGAACAGGTACATTTAAAGGAAAGGGAAATCTTAATTCTGCTGTTTCTTAGCTTTTTTTTATTTTTTTTTAATTTGCATTATCATTGTTTAGCACTAGTTTTTATACATAAGGTTATCCATGTTATGGATTTGAAGCTATGTATAACATTTTTTAAAGATGAAGTGCGGGTTTGTTTTTCTTCATTATTTCCACCCATCTTAAAAAATTCAACAGGCAGTGACTTAAGTGGCACTCCCTGTGTTGTGTTTATATGGACTCTAGAGACTGATGGAGTAAAAAATACATCTTCTCTTAAGGAACATGCTCGTTATGATATCAATCTGCAGACCCTAATTGTCATTGTTTAAAAATGTGCAGCAAAGATGACAGTATTTTCTACAACACATCCCTTGCAGTGGGACATATCAGGAAACTCCCAGATCAGTTAAACTGTGAAAAGATCGAAATTCCCTACCGCTAACTAACACTGTAAAAAGCAATACTTCTTTTACAGAAACAGAAATGAGCCTTTTAACCACACCAGTGAGCAGTTCCTTACATACAGTGTGGCACCCACTGCTCATCCAAGAGGGGAATCCACACATTTTGTGGTAAACAGCATGTGTTCATGCAAATGATATATGGGTAAATTGATGGTGACCATATTTGAAAGGTATGAACTCTCTTTATGGGTGACTACGCTGATGCTGGCATCTAAAAAGAAAGATGCATTCACACCAGACTTCTGTACTAGAGTATGAATATTTTAAAAACATAGGCTGGAAACTTTGTGAGATTATTTCTATGACTTCAGAAAGGGATTTATATACTGCTAATCTTAAAATCTTTTTCAGATGCTGTTCAAAAGAACTTTGGCATTAAGATCTGTACTCTGACTCCTGTTAACACCAATATGAATTCTCAGTGCGATTTACACATTTCCCTCAGTTTAGTGAAACTATCTGCAATTCACAGTGTTAAAATCAGATTAGTATCTAACCAGGTTTCATTCTGAAAGATTTTTTCATAATTTTAGACACCAGAAAAAAGATTAAGATCACAGAATTACTACTGATGGCATATAATGCAGTCACTAAAAATGATACAAAAAACATGCAAGAGTACTAAAAGAGTACTGAGCAACTCATGATATGGTGTCCAGTTCAAGACAGCAAACTAACATGTGACTAGATTAAATTTTGAAAGTTGTAATTTGTCTGGGAACATGTCTTGAGCTCTCCTGAACTGGAATTAAGGCATTAGGGCATATCTGTAACTGTTTCACACGCAGCACTCCTGCAGTCAAGGAGATTGTCACAAATGAACAGATTAGAAGATTGGGCCCATTGCTTTTTTGCCTAATGTACCATTTACATTGTACTAGAACTGACTAGAAATACGCTGTTAGTTTGGCTTTCTCCAGCTTCAAGGAATATAGGATGGTTGCTGTATGTGCTTTGCACAATAAATCATACTATTCACCAGATTGTATCTCATGAGCCCTGAAGACTTGCTTTTGTATGTTTCCCTGTGATTTTTTGGAAGAGAAGGATAAATTATCTCATTATGCATGCAAACCTTACTAGAACGTATTTTTAATTTACTATATGCTTGTCTTTACTCTTGCTAGCTGTGGTAAATAATAGTATCTACATATTATTGGCATTTGAAATGTGCTCTGACATAAGTTTTAAAATTACCTTGGCTTGTTTTCTGTATGAAATCATATTTTCTCTCCTTAGACTCTCGTTTTGTTTCACGTATTTAAAACATGGTTTTATTGTGTATATAAACTGTATCTTTTGTAAGAGAAAGAATATGCATCTCAGTTGTGAAGTAAACCAGGTTATTTTTTGAAACTAAATTATTTACCTTGATTTTACAGAAGTAAAGAGTTTTTCATTTAAAAGTTGAATTTTTATACAATTTTTACAGTTCAATTCTCCTGAAGAATTTAAAATAATTCTTTTTTTTTTTAATCCTCTTGTTACAGATACTATTGGACAAATAAGTCTTAAAGGCCTTATTTAATTTGAAAATAACTTATTTTTATGTGCAAGATTCCCAGAGGCGGGAAATACAAACATTCATTATACCCTTTATATTACTGCAAAGACTGAAACTTTCTTTAAGATTTAGTAAAACAGAGTAGAAACTCAACAAATTACCATTAGTGCTGTAAGTTCATCAGTAGTAGTCACACTATAAACCTCTCCTTCTTTTAGGCAGAAACTCATTTAAAGTGATGTTAGTCACTATTCAAAGAACTTTTAAAATTAAGAAACTTTAATAAAGAGTACATTACACTATCTTTAAAAGAATATCAAGTAGTGAAATCAAATCATGTTTCTGAAGAAATGGTCTTGCTTGGAAATTAGCCTGCTTTTTAAATCACGACTGAGGTATTTTTAGAAAATACATATTTTTAAGTATTGGACTAACACTTGACAAAATACCTATTTGAATCAAACCAAGGTGAGTACTACCTTTACTCTTTCTAAAAACTATGTGTCATTTCAGAGTGTTTGACAGATGCAGATTGCTGGGTTTGTGCCATACACATTCGATTTCTGCCACTTCGAAGTAAGAGATGCAGAGGAAGCAAAAACGGCAAGGGATGTGTGCCTAGCTACAGGACTAAACTTTATTCAAGCTTCTGGTGCCATCTTGTGGGTAGATAACGAATGACCTGTTGTATGAAAGAAGAAATGTAGCATGAAAATTGCATATTTTGCACACTTGAGTTCCAACAGAAAAATAGTTTTCGTAATGTTTTTTCTCTAGCTCAAGTTTCTAAACTGCATCTCAGAATTTACAGCCATCATAACTAGAGAGTAAAAATTGTTTCTAAGACGTAGATTTCCTAAGAACTCTTTTTATTGGTATATCTTTCTGTCCCTGAAGCAAATGTAGGTCTCCCAGCAATGGTACGTAGCAGTATTCTGAAAAGCAGACCTCTAATTACATCCAGTACAGCAATTTTCATGCTTTGAGACTAAGTAGCTCCTTTACAAGACCTTCAGCTTCAGAGATTCAGTATAATTCCCTAATCCGTTATTCCCTCTTTCCCGTATTTGCTAACAAGTAAAATCTAACAGTATGCTGCCGCCAAATTGATTTAAGTTTTGCTATCCTGTTTACAATCTCAGACCTTGATTAGCATAGTCTCCTTGTCAATCACCAGTTTGTCTCAGTTTATTTCCTATTCACCTCTCCTCCACATTATTTATCTGTGCCCAAATTCACAGCTAGAGGCCAAGATGTGGCTGGAGGGGTGGAACTCATAGACCCAAGTAAAATGCTCAGATTCCTTGGATAATATATGGACAAAACTGGGTATTTTATGACTAGCTTTACTAAAAATAAATTTACCCCCCCCCCCCAACACACACACAAAAAAAACCAGAACTAAAATACATCTACCAAACAAACAAACAAACAAGGGCCAACAACAAAACAAACCAAAACAACAACAAAACCAAATCAACCAACAAAAAAAAACACAAACCAAAAAAAAAAAAAAGAGAAACATAGAGAAACAACTTCATTGAACTAACTGGTAGTGCTGAAGGAACTTGCCTGAAATTTCGTCTCTCATTTTTTCCTGTTTTCACTAACTTGAAGAATCTTACATTTTTGTTACACTGCTCTAATAACACAACTTCAGTAAATGGGAGGTGAAAGCTATTGGTTTGGAAAGCCATATGAAGAGTAATGGACTGAATCCAAATTTTTCACTCTGGAGAAGTGTTCCAGAACCATTTGTCCACTATTTGACATCTCATGAAAAATGACTAGCATTCCTGGCTGTGATTTTTAATAAAAATATCTGACTGCTAGCCTATATACTGAACATCGCTGCCTGTGCATGTGTCAGGAAGCCCATTTGGACTGTTAGCTCCAGGATAAGCAGAATCAGCAGCCAATGCATAGGTTCCAGAGATACTTAGATTATAACAAAAGGCATCACTTAGGTTAGGCAAATGCTCGGTATCTCTAAGTTCAATATCCAGAAGCACAGCCTAAGGTGTATGTTGCATGACCTACACAAACACATGAGGTCATGTGAGTGTATCTGAGGATACAAAGCTTCTTGAAGAGTATCAGAAGACTGTAAGAGGAAGGAAGCTCAGCCTGGTGCAGTCATGGCATGTCATAGCTCAGTTTCTGAAGTTGTAGTGGGCAGAAACAGCTCACTCCAAAAGAGACTCCAGAGGTAAATTATTATCGGAGCAGTAAGGACAATAGAAGACTATCAGTGGGACTTAACTGTAAGAGCTGAAATATTTCATAATGAACACCTTGGAACACATCTTTCTTAGTCTCAGATGAAAGCTTATTCCACTCAAATGGGTATTTACATTGCTGCATGACTGTGACCACAAAATCGTAGAATCATAGAATGGTTAGAGTTGGAAGGGACCTCAAAGATCACCTAGTTCCAACCACCCTGCCATGGGCAGGGAAACCCTCCACTACACCAGGTAGCCCAAAGCCTCACCCAACCTGGCCTTGAACACTTCCAGGGATGGGGCATCTACAACTTCTCTGGGCAACCTGTTCCACCGCCTCACCACCCTCTGAGTGAAAAATTCCTTCCTTATATCCAATCTAAATCTCCCCTCTTTCAGTTTAAAGTCATTGCCCCTTGTCCTATCACTACACGCCCTTGTAAAAAGACCCTCTCCAGCTTTCCTGTAGGCCCCCTTTAAGTACTGCAAGACTGTTATAAAATCTCCCCATAGTTTCCTCTTCTCCAGGCTGAACAAGCCCAACTCTCTCAGCCTGACTTCATAGCAGAGGTGCTCCAGCCCTCAGGTCATCTTTGTGACCCTCCTCTGGACTCATTCCAACAAGTCCATGTCCTTCTTACATTGAGGATCCCAGAGCTGAATGCAGTACTGCAGGTCGGGTCTCATGGGAGCAGAGTAGAGGGGCAGAACCACCTCCCTCGACCTGCTGGCCATGCTTCTTTGGATACAGCCCAGGATATGGTTGGCTTTCTGGGCTGCAAGCTGACATTGCTGACTCATGTTGAGCTTCTCATCAACCAACACCTCCAAGTCCTTCTCCTCTGGGCTGCTCTCAATCCATTCTCTGCCCAGCCTGTACTTGTGCTTGAGATTGCCCAGACCCATGTGCCTTACACCTCGCCTTGTTGAACTTCATAAGGTTCACACAGGCCCACCTCTCCAGCCTGTCAAGGTCCCTCTGGATGGCATCCCCTCCCTCCAGCGTGTCCACAACACCACACAACTTGGTGTCATCAGCAAACTTTCTGAGGGTGCACTCGATCCCACTGTCGATGTCGCCGACAAGGATGTTAAACAGTGCCAGCCCTGGTACCGACCCACTGACTGACCTGCTGCCCACACTCCTTTTGATACAGCCCAGGATACGGTTGGCTTTCTGGGCTGCCAGCACACATTGCCGGCTCATGTTGAGCTTCTCATCCACCAGCACTCCCAAGTCCTTTTCCTCAGGGCTGCTCTCAATCCATTCTCCGCCCAGACTGTACTTGTGCTTGGGATTGCCCCGACCCACGTGCAGGACTTTGCACTTGGCCTTGTTGAACTTCATGAGGTTCTCATAGGCTCATCTCTCCAGCCTGTCAAGGTCCCTCTGGATGGCATCCTTTCCCTCCAGCGTGTCCACAACACTACACAACTTGGTGTCATCTGCAAACTTGCTGAGGGTGCACTCGATCCCACTGTCCATGTTGCCAACAAAGATGTTAAATAGCACTGGCCCCAGTACTGACCCCTGAGGAACACCACCCATCACTGGCCTCCACTTGGACATTGAACCGTTGACCACAACTCTTTGAGTGTGACCATCCAGCCAATTACTTATCCACCGACAATTGTGATAAAACTGTACTTTTGCGTTTTCCAGCAATCAAATCAAAATCTTCGTAACCTTGCATAGGCTATATTGCTTTGTGGGAGTATTTTCCTGGAACTGTGTGTGAACATTATTTTGGAAGGAGCTGTATTAAGTGGTCTAATACAGTCAGTAAGACAGTCAAGCAACACAGATAATCAAAGGCCTTGCCTTCTTTTATTTAGACTCAAACACATATATCTACATTGTGCTTTATGAGTTGGCCAGGCTCAGAAACAGTAGCTCTATGTTCAGACATTACTGTGCTCTGAGGAGGGCTTTTATTCAGTAGCTTTATATGTTTTCAGAGTAAATAAACATTCACAGTCAACTGCAGCATCCCTGCCTTGAGCAAAAAGGCTTTGGTACTAAGACCTGAATGCAATTTTAGGCTGTGAATCCTGGCTTCACAGAAACCTCTGTTTAGACAAGACATAATAGAGCAGATACATGCCTCTGTTTTCACAGATGTTTTGAGGCGTACTTTGCCTGTGATAATTCATGTCAAATATCTAAAGTTAAACACCTAAAGTTTCACAAACACATTGAAGGGTGGTATACTCTACCCACTGGACTACTATGGAAGAAGGTGACCAGTCACACAAACTGCATCCCTTTTTTCCAGTAAACAACGTCTATGACATTGTACTAGGGGATGGCTGTGGTCATGTCCTCAGCAGTCATCTACTTACCCATTTACTTCTACTTAGAGGTTGTACTATTTACCTCTGATGGTCAGCAGTGTTTCTAGAGCCTTTGCATGCTGAAGGACAGAATTTAACTAGTACTTGGCTTGACCTTGTTCTATGAATTTTCTATCCTTGAAGATGAAATACCTAGTTCAGTTCAATGTAGGATTCACATAAATGTTAAGATCCAATTAGGTTTCATTTTAGCACCCCTGAGTACATCTGTATGAGTAAATTAAACAATAAAAAGGCATGTTTTCAGGCTCTGCAACTTAGTTATTTAGGTTGTCGAATTCTTGGAATGACATTTAGGACGTCTTCAATTGGTACAAGTACTTTTTTCCCATTTGATTTATCTCTGTAAGTAGCACAGGACAGGGACTGAGCCTCGTAAGTCACTGGGAGCAGCAACACTCTTTTGCAGCATAAAAAGACTTGAACAGGATGACAGGTTTCTCTGGACCAGTGGACTTCAGTGTTTTAGACAGTCAAAGGAACTATGTGTAGTCTTATAATCAGAGTTTAAAAAAAAAGAAGGAAAAAAAAAGACTAATGCAAGCCAATCTATCAGTTTAGACCTAACAAACCTTGGGCTCAGAGCGTGGAACTGCACAGGTTTCAGTGGGAAGTCACATTCAGCCCAATCTGGACGTAATGGATACAGAACATAAGAATAAAATAAGCTCTCCAGGGAGGCTTAGGCCCAACAATGAGTCTTAAGTAGAAAAATAAGCACATAATCAACTACATAGGCAACCAGAGCCGCAGTTCAGCACCGTAGGTTTCAGAGCTGTGGTTAAGAATTTTTAAATCAGAACTGTTATATTACTAAGAATTTACTTGTTCCTTGTAAGTTAGGTGATCTTTTTTTGGCTATTTCTCTTGAGTTGTTACCTCCATTTTGCCCAGGCTACAACTATGAAATTTTGAGTATTATACTACATGCCTGATGCTGAGATCATGAAAAGAAAGGCACCAAAATTACTGGATATAACCAAGTAAATAAAACTTAAAAATCTTAAATGTTGAAGTGATCATCATGAGCAGTAAAAGGCAGTGTTCAACCAGTTGAAATTCAGGCTGGAACTTAAATGTGAGTTGTTCTAAAATAATAATGAGGGATGAAGTCACTTTTCATATTACTTTGCTGGATTATGAGCAGTAGCAGAATGTTCTAAGACATCTCAGTTTTGTTCTTTTGAGACCTTAATATATAACAGACAGATCATGTTGACTAAAAATCTTTTTCATCCTTAAGTATCATTGGATTTACTGCAGTTAGTTGCTTGTGTTCTCGGAGATTCAGGCAAAATACAATAACAACAGATCAGTGAGAATGCATAAATCAAGGCTATGAGGTGATTGATTTTATTTGATTTCTTTCGCTTTTCTGGTTTTGATGGTAGGCTGGCTTTGTGCTTTTTAATTTGTTTATTCATTTTCACATTATTGATTGTGGTAACAGAACACTTAATATTCCAGCCTTTATTAACAATATTAATTACTTCAATGTATATATGGATTTCATTCTTAATAAGTAAACTGTGAAAATGTAACATTGATATATATAAATCTTTCACTTTCACTCTAGTATTACTGGTGTTTAAGTTAATGTCTAATTTCACAATGGTTTCATTTGAACTCAGAATCAATATTTCTGTGCTGCACATACCAACCAAAGATTTTAGGGAACCGTGTTTTGCTTATTCTGTTCACTTTTGGTGAAATATTATCCATTGGCTTAATAACAGATCTTATTTTTCTCTTCCACTTGTCTTCATTATATTTCAAGTATTTCAGTAGTATACACGGTCCCATTGGTGGAAGTTCCACAGGTCTGTTCTTCCATATTTTCCAAAATTTCTTATGTCATCATCCCAGACATAGTCCTATCTGCCAGCAAGCTAGTTTTAGTGTCTCTATAGCACTTACTGTTTGTCGTGGTTTTATAATAAAAGGAACTGAGGGTCGAGACAAGAACTGAGAGGGAGCACTCACCAACCATGGTCCCGGGCAAAACATGACTCAGGCTTTTTTCTTAAAACAAAACAATTTATTAAAATTGTATATACAAAATATTTGTAAATACAAAAACCCCAAGCATCGCTATAGGCTCGGGGAAGAGTGGCTGGAGAGCTGCCTGGCGGAGAAGGACCTGGGGGTGTTGGTTGACTACCGGCTTGATATGAGCCAGCAGTGTGCCCAGGTGGCCAAAAAGGCCAATGGGATACTGGCGTGTATCAAGAATAGTGTGACCAGCAGGAGCAGGGAAGTGATCCTGCCCCTGTACTCGGCACTGGTGAGGCCGCACCTGGAATATTGTGTCCAGTTTTGGGCCCCTCGCTTTAAGAGAGATATTGAGCTCCTGGAGCGAGTCCAAAGAAGGGCGACTAAACTGGTCAAGGGGCTGGAAAATAAAACTTATGAGGAGCGGCTGAGGGAGTTGGGGCAGGAGAAGAGGAGGCTGAGGGGAGACCTGATTACGGCCTATAAATACTTGAGAAAAGATGGTGGGGAGGTAGGGGAAGGGCTCTTTACACTAGTGATGGGTGATAGGACAAGAGGAAATGGGCAGAAGCTTAGTCAGGGGAGATTCAGGTTGGATGTTAGGAAGTATTTCTTCTCTGAAAGGGTTGTCAGCCACTGGAATAGGCTGCCCAGGGAGGTGGTTGAGTCCCCATTCCTGGATGTGTTTAAGAATAGGGTGGATGATCTACTTGAGGATATGGTTTAATGGGGATTAGGGATGGTTGGACTCGATGATCTCCAAGGTCTTTTCCAACCTAGAAATCTATGAATCTATGAATTAACAGTTACTTAGCAAGAGACACAAGGGAACGAAACCGGCTACTTGAGAGGAGAAAGAGAAAACAAGGCCATATCTTAAACACAACAACCTTCCCACCCCTCTTTCCTTTTGTTCCTGGCTCTACCAGGGCAATTCACAGAGGCGCCGATTTTGCTCAAACCCCCCGGGGGGATGGGACCCAGGTCTGGTGGCACAGGGAGCAAATCCCCTCCCCTGCCACCAGAACAACACCCCCCCCCCCCCCCCCCCCCCCCCCCCAAACTATCACAATGTTTGTAACATTTTGTGGGCTTCCTGTCAAATTTTGTTGCCCTCTCAATAGAAAATTTATTCTTTCTGAGCTAGTTTAAGATAGGAGTTCCTGCATTGTAAAAACCCAGTCATACCTTTCTGTGCCTTTTTCCATAATCCTTGTGATTTGCTTTCCTCTGCCAACAGAGATTTTTCTGAGTTTTGGTGAACTTTCTTCCCATAGGGATAGTGATTTGCACCACACTGGAACTGCAAAGGTTAGAAGAATGAAAAGAGTTTCTCACTAAAAATGCTATTATCGAGTGTCAGGATAAAAAAGATCATGAAGTAGATGACAGACATCAACAGGAATCTGTTTTCTTTTGTCTACACTAATTTTCTTCTTTATAGGTCTTTTGAAGATCTAGCAATTAGTTTTTTTCTTTCTCTGCTGGTGGCTATTTCAGGTACAGGAATCTCTGCAATTTTGAGTAGACTTGAACTCAGACTGAATTGTTACTGAAATGATTATTACAAATTATCAACACTGTATGTTTTCTCAGTAGCAAAGTCTATGATACAATTTCCATGGTGGACTAAAAAGTCCAGCTCACTTACCTAAGGAAAGACTCCTAACTGAATAAAGTGCAGGCAGATTAACATTATTATCATATGGGAGACCTGCCACTGTCTATGCTGTAAATACTGAATTGAGTTAATCCTATGTAGATACAAGCTTTACATGAACAAGCAAACTAATTTCACCTTTCAGATATCCTCTTTCAGAAGAGAGATAAAAGACGGGACAGAAAATACAGTCAAATTTTTCAGTAAAAGTTTATATAGTCGGCACTTTTGAAAAATGTATAATTTAAGATGGTATATATATATAAGAAGATGATATTTGTGTATTATATTTATAAATATCACATTTATAATGACATTTTCAAGCCTGAAAGCAATGAAATATCCATAAGCAGATGAGAAACAATTTAATCATTTAAAGCACATCATTTCAATGTCAGCCTAAGAAATTCATTTTGGTAGCAGAGCAAATCTTCATGTCCAACTCTTACACCCAACTTTAACCAGTATCCATAGGTCAGAAATTCAGCTAGGGCGTGTTTCTCTTTCATTCACACTTTCTATAGCATTGCTTTCCTACCTAAATACAGCATTTGTTTCTGAATCTTTTTCTTCTGCTTTTCTTCTGCTTCTTTATGTATTGCACAAAAGGCCTATGGGTCTAATGGCTTTTGAGAATAGTAATTCCTAAAATTATATGCTTCATGGTTTATATATTCATTATTTTTCTAGAGGCTTTTCATGAAGTTACTAGAGGACTATAAATTTTATTTTTTTATATATGATTGTGTATTCTTGAGATTTAGAGGAAAAATTTTAATAAAAATAGGCAACAGCTGTTCCGCTATTAATATTTAAAGTTGTAGTGTTAAATTTCATTTACTAACATCTATTTCAAAATGCATGTTCCCTGCGTTAGGATACACTGGTTACCTATTTTAGTAAAATGCCAAAATTAACAAGACTATCAACTATATGAAATTGTTGTCATTACAAATAGTTATTTTCTACAATATGTCTTTTGCAAGTCTATTTATCTTTCATATGGTTGAAAAAGATGTCCACATGATCTTATTGCCATAATGTCTCTTTTTTTTCCCAGAATGTTTCAAAACATTCCCGGTTGTCTCATTTCATAAAAATTAATAACTAAAGTTAAACTAAAATAACAAGAGAAAGTGAAATAATTGAGAGGAGTAACAATATGGCAAATAAACAGCAATATTCTGGGAATTAATGTGTATGTTTATTTTACTGTTTCATATTATACTTGTTAAAGTTTGTCACAATGTACAGGGTAGTTGCTAGTGTTCAGTACAAGCATATTGCATTACATCTAACGTATAAATTTATTCTTCTAATATTGCTATAATGTTGCAAACTCCATTGTATTTCATAAATCTATGATAAGAAATAGTGCTTGCATTCATTATCACAAAAATATCTTCAAACATTCACAATCATCTTTTGGAAAATAGTTAAAAAGAAAAATACAACTTCTACAAAAGCTCGTAATTCCTGTCAGAAAATTGTGTATTTTTATCTAAGACTTTTCTCTGACTACAGAACTTATAAATGCAATACTTCAGCTCAGGTAAATTCATCCAAGCTGAAACATTTTCGTTAGATTTGTTATCAACCTGTTTTATTGCTGTTCTTTCTTTTAAATAGCAGTTCAGTATAACTACATCTGGTGTCTGCCTATATTACCACCATAATTCTTGATTTTTACTTAACTTTCGATTCTCAGCCACTTCACCCAGCTAAATCTCCTATAGTACGTGATTCACCTCTAATCCTGTGGTTTAAAATATTATAGGAAGAAACTTACATTTCAGCTTGATGGGACTGCAAAGAATCATAGAATAGTTTGGGTTGGAAGCAACCTTCAAGATCATCTAAATCCAACTCTCCTGCCACAGGCAGAGACATCTTCCACTAGATCAGGTTTCTCAAAGCTTCATCCAACCTGGTCTAGAACACCTCGAAGGATGGGGCATCCACAACTTATCTGGGCAACCTCTTCTAGTGTTTCACCACTCTCATTGTAAAAAATTTCTTCCTTATATCTAATCGAAAGCTGCCCTCTTGTAGGCCCCCTTTAAGTACTGGAAGACTATTAGAAGTTCACCCTGGAGTCTTCTCTTCTCCAGGCTGAACAGCCCCAACTCTCTCAGCCTGTCTTCATAGCAGAGGTGCTCCAGCCCTCGAATCATCTTCGTGGCCCTCCTCTGGACCTGCTCTAACAGGTCCATATCCTTCTCGTGCTGGAGACCCCAGAGCTGAACACAGTACTATAGGTGGCGTCTCCCAAGAGCAGAGTAGAGGAGCAGAATCACCTCCCTTGACCTGTTGGCCACATTTCTTTGGATGCAGCCCAGGAGACAGTTAACCTTCTGGGCTGCAAGCGCACATTGCCGGCTCATGTTGAGCTTCTCATCCACCAGCACTGCCAAGTCCTTTACCTCCAGGCTGCTTTCAATCCATTTTCCGCCCAGCCTGCACTCGTTTTGTTGAACTTCATGAGGTTCGCGCACACACCCACCTCTCCAGCCTGTCAAGGTCCCTCTGGATGGCATCCCTTCCCTCCAGTGTGTCCACAACACCACACAGCTTGACATCGTCAGCAAACTTGCTGAGGGTGCACTCGATCCCACTGTTCATGTCACCTACAAAAATGTTAAACAGCACCAATCCCTGAATAACTCCACTCGTCACTGGCCCCTGCTCGGACATCGAGCCGTTGACAGCAACTATCTCAGCGAGACCATCCAGCCAATTCTTTATCCGTCGAGTGGTCCATCCGCCAAATCTGTGTGTCTCTAATTTAGAGACAAAGATGTCATGTGGGACAGTATCAAATACTTTGGATAAGTCCAGGTAGACGATGTCAGTTGCTCTTCCCTTATCCACTAACGCTGTAACCCCATCATAGAAGGCCACCAAATTAGTCAGGCAGGATTTGCCCTTAGTGAAGCCATGTTGGCTGTCATCAATCACCCCTTATTTCCCATGTGCCTTAGCATAGTCGCCAGGAGGGTCTGCTCCATGATCTTGCTGGGCACAGAGGTGAGACTGACTGGCCTGTAGTTCCCTGGGTCTTCTTTTTTCCCCTTTTTAAAGATGGGGACTCTGTTTCCCCTTTTCCAGTCAGTGGGTACTTCACTGGACTGTCACGACTTCTCAAATATGATGGATAGTGGCTTAGCAACTTCACCTGACAGTTCCCTCAGGACCTGCAGGTGCATCTCATCAGATCCTATGGAGTTGTCTACCTTCAGGTTCTTTAGATGGTCTTGAACCTGATCTTCTCCTACAGTGGGCAGTTCTTCATTCTCCCAGTTCCTGCCTTTGCCTTCTGTGACTTAGGCAGTGCAGTTAGAGCTCTTGCCAGCTCATTCTCTTTCTTTTCAGATGAACTAATATTATCTACCTCTGTGGTAGTGGGATATCATCCATGCTCTAGATTAGGTGGTTTATTCATAGTCTTTGAACAGAGCTACAAGGTAGAATAGTCTTTGATTCACAATCTGCATGTTTTCCCTTGTCTACAGTCCATGGAAAAAACAATTCCTAGCTCAATTATTTAATTTCATGATTACCAAGTATAAACGACAATATAATATCTTCATCAAAGGCCTAAAATTATTCAGTGCACTATTATTCATTTATAGTGGCAGCTGGAGTTTCATCCCTAATGTTGTTAGCATGTTACTGGAATTCAAGATCAAACATTTTACAAGCTGGTTCCCATATAGTAACTTCTGGCTTTTGGAAAGGAATTACAGGTGTACTTGAAGGAAGGGGTTTTGAGTGAGAATCCAGAGTGGAGGGAGGTGCATCTAACAACATTCAGAAAAATACCCTGATTACAAAGTACAGTGGTCTTCAAGACTTTCCTCTGACTTCTTAATTTTCAATTTAATTTTTGAGGGTTATCACAAATTTATATGCTTTACATTCCAAGGTGAACATTCACCACAATTTTTAAGATTAAGGTGTCTTAAATAACTTCCTGTGTTCTGCTAAGGGAGAGGAACTTCTGATTAGTTGCTCTCATTACAGACAATCTAGGTCCTGAGTCATTTTAACATTTGTACCTAAGTGTTAAATTCCTTAAGTGCTTATACAAGGCACCACAAGGAGCTCACAACCCCTTCCCTCACAGCTGCTGCTTAATCGTGTGTGTGTCTAAATCTCCAGTTATCTATATTTCTGCTGACTACATGTAAATTATCAAATTTATACTTACTGATTGCTTTTTTCTGTTTGTATTTTTAAAATATCTTTTGTATTTATCGTCATGTATTCATCTACAGGGACTGGCAATTCTCTGAACACGCCTGCGCTGCAAAGACATCCACAGTGTGATCTGTACCCTCTTTTCTATTAATATCCCTGCTATTTTGTAAAATAATCAAATACGCATCAGGGCAAAAACCTGTGTTGAGCCATTCTCATGTGTCTCTGACCCAATGACTGTGATCATAGAAGGGAATGACTTTGGGTAAGCTTATGAGAATGGTGTCTTAAAATAGAGTGCAATAAAGAAGCAGCTTTGGAGATCTGTCTTTAATCTCTTCTCCAAAAGTAAGATTTTAGTTTGGATCTTGCAGGTGTATTTTGTGAGAAGTGACTGACACAGTGAAGTGCCTTTTCCAAGGAGAGTTCATGGCTGATGAGAAGTAATAGCTCTCTTGTCCTGGTTTAGCCCAGCAGCGGCAGCTCAGCCACTGCCAAGTAGCTCGCTCACTTCTCCCCTCAGTGAGGTGGAGAGGAGAAAAATGTGACAAAAGGACTGAGGGTGGAGATAAGAACAGGGTGTCGTGGGTTATGTTGAACCGCCCCACACACAGCCGGTCACTCCCCCTCCCCCACCCCCAGGAATGAGGGAGAGAATTAAAGGATAAACGTGAAACCCGTGGGTTGAGATAAGAATGATTTAATACAGATGATTTAATACAATGTAGGTGCTCACCACCCCTCGTATGCGAAACCCGTCTCGTCCCGAAAACTGCAAATCCCGGACGAACGCGAGGCCCCGAAATAGAGAGGGGCAGAGAGAGAGAGAAAGAGAGAGAGAGAGAAAGAAAAAAAAAAACAGCAGAGCAGCAGCGCAGCAAGCGCAAAAGAGCAAAAGTGCAAAAAGAGCAAAAGCGCAAAAGCCCCTCTTCCCGGCTGACCCTCGCTTTTATACTGGGCATGACGCTGCATGATATGGAATACTAATTGGCCAGTTTGGCCCTCAGTCTTAAGTTCCACACAAATGACAAGGGGAATCGTGTCCCCCTTGTCCCAGCTATGCTCCCCCCTTATCCTGCCGTGTTTCTGTACTCCGCACACTGAAAAGTCCTTGGAGTTTCACTTCCAACCACAAACATCAGCTTGCTATCAACATTCTTCTCAGAGTGAGCCTCTGAGTGAAACCAAAACAGGGAGCTCTTCTGGCTGTTAAAAAAAAACTCTGTCCCAGCTAAAACTGGGACAGTATCCACCCCTTATTCCATACCATGCATGTCATGCTCAAACCTTACATATATACTATTCCCTTAGCCATGGGTCATCCCTCCAAAATGTGTCTTCATCTGTTACAGCAGTCTCTCAGGGCAGGAAAGACGACGTGGAATTCGCTCAGTCGGTGGGACGGATGACATGTAGTCTTTGTTGCGTGTGGCGCCTGGAGCTCGTAGTTGGTGTATCCGGCCGCTGTCTGCAGGTTGAAGATGTTGATCTTGAAGAAGTTGCTGGTTGTTTGGAATCAGTTCTGATTCTGACGAAGTTCATTCTTCATTAACCTGGATGATTCTTAATATAATGACATTAGTACAATGTGACAACCATAGTGATGATGGTATGCAGGGACAGGGTTATTCAGCAATTAATATCACACAGTTCAATTCATTTTATCATCTATTTTCACCCAACATCAAATCCCCTTGAGGTACACATCGGACTTCCCCATCCTTCTGCATCACCCACCAAGTACACCCAGGTCCCTGAGCAAAAGCAATCCCACGAATGGGTTTACCTTTACCCGAGGCAGGAATAACCCAAACTGTCTTCCCGAGTATATTCCTCATGTGCACTACAGGGACTTTGTCTCCTTCTACAGTACGTAGAAGTTCTGATTGCGCAGGACCAGCTCGATTGGCAGATCCTCTAGTGTTAACTAACCAGGTGGCTTTTGCTAAATGCGTATCCCAATGTTTGAAGGTTCCACCACCCATTGCTTTCAGTGTGGTTTTTAGCAATCCATTATATCGTTCAATCTTTCCAGAAGCTGGTGCATGATAAGGGATGTGATATACCCACTCGATGCCATGCTCTTTGGCCCAGGTGTCTATAAGATTGTTACGGAAATGAGTCCCGTTGTCCGACTCAATTCTTTCTGGGGTGCCATGCCGCCACAAGACTTGCTTTTCAAGGCCCAAGATCGTGTTCCGGGCGGTGGCATGGGGCACAGCATAGGTTTCCAGCCATCCAGTGGTCGCTTCCACCATTGTAAGCACATAACGCTTGCCACTGCGAGTTTGTGGAAGTGTGACATAGTCAATTTGCCAAGCCTCTCCATATTGATATTTCGACCAACGCCCTCCATACCAAAGAGGTTTCAACCGCTTGGCTTGCTTGATTGCAGCACACGTTTCACATTCATGGATCACCTCTGCAATGGTGTCCATAGTTAGGTCCACCCCTCGATCACGAGCCCATTTGTATGTGGCGTCCCTTCCTTGATGGCCTGAGGCATCATGGGCCCAACGAGCTAGAAATTTTTCACCTTTATGTTGCCAGTCCAGATCCACCTGAGCCACTTTAATCTTGGCGGCCTGATCCACCTGTTGATTGTTTTCATGTTCTTCTGTGGCCCGACTCTTGGGTACATGGGCATCTACATGTCGTACTTTCACAATCAGCTTCTCTACTCGAGCAGCAATGTCTTTCCACAACGGGGCAGCCCAGATGGGTTTACCTCTGCGTTGCCAGCTGCTCTGCTTCCATTGCCGTAGCCATCCCCACAGGGCATTTGCTACCATCCAAGAGTCGGTATAGAGATAGAGCATTGGCCACTTTTCTCGTTCAGCGATGTCTAAAGCCAGTTGGATGGCTTTCACCTCTGCGAACTGGCTTGATTCACCTTCTCCTTCGGTAGCTTCTGCGACCTGTCGAGTAGGACTCCATACAGCAGCTTTCCATTTTCGATGTTTTCCTACAAGGCGACAGGACCCGTCGGTAAACAGAGCGTACTTCTTCTCATTGTCTGATAGTTCATTATAAGGTGGAGCCTCCTCAGCACGTGTCACCTCCTCCTCCTCTGGTGACATTCCAAAGTCTTTACCTTCAGCCCAGTTAGTGATTACTTCCAAAATTCCTGGGCGATTGAGGTTTCCTATCCGAGCTCTTTGTGTGATCAGCGCGATCCACTTGCTCCATGTGGCATCAGTTGCGTGGTGTGTAGACGGGACGCTCCCTTTGAACATCCAGCCGAGCACTGGCAATCGGGGTGCCAGGAGCAACTGTGCTTCTGTACCAATCACTTCAGAAGCAGCTCGGACTCCTTCATATGCTGCCAATATCTCTTTTTCCGTTGGAGTATAGTTGGTTTCGGATCCTTTGTATCCTCGACTCCAAAACCCAAGAGGTCGACCTCGCGTCTCCCCTGGCGCTTTTTGCCAGAGACTCCAGGTGGGACCATTCTCCCCGGCTGCGGTGTAGAGCACGTTTTTGACATCTTGTCCTGTCCGGACTGGTCCCAGGGCTACCGCATGGACTATTTCTTGTTTAATTTGTTCAAAGGCTTGTTTTTGCTCTGGGCCCCATTCAAAATTATTCCTCTTTCGGGTTATTTGGTAGAGGGGTTTTACAATCTGGCTGTAGTCAGGAATATGCATTCGCCAGAAACCCACAATGCCTAAGAAAGCTTGTGCTTCCTTTTTGTTGGTTGGTGGGGACATAGCTGTTATTTTATTAATCACGTCCATCGGAATCTGACGACGCCCATCTTGCCATTTTATTCCCAAAAACTGAATCTCCTGGGCAGGTCCCTTGACTTTACTCTGTTTTATGGCAAAGCCTGCTTTCAGAAGGATTTGGATTATCTTTTCACCTTTCTCAAAAACTTCTTCTGCTGTGTTGCCCCATACAATGATGTCATCAATGTATTGCAGATGTTCTGGGGCATCACCCTGTTCCAGTGTGGTCTGGATCAGTCCATGGCAAATAGTGGGGCTGTGTTTCCACCCCTGGGGCAGTCGATTCCAGGTATACTGGATGCCCCTCCAAGTGAAAGCAAACTGTGGCCTGCATTCCGGTGCCAAAGGAATTGAGAAAAACGCATTAGTGATATCAATTGTAGCGTACCACCTGGCTGCCTTTGACTCCAGTTCATACTGAAGTTCCAGCATATCTGGCACGGCAGCACTCAATGGTGGTGTAACTTCATTCAAGCCACGATAGTCTACCGTCAGCCTCCACTCGCCATTGGACTTACGCACAGGCCATATAGGGCTGTTAAAAGGGGAGCGGGTCTTTGTGATGACTCCTTGACTCTCCAGTTGACGAATCAACTTATGGATAGGAATTAGAGAGTCTCGGTTGGTACGATATTGCCGTCGGTGCACTGTTGTATTAGCAATTGGCACCTGCTGTTCTTCGACCCTCAGTAACCCCACAGCAGAAGGGTCCGTTGAGAGACCAGGCAAAGTAGACAGCTGCCTGCCTTCTTCTGTCTCTACTGCAGCTATGCCAAAAGCCCACCGATACCCTTTTGGGTCTTTGAAATACCCTCTCTTAAGATAATCTATGCCAAGGATGCACGGGGCTTCTGGGCCAGTTACAATAGGGTGTTTTTGCCACTGCTGTCCAGTTAGGCTCACTTCAGCCTCTAACACAGTCAGTTGTTGAGACCCCCCTGTCACTCCAGAAATAGAGATGGATTCTGCCCCTCTGAAGTTCGATGGTATCAAAGTGCATTGGGCACCAGTATCCACTAAAGCCTTATACTTTCTAGGGTATGATGTGCCAGGCCACCGAATCCACACAGTCCAGTACACTCGATTATCCCTCTCCTCCACCTGGCTGGAGGCAGGGCCCCTCTAATGCCTGTTATCATATTCATCAGAGGAATCAGCAGGATTGGAGTCAGGATGGCTAGGAGGATCAGCCCTCCCATTTTGACTAGTGGACTGCTCACTGTAGACTGGGGCAACAGCTGTCCTGGAGGAATTGGAGAAAGTTCTATTCCTGTTGGTTCTTCCTCCCAACTGGCGTACCCTGGCCTCTAAAGCGGAGGTGGGTTTTCCATCCCACCTTCTCATGTCTTCTCCATGATCACGGAGGTAGAACCATAGCTCACCCCGTGATCTGTACCGTCTCTCTTGTCTCTCTCGAGGAGGGTAACGCCTGGTTCTGACAGCTGAAATTCTAGAACGTTCGGGTGGTGGGAAATCTACTTTTTCTCTTAATTCTCGGACCTCTTCAGACAGCTTTTCCACAGCCGCAACACAGGTTCGTATAGAAGTGTCATCATCATATCGTCGGAGGTAGGTGACCAGATTACCTACGGATAGTGGTGCTTCATCGTCCCCGAAGTCCATTATTGCCAATGAGGTGGAATATGCGGCTGGCGCACTCCGTATAATCTTCTGCCACATTGGTCGTGTGCACCGGACGTCATCTGGATCTTCGAGTCTTGGTCCGCTTCTCGAGTCAAGATAAATCAACTCTCGCACAGCCAGTTCTCTCAGATACTGAATAGCTTTTTCTATGTTGGTCCACCTGCTTACATTACATGGCACCTCGTCCTTGTAGGGGTACCTTTCCTTTATGGCTGCCAGGAGTCGTCTCCAGAGGCTGCGGACTTGTGTCTGCCTTCCAATTGCTTTATCAATGCCTCCATCCATGGCAAGGGCTCCCAGCTGCCTAGCTTCACTACCATCTAACTCCAGACTATTGGCTCCCATGTCCCAGCATCTGAGCAACCAAGAGACAATGGGCTCACCTTTAAGGCGGCCATAATCTTTTCGAATATCTCGCAGCTCGCTCATTTTAGAGATCTGGTGGTTATCCTCTCATCTATGATGTCACTCCTCCTCCATTGAGATTTCCTCTGGGGCGAAACAGAACGCTCCCGCTTCATTTCTCGTGATGGCCCTGGTCGCTCTTCATCATCATCATCATCCTCTCCTCTGCGTTCTGACTTTCGCAGACATTTCCTTGGTTTCTCTTCCTCCAATCGTTGTGATGGCCCCGGTTGTTCTTCTTTGTCTGGTTGCTTTGATGGTCCTGGTTGCTCTTCCTCATTTGGTTGTTGTGATGGCCCTGATTCCTCTTCTTCGTCGTCTAACTTTTGTATACATTTTCTTTTCCTTACGGGGGCAACTGATAACGTTGTAGTCTGAGTAGCTATAGTGCTTGTCATGGGAGTTGAGATGGCAAGCACAATAACCCGAGAAATAAATTGATATACACCCCTAAATGGCCGATTGATTTTGAATATATAGATAATTAAACATATATTCAGGAGACCTTGCAGGACAATCAAACCGGTTAAATTATTCCAATGATGTTCGGCATTATCAAAATCAACGTAAGCTTTTGTGAATGAAAAGTCACCGGTATAATTGGCGATGATATCCGCCAGGTGACGCTCAAAATTAATAAACGAGTTCCACATCACCATCCCCCTCTGCACCGCCGAATACAAAGACTGAGCCGGACCCAGCACCGATGATCTTATCAGAGTTACACCGTACAGTATAGCAAAACCCTTAATTACCGATAACATACTTTTCATGCCGGTCCAACACCCAGAGCCAGAAAACCGCATAAACATTCCTCCTAACATCATATAGGGTAGATAAGACAATAAATTATGAATGTCCGGTAACATGTACGCAAGCATAACAAACAGCATTCCGGCCAGCCACATCGTTATCTCAACCCCTTCGGGCCCCACGTTGGGCGCCAATTAGGACTGTCGTGGGTTATGTTGAACCGCCCCACACACAGCCGGTCACTCCCCCTCCCCCACCCCCAGGAATGAGGGAGAGAATTAAAGGATAAACGTGAAACCCGTGGGTTGAGATAAGAATGATTTAATACAGATGATTTAATACAATGTAGGTGCTCACCACCCCTCGTATGCGAAACCCGTCTCGTCCCGAAAACTGCAAATCCCGGACGAACGCGAGGCCCCGAAATAGAGAGGGGCAGAGAGAGAGAGAAAGAGAGAGAGAGAGAAAGAAAAAAAAAACAGCAGAGCAGCAGCGCAGCAAGCGCAAAAGAGCAAAAGTGCAAAAAGAGCAAAAGCGCAAAAGCCCCTCTTCCCGGCTGACCCTCGCTTTTATACTGGGCATGACGCTGCATGATATGGAATACTAATTGGCCAGTTTGGCCCTCAGTCTTAAGTTCCACACAAATGACAAGGGGAATCGTGTCCCCCTTGTCCCAGCTATGCTCCCCCCTTATCCTGCCGTGTTTCTGTACTCCGCACACTGAAAAGTCCTTGGAGTTTCACTTCCAACCACAAACATCAGCTTGCTATCAACATTCTTCTCAGAGTGAGCCTCTGAGTGAAACCAAAACAGGGAGCTCTTCTGGCTGTTAAAAAAAAAACTCTGTCCCAGCTAAAACTGGGACACAGGGAGGGATCACCCACAGACCATGGCCCTGGGCAAAACGGACTGGGCTTGAGGACAAATCAATTTAATTAGTTGACAGCTCATTCAGAGAGGATAACAAGAAACAAAGCCAGATCTTAAAAAACCAAACACCTTCCCCCACCCCTACCTTCTTCCCGGCTCTACCTGCTCCCCAGCAGCACAGGGGGACGGGGAATGGGGGTTGCAGGTCAGTTCATCACACATTGTTTCTGCCGCTTCTTTCTTAAAGGAGAAGGACTCCTTGCACTCTTTTCCCCTGTCCCAATGGAACACCTCTTCATTGGACAGTCCTCAGGCTTCTCTAACGTGAGTCCTTCCCACAGAATGCAATCCTTACCCATCAGATTGCTCCAGCGTGGGTGTCTTCCCCACAGAGTCACGGTTTCTTAGGGAGCTGCCACCTGCTCCAGCGTGGGGTTCTCCATGGGCTTCAGATGCCTCTTTGTCGTCAGCCTCCAGCAGCTCAGAGAGACCATTCTTTATGACCTCCTTCAGGCTCCAGCATCTCTGTTCCAGTGTGAGGTTCTCCACAAGATGTGGGTGGATCCCTTCTCCACCATTAATCTCCACGGGCTGCAGGGGGGCTGCTGTCGTCTCACCACAGGCTGCAGGGGAATCCCAGCTCCAGCACACCTCCTCCTCTTCCATCTTTGCCGTCCTGGGTGTCTGTGTGGCCATTTCTCTCAGGTCTCAGTCCTCCCTCTGCTGCAGCCGTGCGGGGCCCAACGAACCCCAGTAGCGGCAGCCCAGCATGGGCAGCCCGCCCCCGGAGGCCGGGGAGTCAGACCCCCACCTCCTCCCTCTTCAGTGCAGGTCCAGCCTCCATTCAGGCTCCTTTGTCTCTGTCTTAAATAGGGCATTCACAGAGGCACTGACTGTCTCTGCCTTGGCCTGGGGGGATGGGGAGGGTCTCACCTGGCCAGAGGCCAGTCCAACTGGTTTGGAGCCCAGGAATCTTTTCACAGCTACTTACAGGGGCCATTTCCGCAGCCATTTCCCAGCACAGCAATACCCTGCTCTTAGGACATACCCTGCTCAACCTGCTAATTTGAGTGAAAACTATTCCTATGTTGAACTCTCACCACGCAATATGAACGAAGATGGCAATCTAACCTGAGTCTTGGATTTCACTTGTGTCCTTAAACAGTCAACAGAAAGAAATGGGACTTTCCAGAGGGC
The DNA here is from genome assembly GCF_009769465.1 of Tauraco erythrolophus. Classification (NCBI taxonomy): domain Eukaryota; kingdom Metazoa; phylum Chordata; class Aves; order Musophagiformes; family Musophagidae; genus Tauraco; species Tauraco erythrolophus. Next base: position 91,900,453 of record NC_141465.1, on the reverse strand, counting down.
AACATTAGTCCCTAAGTAGACAAGATTACAGGTGATGCTTCACTTTCTTGGTTGTGCCTTTAAAATGTATAGAGATTTTGTGGATCTGATCAAAGTCCCATTTTCAGAGGAAAAGGATCTTCTCAGGGTTATATTAACAAATACTTGTGGTAGCAGTGTGTATCCATGCCTTAACAAATGTACATGATGCAGAATGACTGGATGACCTCCCCCTTGATCAGGGAGGCATCTTGTGGTATACTTGTAGAGCTAAGACATAATTATTATTTTCATTATATCTCTATTTTTTTAAGATGAAAGTATCTGTGAAGCTCTCAAGAACTATCTGAAGTATCTGAAGAAGCTGTGAAACTGGCATCACACCCTACCACCAAGATGTTTCAGAGTGCATATGCTGCATACCTTTTGATGACAGAGAGAGGATTTAAAGATACAATACCTTTTAGGTAGTGCTGAGAAATGTAAAGTAAAGATAGCCAAATCTGAAATAATATTTTTCATAATGTCGTTTGCGATTAACCTTTGCAGTGAACTATTACTAAATCTCCCCCAGTTTTTCTTCTGGGAGCAACTAGTTGCTTCAGTTGAAAATGGCGTGAAAGAGTGGTTTAATGTCTACATAGTGTAGATAATTGAGTAATATTTATTTAATTAAGTAGCTCAACATTGTGAAAATTAACTGAGAAGCTAAATAATTTGACCATGTACAGTTACAGAATGAGTCAAGAAATTCCTTGAGGATAACTGATGCTCCAATATTTTCACTGAGTTGAACTCTAACTGGATTATTACAAGTAACTTTTATCATTGCTATCAATGTTTATGAAATCAGGAGCATCAAATTCCTAACTTTATGGTCCATGCAAACAAGAAGCTTAGGAAGTGCTCTGAGAGACACTATTCGTCCCCTGAGCCTACTCCTCAACACTTGCAGGCCTGATCTTGGATGTAGCAAACTGGGATTCGTAGAACCAGAATTTTGCAGGGTAAAGGGATTTAACATCTGTTAAATTATGTGTTTGGGTGTCTGTCTTTTTGTTTAAATTAGGAGAGTATTTTAATTGTAGTACTAACAACCCTTTAGGACTTTTATAATCCCTTCCAGGGGGAAATAGCAGGCATATGTTCCACGCTGTTATCCCAGACGATAATACACTGCCCATGTTCAAATATTTTTATTTTGAGATCTAGAAAATACTTGACTAATATGTATAATTTAATACATGCACATGTGTGTAGTGCCTGCACAACCAGCTATTATCAGCAATTATGCTGGAAAGAACGACAAAGTTTATGTAGAATTGCTACAGTCAAGAGGCTGTTGGCAGAATCAGCTCCAGGCTTTCCGGTGATGTAGGCAGTGGTGACAGAACAGGTGGTGGATGAGGAAGGCTGGAAGGAGTTTAGTGATTCTGAGAAGATGATGTTGAGGTGAAGCGAAAAGCTAAGAAGGAAAAGAAGGTCTTTCCTGCAAGAGAAAAACTCACGTGCCACTACAATAAGAGGAGATGATTGGGGCGGAAAGGAAGGTTTACAGGGAAAAGGAAGCTTCAGGGGAATTTGAGTGAATGGGAAGTATATTACTTCCTTTCTGTCCTTTTTTGTAACTCTGGTTGCCAGTCATTTTGTGCAACCTGTGTATGCATATAGTATTTTAAAAAAGGCAAACATGCTGACGAAAGTATTGCAAACTACTCTTCCAGTATAAAACATTGTTTAGATAAAGATCACAGTCTGCTTCAGGCTAAATGTTGAATAAAAACGTCTGTCTGGAAAATTCACCAGGAAAATATAAATCTGGTCAAATAATCTTTATTGTAAATAGTCCACTTTACATCCAAAATATGCATATCCAGGAACTTGGAATCATATTACCCGAATCATATTACCTCTATTGTATTAATACCAAAGATGAGAAAGAGTCTTCCAAGTCACTAAGCCCTAAAGCATGCAGTATATTAAGGTTCAATTAAATATTAACATCTTGAATCGCACCCAGAAGCATATATGGAGATAGTGCAATCCTGGAAGCCCTGCAGTAATGTGCTGGTTTTAACAACAACTTCTAAGCAAGACAACAGCTGCTTTACCAGCTGTAGCTTCCCGATCTTTTTCAAAGTAGCAAAGGTTGTGTAGTCATGCAGTGAGAAAGCCAGAAAAATATCAATGGTTGTGTACATCTTTATATAATAAGTAGTTATTAGCATTTATGTCAAATCCACACAAACTCAAATCTAAAAAAAAAAATAAAATCATCAGGTGGCCAGCAGAACCTTCATGCTGCAAATGTCTCTCACAGAAGACAAATTTCTCTTACTAACAGTGTCAGTTAGGGAAAATAAAATATGACCAAGATACAAAAGATTGTGTTCTGTTTTGGTTTGGTTTGGTTTGGTTTGTTTTCAGCAAACGAATGTCATTGTAACTGCGTCACATGGAGCTGAGGCTAGACTTGCAGACTTACTATTTTATACTCTTTCTTTCTGACTCAGAAGATGCCAAACTAGTAGGATTTTAAAAAGGTAAAAGATAAAACACTATCTAGAAGAGCTTACAGTTTGGAAACCTTAGAAGGAAAAAGGAAATAGGATATTAATACTGCTCAGACAGGTTACAGACTTTCACTATCTTGGCAAGTAAGCTGTCTACTACATAATGAAAGGACACAAGCTAAAGCAGAGTTGACTACCTTCAGGAAAAGGTTACAAGAAAGGTACAAGAAAGCTGGAGAGGGACTTTTTAAGAGGGGATGTAGTGATGGGGCAAGGGGGAATGGCTTTAAACTGAAAGAGGGCAGATTTAGATTAGATATAAGGAAGAAATTTTTCACTCTGAGGGTGGTGAGGCACTGGAACAGGTTGCCCAGAGATGTTGTAGATGTCCTATCCCTGGAAATGCTCAAGGCCAGGTTGGATGAGGTTTTGAGCAACCTGGTGTAGTCGAAGGTGTCCCTGCCCGTGGCAGGAGAGTTGGATTTAGATGATCTTTAAGGTCCCTTCCAACCCAAATCATTCTATGATTCTATATATTTTCACTTTGGCCAAGTAAAATGATCTGAACACGCACCCCGATGTCTTACTGTGCAAACAAATTTGGTAGCTTATAAAGCAGTCTTATAAGAAAGATGGAGAGACACTTTATACAAAGGATTGAATGTAAGGAAGAATTTTTTTTACAATGACGATGGCGAGACACTGGAACAGGTTGCCCAGAAAAGTTGTGGATACCCCATCCCTGGTAGTGCTCAAGGTCAGGTTGGACGGGGCTTTGAGAAACCTCACCTAGTGAAAGATGTCCCTGTCCACACCAGGGCACGTAGAACTAGATGATCTTTGTAGGTCCATTCCAGCCCAAACCATTCTATGATACTATGCCAAGTTGAAAGAGTTTCAGCTCATTGCATGTCAGGCAGTGCTCTGACATTATACACCTGATAGATATTGGTCCTCAAAAACACTTAAGATGACCCTAGGGAAATGATAGAGATTGTCCTCTGGATACTAAAGGGCCACAGGTTTACGTGGCTCCAAAGAATCTGTGGCCAGAGATCTAATGGCCACAGATTCTAGGTAAGTAGGTTTAACTAACAGAAATTGAGACTCTTTCTTACATCTATGGAAGAATGTCTTGCTTTGTCTTGTTTTGGCTTGCATCTCCTTTCCTTGCCTTATCTCTTAAAGAGTACAAAGAATGAGAGAGGAGGTGGAAGAATCTTTTCAGAACATAAACAAATATAAGGTTCAGGAAATACTATTGGCCCAACATTTCTAATTTGAAATAGTTATCAAGCAATAAGGACAACATATGAAAATAAACCATTTTTTATTTTATTTTTTTTTAAAGACAACTAGAAAACCTAACATTTTATCATCTTGGGGCCTCTTTAAATATAATAATTTTACAAGAATTCCTAATCCTACAATTAATTGCTAAATTATTATGCCTTCTTAGATAACATAATACTGCTGCTTAGGTTGACCAAAATTTTATATACTTGATAGAATATATACAATTACAAATATATAAAGGCTCTGTAAAGCTACTCTGTGTACACAAAAGCTTTGTCGTGGTCTGTTATACCAACAGTAACTCAGAGATTTAAAGGTCTCAGCTGAAAGTAGTTATGAAAGCAATATATCTGAAACAGTTTAGAAAAAAAATATAGCAGACAAATACAACATATGCAAAACTGGGTTATTACCAAAGGGATTGTTAAATTTGCACATGAGTGCATATAGAGAGAAGAGAAATACTGAATCGGGGGAATTAAATTTCATTAACTACTGCTGCTTGAATTCTTTTTTTAAGAAAATAAAAATTAAAACCCCAACAACTTAAACTATAGAATATCGTCACCACATTCTTTTTGTCACTAAGCTTGAAATAAAAGTTACTGCCACTAGAGATCATTGTTGCTCTTTGCAGAAGAGACCAGTGTTAAGTGTTTATTCTAGTACATATCAGTAGGTGAGGGCCTGTTCTTCATAGAATGCACTTCGTAATAGCTAAACTGAAACACGAGCAGAAATGACTTCCAGCCTGAGCAATTTTTTCTGTAGAATTTAATGGTACAATAATAACAAACAGAGTCCTAGGTGTTTCTATACCGATACCAACATATCACTTATGACTTTAAATAACTATAAGCCAGACTGTGTCCATCTCAGAATTATATTTTACAACAAATATCAGTGAATTCCTTTCAATCACAAAATTTTCAATGTAACTTACTCCTTTCAAAAAGCTCCTACCTCTTTATAACAAAATAATAAAATTTGAGAACATTTCTCAACTTTGATATAAAATATTTTTGTAAACATATCTTTTTCTTGCTACAGTATCTTTATTATAAAGTCTGTATCAGCATCAAAATTTGTTATGCAGTATCAGTTCTGCAGTAGATTTTTGTTCTTCTTAATATCTATGTTATTGCAGTCTTGAATCTTCATACAGACAGCAAAGTTAAAGCAAAACATCCCATGGAGATTTTATTAGATTCGAAGTATTTTGGATACAATGTTCTCATTGCAGTAACACCAAGTACGTAGTAAAAATATATCAGGTGGGAATAAAATACAAAATACTTTCCTCTTTTTTCCTCAGTTTCTGCTCAAGTGAAGAAAAAAATAATTCACAGAAACAGTGACTACAATGGAGACACTGAGGTTAAATCCTCAGTCTACCAACCAACGTTCTCTTTGAGTTTAACAAAACCAGGACTGAATGACATTCATATTTCCATAGACTGATACTCAAAGATCCTAGAGTACAACGCTGGATCAAGCTTGTTTTCTTCTGTACACTGACTAGTTAAAGTGTAGCTACCAATAAGCATCTTCAGGTAAATGTCCTCATCGTTTAACAACAGTTGGACAAACTGCCTCTTCTCTTACTAAAAACAAGAATGACAAAGTAATACTCTCTCTTTTCAAGAGCTAGAACTCTTTTGTGCAATAAACAATTATCTTTCCTTCAAAGTACGGCACTGAAAATAAATATCAGGAAACACTATCTGCAAAACAAAAAAGGAGAAATTCCAAATGATAACTGATCAAAGGGGTAACTATGCGTATCGACCAAACAGCTAAATCCTATAGTACATTAAAATAATCCCAAGCGTACAATTGGCAACACTATCTACACCGACTTCTGAAGTATGAAGGATTTTTAATTTAGGGCTCCCTATGGTGATATGTTGTTTGTTTTAATGACTGTTGATGGTTTCAGTGATTTATTTCCAAATATGTCCTTAATCTTTTGCGATTTTTTTTCCTCTTGGGATGCATTTCCAATTGTTTTAATATGATAGATGTGCCATTTAATTGTACGATGTTTTATTTTTGAGATTTTGCTGTACCCAAGCTTTTCCTAAGTGTTTTTAAAACTATTTGCAGCAGCTTTCAAAAGCAAAATTGCAATCTGGAATAAGCAGAAAATAAGCTCATCACTTCATAGGATCATGTATGATCTCATGTACAAGCTCACTGCACCATGCTTAGGTCTGTTCCAAACTGAGTGACCTAATTTGGTTTGTGTAATACTTGAGTAGGACAAAAAGCCCTTATAAATGTTATGTATTTCATGTCCAGATTATATACATAAAGCAGTGATGTTCAAGCCACAAAACACATTTTCTTCTTGTTTTTGCCTTGCTGGCTGTTCATTTTTCAGTGAACTTGGGTTCTATGTCAAGCAAGGCTTTTGCTTCTTCTTCAGGAGGTAGAAAAGAGCTATCAGCTATCCAACTTACAGGTAAAATGACAACATTCTTTCACAAGGTCATTTCAAGAAATAATTTATTTGGCCTTCTAGGAGGGGGGCAAAAAAGAGTGATTATTTCTTTCTTCCTAGGCTCTTCCCGTCTCTTCTTCCCTCCCCGTCTCAAAGAAATATGGCTTCTGTACTGATTTATTAGGATAGCAAATGTGTTTTAAACATTTTACTTTAATTTTAATTAATTTTGAAGTGCATAAAAGTCCTTCCTAATGTCAAGACATCAGAAATTTTAGGCGTCTATTGTTAGCACTCTATTATCTAATTACAATAGAGTGCTTATATATTTGCGTTTTTCTAACACAGAGACCCATGAAGTCAAACTGCTGTGTTACTCAAGTGAAGGGGCTGTGCAAATCCTGAAGATGTGCTGTAAGACTAAATTTGTTCTCATCTCTCTTCCTCCATTCAAAACAGAAGATTTCTTAGTGTGCAGGGAGAATTCAGTTTGGAAGTTAGTGTATATCCAAATTATACCGCCTCTCCAGAAAGACAAAGAAACTTAAAAGACTTTCATGACCCTCAGAGAAAATGAGCAAGAACAAATATGTGAGAAACAGAAAGTGGTGTGAAAAAAGAGCAGGTTTTACTTTCCTACCTTGTCATTTATTAGCATGTCACAGAGTTAACAACAAACATGCGCAGAATGATCCAGTCGACATAGAAATAAAAGACAATGAAAAGGAGATTAGAGGTTCGAAAAAAGAGATTAGTCTATTAATATTAAGCTGACATTTGTATTTTCATGTCTTCAGTGTGTTTGTTTTTTTTTTTAAATTGTTACTGGATGCCAGAATGGCAGTTGCCATATGGTAGTAGACGTATTTGACATTCTTCAATCCTCTCTTTCACCTCTTCTTGGCTTGCTGCATCTTTTACCTACAGTCAAGATTCAACAGCAACGCCCAGTAGAATTTAAGATCCTTCTTCACCTTCACACTAAAAATAAGGGGTTTAGTTTTTTAAATCACCATGAAAATCGACTAAAGTTTGCATAATATTTTTCACGGTAATAACACTATTCATAATAGATGAATAAAGCTCACATGCTTGCTTTATTACTTTGTCTTTACATTGCCCATAAAAACAGTTAAAACCTACTTCTTTTCCTAAATTAACATTACTGCACTTCTGATTTTAACTAAAAACAAAAATAGAGCAGAACACTTTTTTTTCTGCCATATAAGCCCACTATATATCTCCCAAATTGTTGAGGCACTTATTTTGGGGGGCAATAAATACGAAAGAAGTAAAGCATAGTATATCTTTTTATATGGATTCCTGATGTGAGTGATTATAATTTTAACAGATGCTACATTGTTTGATGAAACATTTTAGATTCTGAATGAAGAGTCCTTGAAGACCAAAAATGAAAATAATGTCTTACACGTGCAAAATAAATCTGACTTCTCAAGTACAATAGTCATTTACTGCTATCCAGAGTGCTGTGCAATGCAGTCATCACAGAGTTCATCAACAGACAATAGATGGTAATTCTTCTTCCTTGTGAAAGAATTATCTCCTCATATTTTATAGGTGTTGGGCCAAACCCTTCAGTCCTTACTCCAGGATTGATTTCTCAGACTTTATTCATGGAAGATAAGAGTACTTCAACCCATGCCAATGAAATACTGTTAACTCCTTCATTAAGATGAATAGAGATACCAGTTCTCAGGCAAAGGAGATAATTGGGAGGTGAGTAATGAATGAGCATTTTGGCTGGTAAGGAATAAAACCTTCAATATATGTTTAAACTATTAATTTCATACAGGAACAAATATAATTTCAGTTTATTATATTTGACCTGACCTTTGAAATATTTCTTGAAGTCTGTAAGAATTTGTGTTACCGATCTGAAAAGAGAACTGGAGTTTGGACATTAATTGCTGCATATTTGCAAAATATTTATTGCCTATGAAAATAACATTGTTTTTGTTGTTTCCATCAAAGTGAAAAGTTCAGGTCCTCCTTGTACAAATTATTCATTCTCACGTAGCAGTTCATTTGACTTCAAAATGGAAACATCAAAATATGCAGTATATGTGTTTATGAAAGTTTACAGCAATTAGCCCTTATAATTTCTATCAGCCTTTAATAAATATGAGAGAGAATAAATAGCTAATTTTATCACTTTGGGAAAAAAAAAAATCCTGAAAGATAAGTTTATGAAAATGTAGCAATGTTTTATTTCACAGTTAATATTTTAATATCTAGAAGTAATCTGGAAAACACTTTATTACCATACTAACTCTTTGGTGTCATTTGTTTCTGCTTTGAGCCTCTATACGCTTTTCATGTTCTTTGAGTATAGGATTAAGTAGAAGACAATAGTAAAAGATGTATGTTTAGACAAACCCTGTCAAATCTGTTATTTCTGAATTCTTTTTTTCTTAAATTTTACTACTAAAATAAAGGTTATTTCTAAGTAGGAAAAATGTTATTTGGAACAAAAATCACCAAAAGGAAGTATTGAAATAATGACAGACAAAATTCACATCTATGAGTAAATTTAAACAAGAAATTAATATTCTAGCTGTGTTTATAAATGAGCCCTTCTTCAGCAAAATGCATATTAAAATCTGTAGTATAAGAAATACCTCTTGTGTTAAATTACTATGACCGGTAGAAGGCAAGAGGAAGGTCACTGTAGCTGATAAACATAGTTATGCAAATGTGTTATTGTGAGAAGGCACTGAACAGGGTTAAAAATTGTGCTAAGCAGGAGGTCAATCAGAAATTTCATGGGTCTTTCTGGCCTTGAAATCTAAAGTGTGGAGGTGAGTAAGGAAGAAAACGAAGATGAAAGCAGTTTTCTTAATTTTTAATTTGACTCTATTTGATTAATAAAAAAAATTTGATCTAGTAGGAAAAAGATGTCAGTAACAATTATATTTTCAACAGAAAAAAAAATCCACTATGATTATTAAAATGTTTGTGAGTTCACTATATTTTCAAGTTTCTCTATACCCATCAAGCACAGAGACATCTAGAAGCCTCTCTAAGATTCTTCAGCTCTATATTCCTCAGAAGCTCCCTGATTCAGCACCACAGTGACTCGACTGATTTAATATGTAGTGCTCGTTTTAAGCATTATGCTTATACTTAAAGGGCTCGTTCTTTAGTTTGTAAACAAATTTTGTTTCAAAGACAATGGAGAGAAGAACAAGCCATGGCTGGAGTAGGGACCTCACTAGAGATTTTGTGCACTTGTAACTGTTTTTCTCCTGGGCAGTAGACGATCTGTCATGCTGGTGGGGGCCAGAGAGAGTAAACAGCAACCATAGTGGACACATATACTGGGGTTTAAGAACCAGAAAGATTAGAGCTTTCACTCCACTCATTTATCGCACATGCTTGCTCAGTTTCCCCAATGTTACAGTTTCTAAGTTTCAGCTTCCCCTCCCAACAGGGAGTTCCTGATGGTCTGGGAAGTTCTGGCAAAAAGTCGTGTCTCTTCCCACTGTGCTGCTGTTGGCAGTTACAAGTCTTGGGGGTCACCTGCCAAAGTCCCTGGGCATTCCTGGGCCCTCTTCTCCATGCATCTGTCTGATACCTGGGATCTTCACCTGCTTCTTACATCTTTCCCCAGCAGGGATTTTCATCTTATTCTTTCCAGGTCACATCCTGTTCTCTGAAGCTACTTCTTCTTTTTGATAACTTTTTCTTTTTCCCCTTTCTTTTTTTTCCCAAACTTCCAATCTGCAATTTTCCCGAGCTAAATAGTTTATATGCAGAAACACAATGTCTATTTAGTGTCCTAGCTGGTGGTTCTGTCTCATGCCTCTTTATTAAACGGAGGATTCAGCAAGCGCCACTTTTGTTTAGTTCAAGTGATATAAAATTTTACATCTAGCCCGTAATAGTTGCAACTAGCATGTCACAGACTTCTGCTCGAGAATTCAGAAGTTCCATTTTGGATACTCACCCTCCACCTTCACCAAATCACACACAATTATCTGTTGCCTGTCAGTGTTCACAGTATAAGTTTTTTAATTTTTTTTTTGCATAAAAGTTTACCCCAGGTTGTATTGCTGCAATATGGTACAATCTGAATGAGTATCAGGAGCTTGTTTCTGCCACTGGGACAAGTAAGGTCCCATGGATGGAACAGGTGAGGAAAAGTCATTTTGATCTCACACCTCTGTGGATGGTGGATCACCATGTTCGAGTAAATGGCAAAATACTGAGTTTTCCTCATTTTTACACCTTTTTTAACACTTCCTTGTGATGTAAAATTTCTTAGCAGAGGTTCCTTTCACAGTACTCACAGAGGTTCAGCAGAGTGAGACAAAGGTTGATATTCCTTCTGACACACATCTGTGCAGTGTCTGCTGTGGGATTTACAGCTCCAGGAGGCCTGTGCACTAATCCTTCACCCTGGCAGAATTTCCTCTGTACTCTGTGTTACAAATGAGAGAAGAAAACCACTCTTCTGAATTTTCCTTCCAGGCTGATACAGCAAAAAAGAACGATGAGCATGAAGGACATACAGGGCAAGTATTTCACCAGCTTAGAGTGAGATGCGAGAAAATCCTGTCACTAAGTGCTGCATTGAACACAAGAGGCACTACAAACAATAGATCAGAACAGAACTGACATATGAAGTTAAAGGAAGGATCCCTTTTCACTTTGGGAGAGGGAATAAATAGACTATAATGTGTTCATCTTAGAAGAGGTTTAGAGTACAAGTAAACTATAAGAATAGTTTTGCCCAATTCTTCAGTTTCTCTTATATTCTTTTTATGTGGCTTTCTCTGAGATATTTTATAGACTAAATGATACTGATACATGAAGCTGGAGAAATGGCTCTGAAACTGCATAATGAAGGCATGTCACTGCCATTTGTGTTATGGAAAAGGCACACCATGCAGCAATACTATATCTTGTCTATAGATGGCAGCAGAAGACTAAGTCTCATGAACGAATACTCTAGCTGGAGCAGTGTTTAAAGAAAGTTATTTGTACACTAAAGATGAATATTCTCTTAATAATACATGAACATTATTTAACAGGAACTATAGAGTCAATAGAATGCGAACAATGACTCCCCCTCTCCAAAAAAAAAGCCATTGCAGCCAGAACTAGTCCTTTTCTTCAATGAAGTGAAAAGCTCGTTCAATTTGCTCAGCGTGGGAGTCTTTGTCATTTTAACTGGAAGGCACAATAGATATTGATAAAAATAAAAGTCTTTTAACATAATAGCAATGCAAGACAATACCAACAAAGTGTCTTGTCTGTCAGCAATGGCCATTAAAAATGTATTAAAACATGCATTCAGCTCTTTTATTTCCTGAAAATAAAAAAGGTTGGTAAGTGCTTACATGCAAAAACCTTCTCATAAGGAAAGAAAGAAAGAGAGACAGGGAGCTCAAGAAGGAGGCCACCAGATCTAGGCACAGAAACAAAGGCAAAGTAAAGGAAAAAAGCCCATGGGACCAAAAAAACAAACCCACCAAAAACCAGCTCAACTAGATTAAGCGAGAGAGAAACATAATAACTCTAAACAATGCAATAGGCTTCGTATATGTCTGAACAAAATATCATTTAAAGCTTCTGTCTGTCTATAAAAATCTCCTTTTTTTTTTTTTTTAACTCAACTATAAATGTTTGTTACTTTCTATAACTAAGAGGGGGTTCTCTAGAAGGAATGATCACTATTTCAAGTAAAAGATGCATTTGTGCAAAACTGTGAGCCTTTTAACTGCATAGTAGTAAACAAAGAGGGAAAAAAAAAAATCCTGCATGAAAGTATTGCCTTGCTTTCACTTACTGACCCTGCTAAACTGTTTCGCACATAAGTGAAGTATACATGGTGGATTGTCTAGTAAACTAAAAGGATAGCTTCCACTGTGGAGAGAGAATGGTGGGGAGAGAAGATGAAAGGATCCAGTACAACCCATGGCAAAATTTTCTGATGAAACAGCTAGTGAGGAAGGAACTGTTGTTTTACAGTGCCTCACAAGGTTCAAAGCATACATATTAAAACAACTTACAGATGTAGATTGTGCGAAATATTAGGGACAGTACTTGCTAAACTCAGTTTGCTCAGCTATTTCTTCTCTTTCAAAAATTCATAACTCCTGTAAATCCTTAGAGCCCACTGTCTAATTATACTGGGCATCTTGTATACCTTCTCATTAAAAACTAACCTCCTATCTTAATGACTTGGTTGAAATCCTTTGAAGATCAGACTGTTAGTGACTGAATGTTATACTCTGAATATCACTTCATGCTGCTCTCCTCCCTTTATTCCTTTCTGAGCTTTGGTCATTTTTTTTTCCTTTAAACCAATTTTAGATGGCTTACCTGACTCCCAAGTGAAAAATACTGAGATGCTTCATTTGAAGGCCACTTCTGCACTCTGGCAGAATGGGTCGTTCTAAGTTAAGTGTTTAGGTTGCTTTCAGCGGATGGGAAAGCATCTCTTACCTACTTAACTGAGCCGGTTGCTGTACAGATGTATCTCTGACACAGTGCAGTATTTACAGGACTGTATCTTTAACAAATGGGGCTATATTCATTCCTGGGATAATTCTAACTGACTTCGTTCAAATTACACAAATAATTACTTGGTGCTGTGGGTTTCAGATGATAAACCCTCTCCCAGTTTCGTATTCAGAGGGTGTATTTTCTTTATCATCAGTTTCTGGCTAGGACCACTATGTTTTGGACAATCATTTTAATTCACCACTTGAATATTTGGCTTATGTCACACATTTGAAGATCTTGGACAGTTTCAGCCTTGATAAGGGGTTTAGAAATCCAGAAAAAGAGATATTTTTTCTTTAGTTTGCTTCTTTCAAAACTTTACTTTTTGAGATCCTTTATAAACACTTTTAATGCCCTTCTGTGTATTTTCCGCAAGCATTTTAGTCACAACTGCTACTCACTTTAATTACAAGTGTGTTCTTTCTGTGCTTTGGGTTTTTTTTAATGTCAAGAGAAGGAAGAGTATATTCTTCATTCCACATGGACACCTCTGTGGTCTCTCCCAAACGAGGAAGTAGAATTCTAGCACTGAAATAAAGAATAAAATGTTGTTTCTGTTGCAGGAAAATGTATCCCTCTTTTTCAGCTTTTTGTCATCATAAGTCAAAATTTAGGCTTTGCACGGAGCCTCTCTTGTTAACCAAATATATTGACAATAGCATTTAAGTAAGTGGGAAAGTGTAATTAATACGCAGGTTATTTCATTTGTAAAATGTATACAGGCAATAATTTCTGCTTTATTTGGTAGGTCTTGTAAACCTTACTGTAGCAAAATTCAGAGACGGCCATACTGTGATACTTTGACTTGGAACAAATGGTACTTTATAAACTTTCTCATTTATTCCAGTCAAAGTGGCATGTTTTATATCCAAAGAAAAACAGACATGAATCTTCCTTATTTCCACGTTAAAAAAATGAAAATATAACTTGCTAAGAAAAAAAAAGCAGTTTAAAATTCATTACAAATTATCCTGGAAATTATATTTTGTTTGTTTTGACAGGTGCAGAGAAAAAAATCATGAAATATTTCATTTCCACATCGAACATAATGGGAAATAGGGACATTATTTTGATACATGGTTTTACTAACAAGTTTCAAGATGAAATATTGCCTATCGTAGAAAATACAACTATTCACAAGCAAAAAAATAATAATAATACAAAAATTGCTAGCTTTAATAAAAGCTGGAACTTCGTGATTAAATAACATTTTATATTCAAGAGATTCTCTAACATAAAGGCCTTTATTGAAAAGGTCTGATGGGCTGAGAGAGAAGTTTTATTTATTTTATAGGTGCTTTTCTTAAGTACAATTCCCTCATGTCTAGAATAAAACTGGAGTTAGGAAAGCGTGAGTGGAGCTCTTATCGAAACAACTCTGCATCAAAACACAAATAACTTTCTATTAGCCATGTCACTAGGCTAAAGAATAGGTAGGCAGAATTCAAGCAATTATCAAGGAAACATTGGAACATTCTTCAAAACAACCCTGACCTTAACAACTTGTTTAAAGATCTTCTCCGGATGGCTTATGGAAGAAGCCTAACTTAAAAGACAAAAGTGTACTCTTAAAGTGCATTGTTCCTCACTGTAGACCCTCAGTGGCACAGCTACCCAATGGCAATTACTTTTGTGGTGACTGTGACCGTGTAACTCAATCCCCTAATATAAGTGTTTTATTTTATTGTCCTATTAGACGAAAAAAAATATTCTCTCCTATTTAATGAATAATAACATGCACTACAAAGAACATTTCAGCAGTGTATCCAACCAAATGTCCTTGCACTCCAGTTAGCATGTGGATCAGACCACAAAAATTATGGTGGAACAAATGTGTAAAGAATCTGCTTTTCATTAGTGGAAATGATGAAGCTTCTTAGCAAGCTGAATACGTGAACACTGAGAGAGTTTCTAATCTGAGGTACTCAGCATACAAAGCTTCTTAGTTCAACAGCAAATGTGTTTATGAGTTTCTGAAGCCACCTATTCAGCATCTCTCAGGTGCAAGGACTCATCCTTCTAAAATGATGAAGTTTTTAAAGGAACAAAGAGGATCTTCAATCACATTTTCTTTCCACTTTCCACAGGACAGGCAGAAGCAAATCCACCACCATCACTAAAAGTTAAGTTTATATATTTAATTTATAAATACAGACAATTTATGTTGTTTAAATATTGCTAATAAAGTTTAAATTCTTTCTTACTTCTTCAGATTTCGGTAGTGCTACACAACGAGAGAGTGCTACAAGTGTTACATGTGATACTCAGCTGTGGAAATATACAGCCGAGGACAAAATAGAATTAAAAAATAGTGACAGATCATTCTTTTAACACAAATTTTGCAGTGATACTTGGCCAGAAGATTTAGAGACACTGCTTGCATTATCTAACAAAGTGCAGTTACTCTTTCTTCCATTCTTTTCTATTTTTCTTTTTTTTTTTTTTTTTTCTCTACTATGGAGAAAATTACTCTGGCTCCCAGAGGAAGGAGAAGCTTTGGTCTTTGTACAGATGTCTCATTCTCCCAGAGTAGGAGGAATTTTTGCTTTCCTTTGGACTACTGCAAGATCCTAGCATTTTTGTGGCTCACTTGATGGTTGCATTGACTATCCTGCACCTAAATTTTAATGTAGAGTACTGTTATAGATGGGAACATTCATGTGAGAGGTATTAAACTGCCTTTGTCTCAACAATAAAGACATGCTGCTTCGTTCTGAATGTTTCTCTCTAAAACTCCTGCTATCTCTATAGCTACAAAGATTTAGTTACAGATTAATGGTGAGGTGGTGAGGTGGTGCTGGTGAGGCACTGGAACAGGTTGCCCAGAGAAATTGTAGATGCCCCATCTCTGGAAATGTTTTAACTTAGATTAGATCTCTTAAAGGAACTCAGGCATAAATCTTATATAGTGATCTTGCTCCTTGAGGTGTTTTCTAGAGGAAAAAGAGAACAAAAAAAAACTTCCTTCTTTTCAGTTAGGTTACATTAAATCCAAGAAGATTTTGGAGACATCTTAATATCTTGTTTGTTTGCTTGCTTTGAAAAATAAATTGTGTAAGATTTAGAAATGTTCATATCGCTTTTATCAACAAATGCAGCAATTGTTTATCTGTCTACATCTATAATACATCCCAAACCCTGACAAACACAGATATATCAGGAGGAAAAATTTTTATTCTAGAATTCCTTCAAGACTATATTTTCCAAATTTTCAAGGGAACCATTTAATAGTATTACTTTTTTCTCTTACAATTTAAAGTGAAATAAAGTATTTTAGTTCACATGTTTATGTATTTTTCATTTTAAAATGTTAAATAAACATACAAGTCAAACACGTCTAATGAAAAACAACATTTAGCTTGATGGCACTGGATTTTTTTTTTAATTTCTTACTATTTTTTCCTCTAGTTCCGCCTCATAAAAAAAAAGCAAAATAATGAACACGAAAGTCTCAGTTCCCTTATTCATCTCTAACACAAAATGAAAGGAATTCTAAAAACGTTCGGTTCCAGCTCATACTACTACATAAAAGATGGCTAGGGAGTAAGCTTGAACACTAAAATTCTTGATTGTTCACCCTGTTGAATTGTCAGCTCTGAATTGCTTCAGTAAACTCTCTCCAAGATAAATCTGCAACAAAGGTGCTATACTTAATCTGTTGGAATGTGACCTATCATCAGTGCCACTGGGCCTCAGGGGCAGGGATTGGTTTCTTGTTCTCTTTTATTAGCAGTATCATCATAACCTTTGAATTGAAGCATTTATTTGGTTTCAAACCGTTTTACCAAAGCCTGGAATGTTTCAATCAATAGCAAAAGGTTTACAGAAATGTTTCACTGGACAAAAAAAAAATAAATAAAAAAAATCAAAACCTTGTTAGCATTTTTGAGTAACTTGTATTAGTCTGGCAGTCCACTGTACAGACAGAGCGCTTCAGCCCAAAAGGTCCCTTTGTTGCGCTCTCTGAACATACCTATACAGCTCACCATTATGACTTCGAAAAGTACTTTCTTAACAGTTTCCTTTGAGACCAAAGTAGAAACATTCAAATCACAAGGAATCGCTTTCTCCCTTCACCTCAAAGGCTGCTGGCATCAGTGAGCCCACACATCTCTATATTACCAGTTCTTCCCCAACTTGAGCCAGCTGCACTCCTGGTCTGCCAGGGCTCACAATCCTGTACAGACTGACAAAGGGGTAGTGACAACTCTACGGATGTTACCATCACAGAGGCAGTGTTTATGGGAGAAGGACAATCTACTTATGACTTTCTCTTTTTATGAAACTGTCAGGCAGTACCCAGTCTTGGAATAACCTTAGGATACAGGATGTTAATAATTAAAGTGTTAGAAGTCTCACTTTCTCAGAAGTAGAGTTTTAAACACAACTGATTAAACAGTATGATTCTATTGAAAAAGTGATATTTGTGTCTCTCTCAATAAATAAATAAAACCACAGTCCCTTCCTCTGGCCAAGGAAACTTGGAAATTCTATCAATGTTTCTTCTAAAGAAACCAGATGGCTTGTTGCTAACTGATATGAGACAGTCCCTCCCTCAAGGTATGGACATGCTGACTCCATGGGATTTCTAATTAAATTTGAAAAAAAAGGTAATCATAATTTCTCTCCCTTGTTTCAAGTCACTTTCTGATTAAGTACACAGGGAAAGTACTAATTTAAACTAAAATAGGATAGGATAGGATAGGATAGGATAGGATAGGATAGGATAGGATAGGATAGGATAGGATAGGATAGGATAGGATAGGATAGGATAGGATAGGATAGGACAGGACAGGACGGAATGGAATGGTTTCCTTTGGAAGGGATCTTAAGGAGCATCTTCACATCTAACCAATAATTGCCTCCTGAAGAAGAGTATGAGGAGTGCTCTCACTAACTCCCATACAGACCAAACTATTATTTGTATCATCAGTATATAACAAATGCTTAAAATATAGGGAGCTGTTTTGAAGGGAAGTCTTACACAAACTTCCTAGAATTAATTCCTGTGTTTATTTTGTACAATTTAGGTGAGTTTGAATAAATACACAGAAGGTGTATTTTATGAGAAGATGACCTGTTCTTAGGAGGACCCACAGCCAGACCTTTGTAAGAGTACCTGGCTTTGAGTAATTATTCACAGACTGTACCTGGAGTACTGTGATCTAAGAAAGTTACCTTGAGATGTATGAAGCAGTGTCCTCATAAAGAGAAAAATGGGAAGTGATTTAGACAACATTTCACTCTATACAAAAACAATGGGTGCCAGCTAAAGAGAAGATAAAAACCATTTTTTTTTTTTAAAGTCTTTCATTCTGAAGCTATTGAGTATTTTAATAGACAAAGGAAGACAAAGGAAGCTAGTCAAAACTGTATTCTTAAAATGAGAGGGGAGAAGTGCTTTTCAAGGAAAAATGTAAAAATTAACCATAAAATGGTTTTAATTAGAGGGTAAAGAAAACATAAAACTGTTAAAATAATATAGCATCTTCAAGGCCAAAGGATGCTGAAATTTTGAGAGGTTAATTAAGAAAAATTTATAGGGATTTGAAATAAAGATGAGAACGGAAATAGTAGATTAGATTAATTCTTTAAGATTGCTACCAAATATACCTGGATAGTCAGTTCAGAATTAATTTGAAGTTGGCATTAGGTGCAGCATTAGAAATACGTCTCAAAAATATACTGGTTATCTGTTTCCTTATATGACTTTTACAAAATTCTGTGAAAGAGATAATTTTTGAGAGACTGAAACAAATAAACAACTATTACAGAGATTGAAATATGGAATTGCTAAGGTATATTTCCAAATTTTTCACTTGTCTTTTTAGCAACACAAAATTTTAGGTTCAAATTTTAAATTACTTTTAAAAAGAAATACAATAAACCTTAAAGGGTTAAAAACTCACTCAAGAATGAAATAGGTAAAAATTCATCCAAAGTAATTTTTTCAGCTACTGTTTTGTAAAAATTATAATAAAAAACATTCCTGTTTGATTTGAGCTGAACCAATATTTTTCCTCTCCTGAATTCCCATTAAGGGAATAAATTAAATGTCTGGGTAAATAACCAAATGACAAGCCTACAATTTGTAACTGTGTGAAAAGAAATAAATCTATTGCTGGATTAAAAAAGCATTTTAGCTCTTCTCCCAGAAAAAAAGTGCAGTGGTTGGAGACACTGGGGACAAAGTGCTTAGGAAAACTTTGAAGCACCAGAACACAAAGAGAGTTGAAAGTTTGTCCCATAATTCCCACTTCTTTCAGAATGATTTTTTTTGTCTAAAGTATATGCTGGATAAGCTCATAATTATCAATATATTGATGTCAAGGTTTAACTCAGCCAGCAACTAAACTCCATGCAGCCTCTCACTCCCCCTCCCCCACCCCCAGGGAATGGGAAAGAGAATTAAAGGGGAGAGGGGAAGGAGTCTTGTGGGTTGAGATAGCAACAACTGAATAATAATAATGATATAAAATTAAAAGTAATAGTAACAAAACCCAATAACAATATATGCATGTGTATATATAAATATTATAATAATATGTATAAACAAGTGATGCACAGTGTAATTCTCACCACCACCCAGTGACAAACACCTGTCCAGTCATGGCAAATGATCCTGAAACAGATAAATCCTGGCACTGCAATCCTGGACATGCAAGAAGCCTGAAAAGAGAGACACAGAAAGAAAGAGAGCGACTAAACTCTCGGAGACCTTGAGAATGCCACAGAAGAGAATTCACCAATTTCCTGATCAACTCTCATCTATAAAGTGGACATGACATTGGAATATTCCATTGGAAAATTTGGCCTTCAATCCTAAATCTAAGTTCAGATCATAAAAGGAGTTGTGGGCCCTTTGTCTCAGCTATGCTCTCCCCTCAGCCTGTTGTGCTCCTGCACACTGGCAAAAAAAAAGGAAGCTGAAAGGTCCTTAATGTCTCAGCACCAACCTTAAACATCAGTGCGCTATCAACATTCTTCTCATAACAAATCCCAGAATAAATCCAAAACACAGATCTATTCTATCACTAAAAAGAAAAACTAACTCTTTCCCAGTTGAAACCAGGACAATTGAGAAGACTTACTGTAGAGTAGAAACTGGCGGAACACTTTCCATATGAATGTTTCTGAGTAACTAAGTATGTGATAAAATAATGCACAAGCAGGATTCAGTTATCTAAACAACATCTAGCACCACATCATACCTGAGGAGAAGCAGAGAGAAAGTAAAACAAAATTATCTGCTGATAAGTAGACTTTCTTGTAAAGTGAGTAATAGGGGTTTCATTTACTACTTGGCCTGTGGGATTTGAAATCAATAGTTCTAACAGTGCAAGAGACTGTCCTACCTACCATCACACAGTGCGGAAATTATGGAAAAGGAGATGTGAAGCATGGTGATCACTTCACTTCAGATGAAGCTGTATTGTTCTGCAGGGAAAAATGAAAGTCTTATAGAAGTTAGGGCATGATTCTTATTTTAGTCGTTAAGGCACTCCTCAGAGAGGTATACAAGGGGTTTATTATTTTCTTCTGGAGTGCTTATACATTTTGTACAAAATAATTTTGACTGCAAAACAGAAATACTTCTCGAAATTCAAAAGCATTCAGTGGAGACCACAAAGTCTGGAAAAGTTTCTTTTGCAAGATGTTTAAGTAATACTTTGCATACTCTGGATATGTAATGTACCCTGTTTGCCCCTTGGAGTACTTAAAGCTTTGAGTGACTAGATTCTTTGCCTTTACTATATGGAAGCAATTCACTGTTAAATAACATGGACTGATTTTTATATTCAGTGTGGAACCATGAGATTCATATGGATTGAAAGACCCTTCTATAGAGTCACACTCCCTTCTTATTGTCGATTGAACTAATTTGCTTTCTGGGCCTTTCTTCTAAGGACAGTTCCCTCAAGCCCTTCAAACGTGCAGAATCCCATTAGAGATCCTTAGGTTGTATCCAAAGCCTGCCAAAGTCAATGGGAATATTCTCACTGATTTCAGCGGCTTTATTTCCAGTCAAAGGACATGCAAGTTGAAGTTCATTCGTTGCTATCTGTCAATACAGTGATATTTCTTTTAATATATAGATAGATTCAGATATTTTAAGGCCAGTGGTCTGTGATAAATCAACCTTATCTCTTTTACATGTTACAAGACATTTAATTTCATCAAGTCGAGTCACATGTGCATCAAGTACAAAACATTCTTCATTTTCCTTATATGATGTGTGTAAGACTAGAAAATTTATTTGTTCCTTGTTATTTTCTTTTTTTGTTTTATTGGACCAGATTTTGTCTTAATGCCTATCGAGTCTCAAACTGTGAAATTATACTCTGAGTCATTACAGAGCCACCTTGCCTCTTAAACTCTCAGTCTCTGTTTTGGTAACACTGGCATAAGAACTGCATACCATCCCTCTCTTAGCTCAGCCTTGTCTCCTTGCACAGCTGATTAAACACGAGTAGGTCTGCAAATTTGTTAGAGGATGTAGTTCACAATAGAGTTAGAAAGTGGTTTAGAAGGATGTATGTATCTGTAAGTGTGTAAATTCATGTGGGTGTGCCTTTTGCAGAATCAGGATTCATGAATGACTTATTAGAACTGAAATATGTTTTTATAATATTTTACCAAAATCTTGCAAATTTAAGGGAACTCCATCTTCCTTGGAAGATAAACTCTAAATAAAGTACACACGTAGAAACTAATCAGATTTGTCAGCTAACGAATTCTGCTTTAAATAAATGTGATTAAATAAAACACAGATTCATACAGAACTCTTAGGAGTTAAGATGGAAAACCACTCCACTGAAATAAATAGGCTTCGATAACTATGCCGATAGCTATGTTAGTTATCAGATCCTCTTCATTTTACTCTAGCAATTGCCATTGCTTTGGAACGGGAGCCACTGTAATGTGGGGAGGCCAGTCATCAAGTCCCATTTATTTCAAAAATATTTGGTTACCTATCAAATCCCATCCCGTTCATTTTAGTTTCTAGTGTGTTAGTATTTTAGCTTATACTGTTAATGATATTATTTCCATTGACATCAAGGGATATTTTGAAAAGAAAAAGGAAAAAATATTTTATAAGATGTGTTTAAACAGACTCAGGATATAAAAAATACTACCTGAAGAATCTTTAGATGATAATAGCATGTCCACACTCACATATGTATGTCTTATAAGCATATAAAGCTGCCATCATTCACCACAATAGATTTTATGATATGTTCATTTAAAATAATTTTTATATTGAAAAGTAAACCTGAGCTTACAGATTAACTTGGGTCCCAACTCAACACAAACTATTTCACGTAATTTTCAATTTCTTGGTTGGAAATCAGGTGCTTAGTTTGAGGAATAATTCAGATTTGGTTAATCCACTTAGATTTTGTTCAGTACTTGGTTTTGAATTTTTCACTCTGAATGAAGGTAATTTCACAAAAAATCCCCGAATTTTTCAGTTGAATTGTTAAAAAAAAATATTTCAAAATACTTGGGAAAGCTCTAGAATCTGAAGCTTGTGGAACTTTGCACAGTTATTATACAGCGTAAATTTGCTTACTTTTATTCAGTGCTATTCTGCTTCCTTTTATCTCAGGCTTCACTTAACATTATTAAGTAAAATATCTTGCCACTTGAGAGACTTTTCTTTGGCTCTGAAGCCAAGACGCATGATATGGCTCAGAGAGAAATTTTCTACCAGAGAAAAACTTAACCTGCCTACGGAGCGGTCACTGACACGTTATCTTCTGAGACGCACCTGTGCAATGTCTGGGAAAGTGGTAGCTGCCATGGCCTAAAAACCTGTTTAGGAACAGGTTAATAGTTAGTCAGTCATACACCTGTACCCATGTTCTGCCCTTATTTTTCTTAGTGTAAATGTAGCCCTAACGTCTGTTGCTTAAATATTTTTATCATGATTCGGTTGATCTCATATGTCAAAATCTGCCCACCATCATGGTAAAGATAAGTGATTTTTCGTTGCTGACAGTGAAATGTTCTCCTATCCACAGCAAAATAATGACACCCGCTGCTTAAACCACAAAAAGAAACACAGTATTTGTCTTTCCTCCTATTCTGAACAAAATATACAGTGCCTTCTACCTGTAGTCATTCTGAAAATTCATAAAGAGGGAGATGAGGCTGAGTTCATCAGTTTGCCTCTCTGTATTGCCTTTTGTCTGCGTAACGCTTCCTGAGAGTATGAATAGCAGTGACTGCAAAGTAGTCCTACCTATACCGGACAGATAGTAAGCTTGATTTCCATGAACTGCCAGGATCCCGAGAAGATCTGTTCTGCTTCTTTGATCCTCACAGTAAAATCAAGAGACCTTCAGCTATCAGAGGATACCTGTACCTACCAAGCTACCTCATGAAATATTAAGGATGTAGTCCTTATCTCGACAGTCACCCATTAACATGAACAACTGTCGTGGCTAAGCTACTACTATGAGGCCACTCGCTCACTCCTCCCCTCAGTGAAATGGAGAGGAGAAAAATGTAACAAAAGCTCTGAGGGTCGAGACAAGAACAGGGAGGGATCAACCAAAGACCGTGGCCCTGGGCAAAACAGAATCAGCTTGGGGACACATCAGTTTAATTTGTTAACAGTTACATGAGAAGATAATGAGAAACAAGGTCGGATCTTAAAAACAGCACCTTCCCCTACCCCTCCCTTCTATCCCGCTCTACCTCCTCCCCCAGCGGCACAGGGGGACGGGGAATGGGGGCTGCAGGTCAGTTTGTCACACTCTTCCCCTCTTCCAGTGGATCACCTCATCACAAGACAGTCCACAGACTTCTCCAATGTTAAGTCCTGCCCGCAGGATGCACTCCTTACCCATCAAATTGCTCCGGCGCGGGCTTTTACCACAAAGTCACGGGTTTTTGAGGAGCTGCCACTCACTTGGGCATCTCTGCTCCAGCGTGAGCTTCTCCATGGGCTGCGGTTGGGTCTCTGCTCCACTGAGTCTCTCATGGCTGCGGAGGGGCCGCTGCCATCTCACCACGGGCTGAGGGCAATCCCTGCTCTGGGACAGCTCCTCCCGCTCCATCCACACTGACCCGGTGTCTGTGTGGCTGTTTCCCCCTCCCGCCCATGGAGGGAAAGGCGGGCAGCCCCCACATCCCCCTCTCCTCACTGCGGGTCCAGAATCATCTTTCGGGCTCCATTGTCCCTGACTTAAATAGGTCATTTGCAGAGGCACTGATGGCTGGACCCTGGACTGGAGTAGGGAGTGAGTGGGGGTCTGACCTGGCCAGAGATCGGCCCGACCGGTTTTGGAGCACAGGAAGTTACAAAGTCACAGGGGGTGAATCCCCTCTCCTGCTACCAAAACCCCTTCACGTAAACCCAGCACACCAACCATTTCCAGGAAAAATGATGATTGCAGAATGAGCCTAAGACATTTTCAAACTACACAACATTTTCTGCAGCTACAAGAAGAATCTACCAACAGGAAAATCTCAGTAAAAGTGGTAATAAGACAAAGCAGTTAGAAAATACATGGTTTAGAAAAAATGTGCATATAGATTCATGGATCTGGGGAAGAAAAATAATTATTTTTGGAGGGGTTAACCTTTTATAAATTGTGTGTTTTCTTGGTGAAATTAAAACAATAATTTGAGGACTTTTAAAAAAAAAATATTTTGTAGTTGAAGAAAATGTTCTGTCAGGCAGAGAAGGTCAACCTACCACAATGTACAAACTTATGTTCTCTCCAGAATTATTTTCCAAATGCTCCCAGCTGACCAACAACAGAAATAAATTACAAAAAAAAAAAAAAACCAAACACAACAACCCAAAACAAACAACCAACAATAAAACCAAAACCAAAACCAAAACCAAATCCCTGTAAACTTCTGGAGACGTTAAAGGGCTAACTAACAAAAAATATTTTCGGAGAGAGTTTGCTAAGTGTTAATATGCCACTATTAAAAACATTGATCAATGAACTAATGCAGTACATAAGGCAGTTGGTTTATGGTGAGCAACTGTTACTCCACTGATTTAATGTTTGAAGCACAAGATGATTAAAACTCTGTCAAACATTTCTTCTCCAAAATATTCCAGAGGAAAATGTAACAGCATGTTTAATGATGCTGCAGTGGATACTGCTGCATTTTTACAGAGCAGCCTTACTCACAGTTCCTTGAAATAACAAGATTCTGAGCCCAGTAAGAACATCTGGTTATAGCCATAACGTAAATGAAACACTTGAGCCAAACTCCAGACATATGCAAAATCATCATAACATTAAAGTGACAAGAAACAATCCACATATTTATATTTAAACAACATAACATTTCTCCTTTTCCAAGAGAGCAAACTTTTTGAGAAGTGAAAAGCAGCAAATGCTGCAAATTTTGAACTGCTGACATGTTATGTTTTCTTATGGCAAAAATGATCTAGATGAAATTCTTATGGAAGCTAGGTACTTATCTAATTGGAAAAGAATTGACAAAGTGTTAATCAGAGTATCACAGTCATATTGGAAGAATGAAGGAGAGAATGAAGAATGAGAAGAGAGTGACTCAGGTCTAACCCATAATTCCATTACTGATTTTCATAGTCAAAGAGCACATACTCTTACTGGGTCTTACTTTATAAATGATACCAAACTGTAGAGGAAAGGAATGTAAGGAGCTTTTGAGATTAGAACTCAAAATATTTAAGCGTATTACATACAATATCATAAGGAAAAAGCATGTAATTCGATAAGTAAAAATGCAAAGTATTCTTCTTAAGCAAAAATTGCTACACAAATACAAGATAAGTGAAAGTACTACTAGATATTACTTCAGTAGAAAAAAATCTGGAAGTAACAAGAGTGTAAAGCTAAATGAGGCAGCACAGGATTTCATGAACACATGATATCCAGGTCTGCTTGAGGATAAAACGGCTATCCATCCACATTGCCTGTCTGAGTATGTTCCTCATCAAGTTTTGAGGGCATATCTGCAGGCCTCTGAGGGTTTATTGTCCTTCCAGCATGGATTTACTTACAGTATGAACTGGGAGATGGAGAATCTGTGTGTCTAGCTATCTCATTTGTGTTTGTGGGAGGCAATAAGGTCTGGAAAAAGAGAGAAGTTGATTCCCTTCTAGAGTTCTTTACAGAAAGCTCAGACATGACCTGACACAGGACAGACAAGAGGTGCAAACAGCTTGCACTGGGGTGGTGTTTTGGCTCGGATTGTGTATTGGAAGCAGCCAGGGATTCAGACCGTTCTCAGGTACACTCTTACAGCTACAATGAAGGTTCAGCCAGTTAGACCAATTTTATGGTCCTGACAGGAGTTTGTCTTTGTAGTTAATGTTGTGACTATGACAGCATTTTTACTTATGTGGCTATTGTGTCAAGAGTAACATATTTCAGAAATTCTCAATAATGAATCTGGTTATATTTCTGGAAACATGAAATAAATAAAAATAAAATACTAAGTTAATGTAGGAGTAGTTACAACTCTAAACCTATTGGCTTCCTGATTTATAGTTTCCTGGGACTTCTTCATTTCTGAAAATTCAGTCTATTCAAACTTTCCTCACATTTAATTTTAGTGTACCTTAGCAGCTGTCATCCTGCATGGTTATTTTATAGCCAGCATTTGTTGTCTACACCTATGTATGTTTAGCTGGTAAATACCTGTTATGTTTCATCTTCAGTTTTCTGCTTCTTGTATACGAGGACATTTTCATTATCAAAGAAATACAGAACAACACAGAGTCTTGTTATGTACATGTACATCAGATGTGTGTAATTTTCCATAACCATAAATAAGAGCTTGAATAACCTTGATCTTCTATTCTGTCATATTGTTTTTTAAGCTGATGTAACACCATTGACATCAATGGGCTTACCCCAGTATGAAATTGGTGTAATGGAGTGGAAAATCATTGCCGAAATCTCTAAGGGGATATTCAAAGTTCCGTTTACTGTAAGCTGTGTATTAGACTGGAAGATCCATAGTTTGTATTTCTATGTTTTGATGTGTATATCAAATGGTGAAGAACTGTAAAACACTCCAAATGGGAAGCTATTCATAACCTTTTTTAATTAAGCATGAAATACTTCATTTTAAAATTGTCGGGTTTACGGTATGTTTAAGTATCTACTCAATGTCACAATTAATTTTAACTTTGGAGAAAAATATGATGTGTAGCAATTTAATTTGATACTATACGCTACCAAAGTCAACATAATTTGTTGAAATTTAAATGAAATGAGTTGGTTTGTCTTTTTCAGCTAAGTAACAGATGGAAAAGCAGCTCTGTTTGTGACTGCCTTTTATTAAGCTACTTAGCAGGCAAGATCAAGATTTCATAAGCCTGAATGTTCATGCAAGTATTGGTCATAGTTTACTCCTAAATTAGTAACTGCGTGCAGGTCTTTGTCTTTTTCAAGCAACTTTCCTGAGAGAAGACAGATTAAACTGTCTTGATTTTCTTTCACCAACTATGAGATCAGCATGTGACTATCAAGTGGAAAATATGGATATTATATATCCTTTCAGTTTCATACTTCATTTCCTATGCATTGTTGTTACAAGATAATGAAAATATAAACCACAAACCACTTTTTTTTTTTTTTTTTTTTTTTAAGCAAAGATCTTAAAAAAGCTCTTTGGCTTCATTCTCCTTTACCTCTGTAAAAAGCGAATCCAGCTTTCAAAGCAAAAATGATAATTGAACAGAATTGTATTGGTGGGAAGTGTTGATAACAATGTGGTTTATGACCACTTTGTACAATTTTACTACGGTTAGGAAGAGCTTTGTCAAATCAGTTGTATATAATTTATTTTATTCTTCCATTACTTCATATTGAAAAAGAGGCAAGATCCTGTTTTTTTGGCTATCAGTGAATAAAACGTTTCCTGAATACTTCAACTTCCTTAAGAAGGCAAATTTTTTTTTCTGTCTTTTATTTTTTCTGTCAGCATTCATTCTCACACAGAAAGTACTGTTTATAGTCCTGATCACTTTCATTTAAAATTTTTACTCATTAAAAAAACCTAGGAAAAACTTATTCTTTTCACTTTGTTTCTTATACACCATATTTTTGAACTGTTGGCAAGAAAATTCTCTCAAGCAAAAGAAAGATGTAGCTCAAAGAAAAAAACAGTGCCGAAACAAAAATCCTGTGTGATTTCCTTTTGCAAAATGTCATACAGAAACATGAATCTGAAAGTGTTCCACAGATAGCAGTAGTGGTTTTGTGGATATTTTTCACTTGACATGAGGTACTTTGCATGTCCTAAATATGGAAGGTTTAATTCCCTGTCTCCCATGCTTTGTCATGTCATTTTTCCCTGGGAAATGTGCTATCACATTGGAATTATCCATTCATTTGTAGTCACACTTTTATGTTTCTTTCATGGAGGGGAGTACAGATATAATGGGCAAGGCAGTAGAGACTGGTGTTAACAAGGTCCTAATTTGCTTTCTCAGCATCAGAAATTACTCTGAGGAAAAGTTTCTGGTGCAGCTCTGCAGAGAATTATGGCAAATTATTTACACTTTTCAACCATTCACACTGATGTATCTCTGTTGACTTTCATTTCAGATAGTATTTAAGGCTGATGTTCAGACTGGGTGTTTTCTATTCTTCCAGCTTATTTCCAGAGCAACCCAAAGTTGGATTTCAATAGAGATTGTAGTCCTCTGTATGAATTGTACTGATCTGGGATCATCCTATTCCTAATAGTCTGTGCATCTGAAAACCTCAGTAATTTCAGCTGGCATTTTGATTGTCTAGAGATTTGGGCCTGGGTCCTAATTAACTATTTCAATTTAGGTTTTGTGTCTGATTTTGATTAAGAATATCTAGAAGAGAAAGGTTTGTTTTCTCCAGATACATTTTTTATTTTATCTTCACATTCTTTAAATTTAATTTATTTCTTCATTAATCTTTATTTAATGACCATTTTCTTTTGTCAATATCTACAGAATATCTTTATTAAATTAAAATTACATTTGTAGTAGTTTCTCACCTCTCACTTGATCACTCTCATGAGTGTAAATATGAGTCATAAAAGTGTATATATTCATAATTCCTTAAGTAGAGTCACCTTTGAAACCCAGTTTCTGCTCTGTACTTACAAAATTATGATGACTATTGTCAATTACTTCTTGAACAAATAAGTAGGATGAAGATTTTGAAGTGATGTTTGATTATTTGCTGATACTATGTGGGTCTAGCTCTCTCTCAAAACATTAGTGTTTATTTACTCTGCTAACAGGATTCGTTCTATTTTGGTTTCAGTTTGTTTTGATTTATCTGACAAAAATATCCTGAGCACTGCTCTACTGCTTGGTTAAGACAAACTGGTGCTGTTCTGAATCGTTCCAGCCGCGAAGTGCAGTGAAATAATGCCTCTGGATATCTCTCAACGAGTTCTAGTCTGCATGTGCTAGCCTAACCCTGCATACCTTTGAGACTTAAATACACAACCCCTTCTCATTTGGGCTGTTCAAAGGGGGAAATTTTTATCTATCTCTCAGTTTCTTCTCACTACCCACTAGCTGGCAGTCATCCTGCACCTTTTCAGTCACTGGCATAGTTCATGTGAGTGTTCCCTAGTATAGCACATACAAAATCAATTTACTAGTGTAAATTTCTTAAGTAAACTGTTCAAGCTAGCCTGCAACAGAGCAGAGAGTGTTCTGACACTGCTGCTAGCAAAAGTGTGTGTGTGTAACAACCCCTAGCAAGGGACTGGTGATGTGCAGCCGGGAGTGCAATTATTTTTCCATAATTCTACCCAATTTCACACTGTCCAAACCTTGTTTTGATATTAGTAACCTTTGTGAGTTAGTCTAATCTTAATTAGGACGGTTCTAGAATTCCCCATCAGCCGTATTATACTGCACGAGGGCTAATTGATTTCAGCTGAACTATTTATAAACACGGACATCTACTTCTGCAGCTGAGTAAAAGCTGGCATAACAGCTTTAACAGATGTTCAGATTTCAGGATGCTAGACCTAGTTTTTTCCTTTCACTGGAATGTCACTGAAATAAAAACTACTACGATTGGAGATAAAGCCAACTTTCTTATCACAGGGTATTTAGCAAAATGTTCTTTATTTCATTCTGGTATGATTCTGATCTTACAGTTTCTTTTAATAGAATGATAGAGACCTTATTTTGCAGATCTGTGAATATCAAGGTGTAAGTAAAGTGTTTCTTAAAAAAAAGATGTTAACTTTTGCAGCTGTCATTAGCTGATCATAAATGAATACTTTCCTAAAGGATTTGATTTGATCATGTGTTTTTAGAGGACTCTGTGATATTAGAAATGTATGATAAGGAGGAAAAAAACTAATAACTGACAGAGGTCACAGTTACACAAAAAGAATTGAAAAATGGAAGAATATAAGAAAGAAAGAGCCACATGCAATCATGGAGGAGACAGATACATCAGTGTAAAGTTGTCACAGTTCAGCTCAGGATCAAGCTGGCTGCAGGAATCATCATAAATATCTGACACGTTGAGGTTAAAGAAAGTATCTGAGCATTACAATGACTTGGTAATAGAACTCAGTTTGAGTGTACAGATTTGCTGAAGACTTAAAACTCCTGGGCTTTTTCAATTAATTGATAATTGTTAACAGGGTTTTTTTTGTTTGTTTTCTAATTTACTCTGGAGAGGATAGGGCTTTAAAATGATTTCCTTCTTGATTTAATTTTGTTAGTGGAGTTTGGAAAGGATGGGCAATCTTTGAGGAGGAGTTTGATTCAATATTGGGACTTAATATAATACATTATCTAACATTTAGAGATCAAAATGATTTTGCAAGATCTTAAGTCAATACATTTTTCTTATGGAAATTCTTAATCTAGAAATATAAGAATGTTTTTGTAGTATGATGTTTAATATGAAAATATATTAAAAGAATGAGTAAAGCAATTGAAAATATTTCTTCTGCAAAGGTAAGATAGTGTAAGCTTAGCACAAGATACCAGCTAATGTACATTACAGCTCTGTAAATTGTGGTTTCTCTGAAATTTGAAGTTCTCACAATGGGAAGAAATGCATCAACTTATATATTGAAAGAGATTTTTTTATTGTTTCTGCTGATCTGTAAAGTCCAAAAATTGTTTAAGGTTATGAATGTCTTTATTAAAATTATGATTTCAGCCTAATTTATTTTAACAAGAATTGTAATGTATTCTGCCCTTTGATCTTTTAGCTTGAAACGTTGCCTGTTGTTCCATTATTCCACCATCCATTTGCAGATAACAATACATCAGAACCTTTTTCTTGCTGCAGAAACAATGCCCTTTATTTGAGAAAGGACATTGTTTTGACAGATAAAGTAGGCATTTGATAAATTGGAACAGGTTCTGAATTATTTTGAGGGGAATGTGTGCTACATCTGTCTGCTGATTTTCCACTGAAGCAGTGCTTAACTTTCTTGTCTGTTTGTGATTTATTGAGCTGCAGAAAAGGTTAGGAAAATTTCATGGCTCTTCTCTTATAATTTGTAAGTGAATCAAAAAGCATTTGTTACTGTTTATGATGCTCAAAAGACAGAATTACCCCAAAACATTTATCCACAACAAAGACCGTAGTGACAACAAAGTAAACAAAACAATGATCTTCTAAATTATTAATAATATAAATACAACACAGAAAACAAATTCAGCTGTTAAAATGCATGGAATGTTAATAATGTTTTGAGTGTCTATTCATACACATATTAGAAGGGTAAATTAGTATAAAAATGGACACTATTAAGGAGGTAATTACAAGGAGTCTTATTACATATATGTTTCCAAAATACTGTTATAGTTTAATAATATTTATCAAGATCTTCTCATAAACTAATGTAAAATCCTGGTTGCAAAGAAGACAAAAGACATATTACTCAGCATTCATATCTGAATTTAATTGCTGAAACAACTACATTTTTGTTCTTCGAGACATTCTAGAGGATACTCTCTGACTTGTAAACTACATATGGATGTTTTCAATAACCTATGGCATTTCAAAGAACATGCCTATATCGAGGTAATCAAATTGAGCTGTAAGAATGAAATCCAGCTTCAGATTGTTGATTCTAAAATTTATGTGTTTCAATGTAGGTGTTCACCTACGAGCCAAGTTCTTAAGCTGTCATTATAGTTAATGGAGAGTTTATTAATATGCCTAGTGTAATCTGGTGACCACTGTAAGCCAAAGAGATTCAAGGGCTCCATACAGACATCTGGATATTGCTGTCTAGTGTTATCTGAAACTTTTTAGGATGTCAGAAATATCTATAGTAGATAAGGGAAGGAAAAAAAAAAAAGAAAAGAAATCCACTCTGTTCTGAACCAGCAGCCTCAGGCCAGGTAGAATAACATAGGGTGTTTCAGATGACACTGTATGCTTTGCCCTGTCAGCCCTGTGCATATGCCTTCGACAGCTCCATGGGTTGTAAATGGCATGAGACGCCTCTGCAGAGTGAGCAGCAGAATGAAGCACCATTAACTGCTCTGAAAAAAATCATCAAGGTGAGCGTCAGTTGACTAAACGTAGGTGTCCAGTGACATCTGAGATTCCCATTATCCTGTCTGGCATTCAGCTCCTGTTGCAGAGAAACATACATCTCCCATAGGTCCTTTCTCATGTCTTCATCTTGTACCATAAGATGTAGCATAACTACATGAGACAGTGCAAAGTTTGAACAAAAGTTTGAGTGGGTGTGTAAGTTGATGAATTTTGTGACCTTCTAAGTTTGATGACGTTTGTGTGATGAAGTTAGGCCTTCTAAGTTCAATGAAAATGACCCAACTACTAAGATTTCCATTCCCAGTTCTTGTCATAAGTGTAATCTTGTCTTCCAGAAGGAATCATACATGAGGCACACTGTTGTATTAAACTTCCCACTGAGTGCTTTTGTTTGCTTGTTTGTTTTCCTGTAGAAAGGGACAATATGGCCCTATCTTATACAGAGGAAGCATATGTGGAATTGTGTTCACTGGTGGATGCAAATTCAGTAGTTATTACCCATCTGGGATTTGGTTTTGCTACCAGTTTGTTTTCCCATTTGAGAATGATTGCGAAAAACTGGCAAAGTGACGTGATGCACCTCACAGATCTAAGATATACTGTTATATTGTAAACGACTCATCCCATTTTCATTATAAATTATTTATTTATTGTTTGACCTCAAAAATTGAGTGTATTCAGTTGTTCCCAATGATGACAGCTGCTTTGGAACAGATAAGATACATTGGCAAACCATACTCCACAGAAAGAAATATTTCTAAAGTTTCACGACATCCAAATATCCTCAAGTAACCAAAACTGCACAACCAATGATAAGTAAGTGCAGTACAATAAAATCTCCTGCAATTTTTTTTCTTTTTTTTTTTTTTTTTGGTCCAATTCTATAACTCAAAATCATCCTTGCTTTGTAACATATTGGCCAATATACATAATGTGAGAATGAGAATTGTACTGGCAAAAACAAAAAAGGAAATGAGGAATTGACGAGTCAGAGAAACACTCAAATTTTGTTTCCAATGACAGAAATGTGAGAAAGAAGACTCTTCGTTTTAAATTACAGGAGAATAATACAATTTGATATTAATCAAGGTAGAAGAAATAATAAAAATGAACAGCAACAAAGGACTTTGTATTGGATTTACAAGGCAAGGTTTTGGTAGCAGGAGGGCTGCAAGGATGGCTTCTGTGAGAGAAGATCTGGAGCTGCCCCCGTCTCAGACAGAGCCAATTTCAGCTGACTCCAAAATGGTCCCACCACCACCCTAAACTGAGATATTCAGCTGGTAATGCCTCTATGATAATATTATTATGAAAGTGTAGAAAATGCTGTGCAGCATCTGTGAGTGAGAGGAATGAGAAAATGTGAGAGAAACAGACCTGCAGACACCAAGGTGAGAGAAGAAGGAGAAGGAGGAGCTGCTCCAGGCAGCAGAGCACAGATTGCCCAGCAGCCCATGGAAGACCACGTCAGAGCAAGTATTCCCACTGCAGCCCATAGAGGACCCCACGCTGGAGCAGGTGGATGTGCCCTGGAGGAAGCTGCAGGCCGGCGAGTAATAGAGTGGCTTGGTGAGGTTTTGTCAGCCAGCCAAGTTTAACTCACCACAGACTTTCAAATCAAAAGGAAAGTTCTGTCTTGAATAATCATCCAAAGAGGTTGTCAAGGTTTTCTGCGGGTGTGGGTACAATTATCAAGAACAGCAGTTACTGTTTGTTCTGAAGCTCAGAAAAACTGTATTGCACTCCAGGAATATATTCTAAAGAAATACTTCCAGTACCTACAATTATATGTTGTGTACACATTTATTTAAAGAATATTCTGTGTGGAAGGCTTCTAATTGATATAATATTTTTAAGGTTTTGAGGTGACAACCACAAAAAAAGGTAAAAGATAAGATAAAGAGCAAGGCATTCTCAAGCAAAAATAGTCCTTACTGTGGATCAAGTTCTGTGCACGGGTGTGGGTAAGAAGCATTCATCACTCAGACTTTAAGTTACTGAAGCTTTTGAAAAATACTGCGTTAGGGGATTCCCAAATAATCACATGCCATTGAAAGTCAACAAAAAGTTCACGTCAGTGAACTACAAATGTATAAATAAACTCATGAAATTCTTGAAACTGAGGAAAAAAATCCCACTATGTAAAACACAAGATATTTACTAATTGATCAACAGCTCTCTATCTACTAATTAAGGAGTAGTGATTCTGAAATATAATTTAATTGAAGACTTGTTATGATTAAAATCTGGCCAGCAACTGAGCCACTTGCTCCCTCCTTCCCAGTGGGATGGGGGAGAGAATCAGAGGAATAAAAGTGAGAAAATTCATGGGTTGGGATAAGGACATTTTCATAGATAAAGCAAAAGCTTCATGCTCAAGCAAAGCAAAACAAGGAATTCCTTCTCTATTTCCCATTGGCAGGCATCTCCAGGAAAGCAGGACTCCGTCATGCAGAATGGTTACTTGGAAAGACAAACATCACCGTCCCTCTCTTCCTTCTTCTTCCCTCAGATTTATATGTGATGTTATATGATATGGAATATCCCTTTGGTCAGTTGAGATCAACTGTCCCAGCTGTGTCCCCTCCAAACTCCTTGTGCACCACCAGCCTACTCACTGGTGGGGTGGTGCGAGAAGCAGAAAAGACCGTGACTCTGTGTAAGAACTGCTCAGTAATATCGAAAACATCCCTGTGTTATCAACACTATTTCCAGCACAAATCCAAAATGGAGCCCCATTCTAGCTACTATGAAGAAAATTAACATCCCAGTCAAAACTAGGACTTCAAATATTTCTTTCAAAAAGTTAAAGAGAAAAATTTCAGCTTTTCAGTTTCATTGTCCTTCTTTTTAATTCCCGTTAACTACAGCTATTACCTGGATTTTGCTTGAATATTGAAATAATTTTGGTTGGTACAATTTTTATTTGGAAGTGAGAGAGGAAGAAACTGTCTGCAGTTACCATTTCATTATGTTAAAACCCAACCAAACTATATCCTTTAATAAGGAACTTAATGTTCTTTCTCCAGCTATATTTATCTACCTTTCCGGTGGAAATTGCTATCCTCTGGCAGCTGTGGCAACAAAAGTGAGATTTGTCTGTTTCTTAGACATTGCTAAATGTAGCATCAGAGATGCAAAAATGCATGCCATGTTAGCAGAAACAGCAGAGAATGGGATATGCGCAAAGAAACAAGAACAGGAATAGATGACACCTGGACACACTGTCCATTTTCTGTTGCCACTCCCATAAGGATGGTAGTTGTTGACAGTAGAAGGAGGGAAAAAGGTAAGACAATAACATTTCAAAGTTGTCAAAACTATTTGTAATATTTGTGTCCTTAGCTCTCTGTGAGCAGACATGGAGCTAGAGCAGTAGGAAAAAAAAACAATGAAAAGCTACCCCAAGACAACTACATAAACCCCACAGAAAAACCTCATTCCTTACTTCCATTCTTCAGCTATCCTAATTCATGGTCTCATACACCAATATAATGGAGGAAGCATGAAAGTAAGATTCATTTTGAAAATATACGAGCTAATCCACTACAGTAGAGCTGTGGATGGCTAAGGCACAGGCACCTTTTTCTGCTGCTTACGAGTTGTCGTCCTAACACCTGCTTGGACTGCCTGCTCGCTCGGCTCTGTGCTGGTCTTCTGAATGTGTACTGAAATAGTGAAGGTTAAACCTTGTTCTTACTTTCAGCGACCTCTGTGCTTTATTTACAACCAGGTGGTATTGAGGTGACTTATTTATTGTTTAAAATCCTTATTCCTCCTTGTGTTTTAGCAGACATCCTGGGAAGGCTGCTGAATGAATATTAAAAGACTTATGTTGAAAGGCAGAGGGATATTCAGAAGGAAGGAAGTGACTGTAGAGTTGGTAATGTGATGTTATGGTTAGGACTGAAATGGCATTTTCATCCTAAGCAGCATTTTTCAAATGCTTCTCGTTTCACTACCTGTCAGGAAGATATTTCTCATGCTTGTTCTCCCCTTCAACTCAGTATTTTGAAAAGATTGGTAAAATTCCATTGAGCTATATTTGAGAATTTAAGATTGAAAATGTATTTTCACTAGCTAAGGAATTATTCAGAGTCCTCTCTCATTCTCATATAGTTCAGTATGTTTTATTTTATACTGTAAGGACTAGTTCTATAGAACCAGTCAACTTTTAATGAGGTTGATATTAGTAAAAGTACACACAATATTTCAGATTAAGTTTGCCAAGGGCTCAGAACAATTTTCCATGTCTTATTTGTTGACTTTTATTTCTGGAAATAAATATTTGTATTTAAAAAAAAAAAGATTTCACATGCTTAAGAATCTTCTGTCTCCTTGCATATCACTGTGCAATTTATATAGGAGAATGAACATCTGACGTCTGGCATCAAACAGGGATGCCAAACTGAAAATTGACTGAATTTTATAGAGTCATCAAATACTAGACTTTTTTATAGTTCAAATCCCTGCAGTGGAATACGTCCTTCTATTATCAACTTCTCCATTAATAGAGTGTTAATACTTTTTCAGTATCAGTATTTTTTTGGCTTGTTTTTTTCTCAGTTTGCTTTCTGTCCCAGAGAAGGGTTCGGCAGGTGAGCAATGCAGATCTGTGAGGAAAAATAACTTTCTATCCCTGTCAACTGCAAGCAGATTTTCTTCTAAAACAGAGTTTGCGCCAAAAAGAAAACATTACCACATGTTAAGCTGGGACCGTTGAATCTGTCTCCACTCCCTATCTGC
The DNA here is from genome assembly GCF_009769465.1 of Tauraco erythrolophus. NCBI lineage: Eukaryota > Metazoa > Chordata > Aves > Musophagiformes > Musophagidae > Tauraco > Tauraco erythrolophus. The sequence continues at coordinate 91,863,437 of NC_141465.1, read as the reverse complement.
CTATCCCACTTGTGGAAGATGCCACCACAGGAACAGAAAGAGCTGAACTGCTTATCAGCATTTTCTTGAATTTACAGCCAGTCACATTAAGGTAAGCTAATGCTGAATTCAAGTTTCTTTAAAACATTAGCCTTGATTAAGAAACAGATTTTCATTCATCTGCCCTTGCCATAGGGACAGCAGCCTCCAGTAACAGGCTGGGGCAGATATATGAGATGAAAAATGCTTTAGTTTAATCCACAGCCAAATATGTGTCAACACTGTTAATGTAAATTGGCATAACTCCATTCAGGTCACCCGCAGAGGGTCTAAGTACACCGATTTAAAAAAAAAAAAAAACAAAACCAAAAACAAACCAAAACCCAAACCAAAACAACAAATAAAAAATACCACCAATATCAGGAGCGATAAAAAAAACCCAAGCAAACCAAAATGAATAGTTAGGAACATTGCGTGTCATGCATAAGCTTAAAGGTCTTCAAAACCAGATCATTCTACTATAGTCAGTGATGCTGAAATAAAAAAGAAAAAACATAAAGTTTGAGACTTACCTGATTTATAGAATCTTTTTATTATTATTATTTTCACCACTGTGTAAGTTGTCATCTGATAAAAATCTATTGTCTATTAGTCTATTACAAGAAAAAAATATTTCTCTTGAAAACTGTTGCCATCAGATGCTGTGGAAAACTCATGAGACGTTAACTGCTCAAAAGAAAATAATTTTAAATCATTTCACTCTGAAGACTGATAGTGAAGCTATGATTGTGATTATAAATTACTGATAATGATTAGGTTTTCAGTGCTTATCTCATAGTTACTTTAAACCAGATAATCATTTAGAAAAGAAAGATTTGCGTTTAGTCATATATCTCTGCAACATTATCTTGGCTTTCTTTTTCTAGACTTTATCTCTGTTCAAAAACAACTTTCATATGCACACAAAAATGAAAGGGCATACTACATGGCAGTAGAAAGCTCAAGGCCTAATTTTTACCAGAGTTATACTGAAAGTATCCTAATCAAAACTTGATTGCCTAATGGTAAATGCATTTGGGGGGAAAATGAGATGAGAGTAAAGGGAATAGTATAAGGATACAAAGTAAAGAATCCCGATCTCTCAAAATTGTTCAGCCTTTACAACCTTGTTGAATTTGTTATTTGAGAAAGAAGTGTTGCCATTAAATAAGTGCATACATATATATGTATATGGAAATTATAAATTGATAATCTTTATCATAACATTGATATAACAGGACGGTGAAACTTTAAACTTTACTAAATTCGTTCATTAACAACACACTTGTCAATGGTTACTACTCATTAATTATCACCATTATGAACATAAACCCTTTAGTCTTTAGACCCCCCTTTAGAAAGGGGGGTATCCTCTGCTCCTATTGCTGCTTAGATTAGTTTTGGCTTGTTTGGCAGAATGTTCTGTCTATTTACAGTCCTTTGATTTTATCTTGACCTTTGTCTAGCAGGATTACTTAGATGTTTGCTACATCAAGATCACATTGATCATATACTTCTGTAAAATTGTAGCCGAACACGCTATAACAGTTTTACAATATTACATGGTTATATACTATTGTTAGTTGCACTATTTTAGTATGCTTTTGTTTGAGTTCAAGGCACAATAATATTAATTATATCCTGATAAGTACACTTTTAATTTATAGGTGTCACAGAATTCTGTTTTGGCTACAGGGGTCAAACTCCCTCTCCATAATACAAGGATACTCTAAAGCTGTATAAAGAATAAATGGCTAAAAAGTCATAACTAGAACCTTCAATTTTATTCTCTTTAAATCAAACACGAAAGCATGGTCTGATGTGACTGCTCACTTGCTTATTCTTGCAAGTGGAGTTGCTCTGCATGTGTCACAGGAAAAACTCAGTATTCATTCTGCAAAAGAACCAATAAAAATGGATCCTAAATTTTTGTCCTTCTTCCTGCTTGGAAAGAATCTAAACATTTTGATCTACAGATACATGCATTTCCACTTCTTACTCAAGAGGTTGCAGTCAATGTACTTCAGAAATGTTTCCCAAGCATATTGGTCTTAAAACTTGCCAATAATTCAGGGATTATTTTTTTCTTGTAAGTGTTTGCCAATCTCTTTACAAAATCTTGATGCTTGTTACTGAGGTTTTATTACATTTGCTTCAATCAAGGTATCATTTGTACAGGAATTTGGTTGGGATTTTAAGAGTATTCATTTTGCGGTCAAATATAGAAAAAGACCTTGGAGGCATTGCAGAGTTCTGTGTCTGTGCACCATGCTCAGTTTAAGAGTTTAACCAGTAAGGTTCACCAGAAAGAGCAAAAGCCAATATATTCCCTTTGGGAGGGAGAAGTAAAGAGTTAGGTGCCTTAGTGTTAAGGGAAGCCATGGATTGCCTAAGGATTGTAATAGGAATATGACAACAAGATACTCAGTAGTCAGTCTGCAGACTGGAAGAATATAAAAATCACCCAGGAGAAAACTGAGAAAAAAAAGTGTGTCTGAATCAGTTTCTCACTTTCATTAAGAAGCCTTAAGGAAGGTGCTTCTGTGAAACTGGATTCATAAACACGCATTCCTATCTGCAGTTAGACATGGCAATTTCTTTTTGAGCACCAAATATACTTTCAGCATACGATATCTGATACTATAGATCCTTCTGCAAAACAGCTTACCTGTTTGCTAGTAAGATTCCTGAACTCTGATTATTTCTAAGCTTGAAAAGATCAAACTTGTTGCATCCTTTGAAAATTGTGAGTGATAAACTGAATTAATTTGGACTACTGTTAAGCTGAAGCTACTATTCAGCCAGGAATATAAGTGTAATGTATATCAAATATTGCCATACAGCTGAATGCACTATGAAGCCATATCTGTTAAGGGTGTCCTGGCAATCAAGATATCTACAGCTGTTGATCTCACTTTCCAGGACTATTTCTGTATTTTCAGAGAGAAGAAAAGACAAGAGCTGAAAGTAACCCCTGGAGTGGTAAAGAGAGTTCTGGATATGTATTTACAAGAAAAAAATAAAAGGATTAATTACCTGTAAACTATAAGCTAATCTCCTCCTTCACTACATGTCCTTATTCTAATTTAACTCCTTTTTATTGACCCCCTCCTACAAAACTGATTTGCCTACTTTGACCATAAAGTGGAAAACCATAGGCTCAGACTCTGTCAGAGGAAGAGCTAAAATTGAGTTCTAAATTCCTGGATAAGGGCTGTAACTATTACATGCAATGATGCGTATTTCTTCATATTTTGGATGTTTTGGAATTAAATTACTATGATGAATTAATTCACTGTCAGTCACAGTGTTATTGCAATCACAACGACAACAGGTAATATGGTGCTTGTAAAGGGAGTTGATATGTCTTACTTAAGTAGTCTCAGTGGAAAAAATAAGGCAAGCTTCTGTGTTTTTTAACAGAAGCAGAAAACCTCAAAGCTAAATACAAGCTGAGAACAGCTCCTCTGAGTTTCATTAGATGTGCACTGGCTAGACCAAATGGCAGAAAAGGTATCCCTACCTTGTGCAATAGAGGTGATGTTAGCAGGGAGTGAGGCAATAACAAGATTAGGTTCTTAAATGTGTTTTTTTTTTCCCCCAAAATGAGGTACCTAAAATTATGTTTATATGTTCAGACTTAGAAACCATTCTAAGTTCCTGGATCACACTGTCCATGTTAGAATACGGATCTTGCGGTTTACAGCTCCGATGGCTTTTTTTTATCCTTTTTAGTCAACTGGAGCAAACCAATCTAACTTTTAGACTATAAAGAACTTTTTTCTTTTTTATAGTCTCTAAGACAATGACAATTTTCATCCAACGCCACTCTGATATTTATAGCTGTAGCAGTAGATTGTTGGGCCTGTGAGAGAACAATCTGAGGCAGTGTTTCTCTGGTTGTGATAGGAATCTTGCAGTAAACTGCACTTTTAATACAATCAACAAAAATATAGCAGATACTGTACAAAAACAAACACAAAAAATGAGAAGAGAGGAGAAGAGAAGAGAAGAGAAGAGAAGAGAAGAGAAGAGAAGAGAAGAGAAGAGAAGAGAAGAGAAGAGAAGAGAAGAGAAGAGAAGAGAAGAGAAGAGAAGAGAAGAGAGAAGAGAAGAGAAGAGAAGAGAAGAGAAGAGAAGAGAAGAGAAGAGAAGAGAAGAGAAGAGAAGAGAAGAGAAGAGAAGAGAAGAGAAGAGAAGAGAAGAGAAGAGAAGAGAAGAGAAGAGAAGAGAAGAGAAGAGAAGAGAAGAGAAGAGAAGAGAAGAGAAGAGATCATGACTGGTCATACCACGACCATTATCATGCTTTAAATTGTCTTAATTAATTGTCTTTGTGGTGTTGTGGACATGCTGGAGGGAAGAGATGCCATCCAGAGGGACCTTGACAGGCTGGAGAGATGGGCCTGTGTGAACCTCATGAAGTTCAACAAGGCCAAGTGCAAGGTCCTGCACGTGGGTTGGGGCAAACCCAAGCACAAGTACAGGCTGGGCGGAGAATGGATTGAGAGCAGCCCTGAGGAAAAGGACTTGGGAGTGTTGGTGGATGAGAAACTCAACATGAGCCGGCAATGTGTGCTGGGAGCCCAGAAAGCCAACCATATTCTGGGCTGTATCAAAAGAATTGTGGCCAGCAGGTCGAGGGAAGTGATTCTGCCCCTCTACTCTGCTCTCATGAGACCCCACTTGGAATACTGTGTTCAGCTCTGGAGTCCCCAACACAAGAAGGACATGGAGTTACTGGAACGAGTCCAGAGGGGGCCACGAAGATGATCTGAGGGCTGGAGCACCTCTGCTATGAAGACAGGCTGAGAGAGTTGGGGCTGTTCAGCCTGGAGAAGAGAAGGCTCTGGGGTGATCTCATAGCAGCTTTCCAGTACCTAAAGGGGGCCTACAGGAAAGCTGGAGAGGGACTTTTTACAAGGGTGTGTAGTGATAGGACAAGGGGCAACGGATTTAAACTGAAAGAGGGGAGATTTAGATTAGATATAAGGAAGAAATTTTTTACATTGAGGGTGGTGAGGCAGTGGAACAGGTTTCCCAGAGAAGTTGTAGATGCCCCATCCCTGGCAGTGTTCAAGGTCAGGTTGGATGAGGCTTTGGGCAACCTGGTGTAGTGGAGGATTTCTCTGCCCATGGCAGGGGGGTTGGAACTAGATGATCTTTAAGGTCCCTTCCAACCCTAACCATTCTATGATTCTACGATTCTATAATATTCTTGCTTTCCAGTTATCTTTGTTTTATTTAATATCTGTATTTTCAATATATTAACTTTAATTCTCAAGACTATGTATATCACTTTTTAAAGTCTTGTTTATGTTTCTAACCTTTTCTAGGTCACTTTGGTTTATATCTTTTCTCAACGGTGTTTGCAACACATTCCGATTTGGTATCATCTGCAAATTTAATTAATGTGCTGTTTACCTCATCTTCCAGATAAATTACAGATACATATTCTCAGTTCAACAGTCAAACACCATCTGCAGCCTCTTTCTCTCTCTCAGGCGCACCCTGCACTTACCCTCCTACACATGTACATATTCCAGTCCATCTGGATTTCTCTATAAAAAAATCATACTCATGAATCGGGATAACCCTATCAGTTTGATTCCCTTCATGCAAGGATGATATCATTACAGGTGTGCATTACTAAAGCTTTTCAAGATATTTGCTAATTAGAGATTCTTGTTCATGATATCTAGACAATAGCTGAGACGATAGTATGTGAACATTTAGGGGAAGATTTTCCAAACCAACTTTTAAACTTCCAATATAGGAATTGGAATCTAAAACACCCCAGATTTTGATTAGTCAACTCTTGGATTGTCATGCTCAAACCATCAAATATTATTATGATCCCCTTACCGCAGATACTGGTAATATTGAACTGCTGAAGGGCACGTGGAATCCTGAATAGGCAGCCTTGAGGGTCAGGGCAAGGCAATTCTGAACATACAGCTTATATATGGCATTCAGTTTAGTAGTATCAGTGGGATATAGTTTCTGACACATCCAGGCTACCTTCATAATCGTTGGACAGAATCAACAGTGTTAAGGTATTATTCAGTTCTTTCATCATAAATGGCTATTTTAAAGTGGGAATTGCTCTTGAAAATGGCTACAGTCACTTATTCACTTATTCAGATACAGACATTACATAGACCCCAGCCTACACGCCAGGCTTTCGAGAAGGACACATAAAAATATTGCATATAAGATAATTACTCTATGTTACTAAAAAGATAAAAATTGTGTAGCATAAAAATTAAGAATAAAGAAACAAAAATAATTTTAATATGGAGTAAGTAATTTGTCTCAATTTTAAATTCATTTCAACAAAAGAGAAGTACAGATTGAATAAAATACAAACTTCACATAGGAAACATTGATCTATATAATGTCTGACTGACCTCTTCATTAGTTTACTTAGTATAGTTAAGGCAAATAGCATATGTGGTTTTCTAGGTGATGACTCAACAGCTTGAGTCATGAATGCAACTCTAGAAGGCTTCTGAATAAGGTCTAAACCGTGAAATTCAGAAGATTCCAGTAAGTTCACATCTATCATCGTCATTCTTCAAAAGCCAGACTCAGTAATCTTCTGAGACGTGCAGCTCCTTACTGGGAAGCATTTCCTAACTTTCTTCTCTAACTTGATAGTCTAAATAAAAGATAATAAATGGGAGGATCCAGCAAGACCATGAAAATTGTGACCCTTTGTCACACTTTACATGTAACAAGACGTCTAACATAGAACACCGTAGTAGCTGAAACATTCATGAGGAAAAAAAGATTTTAAAAGTAAAGAATGGGCTTTAACATACATTAAAACATTAGATTAGCAGACCACTAGGGGCTATAGCTATCTGGGGAGCCATCAACCTATTTTAGAACCTGGCATATCTTTGTTTCATACAGATATATACTAACTCTGCGTGAATTAAAAAAAAATATTAGGCATGCATCATCAATAAACATTTGTTCTGGAAGAAATGTTAAACGTGTAGGACTTTTGTTTGGCCCATTCCGTGTATGTTACTTGTATTTGAGATAAGTTCTCACCCATTTCTCTCACAATGGTTAGGTATTTTGTTATCTTGTTAATTTCTTAGTCTTTTTCAATAGAAGTGTAATGAAAATTTCACCTGTTCCATGTTTACATTCCCATGGGAAAACAAGCCATTGGCATTTGGCAAATGCTGTGAATAATTTGGGAAGAACATATTTTGATTTTCAGGGGTTCACGTATTCCATAGGAAGAACACACTTTCTCCAGCAATATACGTTTTTATCATAGAAATAACAGATAGTAGGCTGCAGCTCTCTGCTACTGAAGAAAAAATGCTAAGTTTAAATTGCCTATTTTGACAAAGAGTAGCAACACACTAGAAAACAGACAAGCAGTGGGCATCTGTGAGAAGACTAGTAACATAACACAGATGCCCTTCATGCCCTGTATCTAGGAAGAGTTACAAGCTATCATTTAGAGAGAATGTGCATTGTATACATTTAAAATAAAGTATTGAAATACAGTTTTAATGATAGCAACCACAAAAACACTTAGCATGTTCACTCAAACACAAATATTTAATCCTCTGAATTCTTTAAATCTCTGGTCTCCTTTGGGAATGAAATAACTGCAGGGCTCAATTTGTACTGGTAGCTTAATGATTAAAGATGAAAAATTCTTTGCCTATGCATCTGATTTTTATATGCCTTGTTTTACTGCAGATCCTATTAAAATAAACTCTGGTTTTAGTTGCTGGAAGTAATTGGATCCAATACTTCACAGCTGAAAAAAATGTTAGCTCCTGTTTTTGAAGGTTGGTTGCTATAAGGGAACTGACAATAGGGGGAAAACAAAAGAAAAAAAAAAAGAAAAAGTAGGACTCCATTATGTGAAGATGTACAAGCAAAAAGAAACTTGTTATCTGCGTGCCGCTTTCGATTTTTTGAGAATATTCAATCTCTAAATGAACTTGATTATAATAAAAATAAAACTGTGACTTTGTCACTTAGTTGGACATTTCTTTTAGAATTGCCCACCTAGTATGATATACAAATCCTCTAAAACATTTAATGTTTCACTGAGTGGACACTTAGGAACTACGAAAATGGCTTGCAGAATGGAAATTCTCAGATATGGTCTGTCTAGCCTGTAGTGAGAACAAGATCTTTACCACAGTTGTCTTCTGCAGTAAAAGATTGACAAACGTAGTTATTATGTACGGCTTTCTCTACAACAAACGCTAGATTTTATTTATTCTATTAAAAAGTATAAAATAACTTTAAAATAAGAATACTAAAGTTCGTGTGAAATACTGAACTGAAATACTGTAAGACGTACATGTTTCACCGACACAAAACAACCATATAAATCTTCCATACACAGCTGCAATTTAGTGAAATATGCAGTTTTCTGTTTTCCATTACTATATACAGTATAAATTCTTTCTGCTGGAAGACAGATTGTGACAAATTTGCAAACAGCATCTGTATTCGTACTTTTTAAACACTAATTTATCTGGCAATAAAAACTTTGATTTCCCAAAAGGAGTGCCAGGCCTTAGAACTAGCGCCTTTTTTTGGGACTTAACTGAGTTTTCAGCGTTAGTCATTTGCTTGTGAGTTACAGTGCTCCTATGGAAAAATATACAACTTAACAGCAAGTACAGAGAGTTAAAAGGGTCACACAGAACATAAATCTGTATGCTTAGTTTATGTGTGTGTGTGTAATTTATATAAACAGACAAAGTTCTGCCTAGGTACACTTTCCATTGTGGAAAAATCTTTTGTTAACAACACTACCCAAAAGAATAACAAGGGATTCTTGTATAGTATTCCATATATATTCATTACTTAACTGGAAAACTATTTTTACATAATGGTGAGAAAATTTAGTCAAAAATTGTATCTATGCTATTCCTAGAATACAATTAAAATCTACTTTTATTTGGTATCTTTATCTTCTCATACTAAACATCTTATAACCCCATGAAAGCACCTTTCACTGTTATTAGCAGAGAAGTATTTTAGACACATCCTTGCAAGGTACTTATGTCTATCACTCAGTAGAGACATGTGACATTAGAAGACTGTGTGCATTGCCATATTTTAGAAATAATTTTGTTAAGGACATTATTTAAAACAGAACAATTTCTCCAAGGAGAGTTATTATCAGGCTTTCATTTCGAAACATCATAATGGAAGTTACTGCTAAATATTTAAAAAAACAGAGAAAATTAACCACCCAAACTTTTAAATGCAGGATATTAAATATAAGTCTCTACGGATGGTTTATCAGTAAAAATTTTATTTTTCTATTGTGATAGCCACTCAATAGATGCAATCAAGGTTTATAACACCTCTGAAAAACCACACACCCATATCTGGGTGTCGGTGTTGACTTTCATTGGTCAAAAGGTTTCCCTAAATCAACATTTTATATCTTTCTCCATTCTGGATTTTTTGGGTTAGGTGTGAAATACAAAATATTCTCACAGAACTAATAACTTCTTTATTTTTTTTTTTTACTAAAACATATTGTGAACAGGATATTTGACCCACAAGATAGTCATACAGAAGGGCTTGTGATGGGCTTAGTAACTTCCAATATTTTTAAGAAAGAAAACAGTTGTATGGAAAGATTTTAATTTTAGTTAATAGTTGCAGAAGGCAAGGAACTATGGGCTGTTGTGGTGAAGGTTTAGACATAAGTGCTGAGCAGAACTTTATAAAATAAAAATGGAGAGAGAAAGGTACCAGACAAAATTAGAGTGGGAAACAGTTCAAGAAAATGATGAGAGATACGGAGGAATGGTTTTCCTCTACTTTGAACGGCATCTAAAAGAAGTTAAAGATTTTGTTATCTCCAGTTCTCTTCAGAATAGGGATTGACAGATCTGGAACACAGCAAAGCATATGTACAAGAGACTCTTGACTGGGCATTCAGCCTTGTTGTCTGCAAGATCAAATTTTGAGTTTTGTGCTTTCTTGTAAACTTGATCCCATAAATTATAAGGAAATACTACAGGTGTCAGAATAACTGTATATGACACCTGATCTGCCACTGGTACTGGAGAAATTTTCTTTTCTGTATCTCCCAGGAAGTCCTCAAGTCCGTGTTAGAAAGGTTATTTCTAGTAGAAATCAAAACAACCCTTACTGGTATCAAATATATAGTATGATTTCATTGTGAGAATGAAATAATTCTTATTACTATAAATCTGTAATTACTATCACTATACAGATAAAAGTTTGAAAAGTATATATTTAGCCAAACTTTTTGTCTATATACACATCTATATGAATATTGATGTTCATACATGTGTGTATATATATATATACTTAAATATGTTATCTGAAAGGCAGATAATCTTCCATAATTTCTTCACACATAAACTATGTCTGTACCATGCTCTTTTTCAGCAGGAGGTATGAAAAGTGCAAAATGGCAGCCAAGTATCTCAAGCCAGACTACTTATCTATATGGGACAACTGATTTCTAGATCCCTAATCTTCTTTGACAATAATTGCAGTGCAGCTATCTATGTTATGTTTCTAGATGACTTGCAACAGTTGTATGAGGATTTCAGATGTGATAAAAGGCTTGTATCTTCCTCAAGTAGCACATGGCAGCCAGGAAAGATACCTAGGTGATTTAAAAGAGTATTTGATTACTATGTCTAGACCTTTGAATCTGAACTAGTCAGAATGGATTCACAGCCAGTGAAGGGTCTAGAGCACGAGTCTTACGAGGAGCGGCTGTGAGAACTGACTTTGTTTAGCTTGCGGAAAAGGAGGCTCAGGACAGACCTTATCACCCACTACAACTACCGTAAAAGAGGCTGCAGAGAGGCGGGTGTCAAGTCTCTTTTCGCTAGTAGGACAAGAGGAAATGGCTTCAAGTTGCACCAGGGGAGGTTTAGGTTGGATATTAGGAAAAATTTCTTCACCAAAAGGATTGTCAAGCAGTGGAACAGGCTGCCCAGGGAAGTGGTTGAGTCACCATCTCTGGAGGTACTTGAAAGACGCATAGATGTGGTGCTTAGGGACATGATTTAGTGGTGGACTTGTCAGTGTTAGGTTAACAGTTAGACTCAATGATCTTCAAGGTGTTTTTCAACCTAAATGAATGATCTTGATTCTTCTATGATTCTATGACTTTATAATCAATGAGGAGAGGTAGGTACCTCTAGAAGCTTATTATCAGGTGTGTCGAGATCATGTGGGAAATGTGCAGCTGATACCAATAATGTGGGTGTGTGATTTGATATCTTGATCCACTAAATGGCCAGGTGAAGGCCCTGGGCTCCTCCATAGCTCTCGTCCAATTCATGCATTGGAGGCTTGTTTCTATAAAAATATAAATAAGGAACTCAAAGAGGAATAGTCCATGATCTGACTTAATTCTAACATGGAGTCAAGACATGTCCGGGACACAAACTCAGACAGGTGCAAGGTCTCAGAAGTATTCCCAGAAGTTGAAATTTAGACATAAATTTAGACACCAAAATAACTTTCCTACTCACGTTTGTGCCTCTGACTACCGTAAATGTAGCATACAAAACTGTTTCAGAAATAAAAGTCTAACTTTCAAACGTTGAAAATAGGGCTAATGAATCTTAAGAGTGTAATTCATGTTAAGAAAATACTTGTGAAGTACAGTGAGCTGTAATTTTTTTCAAGTTACATTCTTCTATATACATACCTCTTGGATATTTCTAGTTTTACTTTCATCGTCTCTTAGAAGCAGGAAGGCAAGTCTTTGCTTTTTCTTTTTTCCTTATATTAGCTCTTGTTATGTTGACTTCTTAAAATGCTTGACCTTTACCACTGAGACTATTCCAGTTTTTTATTTACATTTCTGTGGTTTTTAAGCAGATGTGATATCTTCATCTATCCAAAGGTAAGCACAAACTGATGTTTTGTTTGAAAAGAAAAAAAAAAGTCCTTTTAACTTCTATAACTCCAGGCTCTAGAGATCAGAGTTAACGAAGCTTTTACCCATTGCATAAACGCACAGTGCCTCACAAACTGAAAGATGTCAATTAAGTACTCATATGCCTCTGGTAAACATATTAAACTGAGAAAGGAAAAATAATCTTTACAGAAAATTTATATATTTTTTTTAAACATTTACCCTTGACTACTTCATATCTTGATGGAACTCTATTTATACAAATGTGTTATATGAATACAAACATCATCATTCCTGAAAACAGAGCAGAAGTGTGATAAAAAGGCATGCAGAATTGCTTGCATAGAAATACAGCTCAAGGGTCAGACACATGGCCCCCCCTTTGACTTTTTCTCTCTGTTGCCGTTGTATGATAGAGCTGTATGATTATAGGATTATCCAGCTGCATGTCTTCTCAATGACAGAAATGTGTCTGGCCACACTCAGGTAAGTGGCAGAAAAATGGCAGGGCTATGGACACCCTTGGTCACTGAATTACAGCAGATGTGTGCAACAGGAGCTACCTTTCTTCATCCATCAGATATGAAAACAGATGTTTGCTTTTAAATTTTGATCCGGGAGGAGTCATTGCATCTTTTCAATATCCCTTCTTAAGTTTTGTTGTGATGTACTTCAGGTTTCACTTGAGTCATAAATTCTGGTCAACAGTTTTAACACCGAGATAAGAGAATTCTTTTTTAATGAAATACTTTATAAGATTTTAAAATTCAAACAGCTATCTCAGCTATTTGAATAGTGAAGATCTAAAACCTGTATCCATGCTGCTTTTTTAATTAAAATTTTACCCAAAGGAAAACAGTATTCAACAGTATGCCAGTTTCCTCTCTCCAGAAATTGTATAGTGAATTGTTTGCACATACCATAAGGTGCCCCAGCGTCTTGGGTTTTCATATGGTAACTGACTGATTTCTTTTTCCTGCTGTTACGCTTTTGACCTGATTTAATTGATATTAGCAATAGCATTCAGACTGTACTGATTACCTAAACAGGTAGTGAAAACAAAAATGTGAAGGACAAAGGTATCATATTCATTCATTTGCAGACTCTGTGTCATAGGTATAATGTCACTCAGGGAGAAAACTCATTGGATTCTAAAATAAAAAATGAATTTCTGAGACCTCTAAAACTTTGATTTTTGTGTGCGTGTGCCATGTTAAACCAAATTTAGTTGGAGCTTGGCAATTGTTATCCAAACACAAAGGTCAAAATGCAATTTTAAGTTTGAGAAGATTGAATAACTCTTTCTTTATGCCTCTATAAGACATAAAACTTATGTCTTATAATGTCTAGAGAATCTTCATTTTAAAATATATATAAGGTTGAAGAAGTTAAACTACCAGATAATGAGAAAGATTTTGTTTAAAAATTTACTCATTGCACATGCACTCATTAAAACAGTTTTATTTATGGTTAATGCATCTGTATTTGAAGCTGTCTTAACAGGTATTCTGAATGGCATGATCTTGGCCAAATCTCAGTCTGCCATTTTTATTTCAATGTTACACATTGCTTTCTTCACAAAATTTTAAACACTCTTGATCTGTTTCTCTCTATTGTCTGTTTTTCCACCATAACTAATAGAAAAGTTCTAGGAAAGATACTTACAGAATGATCACTGAGTTGATAGGAAGAGGATGAATGTGGGACTCAAATAAAATGGCAACAAACAGTGAGAAAAAAGTAAAGACTAGAACAACTAGTGCAAGAGGAAAACAAGTGAATGAGACCAAAAAATACCTAAAAACCAAAGCTGAAAAGCTAAAAGGCTTAGAAAAACAATGAAGACCATACAAGTTAATAGAATAAATATTGAGGATTATATTTTGTTATGTAAAAAAGTGATGGCATGGCCATTAAAATAGCCACCTGTTCCTCATGCCTTTCTTTTGCATAATCTTTATTATAAGTTTTGGCTTTTTTTCCTTATATATCTATCAAAAGTTCCATATTTTTCTGTCTATATACATTCTTACCTGAACTTTTTACATCTGCAGTGCTTCTCTCTTCATTCTCATTCTTTTTATTTCTCTTGTTTTCTACTCTCTAAGTTTCCCCATGTAACATGAAATATAATTTAGGGGTTTTAATTATATAAATCAAACTTTCATTTCCATTCCACTTCCTTCTATTTCAATAAGGAACAATTATATACATTAAAAGAACAAAATTCAATCTTAAACTACTATTTTCCTTGTATTTTTTATCTTTTCATGTAAGTTTACATCTTAGGCACTTGACATTATTAAGTTAGAATTACAAAGAAACGTAAGCATTAATATATAAATCTAAATAATCGTAATAACGCTATGTGGTTTTCCCTCCAGAAGTCTCATTTCTTACTCTGCCTCAAATGAATATGTTACTTGTTCTTTAAATCCTACCATCCTTACACTATGACTAGTTATTTCTCTAATCAGAATCTTTAAACTTCTGTATTACAACCTATAGACTGCTGGAAAAACAAGGGCTTTAAGAAATATAAAAAAGTCTTGGCTGCTTATCAAAAATCTGAAACAGGAGTTACTGGACTTCCATCACAAATGGCTTTATGTTCCTAGAAAAATCACAAATCAGTTTTAAAAAAGGAAAAAACAGCTATTAAAATTACACTTAAATAAACCCAAACCAAACCCGAACCAAACCAAACCCCAAACTATTAGGTTTCATAACTTTTAGGAATACTCATAATGAAAGTCTGAGAGTGAGTAAGATTCACCCTCTCTAACTTCATCAATGTATGGATTCATCACCTAGAGTTTTATTTAGCTTCTCACATATAGGCACCTGCTGCAATTTAAGATATTTCAGGGTAAGGAAGTCACGGGATGGGTAGGCGTGACATTATGGAGATGTAGGAGACCTCTGCTCTTCTGGATGAAGAGACTGAGGCCTGACTGGATGTCCTTGACTGCTGCAAATGCCACTAGTGACTGGAAAGGTGAACTGAGCTCTAAACCCACTAGATTTAGAGATCCATTTTTCTTGTTTTCTCTTCCTTTCCTTTCCACTTTAGGGGAATCTATGATGGACAATGGTGGACAAAACCCCATGGAATATAAATCCAGACCAAGTTTCAGAAGAAATAAGAGCAATGCAAAAAAAGTCTGAAATGCTATCTTGGTAGTTACGATGTGGAGGAGGGGAAAACTTTACCTCAAATTTTAATGCTAATTACTGTTCAGATAGATTGTATCTGCTTTATTATTGGACACAAGATCTTTCATTCACTGAACTCATAAATAAATAGACATGTCCAGGACACATCAAAGTAAATCCTGCCATCCTAACAAGAGTTCAGAAGCATACATGAAGAATAGCGTGCTTCACATTTAAAATACCTTGAAAGATGTAATGAAACCAAACTATATACATAAAACAAAATCAATAAGAGAACTTCAGTTTACCATCAGAAAAAATTACTTATCATTCTTTTTTATACGGTCATAGAAAGAAAAAAAAAAACCACTATGAAAATCGGGTTGTGCTGGTTTTCTGGGAAAATGAAATTTTTATAGTATTTGAGACAAAGATATATGCCTACTGTTCCCAGAGAAGGTGCAACCAGGGAATAAACATACAGAAGCAACATTTTGTTTTAATATTCTTACTTTTTACAGAAGCTTTACTATAGTGAACAGCCATTCCGCTAAACAAAACATCCTTTTGTTCATACATGGTGATCTAGAAAAAGTCTTAACAAACCAGAAGTTAAAGGAGTTCTAATAGTAGTTTTGCAGTTTTGCAGTACTTACAATGTCCTGTGACTGTGTAATTGGGATTCCTAAGGAAGTACTGACAGAAGATGAATTTATTTACTAGATCACAGTAATAATGAAAGGAGTTTGTAAGTCCAGGTGGAGGTAGTTCCTGCTCACTTTGATAGCTCATGTGAACAAGATCAAATGTACATAAATGTACCACTGTCAAAGGGCACACTGCACAGAAAGACCAGCCAAAACCTTAAGATATGTAGGTCTAGTTAAAAGACTGAAATGTTACTGATGTAATATATGAGTGGACATTGTGGTTAACACAACTAATAGCTGGATGAGAATTCAACCCCCAAGATTCATTGTCACTCACTGACTCACATGCACGCCGCTAACAGCCAGGTCCTGTGTAGCAAATTCATGCTGGAAAGCAACAATTCAGGATAATGAGCTTCTGGTTGAGCAAAGAGATTATTAGAGGCCATGTTAAAGCTTATTTTGTCTGTCTCTTTATTAAAGCAGAAAAAATGTGCTTTCTATTTCCAGCAAAAACATTACTTTTTTTTTCTACGCAACTTTAAACCAATGACATAACCTTAAAGGGATGCATCAGACATTTCAGTCTGAATTGATCTCCTACTTGGAACACATGACTTTTAAGGTTTCAATTATTTGTTTGTTTATTCGCTTCCTTGCTTTTTGCAACAGCAAAAAGACAGCTACTAGGGTGTTCTTGGGGGAGTTTTTTTCCGTATAAAAATACTTAAATAGGAGAAAAGTGATAGTAGCATACTTACATCACTGTATATACACCAGTGTAAGCATATCAACGTTAAGAAAAGTTACCCAACGCTACCTGTAGAGCTGAAATAGTACAGCTTCTGTGTGTGAAATGTTATTGGTTTTTATATACCATAAACCTTAACTTAATCCACTCTCAGAATTGTCTTTTAAAGTGACATTCTGCTATAATTTTTTTTAAAATAGGCACCCAGATGATAAAATTCATGCATCATTTCTTGTGTTATGAGTGCATATATCCAAAAAGATATATTTTTTTTTTTCTGTTTAATGATATTTACTTAAAATACTATGTTTTTCCAGGCAGAATTACTGAATTGACCCATTTGTAGTTTTAAGGACACTGAGTTTCTCTGAAGTTACAAGAACTGTTAAGGTCAAAACTTGTAGGACACCACCTTACTGCATACAGTATAGTGACTCTATAGAAACAAACGTTTTTACTTCAGGACATTTTAAGATGTAGGTAGTATTTCTGATGTCTAGTTTCTTAATTAATAGGGCAAATTTTGAACATAGTGTGTGTGACTTTGGTCAGGCAACTCTTGTCAACATCAATAGGAGTAAAATATCTTTGCACTGCTTTGAAATTTTACCTTTAACTGATATCAAAAGAGCTTTAATCCCCAGTGATCAGATACTGCATAGCATGTACAAGATCAGATTAATTGCAATATTCTTTCTTAATCAAAGTTTTAATCATGTATTGCTTGCACTAGAACAATTATAAGAATTTCCTTATAAACAACTTTGAGCCATTAAGTACCTTTCCATGTATCGCCTTTTTCTTTTCCAGGTTAAGGAACATAATAAGCATTGCATAATGTTTTACTAAGTATTACCTGGAAAAGCAGGAGCTGCAAGAGGGAAGCTTGCTGGACAATGAGAAGAGTGGATGTGTGGAGGTATATGTGAAATTGTTTGTAGTATACCTGAACAAGTTATAAGGTTAAATTAAAACTAGATATTAAAATGTCTTCTAAGAAGTTATACAACTGGTTTAGAGTCAGTTATTTTTAATAATTAGTTATCATGACCTTTCTACCGTGGGGGCATAGCTTCAAACACCATGGAAAAGCTCCTTTTGGAGAAAATTCAGGATGTCCAACTCTTCTAAGGCATTTTGGGTTAGGCAAATTGAACCAGTCACTCAAAATTGTCAATTTTATATATAAATTAACTTATATGTTAATGACCAGTCAATTTCGGTTTACAACTGAAAATTAAGGGAAATATTCTTTATATGCATGTAGTAAAGCATTCTTCCACTGATCTTTCGGTAACCAAGGTTAAACATGGATAATGGCATTATTTGTAAGAGATTTATTATATTATGGTATTTCTTCACATTTCTGAAAATTATGTGTTCTAAGACAGAGTTACTCTTTTCTTCAGGTAAGACTGCAAAAATTTGGGTAAATTTGCCATGGGAAAATAATCAGGAAAAAGAAGTTCTAATGCTTTCAAGAAATTTGGAATTATTTTTCCCATTTGATTATAACAGAATGTGAGTCTCTGATATCTGCTGTTTAACAAAAGGCAACCTACTGCAATCACATATATGCATTCTTCCAAATTTACTTGAAGATAATTAGATTCTTTCCTTTAATTTTGACAGGCTTTGAATCAAGAATACACAGAGAAAGTGATACAATAATAAACAATTTTCATTTATTTATGCTTTTTTAATATTTCATTTTGTGTAGGTAGCCCATAGATATGGTACACAGTTTTAGAAACTCGTTACTTGAGTGAAAAAACTTGGCAAAAAAACCAAACCATCAGCAACAAAGAGGTAAAAGAAACCAAGAATAACTATTAGGTTGCTCAAATACTTTATAAATGTCAAAACTTGCTTACCTTACCTGAAGTGCACACAAGAGGAAACAATTCTGTGTTCCTGATGCTGATGACATTAAGGAGTCAAATCTTCATAGAGATGAACTATTATGATACTCTCATACAAAGCATTAGGTATTAACGGGATCCCACTTACTACAGGACTATATGTTCTCTTCCCTTTGATGGATTTGGACTTAGACGACATCTTGAACATACTTTTGAAAAAAAATATATATAAAACATGTCTCTCCTATTTGCTTAATTCCTTTCCTTTTTATATCGAGCCCCATAGTTTGTCCTACTTCTCAACACAATTTACCCTTCTTTTAAGACGGTGAAATTGAGGAAGATCACTTAAGTGGAGTAGTGGTAAAATTGAGAAAGTATCTTCCTTTACTTTCACAGGTTTACTTGGGGTTAGGTTGGAGTTTTTTTTCCATTTAACGTTAATTATATTTTCAAATATAGAGTTTGATGGTTGCATAACAGTAATCTCCATTCATTCTTCCTTTTAGCCTTTCTCCACTCATGTGCTTGTACACACAAGCTCACAGACAAGCAAATACATTCTTTTGTATATTATACGTCATACGTAGAATAGTATACTTAATATACTTTTTATACTTTACATATTTTACTTGCATCAGATCCATGTTCCCAGGCGCTGGCAGTGGAGGCTGCAGGGCGACCTCTACGAGGAGCGGCCGGGGCTGTTCCGTGCCAGACACAGCTCTGACAGACCCACCGCAGGGCCCAACTGAGCCCCTCAGCCATGGTGGTGGTGCCTTGGGTGAAACAGCTTTAGGAAAAGAAAAAGACCACACCACAGAGAGAGGAGTGAGGAAAAAAAGTGTGAGAAGTGAGAAAATGAATTTAATTGATTGCCAATTAAAATTTATTTGGCCTGTGAGAAACAAAGACAAAAACTACAAGCATTTACATGAGCAAAAGATAAATTGGGGAATTTGCAGAGGTTAAATAACTTGAAATATATATTTTCAAGGAAATTTTTTCTGAAAGTCTGTACATTTAAAAGAAGAATGTAATCCTTCACCTCAGGTTGGTAGGCTAGTTATTTATGTTTTACAGTAATCGTATTTATTTTATTGCAGGGAAAAAAAAAGTAAAAGAAGAAGGAGCAATTGGAAAAAAATATATGCCACAATCTTTTCTGTATCATGTACCTTTTCTACAGAGAGTGAGAAAAGTTATTTGGTTTGATGTCTGCTTTATTTTGAAAAAGTAAGCTTAGAATTTTTTTGTTTTCATGCACTGATATGAAGTGAAATAACATGTTGGAGTGATAGATGCCTTTCGTCTTCATGTTTCCACTTACGGAAATTTTCAGAGTACAAAATTTCCAAACTGGCTCTGTCTTCCTCCATATGATCATTTTAGTTGCAACTCAAAGTAGCTTGTAACAAGTACTCAAAGACAAGTAACAGTTTTCTTGCACTGCTGGTATATTCCTAAAGAAATAAAAGGAAAATTCATTATATGTCAGCAGAACATTGTTAGATAAACAAAAAACTACTAGTAATCCAGATTATGATATTTTTTCTTTATCATGTATACAGTTAAATATGTGTAAAAAGAATCCAAATACCTAAAAATGAACTCCACTTAATTTAGCCTAGCTGTAATTTTGTCTGGATAAATATTGTAAAGCAAGGTGTCCTAATCATTCCAGTAACATAATCTATCAATAAGTAATCTCATTGTCATTCACTTCAGGTTTCTTAATAGGTGCAGATTAATCAGAATAACTAAAAGAATTAACATTATTTCTTTCCATTAAACAATAACTCATTTAACCTTACATACTGAAAACAATGTTACTTTCTCCTATCTTTCATACAAGTATTTTGTTGGAGGCGGGGGGGTGACAGGGTGAGGTGGGAAGTTGGTTTCTGTTTATTTGACTATTTCCACAGAGAACAGTACACCTGCAACAAATCATGGCCTTGCTACCACTCACATAGTGTAGTGGTGCATGGGTTTACACTGCTTTCAAGCAATTGTAAACTCGTGTGTTTCTGACATGCTTTTCTTGCGAGGCGATTAAGCTCTGAAGTAAGCAACATCTTCCCATTACACTGGCCATGCTATGCATTAGCAAATACTCAATTTGAATTAGAGAAGAAAAAAAAAAAGATAAGGTGTTTTCAAACAACAGATAATCAATGCAGGAGTCTTCAATTCTCTCTGGATTGTGTAACATTGCATTATATTATCAGTCTCGCTTAACTATTTATTCTTCCCCAGAGTATCTAAACTCCTGATTAATTTAGAAGTACTGTTAAAGTTACAGTTATCAAAATAACAGGTGCTTAATATCCAGCTTTCCTGCTTTAAGGTTGTTCCAAAAGACATGAATGTAAAAGAAAACAAACGACACATAGAAATTTAAAATAAATGTTTTCTTAGTTGTCTCTGAAAATCATAATGAAATACAGATTAAAGATCTATATAGATGGTCTCTTCAGTCCCGTATCTATACTCAGTAGGGGTGGGCAATATTACAATTATGTCTGTTGGGGCAGGATTTAAAGAGATTTGTTAAAATCATGGGCTAGTTAGACTAGGAGTAATACAGACATGTAAACCAAAAATCTCTGTTACGAAGATTTTACTTTTCCAAAGACATAAAGTGGATTCATGTTACCAATGTTAGCAGGAACCTAGCCATCATATACTCCTCTGTCTAGTTAGTGGAAAAAAGTTAACATTAAAATCTAAAGCATCTTAAAATAAGCTAAGGCAACCTTAAAACGCCCATTTACTCAACCTATTATAAAGGAGCCATTGGCATGACTCTGTTCCTAATTCAATGTTAAGTCTTTAGAGTAATGTAGAACTTCGCACATTAGCAGTTACAAAATTCAGGCAACTGTGGCTGAATTTTTCTTATAAGACTTTGTCAAAAACCCCAACCCAACACAAAAAAAAACGGCAGAAAAATTGACCAAAAACTATCAAAAAAAAGGTTAATTTGTAGAAAATTACTTGAAAAGAGACCTTGAGTGGAATAGAAGGAGTATCATAAGGACATGAGTGAAATGAATTTGAATATAAATGTTATCATTTTACTGTGAAGGAGTTGGAAGGTTAGATAATCAGAAGGTTGAGCTTTACAATACAAAAGATTTAGATTTAACAGCTAAAAGGCAAGAGATTTGAAAGCAGCAGTAAAAAATGTCCAGAATCTCTACAAAACCCAATGAATACCAGCCACAGCCTTCCCTCACACTAAGCCAGGTTGTTCAAATTCACACTAGCAAGGCATAACCTGAGTACCGCTCACTTCACACTGTCCTAAAATCATACGCTCGTGTTTCCTGTTGTGGAAGACAAGGACCAATGCAGAGGTAACTAGCATCCTCCTGGGCTACAAGAGCATAGTGGTATCATGCAAACCTTGGGTGAGAACTGATTCTGTTGTTACTTTAGTAACAGTCTTTGTGTTAAATTACTTTCTAGCCTGTGAATCTTTTATTTCAGAGAGTATCATCCTCTTGTTCCCTTCGTTCTGAATTAGATATCTTTGCAACTCCCTCACATTTCTCAAAAGGTTTTTGTTAACTCTTATTCAAGATGTAGTAAATGCTCTTTGTTTTATGTTCCAGATTATATATGTATACTTTCTAGAACTATGTGACTATATGTGAAACTTTTCATGTAAAAAAACTAAACCAAACCAATAAAATACCCCTCTGTCTTCTAACATATTGCAAATTTTATCTAAATCTATGTGATTATTTTAGTGCATCAGGATACTAGATAATTTTGAGTTTAAAATTGCTAAATTTACGTAAGCTACTGACAATGAATTTTGTCTGTTTGGTTTATGGTATAGAAAGTCATATCTTGTTTATATTTGTGTCTGTAATATATTCCCTCTGATGACAGAATAAAATTTCCAAAACAAGAATAAATATGATTCACATGATTAAAGAAAACACCTTCAAAGAATGAAATTCAAAATTCTTCACTGATTTTGAATATTGCTGATACTTCAGAAAATTTAGCAGATCATTTCCAGACATATGAAAAATAGCACTGAATTCTTGAAGTCCAGCCATGTCCTCAATTAGATAACCTAATACGAAAATATAATATCTATTCAAAGCATGCTTCTTTCTTCTAAGTCTTTGGCTACTAAATCAGACCAGAGCAGAAAAGACCTAGCAGCCAAATCTCAACACATTTATTTGTATTTTATTTGCTATGAATCTCTTCATTGGTCCCTTCAGTCCTCGCTCTGCTGCAGCCCAAGCAAATACAGCAGAGCAGAAAGTGTCTAACATTTTTAAACGATATAGCACAGAGCCTCTTCATTCAAAGATAAATACTACATTTCACAAATTATTGTGCATAGCCAGAGCAGAAGAATTGATTGTCAGTGGGGAAAAAAAAAAAAAAGGGGAGAAAAAGACAAAGAGAAAAAACTCACTTGCCTCCCTTTGCGTATCTCTTATCTAGATGTCTATGCCTAAGCTAATAATTCAAATTCCTTTTATAGTGAAAGAAAAGAAATAAGATTTTTTAAGGAGTGATTCAGTTATACATTGTTTGTATGCCTGCGTAATAGATACGTGTATTTCGTTTAGATAAATTTCATACAAGATGTCTGCAGACCAGTAGATAAGAAATATGGAGATATAATGACCATGATCAAAAAACATTCATCAGAATGTCTAGCTAAAACTTTGGCCAAAGCACAAAGGATGATTATTCAAAACTGTAACGGACAGAAAACAAATGTTAGCAACGTGGGCTAGGGGAGATTTAAGACGTCTTGTTGTATTTTATCATTTGCATTGGTAAGAGTATCAAACCTTGGTATAGATAAAATGTGTGTGAATTCCACAGGGCACTATAACCTTACAGGTAAGAGTTTTGATTGGTTATTACTTTGCCCAGTATTGGTTCTTTTAGTTTTTTTATGAACAAACATACTCATCTGAAAGCCTGATGTGAAAGAGGGGAGAAAAGAAAAGAAAAAGACAGAAAAGAAAATTTTAGGGAAAGTTTTATTTTTAATAGATATCAGTTTGTTTTGCTATGGGTCTTGTCAGTGCACTGAACAGTCAGGTGGGAACTTTGAAGTCAGAGAGCAGCAACAACTATTATGGCACTGGGGAACCCCTTGTAATCTGGCATTTAAACAGACCTGCAGGAGAAGTATTCTTCTTCTGTAAGCTAAATTCCTCCAAATTTTATAAAATATGGCAATCTCCTTAAAGGTCTAGATTAACATTGATGAAGAAAGCAGTAAAGAGAGAAATGCAAGAACAGATACCTGGCACACAGACACAATGGGACATTTTTCTTTATTTGTCTGCTTCAATTTTATACTCAACTGCCTCTGAGTGAGACCCTCAGGTTAACCAGGAGGTGTAGCCCTTGTTACGGTTCTTGGAGAGGTGACACAAGTAGGCTGCAAAGTAACTGCTGATGATCTGCAGAGCAGGCCAGTGCTCCTTATTTCCATTTTCCATATTTCTCTGAAAGAAAGCACAAATTCATTATCTATTCCTTGCTCTGTTTCCCTTCACAGAACACTGTTGTCTTTGTGGAGAGATTTACCACAGAAATGGGGTTCTTTTATATGCATGTGGAAGGAGGGGTCGTCTATAAGGCAACACAGCTATATGGTATACATACGTTAAACAAATCTTGAGTTCTCACGTCCCTAAAACAGACTCCCTTTTGTCACGTAATTTACCTTGCACCTTTAAGAACTGTGATAATTTTCATAAGTATTTGATATATCCTAGACTTTAACTGATTGTCCTTGTAGGGATACTGTTCCTGTTTGGACATGTATCTTCAGCCTAGATCTCGTTGTTTAAAGAAACAATGTTGTGTTAAAATACTTTAAATTATTGAAATGTTGAAGAAATAGGAACTAAATGAATAATTGTTTCTACAGACTTTAAAAAGAGAACATCTGAGTGACTTACAGGGAGGCATAATCATAACAAGTTTTTTTGCAAAAGTGCTGAAATTATGGTTGCATAGGATAAAAATTCTGAATTAATTTCATCCAAAAGGTAAAAGTTTCTCTTCCCTGAGCCAAAACACATACCTATACCAGCTGGACGTGTGTTTGAACTGGTGTTTCAAACATAAATCAAGTTCATATAAATAAATCACAGCTTTGTGGTTGGAGATCTAATGGAATAAGTATTTTATAGGAGAGAAGCATTACTTATGCACTCATGCTTAGAATGAGGCAAGGATCAGTTTTTTGAAAAAAAAAAACATACCTGTTTAGTTTGTGCGAGGTATAGCTGGACATATTCAGCCTTGTAATATACTGAAAGTTCTTCATAGTAAACCTACTTAAATATTGTAACAGTTTACCAGATGACACATTAAGTGTTGCTTAGGGCCTCTGATATAGAGTAATGTCTTAAAAAAACCCAAAACTCCAGACAGTTTTGTTTGTTGTACTGATTGCCATACTGGGCCATCATGAAAATGTGTTCTAGTCATGTCTGTTCTCTTCCATAGATCTGTGAAATGCAAATACCTTTAAACTGCTTTAATCTAATAATTTTTCCAGCCTTATATGACGATAGAGATTAAAGTCACATCTCATTCATCAGGGCTTTTTCTTTATATAGTTTTTTCCCTTACAGGATCTTCTATTGATATATTCTTGGATTTAGGAATCATGCTGTCTGTCTTTGAACAACCAGAAATGGACCGCAGCAAGACAAGGAATGAATCAATGTTGTTCTGCACAAATAATTTTTTGATGTTACTTGCGTGCAGGTGTAGGAGTATGTTGATCATCAAATTTGATGGGGGAAAAACAGACAGACCCTGTAGAGTTTTTTTCTTCCTGGTGCTGCAGGGACAATTTATTCTTAGCAGGATCATTCATGCTACTTGATCAACTTCCTTGCAGCTAGGTAGTATAGAAGATGTTATGCATGTGCTAGAAACCCAAATGTGCCCAGGACTAACCTCTGGCACACAAACTGCTCCAAATCCACAGTACTGAGCTCTCTTCTCCACCAGTACAAAGTGGCCTTAGGCAAATTGCCTCCTGCCAACAATCCCTGGCCAGCAATCCCAGGTAATGTCTGGGAATTGTGTAAGAGGTTGATAAATGTCCTGGAACAAAACCCAGGCTACTAACCATTCTAAAAGTTTGACCAGGGTAGTCAACAACGCTTTGGTGCTGATGCTCAGGAATAGTTTAATTTGTTAGTGTGGGTGCAGTTTCATCATCTCTGGATCCTTCCTGTGGTGTACAACAATTTATTTTCTGAACAATGAAATATCTTATCCTAAAATAAATCACAGGGCCCAACATGAACATAGCTGACTGAAATGTAGTGTTTTCTGATAGATAAGAGGTCAGAGTAGACTTAGTGATCCCTTTTGGTGCTAACCACTGTGGAATAGGTGCTTCAAGAATTAATCATCACACTTTACTGCTTTCTGTCACAGATTCAAAGAGCATGGAGAAATACATTAAAACTCTGTGTCTCAGTTTACCCTTTTGTAAGACAATACTTCCTGACCTCACAAAAAAACACTCTGATGTCCATGCCCTGGCTTTTCAGAATTGCAGGAACAAGAGCTTCAAACTAATGGCATCGCTGGTCATTTGAATGCAAATTTACCACAGCTGCATACTCAAAACCTGTCTACAACATAGCTTATCTGCCTGTATTGAGATGAATTTGACACCACTAGTCTTTATATGTGATGATATATGCTCCTGTTTTGGAATTCTAAAATGATGAGAAAAAAAATATCTCGGAGATAAACATCCAGGACAAAGCTTATAATCTTTATATGGGTCAGTGCTACATATCAAATCGATGAAATGTTTGCTGGAAACACATAGTAAATGGCAAAATCAATTCACCAATCACTTCAGCAATGTTTTCATTCCAAAGCTATGCAGGCAAGTGATTAGGTACATACTAGTTATTTTATGCCTATCATTTCAAGGAGTCAATGAGTGATCTCTCTTAATAATTTGAGAATACAGAAATAAAACCCTAGTCCAAGTCACTCATCTCTGGCACAAATTATGACTTCACTGAAAAATCCAGTGAGCAATTTAACCAGGTAGATAAAGGTTATAATGAAATATATGATGTAGATTCTCTTACAATATTATGACTAATATTCAGATAACTGTTACTATCACTCCTTCATAACAGGCTCTGGGATAAAAATAACTTTAGAACTTCTTAAAAATTTCAGTCTTACCTAGGCATACAAAATGCTTTTAAAACTTAAATGAAAAACAGGCTAGGTTAAGTCTTAAACTGTGTGAACAGGTGAACTGTCATTGCAATGCATTTCAATGATGCTTAGTAACAGTTAATTCTGCCTAAAGTGAGTACCTAAGACTGTGAAGGACCTCCTGGGTAATGCAGTTTATCATCACATGGCAATCCAACCTTGCCTTTTAAAAGATACTTTTACTAAACATGTCAAATTCTATCTTAGAACTGACTAGTTTCTCTTTTCCCCACTGTTTTTCATTAGAAAGTAGTTCAAAATCCTCTTTTACTGAGGAATAAAGCTTTTTCTTTTTTTTTTCTTTCTTTAAATGTATTCTTAATCAACTTAAATATATTTGTTGCAACAGAATATTTCATTGTATAGTATTTTCCAGATAAAATTGCCATATACTGTTCAGAGTGAGTTTTTAGGTTGAGTAAGCTGTGCTCCATGTTTACATCATAGACACTAGAGAACTTAAAAAGCAAGGAGGGCAGTTGTTCAGGTATTCCTTCGGCCCTCGGGAGACTGCATCTTGCGTTAAGCTCTCTACTGCAATGTCTGCATTACTTTTCAATCTAAACCTAACGGAAATATGCCTAGAATATGAACGTATTTTTATATTTTGTGAATATAAGAATGGCTGTAAGGCCAAGCGTCTGTTAAGCTAACTCAGTGTAGTTTCCATCATTGTTCATTAACGTATGTTGATAAAGCCGGTCTCCACTCTGCTGGTCCGCCCTCTCTGAAGATACTCTACCTTGGCTTCCTCTTTCCTTAACATGTAATTTCTGTGGAGTACTTTAGATGAAGTTTCACCAATCATAGAATCATAGAAATGTTTGGGTTGGAAGGGACCTCAAAGATCATCTAGTTCCAACCCCCCTGCAACAGGTAGGGACACCTTCCGCTAGATCAGGTTGCTCAAAGCCTCATCCAAATTGGCCTTGAACACTGCTGGGAATGGCACATCCACAACTTCTCCAGGAAAACTGTTCCAATGCCTCACCGCCCTCATAGTGAAAAATTTCTTCCTTATATCTAATTGAAATCTACCCTCTTTCAGTTTAAAGCCATTGCCTCTTGTCCTATCACTCCATGCCCTTGTCAAGAGTCTCTCTCTAGGTTTCTTGTAGGCCTCCTTCAGGTGCTGGAAGGCTTCTAGAAGATCACCCTGGAGCCCTCTCTTCTCCAGTGTTGTGGTTTAGGCCACTTCGGCAACTAAACTCCACACAGCTGCTCGCTCACCCTCCCTCACACCCCAGGGATGAGGAAGAGAATTTAAGGAGAAAAAGAAATGAGACCCGTGGGTTGAGATAAGAACAATTTAATACTACTGCTACTAATATATAAATATATACATATAAGTACAATGATAAATATATTCGAACGAGTGATGTACAGTGTAATTGCTCACCACTCCTTGACCTACGCCCATCTCATCCCGTGTTAACAATCCCAAAACAGGTAAATCCTGATACCGCAATCCTGGACAAGCGAGACGCCTGGAAATAGAGAGTGAGAGTGAGAGAGCACTCCGAGAGTCTGAGAGTGAAAGCACTGGAAGAGCAAAGGCTCTTTTTTTTGGCTGTCCCTCACTTTTATACTGGGCATGACGCTGCATGATATGGAATACTAATTGGCCAGTTTGACCCTCAATCCTAAGTAAGTACAAATCATAAGGAGAGTCGTGGAACCTCTGTCCTGGCCATGCTCCCCCTTATCCTGTTGTGCTCCTGCACACTGGCAAGAACACGGCAGCTGAATAGTCCTTGAGACCTCAGTGCCAACTATAAACATCAGTGCGCTGTCAGCATTCTTCTCACAGCAAGTCTCAGACTGAAACCAAAACACAGAGCTCTTCTGGCTGCCAAAAAGAAGAGCTAACTTTATCCCAGCTGAAATCAAGACATCCAGGCTGAACAACCCCAACTCTCCAAGCCTGTCTTCATAGCAGAGGTGTTCCAGCCCTCGGATCATCTTCGTGGCCCTCCTCTGGACTCACTCCAGCAGCTCCACGTCCTTCTTGTGTTGGGGACTCCAGAGCTGAATGCAGTACTCCAGGTGGGATCTCACGAGAGCAGAGTAGAGAGGCAGAATCACCTCCCTCGACCTGCTGGCCACGCTTCTTTTGCTGCAGCTCAGGATACTGTTGGCTTTCTGGGCTGCAAGCGCACATTGCCGGCTCATGTTGAGCTTCTCATCCACCAGCAGTCCCAAGTCCTTCATCTCTGGGTTCTCTCAATCCATTCTCTGCCCAGCCTGTACTTGTGCTTGGGATTGCAGAACCTTGCTGTTGGCCTTGTTGAAGAGCTTCACATGGCCCACCTCTCCAGCCTGTCAAGGTCCCTCTGGATGGCATCCCTTCCCTTTCAGCATGTCTTCCACACCACACAACTTGGTGTCACCAGAAAACTTGCTGAGAGTACAATCAATCCCACTGTCTATGTTGTCAACAAAGGTGTTAAACAGCACTGGACCCAATGCAAACCGTTGAGGAACATGACTCATCACTGGTCTCCACATGTCTTATTCCATAGCAATAATACCTTACACCATTCCAGCATATTATTTGGCTGAAAAGATGAGGCTTATTTATTCTGTAACCAACTCAATGGTCTAGTGCGAAAAAGATGATATTTTCGTCAGAAAGGCTTACGTCACAGTGCCCACAGCTGTCAAGAAGGATATAACTTCATCCCAGAGCTACTGCTAAGCTGGGTGTACTAAAAGAATCAAAAACTAAATTATGTGACAGCTGGTCCAAATACAGGTAAGTATATAGGTAGGAACAGAATGTTTTACCAAAAAACATTCCATATTAACAAGGAAGCAGTTCAACAGTATTCAAGCGTAACGTTGTCCTCAGGACAAATCCACTAACGGCACAACAACTCTCACAGAAATTTCACATTTTTATACAACAGAATATTGATGTTCTTATTTTTTCTTTTCTTGCATTATCTTAGAAGAAGTTTGATGATTTGTTTATTATCCCTTTCATTTTTGTCTGTTTTTTTTAAAGTTAAATATTATCAAGTCAGATTTTCATGTAAAGTCAAGGACACTGAATGTGATCAATATATCATATTTGCATTTTGTCAATGTATAGTGTACAGGTCAGTAATACCTAAGATTTACTTATTCTCCTACCGAACAAAGTTTTTGTTTATGTATTTTGTCTCTGTATTGCATTTCTCTGTGTAAGATTTATTCAGCCTCTATGGGAATATGGTGGGTTGACTCTGGCCAGTAACGAAGCACCCACCAGCCACTTGTTCACTGTCTGCCCTTTCATAGGGTGTGGGAGAGAATCAAAAGAGCAAAGCCAGGAAAACTCCTGGGTCAAGACACTTTAGTAAGCAAAAGAAAGGGGAGGGAAAACAAAAAAAGCCCAAGTAATGCAAAGGCAATACTTGCCACCTATATTAGCAAACCAGTCCCCAATCAATCTCAAAGCAATGACTACTGCACCCCATTTTTGTTGCTGAGCATGATGATATATGGCATAGAATACCCCTTTGGTAAATTTGTCCTAACTGTCTCATCTCCTATCTTCTTGCCCGCCCCAAGACTACTCAGAGGGGACAGAATGAGAAACATGGTAGGCCTTGATGCTGTTGAACAAGACATGTCCAAGTGAGTGGAGACCCATGACAAGTGTCAGAACTTTTCAGCAGTGGCTAAAGCATCGGTGTGTTATCAATGCTGTTTCAGTCACAAATCTAAAACACAGTACCATACAGGCTGCTACAGTTAACAGAAAGTTAACTCCACCTCAGCCAGACCCAGTACAAGGAATTTTGATACTACCCCTATAATATGGAATTTCAATGTTTTTGGTTCTGTGCTACTTGTTGCAATGAAGTTATTTTCTGTGTTAGATAGTAATGAGTTTATTCCTTAGAAAAAGTATTGTTCTGAAGCTGCCAGTTTTTCCTGTTCTTTAGCTTAGGAATTTTTGTATGAGATTATTACTTTTAAGTGCTAGTAGCACTAGTAGCTGGTAGTCTCTTTTCTCTAGAAAAGGATGCTGGAGTGGTGCACTGGAAATGATAACAAATGTTAACCAGAGAGAGTCGGATGAGACTGATATCAGGGTTGTGAAACCGTTCCTCAAATATCTGATTTTTTGAGTCTTCTAAAAAACATTTTTCCCTCAAAAACATATTTAATTTAATGAAAAGAATTAACTAGAAAATATCCTTTTGCAATTAAAGCTGCTACCTGAATTTTTCAGTCATGGCAAATGATTCTCTCTCTTTTCTCTTCAACATCTGGATCTATATTCTCTCATTCTCTTTTAGCAGTCATGCACAACTTTTGCTATTCCATCTCAGTGTAATGTTTTGACTCACACAGATTTCTTTTTGGCTTACATTTTCATCGGTCCTTTCTTCCCCACCCCTAAAGATAGGATCATTCTTATCTCAATTACAGGAAACTCTTCTGTTTGCTGTTCAGTTTTCTCATTTAAGATATAGTAGGTTGTCTTCCTCTCCCACAGTTTCAATCCTGTGACTAATGTTGTAGGAGCTTTGCATCTGCTCGTTTTGTGCACGAAATTTAATCTCTCAGCTTTGAAGCTCTGTGCAGTCCTGATCTTGCTTACACCTCTGCACTCATTCTCTCGTGGATCTTTTCACTCCATGCAGACGACTTGCTTAAATCTTTCTAGTCTATTCTCCACATAGTGTCTGCAAGCCTTTTGTGTCCCCTGACTTAGACATGGCCAAGAAATCTTTTAATGAGCCAATTAGCTAGTTCTTCTCACTCACCTTTCTTTCCAGTCATGAAAAAGAACAAAATATTTTGATAGAAAGAATGCATTTTTAATGTCGTAAAATATATTTTTATATAATTTAAACACAAAAGCATTTTTGATACCACTACTGCTACAAAATTACAGTAATTGGCTTTAAACAAAACATACTAAGCTAAACTAGAAGAGACTGGCTATAAAGAACAAGATTGAAAGGAAGGTTTAAATGCACAAGTCTACTTAAAACCCCTGCTCAGCTGGCACATAACTCTCAAAGAGGATAAGTTTTTTACAAAATACAATAGGAATATATTCTTCATATAATTCTAGAATGCAGAAATTATTCCAAGTTCTTGGATCTGGGTATCATTGTTAAGTATTTTCCCATTCCCTGTCAGGATGAAATTTAAGAATATACAATCTTCTCCATTTTTTTTGGAAGGATTTAAAACTGTGAAACTCTCTGACCAGTTTCCCAGTCTGTGTTACTGAGGATTTGAACCTGTGGCACTCAAAAAACAAACCCTGGTGTAAGCAAGACATATCCATAAAGTTTTCTGGAAATATTCAACCAGTTGAATGCCTTCCTTACATGTAAGACCTATGAGAATGGATACATTAAGTATGTTTTAAATTCCTTAAAGGATTAAAAAAAAATCAAAAACTCTTAAGGGATTTTTTCCCCTTCCCTTTAGCATTTTAAGTATGGAGTAAGGCTGGATTTGGAAAGCAGCTTCTAGTGGAATGTTTTTACTCTATAGCCACATAGGTTCTTTTCCTTATCAAATGAATTTAATGAAATGAAAACTAGGACATCCCAGAATCAAAGTCTGAGTATTCTCTTTATCAAGAACGGCTGATGTCCTTATGCTTTTTGGAAATTTTGAACCCCCTAAAGAGTTTAAACAAGGTTTCCAAAATTTTAGGTGAATAGTTTCAAAGGTAGGAAACATTATTCTGAAAGACATGAGTAAAGTTTTGGAAGAAAAAGTTTAAGTATAGTAGAAGGAATATGAGGCTATCAAATCCATAAGGAGTATAGTAGCTTCATACTGTTACGGCAATCAAGCTTGAAGGATGCGTGTTTTCCTCTGCGTTATCTCCTGGATAATTTAGACAGTTGTCCACTCAGTCTGTTGATTTTTCTAGATGTCTTTATGAAGCATAAAATATTGTAAAGAAATTATGACATCTGTGTCCAGAGAATGGACGATATTTTAAGGGCCAGCTGACAAAACCCTTTCATAAATCTTACTTAATATCAGCCCCACTTTTGGAACACTTTGATTAGAAAAGTGTATTTTTTGTACTTATGCATGGCATATATGCAGTAAAAGAAATAATTATAAGTGACTGCTGGAAATTAAAAAATACATATAATTTTATAGCCAGAGCACCTATCTACAGTGAACTGAATTTTACTCAGACATTTCTAAAGTTTTAAAGTTACATTAACATTTCTCTTGCATTTCATATCTATTGAACATGCTTTTGTTTTGTTCATTTAATATTTGCAGTTATCAGTGTAGGAATCGCTCAACTGAAGTCTTTAATGAAATCTGAATATTGCCTCTGAAAGTTATCTTGGTCTGCTATATGGTTCTATATTAACTTGTGCCATTTTTGAAAGATTTCTTTTTTCAGTTGCTTCCATATTTTCAATCTGCAAAATTTTCTCCAGATAGAAAAAGTCATATTTGCAGATGCTGTTTGCCATGTAAAACAGGCTCAATACTAAAACCTTCTTAGAGAGTCAATTTTGATACCTCAAAGTATATGATCTGATCATACTGTAATTGAGAGGGGAAATGTATTGCATTATTTCAGAAATGTAAATATTTAGGCCACCAGAATCATAGGAAGCAGACCACTGCCAGTCATGATTTTAACATGTATTCAGGAAAAGGGAATCACAGAATATTAACGTGACTCAGGAAGAAATATATGGGGGCCGATGTTCAGTGGAAAAGGAACATACTTTTGTGTGTAATATGTATGTAATATTCCTCATTACATTTCAGTTGCAATCCAGATTAAACTTGAATAAGGCTGTTTTTCCTTTGTCCTCTATATTGTTTTTGATATGACTGAGAATTTAATGAATCTGGCATATAGCCAGAAACATAATTTGCTATTTTTATTACTCTGTCAATATCGTAAATTAAGGACCTCAACAGTCTTCGATGAAAGTGAAAGAACTCTTTAAACAAGCAACATAGAAATGCAAACAGGAAATGTCTAATGCATGTTTCTTAATACTATAGCCTAGATTAAAGCTTTTGAAGTAGTCTCACTAATTAATTTGAAACTGTGATGAAAACACAAAGTGCCCATAGATGTAAGGTTTCCAAGGCTTTCTGATGAGAACTTTTCATGACAGAAGACCTTTTT
Source organism: Tauraco erythrolophus (assembly GCF_009769465.1). Taxonomy (NCBI): domain Eukaryota; kingdom Metazoa; phylum Chordata; class Aves; order Musophagiformes; family Musophagidae; genus Tauraco; species Tauraco erythrolophus. Next base: position 91,829,677 of record NC_141465.1, on the reverse strand, counting down.
AGTTTTTGGCAAATGCTGTATACACTACCATGCATAATAGCCCAGATAGAAGGCCTGGCTTCTGTTCTGCCCCACGAGGGATGGATTAAATCTAAACTTCTGGCTGTTGAACTCATAAACTGCAAAACAAAGCTTCTGTGGAGGTGGCAGAAAGAGGTTTAAATCTTGCTTTTATTTTCTCCTTTTAGTCCTGTTCTACATTTTAGATATACAAGATTGGAAGTTACCTCTTTGGCTATCAAGACCAGGTACCTAGATAGAAAATTAGCTTGACCTCCATTTATTGAATAAGTAGTTACCATTTAAACATTTTTTTCTCTTTTTTTTTAAATTTATTTTTTAATTGTAGTACTGAATGCGAAATATGCTTCATAAAATCTCAACAGATCCTACAACAGCAGTTATGTAACCTTTTGTAACTACATATTTTTATACAGAAGTTACATCAGCAAATAAATATGACAAACTAAATAGATGCAAAGCGTTGCCTCTAAATATTGAAATATATTATCTCAATAAGTCTGGCAGAGAAAAGAGTGTAACTCTGCTGCAAATTGATCAAAATACTGAGGTTCACTTGAGAACAAATTACTCTTCATTTACTGTCAGAGAAAAATGGATATATAAACAAATGAATATTCCCTCCCTTCAAAAAAAACCCCACAAAACAGTCTGGATCACGAATTGTCAAGCTTCTATATGTAATGCTCCACGAAAAGAACTGGAACCAAGACAACGGATTTGTTCGTGTTTGTGTGTGTCTGTGTGCATGTATGCAGTGGTGGGGAAAGGGGGTATGTGGGTGTGTGAGCAAATGACTCTTTTAATTACACTGGTAACATGAAAGTCCTTTCTCACTGCTGTTTTGAAACTGATTGCATAAAAAGGAAGCATTCAGAAACCTTCTAACCGGTACTTCACAAACAGAGAAAAAGAGGAACGGTACGACAAAATACTGAAGCAAATCCAGCAGAATACGGTGGAGAAGGTTGAGGCATAGAGTATATAACATATGAAGAGAGACTAAGTTAAATTGGTTGTCTAGGCTGGAGAAGGGAAGGCAAAGATGGAACTTAATTGCAATTTTACGCTTGCTAAGGCAGCATTACAGCATACAGAGTCAATGTCCTCTCAGAGAGACACAGAGGGAGGACAAGAGACAACAGTCACAGGTTCAAGCATGAGGGAAAAAGAAGCTTCATAGTGAGAGTGGTTAAGCACTGGAACAGGCTGCACACATAGGCAATTTCTGTCCTTAGAGACAGTCACAATTCAGCTGGACGAAACTCTTAGTAGCCCAATTTAACTTCGAAATTCGCTGTCCTCTGGGCGGGAGGTTGGACTAGATGACTTCAGAGTTCTCCTCTAACCTTGTTTTTCTATGATTCTACTACAAAAATGCTTTCTGTACCAACAATAAAGTGCTGGTACGTGCAAATCTAGCCTTCTCCTCTAGTATGTTCATACGCACAGTATTCACGTGTTGTCAAGGATGAGTTAAAGAGGATCTACCTGCAAGGATATAGCTGCCAATACTTACATCTAGAACAAATTCTGAGGACAATTAATGAATGTACATTTGATATAAATGGTCTAGCTGTTGGATAGAATCATAGAATCATAGAATCATAGAATGGTTAGGGCTGGAAGGGACCTTCCAGTTGAATCAGTTGATTTTCTCATGCCCTTTAGTTAGAAAAAGGTACCCTGGATTTATCTCTTATGTTAATCCAAAATACTGTGTGTTCTAAAAATATGTCACTAGTCTTGAACACTTCAGATGAGCTAAAACATTATTTTTTTAAAAAAAATAGTCTGCATACAGGCACATAATAGCTTTGCTTGTCAACTTTCAGCTAGGAAGTTTTTTCTAAGATAATTTTCTTTATAATAGCTTTGCTGACCTCATTTCCTGAATAGGCTGAGGCTTCACAGCTTTTATGAGAGCATTTGAGCTCTCGAATTGCTGGTAGACTCATTGTATGAAGTAAAATTAACCCCCAGACTCTTTTGTGGATATAACATCCAAGATTATCTGTTAAATTTCTGAAATGTCTCTGAACCACAACCCTTGTACTTTATTTTGATACATCTTTTGCATAAGAGGTAAAATAGTTTTAACTGTTGAGATGTACTTAGTCCCCCCCAAAAAAATCCTGATGGGCTCAAAAGCAGATTCTGAAACCTTATTTTACAGGTCTTTCCACTTTTCTTTTTATATTGAATTAGGATCTTTATTGCATATAACATTCTTAAAAATCTTAGACAGAAAGAGACAGTGAAGTGTCAAAAAATTCTATGAAACTAAAATATGATTAAGTGCTTTGCTAAATTAAAGCAAAATACTGATCCTTATATCTTAACAAAGATTCTGGATCTGTGAATCTCAGTCCTGACAGTTTGAAATACCATTTTCACTGTTCACATGTGTAAACCAAAACAGGAGGTAAAATGATGCAGCACATCAGGCAGAAATCAGGCTGTTAAGTGTAATTGATATGAATACACTAATTCCCTATTACATGGGAAAAATATGATAATTACAACACAAAATAGTGACGTAAAGGAAGGACAAACTGTAGATTTTTTCCTTTATATCTTTACTTCGATTTTTACAGATTTACTTATACCTGCAGGTTCCAAATGAATTTTGTAAGTGGTGAATTTCAGATTTACTGAGGTGGTCGACAAAGTATGAATGTGATTTTTAAATATGGTACCTGTGTGACACTTTCTTCTTGCTCATAAAGGTATGGTTATATTCTGAGCAACTTGAATTTATGCATAACTTGACTGCAATAAATAACAGTAACTAATTAATCTGGGTTCTCCCACTACAGTAATAGAAATGGTCTCAAAGAAGGGAACTGTGGTAGTTTGATCACACTAAAGCAGAACCAGAAATATTTTCTCCTTTTCTTTCTTTTTTTTTTTTTTAAATAGAATAACCAGAAGCAAAATCAAGAATTGTGCAAAAATGAAGTCACAATGGTTTATTTATTTTATTTACAGAGAGAACTGCTTTCTATTTAAGTACTCCATGAGAATCTGTTATAGCGATTTTGCCTTTGGCTTCCACACTCCTGTTATTTTGTGTTACTTTCAATCTCTTTGTACTGATATTGCTATTAAAAAGGCATCAGAGCTAGAAAAATGTTGTAAAATGACTGTGTTGCTGAACAGAATAATGAATAACTCCAACTTCGTGTCATTGGGCTAAAGGGAATAAGAGAAATTTAAGTTTGAATTCTTTTAGTTGAAACAGTCAATTGAAAAAAAAATCCTTCTTAAGATACAAGAGAGAGGAGGAAAATTACTAGATAGATACTGTATGATGGGATATTCTCTTTTAAACCCACTCTGTTATTACGCCAAAATGATAGCTGCAAGGAGCATTGAAAGGAAGTCCTTTTAGGTTGTTATAAAGATTTCAATGATGTGTAAAATAATCCCTCTTTTATGTAAGATTAGTAGTGCAAAGTAAAAATACCTTAAGCCAATGGAGTGGAGATATTTCCCTCTGCAATATAGTAATTTAGAAAACCATAATTCAAATTAAATATTAGATTTTCTTATTTATCAAGGAACCATTAAATATCTTATTTAAAACACCTAAAGGCATTTTTAGTGACAGTCATCACTATTAATATCAGTGACTCCTTGTGTTCATTCACATTTATGCTCCTTGTTAAATGAGATGACAGGATGTTAACAAAGCGTATCCTAAACAATCTTGGTGAAGAAGACATAAGTGAGTTTCAAGAAGTATCACAATTAGAAAGCAAAAAAAAAAAAATATATACATGTTGACTAAGATTTCAAATAACCATTCTGTAGTTAGATTCTGTTGAAATATTTTAAAAGTTGATCTTCCCAAATTAAAACATACTGCACTATGTACTGGATTGTTGGTCAAAAGCAAATTAACACCATTGCTGAAGGAGGGTTTAGAACATTTTCCCTAACCTGATGGGGACACAAATAAAGAGTTCCTATTTCAGCATAGAGAGATCTTACTAATATTTTCTTTTCATAGCAGGGAATGATGGGGTGGGGGAGAGAGAGAAAAGAGGTATATGACTCAGTCAGCCAAAGATAATGATGGAATAACGAGAAGAAAAAATAACGAAACAGAAGCCACCACTCTATCCAATATCAAGTCAGAAAAAGGACCAACTAAGATAAAAGAGTCACAAATAATCATGACTAATGAGAAAGCAAACTTCCTTCCCAAAAAATCAGAACAAACAAAAACTCACAGTTGCAAAGGGTAATAAGATAAGACAGCTTGGCATAAGATGAAGTCTTATTACATGCTTTGCAAAGATGAAACTATGCAAAGATTACCTTCCTTGAGCAAAGTGTATAGCTATCTTCTTTGACTGTTACTATTCTAGCCTTACTCTTAGCCTCCTTGCCTTCAAGGTACGATTTTAGTATTCCTACCTTTTCACCCTGGTCCAGTTGGAAAGGAAAAAAACAGTGAGTTTCACCTAAGACAGAAGAAAAGAGAGAGGCTTGTTGGATTTTCTTCTTAAATTACCGAACAATCAAAAAACATTAAGAAAATAATGCTCACGTTTAAGGATACACTAGTTACTCAAGGCTGCGAGGGTGAGAGGGAACTTTTTTCTTTGGTAGAGTTGTGGATATTACTTCCAGAGTTCTATGCATACTTTCAAAAACCTGTGATTTCTCTGTTCTCCAATCACATAAATTATAGGGATAAAGTTGATGTTGCCACGTGACTTCAGTATCAAGATTAAATGAGAATAATATTAGGCAGGAAATTAGATGTGACTACAAAGATTCAATGTACTAACCACTGAAATACCTAGCAAAGAAACCAATGTTAACTGTTGACTTACTTTGCATCCTCTTTCTGCTTTAGGTGTACTGTACATTAAAGTGTAAAAGAGGTGGTTTTTTTTCCTAAACAGAATACAATTTTTCCAGTATAGAAGTGAAATAGTTATGCTCATTTGACAGCGGAAAATACATACTGGAAACAAACAAAATCACCATTAACATAACATATAATAGCATAATTGGGGAGGAAGGGATGAAACACAGTAATTATTGGCAGTGTTTAAGATGTTTCTGAGGCACTGTTAAAGATATTAACTTCAATCTCTAAAAATTCACTAGTTCTATCAAGACCTATGGGCTATTTCGATGAACATATGGAGTGATGTTCAGCATAGGCAATCTAATCTCATTGGTTTTTAGGCACAAATACCATATGGAAGGACCATATTGTGCTTAATCTCCTGAGTGTGATAGTAGGTAAAACCTTCACCCTATTACACAGTCTAATGTAACCAGACAGAGTAGAATCAAAACATATGCCAAGATTCTGCAAGTGTTTCAGAAATGCGTTTCTCTGAAGTTGCTGGTTATTGTGGAAAATAATCTCTTTTAATTAAAAAACAGATTAAAAAAAAGGAATTATTTTCACAATTTATAGCAACTGTTAAGCAATTTAGGGAACAACATGAGTGGCCCTTCTCATGCTATATTGGCTAGTTCTTTGTCTAATCAGATAATATATACCTCACAGCACAGGAGGCTATAAAGTTACAATATGCATGATTTAATTCAATCGCAAATTTCACACACAGATGGAGTTTTTCAATAAATTGTCAGGTGTTTTGAACAACTTCTTGAGTTTATTCATAGCGGTACTTGTGTTACAGCCTGCTATAATCTCTCTCTATATACAGAAGTAGCTACCAAAAATTTTTGAGGTTAAGAAATCAAAGCATTGATACAGAGATCATTAATATCACAAACAAAGACAGAAAAGATCACACAAACCTAGGTTCTGGACCACATGCACTCACTGGTGATCAGTCATTCTTACACCTGTGTTGTCAGCAGTTTAAAATATCTTTTTTAATCTGTGATCTTTTAAAAAATATTACATGGATAAGTTTACCTAGTAAACATCAAGTGTAATTATGTAAGTAGCCTGCATGCAGGCCTAACCTGAATAATCCAGCATACATATATAGTGCTGTTGGGTCAGATATATGTGACTTTTGGATGATATCTTTATTGGAAGGCTAACAACTTGGGGAGAAAATAAGAGAAGTTCTTATATTGTCCATGTCCAGTACAGCAAATTGTAAGTGTCTTAATCTATTTTATTACAACTGTCAAAGCTGTATTGATGACATTCACAACAGCACCACAGGTTATGAATTAAGAACACTTCTGTTGCCAACACACTGGCTCTTACCTCTGGCATACTCCTGTGTTTGGACTACATAAATTAGGCTATTAAAATGTACTTTGATCCTACGCTGCCCTTGCATTAAGAAAATACCTTCCAGAATTGTTACAGGCCATGTTTATCCCTTGGACTTCTAGAATAGTAAGATAAGATATAGTAAGGGCAAGAATCTGATCCTTAAAGTTTTAAATCTCTTGATGTAGGAGATCTGTAGGCCTACAGGGTAGCTTCTTATCAGGAGTAAGAGGAAGAAAAAGAGCGTACAGCCTTACAGAAAAGGGTAAATCAAGAAGGTGACAAAACCAGACAAAATGAAACTATTGTTTTGTCAAGCTTTTCAATAATAATATGAATGTCAATCTCCATACTGCTGTACAGGAGAAAAAACATTATTGTAAATGTTTCATTTCTTTACACAAGTTGTTAAAAAAGTTTGTACAATTATATTTTTGAGCTGGCATAGCTCGTTTTCTTCTTTTGCTGCTCGATCAACATAGAATCAAATTGACTTCTGTTTCTACCTAAGTAGGCTGACTTAGTATGAATGTATCTGATAATGTCTTCCCTGATCTGTTTGGCTTAGTTATCTCAGGAACTTCTAGTTTGAAGGGATTCATTTTCATTAGTATATCGTGTGTCATATGCTGTATCTACTATCCAAAGATTGATGGAATGATGAATGCTGTAAAATTATCTGACTGCATATTTTTCTTTTATTTTTTTCATAACTTTCTCTTTTTTTTCATTTTCCATCTGTAATTTCCCAGTTTGCCAAGTTGAGTATGTGCCAAAAATAGAGTACTCGTCTCTTGTTTAACTTCTCTTCCTGTCCTCTTTGCAAGGTTTTACTATTCTGTGTCTACTTCTGGGCAGTCAGCCAGCTACTGCACTGCTTTGCTCTGGCTTGACAACACTTAGTAATTATGTGAAATATTCAACACTCCAAGCCCACAAATGGGAAAGAAAAAGTTTCAGTACCAAAGAATGCTAAAGCACTACAGGGCAAGCTAGCTGGTCAATCATAAAGGAAAACATTTCATATGAACCCATCTTGTGCAATTGAGGATTATGGAACATATGTCACTGCTTGTTGATTTTATTTTGATCATATCAGATGCTCTTGTAGTCTTTCCCTTGTTCCAGAGTTAAAATATTCCTGATTTTCTCTTTCTTCCTCTTTTCCCAAAGTTTGTTTCCGTACCATCCTTTACTGCTTTAACTTTCTTGAGGAATTTCTTTCCTTTTCATGTTGTTTCTGCATTCCTGATCTGTCTCTACCTTGTGCAATAGATGTCTCACTATATACTTTTCTTAAATATTTCCCAAGAACATGAACAAAACATTTTTTCTGATGTATGTGGGAATGTCTTGATAGTGGGCATTGTGACCTATTTCCTTATAGTTAGCTAGAACTATCTGAAGGTAGACAGCCAAATACTGCATGAATTTTTGTTTTCATTAATGACAACCCATCAAATGTCTGGAGATTGTAGGTACCTGTGTGTGTGTGCATGAGAGAAAGAGAGAGAGAGAGCATGTATGCATGCAGATCTGTGTGATGTATGCCTATCAGTGAAACAACAGCAGCAAGTCCTAAAAAAATGCTGTACAGGAAACTGAAGAAACACTGAAGTTTACTATTAAATTTTGAAACTGGGAAATAATTACCAAATAATTTGTCCTATGTGTACTCTGAGAAATGACGCACCTCCTTGAAGATTAAATTTTCAGATATCAGCTATTCCAAACTCCTCTGAAGTCTTAAAAATATTTCCCACTTTTCCAGATTGTTGGCATTTCTCAGTTCATATTAATATATATTTATCTCTTTTGACTTGCAGCAACATTACCTTGTCCTTTGATCTTAAGCTCTGTGCAAGGTTGAATTTTGTCAATATTTAAAATGAGAAACTTTCTATAATATAACACAAGTGATTCTGGTGAATTAGTACTCTTCCTTCTGAGTCAGAACTGACTCAGCACAGTGGGTCTCTAACTTGTGTATTGTTTAATCCCTCTTCTTGTTCTACCGGATTTTTCTACAGCTTGGCAGCCGATCAAGCTAAATCAATGGAAAAAAAAAAAAAGGAAATAAAAAAAAGCCTTCAATGGCTTTTGTTTCAGGTCTGATGTTAGGGGAAATTGCTGATAAAGGTCCTCCCTGTCAAAGAACTCGTCAATTCAAGGTCCCATTTATTTATGGACCTTAAAGATCTGAGAAGGCTTTTGGATTTGGATTTTTTTCTGCAGTTATAGCCAGTATTTATCTTCATATTGAAGTAAAAATGAAATACAAAACTTTGTTGCACTGTAAGCGCTTTTTGGTTCTCTTCTATGTCAGTGGTATGCTAACCCTACGCTATTAATTATTATGATTTTCTAAATAGCAATAACAGCATATGTATTCTGACATTTCCTGATCACACTTAATATTTTATAGGGTTTTATTTATACGTACTTAATAATGTAGTATTAGACTTGTATGTATAAAAGTGTAACACACCAACAAGTTACTACATTTTAAATGTTTGTTTTCACCATCTACTAATGGGTTTCTGATTTTATGCACATGTAAAATGCGATCAATTTTCCTTGTACATATATGATGAAATCTACTGTTCTGCTTTTGTTCAGGAGCCCTGTGCTTTCTGAAAATGCATAATAGAGTTAGAAACTGTGGTATGATGTCCATGCATATGTACCAATGAGCCTGACAACTTGCCTAAAAAATTGAGGCTAAAGTACCAGCTACATAGTTACAGAATAAACAAGTTTTCCTAACCATATTAATCATGTGAAACTTACTATCAGAAGTCCCTTTTCCAGCTCAATTTTCTGTTTCTTGGAAGGTCATTCATGTAATACAAAACACCAATGTTTTACCTGAAGCAAGCTGTCCTCTAGTCAGTCTGATACACATAACAAGGTACTGTCTAAGCAAATATTTTTTGCATATTTTTTATATGGTTAAAATATTCTGTATAAAGAAATTTTCTCATGAAAAGTGATCAAGAAAACTAATTTATCTTCAGAATACTTTTTTTTTGTTTACTCTGACAATACAGGAAGAAATAGAAAATCTGTTCACTTGTGAAAACGAATGTGAACAATGTCACCTAGTAGGCCCCTAATCTATGAGTTAGCATTGCAGAAAGTCTTAATACATACTCAAAGAGGTGTATTTAAACGAACAAACAAACAAACAAAAAATCCAGATAAAGTGTCTTTTGAGTTCATCCTGAGTTCTTTCTAAATATTGTATAATCTTTTCATGGAAGGGGAGATTTAAATCCTCAAATTAGTCTGGCTCTCAGTAATTTATATTTTCTCAGCAAACTTCCATATTGTTTGGGAACTGATTTGCAAAGAATGTAGTTCCACTTAGTACAAGAAAGCACATTCCTGAACCACCACAGGAAGAGGAAACAATTACATCAGAATGTAATTTCTACCTTTTCAAATATTGTGCAAAGAAAGAAACCCAACATTTTAGAGAAAGACTGATTGTAACCTTATGTCTTATCCAAGCATTGCTTCAGTCAGCTTTGACCTCAGACAAAGGAGTCAAAGGTCACATTATTATTCCACAATGTCTCTCCATTCACGCTATCCACCCTTCTTTTTGGCTTCAATTTAATACAATATTATTTTAAATGAAGATATCAATGAGTTTTGAAATTAGATTTTGGAACAAAATATCCAGTTGCATTTGCAATGTGTATCTAAGTATATTTATCAATGTACTGTGATAGATTTGATTTTTCAGGTGAAGGAAAAAAGTGCTTTATGAATCTTTCTATCACACAGCTATGAATGAAGATTGATTTCAATAATAAAAATTACATAAACATTTTTTCTTCAGAAAAAAACATTAGAACTTCAATGAGCATCTCTGTGTCTTAAAAGTACCAGAAACATCTCTGGCTGATGTTTATTCGTTACATTTGTCATGAAGATTGACCTGAAAATACTGCCAATAATAAAAATATCAGATACTGAAGTGTAGGGAGGGTGAAAGCATTAAACGAAACTAGCATTACTACTGCATGTCTTTTTAAATTTTTCATTTTGTTCGTGTTTTTGCTTACTAAATTGAGTACGTACCATCTTCTTCTTCCTCAGTGAGTTAATGAGATCAATGAGATCTAAAAGTGCATAAAGATATTCCAGTTATAGCATTTTTTAGATCTCCCCCAATTCTGAAAAGCAATTTTAGCTCTCAGAAATTCTTTTCTATTGTACATTTGGTTTACTCAAGAGATGAATGTGTGCAGCATTAGTCTGGCTTTACATATTAAAGACTCATCAATTTTCCCCAAGTCTTTAGGGTAAACTCCAGAGTCATGCAGAACTGTCCTCTGAGAGAGGAGAGAAGCTCAACATGAGCTGGCAAATGCACTTGCAGCCCAGAAAGCCGACCATATTCTGGGCTGAATCCAAAGAAGCGGGGCCAGCAGGTTGGGGGAGGTGATTCTGCCCCTCTACTCTGTTCTCATGAGACCCGACTTGGAATACTGCATTCAGCTCTGGAATCCCCAACATAACAAGGACGTGTGGAAGGATACCTGAGAATCAACAGACATGTGAACAATCCAGCCTTTCCTGAGAGCACGTGCCTGGATGCAGAAAGGGAATTTGACACCATGATGACGTTGCTTCCAGGATGCAACCAGTCATACTAAGGGGTGGGCTATTGTTTGTATTGTAACCAATCATAGATTGCCAAGTCTCATTTAGAAAGCTATAAAGCACGCTGAGTGTATGCAAATAAAGGTTCACTTGTTTGATCACATTGATCGTGTCAGGTGTCCTCACTCATCTCCCGCAGACATGGACTTGTTGGAGTGAGTCCCAAGAAAGGCCATGAAGATGATCCAAGGGCTGAAGCACCTCTCCTATGAAGACAGGCTGAGAGAGATGGGACTGTTCAGCCTGGAGAAGAGGCTAGATTTTGATTAGATCTGAAGAAGAAGCATAGAATCATAGAATGGTTTGGGTTGGACCTTCAAGATCATTTAGTTTCAACCCCCCTGCCATGGACAAGGAGACCTTCCAATAAATCAGGTTACTCAAAACCTCACCCAACCTGGCCTTGAACACTTCCAGGGGTGGGGCATCCACAACTTCTCTGGGCAACCTTTTCCAGAGTTTCACCACCTTCATTGTAAAAAATTTCTTCCTTATATCTAATTGAAATTTACGCTTTTTCAGTTTAAACCCATTCCCCCTTGACCTATCACTACACGCCCTTGTAAAACATCCCTCTACAGCTTTCTTGAAGGTTCTCTTTAGCTACTGGAAGACTGCTATAAGATCACCCTGGAGCCTTCTCTTCTTCAGGTTGAACAACCTCAATGCTCTCAGCCTGTCTTCATAGGAGAGGTGCTCCAGCCCTCAGATCATCTTCGTGGCCCTCCTCTGGACCCGCTCCAGCAGCTCCATGTTCTTCTTGTGTTGAGGACCCCAGAGCTAAACACAGGACTCCAGTACCACCAGAAGAGAGTATAGGGGTAGAATCACCTCCCTGGACCTGCTAGTCATGCTTCTTTGGATGCAGCCCAGGATATGGTTGACTTTCTGGGCTGCAAGTGCCCATTGCCAGCTCATGTTGAGCTTCTCACCAATCAACACCCCCAAGTCCTTTCCCTCCATGCTGCTTTCAATCCATTCTCTGTCTAGCCTGTACTCGTGCTTGGGTTTGCTCCTACTCATGTGCAGGACATTGCAGTTGGTTTTGTTGAACTTCATGAGATATGCTCAGACCCACTTTTCAAGCCTGTCCAGGTCCCTCTGGATGGCATCCCTTTTCTCCAGCATGTTGACCACACCACACAGCTTGGTGTCACCAGAAAACTTGCTGAGAGTGCACTAAATCCCACTGTCCATGTCCCTGACAAAGATGTTAAACAGTGCCAGTCCCAATACCAACTCCTGAGGAATGCCACTCTGTCCTGGTTTTAGCTGGGACAGTTAGCTCTTCTTTTTAGCAGCTAGAAGAGCTCCGTGTTTTGGTTTTGCTCAGAGGCTCACTCTGAGAAGAATGTTGATAGCAAGTTGATGTTTGTGGTTGGACGTGAGACTCCAAGAACTTTTCAGTGTGCCGGAGTGCAGAAGCACGGCGGGATAAGGGGGGAGCATAGCTGGGACAAGGGGGACACGATTCCCCTTGTGATTTGTGGTGGAACTTAAGATTGAGGGCCAAACTGGCCAATTAGTATTCCATATCATGCAGCGTCATGCCCAGTATAAAATGAGGGTCAGCCGGACAGAAGGGCTTTTGCACTTTGTCTCTTTCGCCGCTTTTGCTCTTTTGCGCTTGCTGCACTTTTGCTCTATTGCTTTTTTTCCCCTCTCTCTCCCAGTACTCCCACTCTCAGAGTACTCTCTCTCTCTCTGTCCCTCTCTATTTCAGGGCCTTGCGTTCATCCAGGATTGCAGCTTCGGGATGAGACGGGCTTCGCATACAAGGGGGTGGTGAACATCTACACTGTGTATTAAATCATTTGTATTAAATTGTTCTTATCTCAACCCATGTGTTTCCCGTTTATCCTTTAATTCTCTCCCTCATCCCTGGGGCTGGGGGAGGGTGAGTCAACGACTGGGGGGGGGGGGCGGTGCAGCCTAACCCACAACACACTCATCACTGGCCTCCATGTGGACATCGAGCCATTGACCACAACTTTTTGAGTGCAAACATCCAGCAAATTCCTTAACCACTGAGTGGTCCACCCATCAAATCCACGTGTCTCCAATTTAGAGACAAGGATGTTGTATGGGACAATGTCAAATGCTTTGGACAAGTGCAAGTAGATGATGTCAGTTGCTCTTCCCTTATCCACCAAGGTTGTAACCCCATCATAAAAGGTCACCAAATTTGTTAGGCATGATTTGCCTTAATGAAGCCATGTTGGCTGTCACCAATCACCTGTTTTTTTCCCCATTTGCCTTATCATGGTTTCTAGGAGGATCTGCTCCATGATCTTGCTAGGCACAGAAGTGAGACGGAGTGGTCTGTAGCTCCCCAGGTCTTCCTTTTTTCCCTGTTTTAAAAAAAAAAAAAAATTTAAAAGTGAAGAAGACGTTATTCACTCTAAGGGTGGTGAGGCACTGGAATAGGTTGTCCAGAGAAGTTGTGGATGTTACGTCCCTAGAATTGTTCAAGGCATCGTTGGACGAGGCTTTGACCAACCTGATCTAGAGAGAGTGTTAGAAACCCATGTCAGAGGGGTAGAAACTAGATGATCTTTAAGGTCCCTTCCAATCTCTGCCATTTAATCATGCTATAAGCCAAGTAATTTCATGTCACTATCCATTAGTCATTTGTCTTCGATTAGTAAGGTATCTAGAATAAAATTCCCTTCTACTCTTGGTAGAAGATCACATAGAATTCCACCAGTTCATCGGTAAGCATGGATGGCATTGCCTAAAACACTGTTCCTAGTTCTATACATCCTATTCAGTCTGTTAAAAGACATTAAATACAGAAAAAACATAAAAACATATTCTTCTCAGTTTGAAAAACACATTCAACAATATGCTTCACAGAACACAGTATAAGCAATAAGGTCAAAATTTGCAGCTAGAGCATGCTACAGAATGACTGGGGAAATTCCAGTGGTCTTGGACTTTGTTGCCATTGAAAATTTGTTAGGAAAAAATGAACATCTTTTGATCCTGTGGAGCAGGATAAAAGTAGGGAGAGAACATGTGAGACAATGTTCTTTATAATGTTGTTCTTCAGAAACAAACAAAAAAATTATTTATTGTATTCAGATGAAACCTCTCCCAATGCAACGTTTACCTATTGCCTCGTCTTCTCTCTGTGGCTCCTTGTGAAGAGAGAGCATCTTCTTTAAAGATAGCCCTTAAGTACTGAAATACTGTGATGTCGTCACCCCTGCACCTTCTCTTCTCCAGAGACAAAAGACTTAACTCCTTCAATCTTTCCTCATAGGGCAGGTTCTCCAGCCCTTTAATCATCTTTGTGACTCTACATGGTGTTATTCTTTCAAGGCTAGATCTGAAGGAATACTTCTGCTATTGATAACAGTGTACTGACTAGCATAGAATGAGATATACCAGTACCTAACGAGCACAGCACTTGAAGCATGCCACTTGTCAAGATCTCTAACCCATAGAATCTCAATCCATGCAATTTCATTGTTATTTGAGGATGGCTGACTAGTGTGTTGACTCCCTACAGAGTACATAGACTTCCTGTATGGAAGTTGATTACCTGATTCTCTTAGGTACTTTTCAAACATCCCACTGCAAGCATTTGCAAGGTCAAGGCCCCAGACATTTATCAAAACAGAATCATATACCAATGTAGTTGTTTCTGTTGCAAAAGCCCTTAATGAATAAGGCCTTGAACGTTTAAAAAATATTAATATAGTTTATAGCAGTAATCCTCTTAAACACTCAAGTCTTTGCCAGCTTTTAACTAACAAGCTTAGTTATTAACGGCTGCAGTCCTACAACACTCAGGGATTATTGTCTACGCCTGCTGACAATGCACTGCTAGTGACCAGTTTGCAAAGTGCAATCTGTTATTGTATTTCACAGTCAAATCAATGTTTAAAATTGCTTGAAGCATAGCAACTTGCTTCTTATACCAAGACCACTTTTTTTTTTTAAATAAACAGCATTGTACCATTCTTTTTATCTGTGATTAAAGGTTATGATTATTATCAGTGTAAGTTACCTGGCAGCATTTTTTGGTTTTGTGGTTTGATCAGGTAAACTTGAAAAGAATATCAAGCATTAAAAAAACCCTTTACCTTCAGCTATAAAAAAGGGACAGATCTGCCAGAAGGCTGTCTGCCTTCTCTTAATTCTTAATATGGAGTCTCTGACAAGTATACAGATTTGCCTTAATTATTTATTCATTTTGTTCAAACCATCTTCATCTGCTTTAAATTTCTAATAAGTCTATTTAAATAAAGAGAATCCTATTTGAATGTTGATTTTACATTTGAAAATCCTAAAGGTTTCTGTATTCAGAAAGTGCAGGCTTGTGGCTTGGTCTTTAGTGCAGAGTCCCTTGTTAAAAATGGAGAGAATTTCACTGAAAGATCTCTTAAAAGACATAGTCATAGTCCTAATTTTAAAATTTAGCTAGTGTAACTTTAACATCTACATGTTTATGGCTAATGCCACAAATTCAATAAAGCATCTAACTACTGCTCTATGAACACTCTCTTTTACCTGCTGCCTAATCCTGGAGCCCCTAGAATCAGCCAGACAGTTGCATTTCTTTTACCAAAAAAACACAACCCACAAACCAAACCAAACACTTCAATACCTCCATCTCTTCTTCTACTTATGTTTGCCTTCTGATACTGGGCAGCATCAACCCACCTTGTACAGACTGTTCCAGATTCTGAAAAGACCCACTGTCTGTTGTGAAAGCCCTTAGTGACCAAGTGGCCTTGGTTATAGAGCAGTCACTAAAGTCCTCAGAATACAGTTACTAAGTAAGTCAGGCATTGTATGAAAGAATTTCAGCAAAAAGGACTTGTTATCCTTTATGCACTGACTTCGTTAATTTCCTTTGCAGGATCTATATCCCTTTTGTGTTCGATTTGGAGCAAAAATTGAAATTTGGGTTACTTTCCTGAAAGTTGAGTAAGTAAATTAATGGTGTTTCAAATGAAATAATGTTCTATTTTTAGACAAATATTTAGATATTAAAAGAGTCAGACAGAGTGACTCTGTAGCTGGAGAATACTGCATTTGTTAAGTATTTGCCTAAAAGAGCAAAAAATTTTATAAATGTTGATTGCACAGCTTTGTTAGCCATCACTTTCAAATTTCCGTAGCTACTTGGATATACAGATGAAAATAAAATTAAGCATAATTATTATTGAAAACCGTCATTATCACTAATTAATATTAACAAAGTAACAAGACATCCCTTAGTCCTATCAGAACAAGTGTAGAATTTTACGACTTCATAGAATTTTCACTGGGTTGGCAAAAAATAGATATATACTTCTTTTCCCTTGCTATAGAGAACATGAGAGGTCTTTGAAAGCTATAAGAGGATACAGTTGAAATACTTTTTTCTGGCCAGGAAGTTGGGCAAGCTATGATATGATACAGATGCATGGAGCATCAGGATGAGTAACAGTAGCCTAT
The DNA here is from genome assembly GCF_009769465.1 of Tauraco erythrolophus. Taxonomy (NCBI): domain Eukaryota; kingdom Metazoa; phylum Chordata; class Aves; order Musophagiformes; family Musophagidae; genus Tauraco; species Tauraco erythrolophus. The sequence goes on along the minus strand of NC_141465.1, from coordinate 91,813,302 downwards.
TATGTCCTGACTGAACATGAATCTATGTCATTGTTAGTTTTAAAATGTAAAAGCCTATTCTGCTGAAAGAACAATTCAATAAACTCAACTGGCAAACCTTATTTTAATGACTATTAGGATGTTCCGACTCCAGCGGTTTAACGTAAAACATTACATTATAGAAACATGCGTTATGCATTATTGTAGTGATATACTTATGCAAAGAATTTTGGAAACTCTGAAGAAACAAAATAAAAACAAAAACCGGAGAGGAGATGTGTGGCAAATTGTAGAAATATATGATTAGATATTAGCTTGCAAATAAACGGCAAAACAAAAAAAAATTATGATACTGATTTTCTATGTTTCTGTGGAAGAAACAAAAAATTCCACCTGGACAACAAAAGCCCCAAATGGATGCCTGTGATTTTTTTTTCTATGCCAGCATAGCTTATAGAGAAGGGGGCTTTGTTCTTTGCTTCACAGATGGTAAGAGAAAGAGAACTGAAGGCTCTGCAAGACATTTCACAGAGATACGTCTGACAGGTGATCAAATCATTGAACACTTCTCCCTGAAAAACAATGTTCAGATGTAGTCTAAGCATACATCCTGTGACAGCAGGAACATACTTTCCTCTGTGTTGACATTCATTTTAATAATAGAAAATGCAAGCAGAATTTCTGGCAATGACAACAAAAACAACAAAAAAGTGTATGCCTTCATGCTTACTATGCAGAACTCTCATCAATTAATGTATTGGTTTACTTGTGGATCACTGTTTTCATAGGAAACTTCTAACTTTTGATAGCATATGAAAAAGCAGTGACTCAGATGTGGAAACACTGTACAGTCTGTTTTACAAGTAAATAGTCTTATGCAGTATAGGATTATAAATGTTGGTGAAAATGCTATTAATGGTGTTAACATGATGGCTTCCTACTAAATCATGTCCTTGATATTCAGAGCTAAACACATAAACAACATTTCAAGGCTCCTGTCACTCAGAAACACATTTCTGCAGAATATAAGCATATCTGTCACTCTGAGACGTATACAGATTTTTTTTTTAAAAAAAAATGCAAAACACATGTTCATTTTTAACTCTTCATTGTCCAAAAATGACTCAAAGAGTCTTCAGTATTCCATTAAAATTGTTATCTTAATCTCGTATCTCAAAGAAATAGATTGCCAGGAAATATGTTCCTCTAACTCTCATGGCCTAGGTTTGTTGCCTCAATTAATTTCATTTTCAATATGAAACATAAGTGTCAACCTATTTTATATGTTCTAAGTAGATCTGCTACAAATTTGCAAAGGCTATTAGTTATAAATCTATTAATGTGAACAGTTCACCAATACTGGCCTTTTATACTGTGTTGAAAAGCCTACACCATGAATTCTTGGTGTTTACTTTCTTCATCTAATGAAACAAAACATTTTATTCACCATTTAAAACAGACTGGAGCAGAAAATTTTGCTGGAAGTGGGAATTAATTTTCAGGAACATAGGACTAGCATAAACACATTAACACAACAAAGCTACACCAGTCAACCTCTGTATTTGCAAAAACATTTTGTTATAATTAACATCCATTACAAAGAAACAACATCGGTGTATACCAGCTGAAGATTTGATCTTTCATGTACTCTCAAAAATGTTTCTGAGTATATGGTACTTCCACAAAGATTTTATAGTAAATATTTGATAGTATGCCTTTTGTTAAAAAGCTCTGTACACTCAAGATGAGACAAGAGCTCAGTTGTCTGGCTTGCCTCTGATACAAATCAAGTGATTTGCACCAAAACTACTAGTTTTATTAAGTTTCATGGTCTGTTGTACTGAATGGGATTCTGCAATATTTGGTGTGTTTTCCATAAAAACTACTTTTCATAAAAATTTTTGGGGTGAAATCTATGGAGCACTTCAATATTGTGAAACATATGATAGTATTGTTGAAAGCTCAGATTTTATCTTTGACTCATAAGAATGTAATACATATAGTAGATAAAAATATATGTCCATGTACTTAAATGTCTTTTTTCCAAGCTTTGGCCATTATCAACAGTTTAAGGACTAAGAGTAAATACAGACATGCAAGAAATGATATTTCCTGATTTTCCTTCCTGGTTTCCTTTATTCCTTATTTTTTCCGAAGAACGGAAGAGAATTTTTTAAGTTATAACAGTAATTGTTTATTCAACATAAATAATTAGTTAGCAACCATACACAAATGTGTGTCTCCTATTAGGTAGTGAAAGAAACATTTAACTCCAGTACTCTAGCAAATATACAACAGATTAATAGTTTGTTTAAAAGATGTCAAATTAATCTATCCTAAATTGAAATTATACTTACTTTTTTAGAACTGCTAAACAGAAAGCTTTGAAAAAAGTTTCCAGGAAACTTTCTTTCTTCTTCTTTCTTCTTTCTTCTTTCCTCTTCTTCTTCTTCTTCTTCTTCTTCTTCTTCTTCTTCTTTCTTCTTTCTTCTTTCTTCTTCTTCCTCTTTTTCTTCTTCTTCTTCTTCTTCTTCTTCTTCTTCTTCTTCTTCTTTCTTTTTTCTTCTTTCTTCTTCTTCTTCTTCTTCTTCTTCTTCTTCTTCTTCTTCTTCTTCTTCTTCTTCTTCTTCTTCTTCTTCTTCTTCTTCTTCTTCTTCTTCTTCTTCTTCTTCTTCTTCTTCTTCTATGGTATAGAGGAGAAAGCTTTTGCATTTTTCCAGATGAGCGCATAGAATCATAGAATCATAGAATCGTTAGGGTTGGAAGGGACCTTCAAAGGTCATCTAGTCCAACCCCCCTGCAACAAACAGGGATATCTCCAACTAGATCAGGTTGCTCAGGGCCTCATCCAACCGGGCCTTGAACGTCTCCAGGGATGGAGCATCCACCACCTCTCTGGGCAACCTGTTCCAGTGTTCTACAACTCTCATGGTAAAAAATTTTTTCCTAATATCCAACCTGAATCTACCTCCCTCTATTTTAAAACCATTACCCCTTGTCCTATCACAACTGGCCCTCCTGAACAGCCTCTCCCCATCTTTCTTGTAGGCCCCCTTGAGGTACTGGAAGACCGCTATAAGGTCACCCCGGAGCCTCCTCTTCTCCAGGCTGAACAGCCCCAACTCTTTCAGCCTGTCCTCATAGGAAAGGTGCTCCAGCCCTCTTATCATCTTCGTGGCCCTCCTCTGGACCCTCTCCAACTGGTCCATGTCCTTCTTATGTTGGGGACTCCAGAACTGGACGCAATACTCCAAGTGAGGTCTCACGAGGGCAGAGTAGAGGGGGAGAATCACCTCCCTTGACCTGCTGGCCACGCTCCTCTTGATGCAGCCCAGGATGCGGTTGGCCTTCTGGGCCGCAAGAGCACATTGCCGGCTCATATTGAGCTTCTTGTCCACCAGTACTCCCAAGTCCTTCTCCTCAGGGCTGCTCACGATCCATTCTCCGCCCAGTCTGTATTTGTGCCTGGGATTGCCATGACCCAGATGTAGGACCTTGCACTTGGCCTGGTTAAAGTTCATGAGGTTGGTACGGGCCCACCTCTCCAGCCTGTCGAGGTCCCTCTGGATGGCATCCCTCCCTTCCAGCGTGTCGACGGCACCACACAGCTTGGTGTCATCGGCGAACTTGCTGAGGGTGCACTCCATGCCACTGTCCACGTCACCGACAAAGATGTTGAAGAGGGCCGGGCCCAACACGGACCCCTGAGGGACGCCACTCGTGACCGGTCTCCACATGGACATCGAGCCGTTGACCACTACTCTCTGAGTACGGCCATTGAGCCAATTCCTTATCCACCGAGTGGTCCATCCATCAAACCCATGCCTCTCTAGTTTAGAGAGAAGAATGTCGTGCGGGACAGTGTCAAAAGCTTTGCACAGGTCCAGGTAGATGACATCCGTTGGTCGACCCTTGTCCACCGATGCTGTCACCCCATTATAAAAGGCCACCAAGTTGGTCAGGCACGATCTGCCTTTGGTGAAGCCATGTTGGCTGTCACCCACCACCTCCTTGCTCTCCATGTGCCTTAGCATGGTTCCCAGGAGAATCTGCTCCATGACCTTGCCAGGCACAGAGGTGAGGCTGACCGGCCTGTAGTTGCCCGGGTTCTCCTTGTTCCCCTTTTTAAAAATGGGGGTTATGTTCCCTCTCTTCCAGTCATCGGGGACCTCGCCAGACCGCCACGACTTCTCAAATACAATGGCCAGTGGCTTGGCAACTTCATCCGCCAGTTCCTTCAGGACCCGCGGATGGATCTCATCAGGTCCCATGGACTTGTGCACCTTCAAGTTCCTCAGATGTTCCCGAACCTGCTCTTCAAGTACAGTGGGCGGTGGTTCATCCTCACAGTCCCTGCTAGTTCTTTCCACAGCTTGGGTGGTAAGACAAGAGGCTTTATCAGTGAAGACTGAGGCAAAAAATTCATTGAGTACCTCAGCCTTCTCTATGTCGCGGGTGACCAGAGCACCAGTATCCTTCCGGAGAGGGCCTATGTTCTCCTTGGACTTCCTTTTGTCCCCTACATACCTATAGAAGCATTTCTTATTGCTTTTTATATCCCTTGCCAAATTCAATTCCTTCAGGGCTTTAGCCTTCCTCACCTGATCCCTGGTCACTCGCACAGCTTCTCTGTATTCCTCCCAGGCTATCTGTCTCCGCTTCCACCCTCTGTAGGCTAACCTCTTCATTTTCAGTTGGTCCAGGAGCTCCTTGCTCATCCACGCAGGCTTCCTGGCCTTTTTGCCCGACTTGTTCTTCGTCGGGATGCACCTCTGCTGAGCTTGGAGGAGGTGCTCCTTGAATGTGGACCAACTTTCCTGGGCCCCTCGTCCCTCCCGGGCCGCCTCCCATGGCACTTTGCCCATCAGGTCCTTGAAGAGGCCGAAGTCTGCCTTCTTAAAGTCTAGGGTACAGAGCTTGCTGAGTGGTTTCCTTGCTGCCCCATGGATCTTGAACTCCACCGTGTCGTGGTCACTGCAGCCAAGGCTGTCCTTAAGTTTCACCTCACCCACCAGTCCCTCCCTGTTGGTGAGCACAAGGTCGAGCATGGCACCCCTCCTTGTCGGCTCCTCTATCACCTGCAGGAGGAAGTTGTCATCCACGCATTCTAGGAACCTCCTGGACTGCCTGTGCCCTGCTGTATTGTCTCTCCAACAGATGTCAGGGTGGTTGAAGTCCCCCATGAGGACCAGGGCTTGTGACCGCGAGGCTGCTCCTATCTGGCTATAAAGCGCCTCATCTGCTCTGTCCTCCTGGCCAGGTGGCCTGTAACAGACCCCTACCGTAACATCCCCTATCCGTCTCCGTCCTCTAATCTTGACCCATAAGCTCTCTGTCAGCTCCTCCTCCGACCCCAGGCGAAGCTCCACGCATTCCAGCCGGTTGCTGACATAGAGAGCGACACCCCCTCCTCGTCTCCCCTTCCTGTCCTTTCTAAAAAGCTTATACCCCTCCATGTTGACACTCCAGTCATAGGAGTCGTCCCACCACGTCTCCGTGATGCCAATAAGGTCGTAGCCCTGCTCATGTGCACGCATCTCCAGCTCATCCTGTTTATTTCCCATGCTGCGTGCGTTGGTGTACATACACTTCAGCTGGGCCTCCGACAAAGCTGACTCGCTGGCTGGAGCGACAGGGGTTCTCTTGGACGGCAGTGTAAGTTCGTTTGAACATACCTGCGATCCTTCCCCAGCCTCTGGACCCTCAGTGCTGGCACTGGTGCCATGCTGACAGCGGTATGAATCTGACTTCTTGGCTGGAGCGGCTGGAATTCCCTTCTTCTGTTCTACGGGTACTTCCAGCATATCTTTATCATTCTTGATATTCCCCCCCTCCCCCTTCAAATCTAGTTTAAAGCCCTGCCAATGAGCCCTGCTAGCTTTTGAGCTAAGACCCTGGTTCCCCTCTGAGAAAGGCATGTTCCATCCGGTACCGCATGATGATCCAGTTCCTGCCCGTCACGCACAAATAAATAAATCAGTATAACCATGAAGTGGAAGGTGGTAAAAGTGGCACAGTTTCAAGTAGTTCATTCAGTGCTTTGTCCTAAGATGGGCCTATAGCAAAAATCATCTACTTGAGAGTACAAATTAAACAGTACACCTAGTTGCTGCTCCATTCGTTCATCTCTGTTGTGCAAGGAATTTTGTAGCGGTTTGGGCTGAACTGCTGAACTGTTCCAGAAGTTTGTTACTGCAATCTTATTACCATGTCCTTAAAGCATTGTGAATAACGGCTGAAGATAGTGTCTTTCCTAGTATATTTAATTCTTTCATAAAATTCAGGAAACAGAGGTCATTTTGAAAAGTGGTAAATATAACTGGTACTGTGGCAAAGCCTGTGTACACAGCTGATAGTAACTTAGTGAAACACAATTCATTTTCAGATCTAGTTTTTAATAAATGTAAAAAATAAAACAGATGGAAAAAAACAAGTATTTTTTACTTTAAGAGGCCCAAACCAGCGTGAAACCTTAGACACAAATCTTCTTAAAGGTCCCAGTCTAGTCAAATACATATCATAAATTAACATATTTAATTGAAAATCAATGAAATGAAGAGGTGGAATCTCTGCTACAACTAAAAGTAAATGAATTAATTTTTAAATGTAGAGTGTTGTCATAGTTTTAAAGTCATTTAACCTGATCTCTTGCAGAGCTAAAAATGGAAGATTCACAAGAAAGGATTATAAATTACCCAATAAATGTCTGACTACTTTGCAGTTAATGTTTTGTCATTCTGAATAAACATACATAGATATGTAATATATTATACTATATTATGATATTATGAAATATACTTTATTATATTATCATATTATGAAAACATGCTGACGAAAGAAAATATATATTGATATGTGTACTCTACTTTTAATTATTTTCAGATATGAAAATTATTATTCCAGATATGAATTATGTACTTACTTTTCCATTTGATGAAGTGGACTTGATTTTATTTTGCAAACATTTACATTTGGATACCTAGACGTCAACAATTGAGCTGAGTGAAAATAGACACTGAAGTTAGGAAGAGCCAGGTAGGGGTTCCAAGGGGAACATGACAATTATAAACAAAATTGTCGCTATATAACTCAAAGTTTAAAAAAAACCCCATTGTTATAAAGAATGAAATATAATAATTGTAAATTTATATTAATTATAATAATATAGAATTATATGGAATAAAATATGATGATATATATGTGCGTATGATACATATACAACATGTACATATACATACACACACACATATACATATAAAATCATTCCAAGAGCACAGCTTTTCCCAGTGAAACATTTTTCCCATTTCAAAGAAATGCAATAGCAGTAGTTTTCAATATCACCAAATGAACCTGTAGAATATTCAATACAATGATTTTCATTCATGTCATTACTTCAGATCAAAGGCAGACATCTATATCTATGTCTATGTCATTACACACAGAGACTTTGTTAATAGCACAATATTGATATTGTGAAATTGAATAACTAAAAATCAAGGAATGTCAGCAGTAAGAGTCTACCATACCTTAAATCTTTTCTCTTTCTGTCATGTACATAACCTGCAACAGACCTTAATTATGTGATCTTCTACTACTTTTCAATTGAGCTTTTCCTCATTTAATGCAGATAACAGATGGCATTCATTTATTAACACCTACTCAATATTTTCTTTCTCTACATCTTTCAAAGTGTGGTGCTAGGCCCCAGGAATTTCTTACCGTGTATTTTGGTCTGAAGACAGTATTATATATTTTCATCTAAGCTTTTCTGTGAGGTTGTAAAGATAACGCTTCCAAAATATTAATATGTTTGCTTTCACACCATGTGAATGAAAACTGAAGCAAAGAGAAAAAGGTTAAAATACTTACTTTTTCTGAATTTTTCATCTTAAATGCCATGATTTTGAACATCAGGTAGGACATTACATACTTAAAGTACATTTTCTATAGCCTCAGTAACAATTCTGGGCCATTTACACTTCAGTGAATATGACAAATCCCAACTCAAAAGTCCAGCACTCTGGAAAGAAAGATTACATGATTAGTAGTAAACCATTAAGATACTGATATAAGTGATTTGCCTCTATCACTCAGATGATGTGAAATAGGAAGAGTGGAAGGATCCACTGCTCCAGAGTAGTATTTATTTGCTCGGATTGTGAGATCATCTTTCTGTTTCTACAGATAATCTACTGCAAAAAATTAGGATATGATCATGTAATCAGAAGCACCGACTTTGTACATGCACATCCAAGGTCTTGTCTGTGTTTCTGCCTATGCCATTAAATCTAATAAAAATTTGGTAGTAATAGCTATAACAGCATTTACATTGCATCATGTAGTTAGAAACATTGCTCATTATATCTACAGGAAGGCAGCTGTGGTAAATTAGACAGTATGTTATGATATTTCCTTAAATTTTACTGCTTAACTTTGCAAACATAATAATATTTCTTTAACACAGACAGGCCTGTGTGTATTATTTTCTTAGTTAAAAAACAAACTTACTTTAAGTTTTAAATTCTAGCAATTGGAGTCATATTGATTTTGTTTGCTTCCTCAGAAAAGCAAAAACTTGTGGATAGCTGGCCCTCCTCTCCACAGTACCCTCGCTCTTTTCTTAATTCTGTTTTCTATGCAGTCCCAGTCTTTCCTATTCCACAACAGTTTCTTATCTGCTCTATATCTCCTGAAGTTTCTTTTACCTGGCTTTTTTTTTCCCTCTCAAGTCTCTGCTTTCTTATTTCTAGGAGTAGCTTTTTGTTCAAATCTGGTTCAAAACTAGTTCAAAACACTCTGCAGAAAAATTTTTCCCATTTAATTCCTAATTTTGATCTCAGTTTTCCTATTAAATGACTTCTAGCTCTCACCTTTTGAACTTGTGTTTGTCCGTGTACTACTTCTTCCCTTCCTACACCAACCTACCTCAAGTCTCCAGAACAGTTCTGAATTTGTTGCTGCAAAGATCATCATGTGGCACTAAGCCTCTGCTAGATCCCCACAGCATATAAGTTCTCTGTCCCGAAGAACTTATACTCAAAGTAATATTGTCCAGCTGCCTCTCCTGAACTTTTTTGTTCAGCTGCCTTTTTTGTACCTTTTGTTGACAACTTTTCCTGACTCCATAAAATGTGTTTATTTCTCTCACTCTTTTATTGTTCTGTCAGTATTTCATTAAAACAACTCCTTTCTCCTTGCTGGCTAGAATTTTTGCATTGATATTTGCTCCACTTTAAGTGAAAGATGGGTTTTCTGCTTTGCTGAAGTGTAATGAAACTCACAGTGACTGTTTCAGGACAGAAACAAAAACCTGCTCCTGTCATATCTGGGTGCCCTTGTCATTATACTAAAGTCAGAAGACTTTTTGAGTTCCCTCTATTCAGCCCCATCATGAATGCCTGTTTACACAGGCAATCCATTCAGCTTGGATGTAGGCTCTGTGGTGTTAATCTTCCACAAAGTAAGAAGGGCTTGAAACCCAGATTTAAACTCTTTTCTGCAAAGAATGGTACTGCCACTGCTTCCACCATTGGCTTCTCAGGGAGATATCTAGATTAATCTGTATCACAGTGAGAGACCCAAGGGGTACCATAAAATAAATTGCCTGACATGTTTTCTGGGATCTAAGGTAGAAATCAGTTGCGTAAGTCTTAAGTTACAGGGCAATAGGTGAAATGAAAAGATTTTACAATGTGTATAAATTGCCTTAAATATTTCTGGGATTCTAGTAGTTTATCTCGGAACGTTAAACTGACTTTAGTCGATATGTACAAAATGTCTGTTCTTGTAGACTAAATGACAGCACCGGAAAGTCCTTAACTTTTGGTTTGTAAAAAGTTATGCCATTTGCCAGATGAAAAAGACAGTTTGTATGCTTGAATTATCCTGGCATTCAGAATTGTTTCGATTTGTGAATGGGTGTGTAAAATTCAATTTCCTTTCACTTCTTATAAAAGTAAATCCATCTTTATAGACTATAAATTCATCTAGATATTTGAGTAGATGATGAGAGCAGCCCTGAGGAGAAGGACTTGGGGGTGGGTGCTGTTTGATGAGAAGCTCTACATGAGCCGGCAATGTGTGCTGGCAGCCCAGAAAGCCAACTGTATCCTGGGCTACATCCAAAGAAGTGTGGCCAGCAGGTCGAGGGAAGTGATTCTGCCCCTCTTCTCTGGTCTCATGAGACCCCACCTGGAATACTGCATTCGGCTCTAGGTTCTCCAACACAAGAAGGACATGGACTTGTTGGAGTCCAGAGGAGGGCCATGAAGATGATCTGAGGGCTGGAGCACCTCTCCTATGAAGACAGGTTGAGAGAGCTGGAGTTGTTCAGCCTGGAGAAGACAAGGCTCCAGGGAAACCCTCTAGCAGCCTTCCAGTACCTAAAGAGGGCCTACAAGAAAGATGAAGAGGGACTTTTTACAAGGGGATGTAGCAATAGGACAAGGGGCAATGGCTTTAAACTGAAAGAGGGGAGATTTCAATTAGATGTAAGGAAGACATTCTTCACTGTGAGGGTGGTGGCACTGGAACAAGTTTCCCAGAGATGTTGTGGATGTCCCATCCCTGGAGGTGTTCAAGACCAGACTGGATGAGGCTTTGAGTAACCTGATGTAATGGAAGGTATCCTTGTCCATGGCAGGGGGATTGGAACTAGATGATCTGTAAGGTCCCTTCCAACCCAAAACTTTCTATGATTCTATGATTCAAGAGTTAGGGGAGTGGTTCAGTTGTTTAAATACAGGTTACTTAATGCCATTTTTTCAGGTCATCCTGTTTCATATCTGGCAGCACCATGTAGTGTCTTGGCAAACTTAAGATATCTCACATGGCACTATGATGAAGAAGCTGAAAACCATCCTTAGGAAGAAATTAATCTCCTCTAAATGTAGACACCTACAACACAGACTTTTACATTCCCGCTAGTCATTATAGGGTCATTTTCTAGTCAATGGAGAGCAATAAGCACTTCGAGAGCCTAATTTATCTGATTGAATGTATATGTCTACTCTAGGATGAGATGAACCATGCCCTAAAGGTATCTTTTAAATATAAAAGTATCTAACACGATTAGCTGAGATTTGGACATCTATATTGTAGACATCAGCATTTCCTCAGATGAAGAGGATTCATGTGTCAGTGGAAGTGAAGGAATTTCCTGACAAAATGAGTCTGCTAGACAGTGATGATTCTCTAAAACTGAAATATCTAATTATCTTTCTGAGTTTGGCACATTGTTTTCCAGGTTCTCTGGTGTTTCAAAACCCACAGCTTGAAGTTAGCCTCCCTATTGACTACCTTGCAAATCCAAACTCTTGGGTGAGCTGGCAGCCTAGGGGACTAAACTTTCCCAGCTTAAGAATTCAGCTACGCTGAATTTAGGCACCCTGAAAGATCAGGCAAACTTAAGTTTTCTTCCACTCAGCATGGAAGTATCTTGGAAGGATTGCTCTTTAGCTCTGGATGCCGAAATGAATTGCTGCCAGAAATCAGACTGTCCTTGTTAACTTTACAGATGTTCACTGAATTCAAGAATATGTGACTGAACATAGAATAAAACAAATCATGAATTGAATGGCAGATGGAAAGGTGTAGCAGGAGTTAAATGGACGCAAATGAAATACATAGACACACCAATATCTTCCATTGGGAAGATAGAATTCACTCTTATTATTCAATAATTCTTATTGTCCAGCTCTGAATGTCAAACTGGTGGGTAGACATGTATTTATTAAATAAATTTATTTATTAAACACATGAATCTGGACTTTTTATTATTATTATTTGCCATTGTTCTATTGGATATGTCTAAACTGAAATACAGGTTTGAAAATAGCACTTGGGAATTTAGATGACCTACCAAGGATATGAACAGGTTAGATGATATTTCTGTACTCCTCATGGAATGAAGAAAAAAAATCTAAGGAGAAATGTATTCTCCAAAAGGTAATGTGTTTCACAGCCTATGAAAAGAGGCTGATTAATACATTTCTTGTGCTGTTTTTGAATTCATGACAAAGCTGTTCACCCAGAGGAAACAGTAGAAACAGCAGACTGAAAGACTATTTCAAAGCTGACCTTCTAGGTGGTGCTCCATTGACATCCTTACAGTACTACAATCCAGTACTGTAGTATAGTTGTTAGAATGTAATAATAAAAACAAATTCTGCTTTTCTGTGTGTAGTCAAGTTGACTATAAAGAAATGGCTACCTTTTTTAATGGTCAATTAAACACTTATGATTACATAGCTGAAGAAACACAGCTTTCCTTACAGAAGATACTTGAGGTTAGTATGGCATATAAATCAACAAACATATTTTAGAACAAGTAAATGACTAGACATTAGTAACAAGCAGACTGCAAATATCATGAAAGCAATTAAAAATATTTATAGACTATGTTTCATGAAACCAAAATAATACTCATTTTTTCAGGAGATGACTATTTACTGTAAATAATACAGTTAATGGCATACATTCATCATATCTCGTGTTAATTAGATTTTTTTCTTTCCGTTAGGATCTATGAAACAGTTTTAAGCACCAATGTCAACAACAGTTAACATGATTAAAACTGCATTCCTAATAAGAATTGTATCCCAACTTGTATTAATGTTTATTTTAAAATGCTTCTGTGCTGTGGAGCCATCTGTTTCTCGCTAGTTATAGTACCTGAGTTCTACAATCATAGGACCCAAGGGAGATTTTCACCTATTTTTTCTTCATGGTATAGCAGGCATTCACTACTTCATTCAAAAGAAATATGTCAACTGAAGTTAAGAAGTTGTAGTCGACAGGAAAATGTTTGCAAACTTTTAAAACTGAAACTTCTTGACAAGACCTCTAATGGTATACTTGCAGGCTGTGAATTTGAAATTGTTGATTTCCTCTCATTATTCTGGGTAGAAAGGAAGAGACACTAGCAGTCATAATCAGTCATGTTTCTGTATTTATGTTAAAAAATACTCTAGCCTTGCAAATAAGCTTTCTTCAAACACATGACTTTCAAATCACCTTTTGAAGAATATTAAAATCAATTAAACAATAAGTAAAATCTCATTTAAAAAAGAAATCAATCAGCTGTCATTTTTGAGTGATTATTCTGGAATTGAGTGGTGTTTAATCTATGAATTTATTGCACATTATTCTACTACTATAAAAACAGCATATGAATTAGGTATGACATGTCTCATAGTAAATGGACAGAAAATTTAGTTTCCCTTTTGAAGTCTTGGTTGTAGCATGCGATCATCTGCTCTTGATTTGGTAGGTCATTCCTGTTAAGTGCAAAACTATATTACTTTCAAATAAAGGTCAGGTTTTTAAATAATAAGAGCTACAAAATTTCACATGCTAAAAAAGAATCTACAGTATATAGAGGCAAGGTTGTGTTTTACAGGTTTTGCAAATGGGGGTTTTGCACAAAAGGTAAATCAGTCTTGGGTGATGTTACAATATACTGTAAAATATACATTCATACTTTAATCAGATTGAGACAGAATAAGGATATGTATAGAAAGGCATACATATAACACTGACAATTTTTTCTGGATTGGAGAAAATATACAGTCTTCAGTATTCAGTACTTGACGTCATGAACATGGATAAAGATTTTATGAAGACCCAAATGACTTTGTGTCTTGGGCAAAATGCTTACTAAAATTTTAGAAGAAAGGAAAAATAGAACTAGAAGTGAGGTATTAAATACGTCTGATTTCTCTACTCCAATACAATCAAAAATCAGAGTAGGGTAGAGTCACCACGTCCCTAGAGTTTTAAATAAGGTTACATTAAGAGATATGTTGTCATATACATATTATGTAAGTGATAGCAACATCTATGTGATAAATTAAAGAGCTCAGTGACAAATTTCATTTAGCGTACACTTCAGATCGTCTCACCTGTGGTCTCTCTTCTAATTGATCGCTACCGGGACTACTTTTATATGCAAATAGTTGAAGTCAAACAATGGCCATATTTAGCCTGACTTGTACAGGGATAGCAGAGAATGTTTCTCTCTTGTTGGGCAGCTGACTGCATGGATGCTGGAGAAGAAAAACAAGGTTATTTGTTCACATCTAGCCTATATGCAGGTGTGGGATATTATAGAACATTTGTCCCTAGTCTATCTGGCAAAGTCCTGAAGGGCAAAGAAGTCCAGGAAGGTTGGACATTCTTTAAGAAGGAAATCTTAAAGGTACAGGAGCAGACCGTCCTCATGTACCAAAAGATGAGCCTATGGGGAAGAAGACCGACCTGGCTGAACAGATTTGGCTGGAACTCAGGAAAAAAAAAGGAGAGTTTATGGTCTCCGGAAGAAGAGGCAAGCCACTCAGGGGGACTACAAGGACGTCATGAGGTTACGCAGGGAGAAAACCAGAAGGGCCAAAGCCCAACTAGAACTTAATCTGGCTACTACTGTAAAAGATAATTAAAAAATGTTTCTAAAAATACATTAGTAACAAAAGGAGAGCTAAAGAGAATCTCATCCATTATAGGATATGGGGGAAACATGTGACAGAGTGTCATGGTTTGATGTGGAGGGGGGAGGTGGTTCTGGTGGCAGGAGAGGGATTTTGCTCCCTGTGACCTCCCTGGTTTTGGAACCGAGTTAGGCTTAGTTCTGGCCACCAGATCAGACTGCCATCCCCCTTGGGGTTGAGCCAATAGGGTGCCTCTGCGAATTGCCCTATTTAAGTCAGGACAAAGGAACCGGAAAAGGTGCTTCGCCCAGGATCGAGCAGAGAAGGGAGGAGGGCACTGCCCCCACTCCCTGGCTCCCAGCCGGGCAGCTGCCTGCGTCGGGCCGGCGCCGCCCACGGAGAATGGCGGCAGCGGAGCCAGCTGGGGAACTCGGGGGCACCCCACTCCCGGGGTGCCCACTGGGCTGAGTTCACCTGGAGAGGACTGAGATCTGAAAGAAACAGCCACATCGACAGCAGGTCAGTGAGGATGGAGCGGGAGGAGGTGTGCCGGAGCCGAGTTTCCCCTGCGGCTGATGGTGAGATAGCAGGCGGCCCCCCTGCAACCAGGACGGCCTCGGTGGAGCAGAGACCCACTCGCAGCCTGTGGGGAGAAGATGCCTGAGCCTGAGGATGGTCGTGTTGGGGTGCACGACAAGGCAGAGAGGCATCTGGAGTCTACGTGACGACCCACGCCGGAGCGAGTGGATACAGCTCCCTAAGTACCCAAGACTGTGGTAAAGCCCACACCAGAGCAATCTGTGGGGAGGATTGTTTCCAGTGGGCTGGACTCACGCTGGAGAAGTTTGTGGATTTTTCCTCGTGGGTAGGGGATCCATTGGAGCAGGGGAAAAGGGTGTAAGGACTCCTTCTCCTTTAAGAAAGAAGCAGCAGTAACAGCACGGAATGAACTGACCTGCACTCCCCCAGTCCCTGCCCCCTGTGCTGCTGGGGGGAGGAGGTAGAGCCGGGAGAAAAGGAAAGGGGGGGGGAAGGTGTCGGTTTTAAGATCTGGTTTTGTTTCTTTCTGTCCTCTCAAGTAATCGGTTTTTGTTTCCCTTTGTCCTTCTAAGTAATCATTAATAAACTGTTTTGCTTTGAGAAAAGCTCTGCCTGTTTTGCCCAGGACCATGGTTGGTGGGTGCTCCCTCTGTTCTTGTCTCAACCCTCAGTCCCTTTGTTTTTTTTCCTCTCCTCTCCTCTTTACTGGAGAAGGAGAGACTGTCTGAGTTTTAGTTGCTGGATCAGCCTAAAACCACGACACAGAGGATGAAGAAGAGGCTGAGGTACTCAATGCCTTCTTTGCTTCAGTCTAAATAGTAAGACCACTTGACCTCCAGGTACTCAGCTGCCTGATCCGGAAGAAAGGGAAGGGAAGCAGAATGAAGCTCCCATTAATCCAAGAGGAAATGGTTAGTGACCTGCTACACCACTTAGACATACACAGGTTTATGACGCAGAATGGCATCCATCCAAGGGTACTGAGGGAGTTCACAGAAGTGCTCACCAAGCCACTTTGAATAATTTATCAGCAGTCTTGACTAACCAGGGAGGTTCCGGTTGACTGAAAGTTAGCAAATGTGATACCCATATACAAGAAGGACTGAAAGGCAGATCTGGGGAACGACAGGCCTGTCAGTTTGAACTCAGTGCCAGGGAAGGTTATGGAACAGATCATCTTGAGAGCCATCACGCGACCTGTACAGAACAGCCAGGTGATCAGGCCCAGTCAGCATGGGTTTAGGAATGACAGGTCCTGCTTGATTAACCTGATCTCATTCTATGTCAAGGTGAATCACTTAGTGGATGAGGAAAAGAGTGTGGATATTGTCTACCTAGACTTTAGTAAAGTTTTTGACACCATTTCCCACAGCTTCCTCCTGGGGAAGCTGGCTGCTCATGGTTTGGATGGGCATATGCTTTGCTGGGTGAAAAACTGGCTGGATGGCCAGGCTCAGAGAGTTGTGGTGAATGAAGTTAAATCCAGTTGGTGGCCAGACACAAGTGGTGCTCCCCAGAGTTCAGCATTGGGGCCAGTTCTGTTTAACATCTTTGTCAATGACCTGGCCGAGGGGATGGATTGCACTCTCAGTGAGTTTGCAGACGACATGAAGTTGAGTGGGAGTGTTGATCTGCTTGAGGGTAGGAAGGGTCTACAGAGGGATCTGGACAGGCTGGGTTGATGGACTGAGGCCATCTGTATGAGGTTCAAAAAGGTTAAGTGCTGGGTCTGGCACTTGGGTCACAATAACCCCATGTAACACTACAGGCTTGGAGAAGATTGGCTGGAAAGCTGCCTGATGGAAACAGACCTGAGAGTGTTGATCAACAGCTAGCTGAATATGAGCCAGCAGTATGCCCAGGTGGACAAGAAGGCCAATAGTGTCCTGGCTTGTATCAGAAATAGTGTGGCCAGCAGGAATCGAGATGTGGTTGTCTCCTGTACTCAGCACTGGTGAGGCTGCACCTCGAATATTGTGTTCAGTTTTGAGTCCCTCACTGCAAGAAAGACATTGAGGTGCTGGAGCATGTCCAAAGAGCAACAAAGCTGGTGAAGAGTCTGAAGCAGAAGTCTTATGAGGAGCATCTAAAGGAACTGGGAGAAAAAGGAAGACTCAGGAGAGATCTTATTGCTCTCTCCAACTACCAGAAAGGAGGTTAAAGCCAGGGAGGTGTCAATCTCTTGTCCAAAGTAACAAATCATAGGACAAGAGAAAATGGCTTCATGTTACACCAGGGGAGGTTTAGATCGCATATTAAGAAAAGTTTCTTCACCAAAATGGTTATGAAGCATTGGAACAGGCTGCCCAGAGAAATGGTTGAGTCACCATCTCTGGAGGTATTTAGAAGACATGTAGGTGTGGTGCTTAGGGATATGGTTTAGTGATGGACTTGGCACTGTTAGGTTAATAGTTGATCTCAATGATCTTCAAGGTCTTTTCCAACCTAAACAATTCTATGATACAAACATTTCATGTGTGACTTACCACTACTTTCCTTTCAACAACAACAACAACAACAACAATAATAATAGTAACAATAACAATAATAATAATAATAAGAAGAAGAAGAAGAAGAATGTGAAATATAAGAGGGAAATCTTTTGGGGGATTTTTTGAGAAAAATGAAAACTGTCATGCTTATACGAACCTCAGTGCTTCCTTTCCCTGGCAGGCCTCCAAGACCTTTCTTATTTTATGCAGTCTTTGGGGTAAAAAAGAGGCTGCCAGTTGCTGATTAAAGTCTCCCTTGGCTGTTGTCCTGGCTGGCAGACTATCTTCCTTCTTTTTTTTTCCTGTCGGTTATTTAATATACTTTACTCTACAATTAGTCCACAGGGGTTTGCTAAAGGCAGACACTCCTCTCACCAACTTCTGGCTGTGTGCAGTCACACAGATTGTGCAAGATTACAAATGGAGAAATCCAGAATATTTTGCTGGCAAGGTCTGCATAGGAGCTTCTACTGAAGCTTTAATTCTAAAGCTGTCTATTCAGTTCTGCTAGTACTAAGGAGAATCTTTATAAGAAAAACATGTTGTCTAATTCTTGTAAATATATTCAGCATTTTAACTTATCATTTAAACACAGGAATGCAAAGAAATTTAAAGAAATTTATTACCAGCAAAAAAGCTGGTAGCATTGATGTGCCATTGCAAGCTGGTTGAGAGTGTTTATATAATGCTGTATATGCCTTCAGGTGCTCTCATCTCTATTAGGAAGTTCATGACAGCAGTGAATTACTAGTCTGCACAATCCTTAGCAGTTAGGTCTACTAGTAGCATAGGCAGAGAGACACTTCCTGATTTCACCCTCTGTCATATCCCCAGACACTCCCGATTCAAACTGCAGAGTTTGAATCATTCTTATTTAGGGAAGTCAGACATTTTGTGGAAATTTTGATTTTCATATAAGCTAAGGAAAAGTCTCAATTAGTCAAAGCAGAAGAGTTTGCTTTCCATAGTTTCACCGAATGAGTGAAAGGTTCAGATCAGAATCTTGCTATGGCCAGACATGGTTCCAACAATAATTAGTCTACAAGAAAGATGTCTCTTCTTAGTAGTGTCTCCTGCAGACGTAGGTGCTGTGTGCTTTCTAAGCGTGCAGCTCACTTCGACTTGGAGTACAGTGTGTGCCCTGTCTCTTAGGATGCATATCAAGGGCATGAAAGAGAATGATGCACAATTAAGAAGACTTATTTAATTGACTTCTGCACATTTTATTATATTGTGGTGTAGGACTATCTGACCAAATGCAAGATAATTGATAAAGATGACTACATTCCCTGAAAGTGTTACAAACTGTAATAAAAAGCTATACTATAAATCCAAAATAACCTGCAAAACTCAAGGGAAAAGTGAGTATCATCTCTTCCCAGTTATTCTAGCAGAGACAATATAATTTTTGAACTTCATGACAGCTCTATTGCTTTTTGTGCCATGATTTGGCAGTGTGTTATGGGTACTTTCATCCAGAAATGCTCTTTCGTCCAAGACTGCAAAGTCAAGACTTTTCTTGTCATCTTTTTATGACATTGTAACTTGAAAAAGATACAACACTAAGTACAAGGGAGAAAATGAACCAGAAATCAGCACTGTCTGAAGCACATTTAATTCTGAGTGATTGAGTAACAAATTAGTCATTATAGCATGGTTTTCATGAGAATAATTACAAACAGAGTATTTTACACATTTTTTAAAAAAAGATTGCATATTTTAAAATGAATTTATTTGAAAGATACCTCTTTGGTTACAGAAATAAATTAAGTGCGTAGAATTACAAAAGAAAGGAAGAAGGTGAAGCTTTTAACAATGTTATGTTTGAGATTCATCACATCTGAAAAAAAAATATATATGAAATGTAACATTGAGGTCTAACATAGCTACCATTGTCTGCTTTTATAGGTAGTGGAGAGAAATAGTGCTTTCAGAAGGCAATTCATCTGATCTTTCCTAGATGCCTTTCTTATGAGATGCCTACTGCTTTCCATTGAGTGTACAACATAAGATAACTTGTCTAGACTTATATAAGTATGTCACAGTTATTTATGACAGATGACTCATATCACTTTAGTACACACACAACACAAACATGAGGCAGGAAGACAGCTTCTACACTAAGGAAACTGCAACCCCAAAATTAAATATATGATGACTGAAATATCAAAAAAAAACCCCAACAAACAAACTACACACACCCCTAAACCCATCCCCTAAAAATCCCCCAAAACAATCAACCAAACAAATGAAATAACCCATCAAAGAGTAGTGTCATCCTTGGCGGTTGTCTCCACATAGTAAGGATATTACAATTTCACTGATGCCTTGTATAGTTCTAATGGAGGAGATTTCCAGGAAAGTAGTGGTGTAGGTTTACAGGTGTTTATAACAAAAGCATCAAAGCAAGCATTAAGAAAGATTATCTGAACATTTGACGAATTAATTCAGACATGTGGCAGCATAAAAATGACCTTGTCTCAGAACTAATACACAGAAATATCATAGATTGGCCAAATATAAGAATCCAAATGGAGGTGCAGGTCAAAGACAACATTCAGTTTCTGGACCTGAAACATTTTGATGGCTAAATAGGGCAGAAGGAAGATCTGGAAGGAAAGAATAAGACCTCTCTTCCAGACACTTTGAGCCTGAGCTGCTGATGAAGTCGTCATGAGAAGATGCCAGAATTCTAAAAACAAAACTTACAGAATGATCCAAGATCAACATTTCAATGAAAATCCTCATGAATATCACATTTTCATAGTGAAGTTTATTGACCAGTTATTCAATGAAATGATAATAGCAAAATTTAATTATTGATGTTTTCATGCTTGGTTAGAGTTAGAAATGTTAAGTATACAATTAAACTTTACATCAGATGGTAGATTATTTATGAAATCTTCCTTAAAACTTTTTGGTTTTATTAAGCTGAGGAAATAAAAAGCCAGATAATAAACCTGATGTATGTTTTAGTTATCAACAAGCTTGTATAGAAAAAATAATTGTGGTTCTAAAGTATGACTGTATTGACCTTATTCAGTCATAGTAAATATTACTCTTCCAAAATGTGAATTGCTTCCATAGGACTCCTGGAAGAGTAATGTGAAAAACAGTGACAAAACTGGGCTCTATGTGAAAATGTTGCCTTACTCAAATTCCAAGTAAAAATACAAGTTTCATTATACACATTTTCACAGAGAGGAAAGAAGCT
The DNA here is from genome assembly GCF_009769465.1 of Tauraco erythrolophus. NCBI lineage: Eukaryota > Metazoa > Chordata > Aves > Musophagiformes > Musophagidae > Tauraco > Tauraco erythrolophus. The sequence continues at coordinate 91,792,654 of NC_141465.1, read as the reverse complement.
GCAGTCTACCCAACCAGTATGAAAGCGTACCCACAAAATGTAAGCCTGGAAAAATGAGTTAATGCACATTTATGGTAAGTGTTTTGTATGTTTTGTTTAGAAAGCACACTACGCAGAACAATTAACTTAAAAGGATCAAGTACATGTGGGAAGGAAGATTATCAGAGGAGACTGCAACTAAGGAAATGTTTTGCAGATGTACTGCATTTAAATTAATAAAATCTCATTAGGTTTTATGTTTGCCAATAACGACTGGAAAAGTTACCATACATTGTAGGAACAATTACCCAAATCTTCACTGTCTCATTAGGTTTGTCATACTGTTTTCATTATAATACATTAGAACTTGCAAGTGAGCCTTCAGTAATGACATATTGTTCCAATTCTCCTTTCAGCAGGCTCTAAGATATTTTAGTATTTGTGTTATAAGCCAGCAGGTGTCTTCACTTTGTTTTTTTTCTGAATCAGTTTTATACACAGACCTCCAGACACAGAATGGAATGTAAAAGGGCTTTCAACAACCACATAAAAATGAGTCTGATTAGAGTAGAGCAACACACACTATTTTTATGTTTTTATGATAATTCAAGGTACTAAAAATGTGCATCTTTAGAGTATACATCTATTCCTGTAAGTCCTGTTAGTGAAAGCTATATTAATGTAGATAAACCATGTGATATATAAAGTTTGAAAATTTGCATAACAAATGGAAGGCATAAAGCTGATTTGAATATCTAAGACATTATAAACTTCAATGAGAACAACGAACACTGAGCTTGCAAGGCACTTGCATTCAAATGAGTAATATTTAAAAAGGATATGATTTTTAAAGCACTTAGAAGCTTCTTACTTCGGGTCTTAAGAAGCTCAAGGTTAAAATAAATACTGGATTTAGGTGAGGAGGTAAAAAGGTTAGAAAAAATTTCAAAAAGAAATCACCTATATTTATACATATTTGGTATAAATGTCACATGACCTTCAAAAAAAGAGAGGTGTTTTTTTGTGCTGTCTATGAGAAAATAAAACTCCAGTAAATAAGTCTTTTCAGATCTGCAAGGATATCATTGTTCATTTTAGCTACATAATGAAGTAAGATGTTAAATATCAAATTAAGATAGGTTCTTGGACATTCCAAAAATCTGAGAAGAATATTATACTTAGAACATTGCAATAGCTGGATTTTCAACTCCTTCAGAGTTGTGATATGAAACTGGTTTATGTGATGACCACAGGCTGAATATAGTGTTAATAAATGTGGGCTTTACATTCCAATTATGTAAAAATAAAAATGGACTTTTCTGATTTATTTTATTTTCCTTAAAGTTGCATTTTAATAGTTTTAATTTTTTTTTCTCTGAATGTTTCATATTTATTCCTAGAAAAGGAGAAAGGTAAAAGCAGAATCAGAGAAAATAGGGAAAAATGAAGGGGAACAAAAAGGTCTAACAGACTATACTGGTACTGAGAGATGTTTGTCATCTTCTCCAATCCTGTCTCCCTCATGCAAGAATGTAAGGAATCGAAACAAGTGATACATGCTTATTGTCATTTTACATGAAACAGCCTAACAATTAATTTTAACTAGATACAAAGTTAGTTGTCTAAAATCAAACAGCTTATCAAAAATACCACAATTGAAATTGAATTCTTGTCCCAATTTGATAAACAATAATTGTTTCAAGTGATTTCTGAGAATTTCTGGACAATGTATTAAATCATAGACCTCTCTGTGCATAAACAAAACAGTTGTCAGGACAGGAAAGTAACAGAGGCTGCAAAATGGTCTCTGATCCACTGCTTATTTTGCATTTACCACAGCCTTGCTACAGCTGCTTTCACCACAGAGCAGAATGACAACTATAGTTGTGATGAAAATTGTTAATATTAATTGCTTGAAACAGCAAATTTTCATCAACTTTCCATTAGCACGAAACAGCATGAGATTCCTCTCAACGAGCATGAGGCACTGTATAAACATCTCTAATGAACTACCTATTAGAGACAGAAATATATATACAGGAAAATTAAATGAACCGATCTCTAGAAGTACTTGTTTCTCTAGAGAGAAACTGTTGTGACTCTCTGTGGATTCTACCTACAGCTATAGACTGATGTGTTCAGGTCATGCACCATGAACCTGGAAGGGGAGAAGCAGAAAAAAAACCCTCAACAATCCACAAAAAAATGACAAAACCTCCAAAAAGTTCATAAGAAATTGTAGGGAATCTGAAAAAAAAAATAGTCAGAGCTGTGTTTGTGAAGAGAAAAGTATAAAAGTATCCTGAAAAGCATATTGCTTTCTTAGAAAGTTAGCTTTATAAATGCTACAGAATATCAGGAATCTGTTCTCTTCACTGCAATAGAATACTCTTTATTTGTTTTACATTAAATATACACCTTGCATTTTATTTATTAAACAGATCTGAAAGTCCAAGAAAAGGCACATGAGAGCATAGAATTATAATACTGATGTGAAAAAGACAACTAAAAATCGTTCTAATGTCAACGAGATACTTTCATGGGACCTTTCCTTGACACAAGTAAAGTGTTTTCCCAGATGACTCAGTTGGAGCTCTTCAGAGCTACTCTTGAGCCGTAGTGTAACGGACTTCATAACAACTTTACACCTGGACAGCTTGCTCTCTTACTCCATATTACTCCATTTTTTCTTCTACCTGATGGTCACCCCTGCTGTTACTTATTACTGTACTGATACCCTTGGGCCTGCTCTTTTTAAGATACAGGTTTTGTTAATTAATGTATTTCTTGCTGCTCTATTTTTTTCTCACTTTTAATTTGTCCATGAACTTTAATTAAGCTCCTTCATCATGGCTCACAAGTTTGGCAAGCTTTATGTGTATATATATCTGCTCACCCTGCAAGATGACCCAAGTTTTCTAACTCTATAAAAATTCCATTACTTCAGTTTATGTCTTGCATTAAGAAAGTTAACAACAATAAAAATGGCATAAATAGATTGACTTAGGTTCATTATTTTTAGCATAGAAAATTCTTTCTCTTTTTTTAATAGAGAAAATATATTGTATATAAATATATATTAAATGAAACTAGCTTCTGCATATTCAAATATTTGTTTAATACTTACTTTGAACCAAGAGTTCTAATTCTTCTCTGAATGTGCCAGTCAACAGTAGAGTGCACCCACTCACAAATACCTATTTCACTGTTCTTTGACATATTATATTTTTTCACATACCTACCCATACTTAAGCTTACTTACACATAGGTAAAAGTCCTCTGAAATGTGTCAGAAATATTGTATTGTGATCAAAAAAAAAGTGACTCGGATTGGACCCATAAATATATACTTGGATTTTCCAGGTTCCTAAGGATTTCTATTTTACCTGCTGCACATCATTCATGGCTTATTAACAAATTGAGCTATGAACTGTGAGCATGCACTTTATTTTCTCATCTCATTTGCTTTAGATTATGTTGTACAAAACTTATAGAAGATTCTCGAGAAATATTCTCATTGATGCTAATAATTTGTGTCAGTTAGTACTGTATATTAAGCTGGTCTATCTATTGATTTGAGAGAGCTTAATGCTATTTTTTTTTCTATTTTTTTCTATTTTTTTTCTATATATAATCTTTTCTGAAACCTCTTACCTCCCTAAGAGGTTACAAAAGCTAATAATGCAACTTAAATCTTGATTAGAGCAGACCAAACTTTTGGACCTTTTTACCCTGGTTTCTCAGTAAAAACCTGTGATATTAGAGCTGTGGTCTGAAGGATGTGACTTCATCTGTTTTTAAGTAGAAACAAGTGCAAGGATTCTTCCGAGTCAAGAATCACGCAGCAACCCCAATTTTATTCCTTATTGTTCTTCTACTTACATCTATGGTCAGGCATGGCACAGACAACATACCTCTTATCAGAAAACGTTTCTTCTCCATTAGGGAAAGTAGTCATTTATAAATGGGAAAGTGATTATCTTATCATTCCCATTTCTATTGGCTTGGGGTCGACCATGTAAAAGAAGATGCAGCTGAGGAAGCTTTGTCTGAAGTTCCTTCATTTCTTCTACAGAAAAGATGGCAAGCTGTCCTAGTTTTGACTGGGACAGCTAGTTTTTCTTTTTAATAGGTAGAATAGCTCCGTGGTTTGGATTTATTCTGAGATTTGTTATGAGAAGAATGTTGATAGTGCACTGATGATTATAGTTGACACTGAGACATCAAGGACCTTTCAGCTTCTCATGTTTTGCCAGTGTGTAGGAGCACAACAGGATTGAGGGGAGCATAGCTGGGACAAAGCTAGATAGAACTGTGTGATGGAATTCTGTGATAAAACACCAATGTGTCTGCTAAAAATCCAATGGAAATTGCATTAAGAAGACAACTTAAAGTTTCAAAACCAAACATTCAAAAGCTAGGAATCACCAGAATTAGGGCTGATCAAGCAATCTGAAATCTACCTCATGATTTTATTCCTTATGACAAGCTTCTATTGGTATGGTTGCAATGAAATACTATACCATAATGCATATATCCTGTGTAGCACATTTAAGGTTGCAGCAGCCAACTGAATTCTTTTATGTTTTATCTAACACTTGAAGGTTACTTACAATTACTAAGATATACTTTGTAATCTTGTTGTTCTTTGAACACAGACTTTCTTAGGATAAAATTGTAATTAACGCAGGATGCACCTGTAGAAGTTACACCTACACTGTGTACGTGTACAATCACATTTTGCAATACTTAAGGGAACATTTATCATTGATTAAATGAAGTTACTTGATCAAGAGCTTTAACCCCATTAGATTATCTGTCTGAACCCTCAGCAAGGCACCCTGCAAAGTAAATGCCCTATTTCTGAGATGCACATTGTCCTGCTTAGATCGCGTATTCATTCTTCAGAGAAAGAGCTGAAATGTAACTTCTTTATTACTGTGTCAATATCTTTTTTAAATCATGTAAATCCTTTGAAATGTACTTCTTAATAGTGCCAGAAACCAATCATAAGCTCTTGTCCTTTGAAATGTAGGACAAACGACCACAACCAGAGATATAATAAAAATGAGAAGGGCAGGAAATTTCAAACACAGGAATGATTTTTAAGTGCTAGAGAGGTTTTTTATGGCTTCAGTTATATAAATTGGCACTTTTCATTTTTCTAAATTATACTACTTAACTAAAAAAAATCAACAAAGGATATCTAGGTAACTAGACTATTCCACCTAAAATAATATGCTAATAGACTCTCCACCACAATAGTAATAAAATAGCAGTAACAATAACTACCTGTGTAATTCCATTTAAGCTTTGGCTTTATTTTCTAACATACTGAAATTCTTATAATTGTGGTGAGGAGAAATTCTGGTTACTTGCATAGGGCCTTAGAAAAGCTGAAGTTACTGGTCATGATTGTTTTTTCATTTACTTCTTTGTAAATCATTAACTATTCCACTAAAGTTATTCTTTAGAAATTGGCTGAAGTAGCTAAATATATACAGCAGTGTACAGTGAATGTTAATGAAAACAGAGTCAACCCAGCTTCCTTACAAATCTTCTAAAATCAGATTTCACTATATTTAAAGGTATAATATTATTGCCATATAAAAACTTCCATAATATGTCAGTCTGATCTTCAACTGTAGCCAGAATAAATAAAAAAGGATAAGTCGACCCAGAGTTAGGGTGTACTGAGGCTGAAGGATTTTAGATTTCAAAGTTTCTGGATTATAAATTAATGCTGCTGAAAGAAATAGGACAATATCTTAGTTGCAGACCACCATCCAGGTCTTGCAAAAGCCACTGAGAACCAGAGGACACTTTGCATCTTGAAAACCTTACCCTTTTAGGAATAGATCTTGTAAACTTCTGGAGTTTCTTAGTCCTTTATTTAATTAAATTGAAGAGAAAGAGAAATACTTTCTTGGCTACATAGAGAATGGTAGGACAGAGTATTTGCATCGCTTTACATTCTCATATTCATTTCTGGTTTCCATGCATTACTGGTGAAGTATGAGAAAAATTCTCTAAATCTGGATACGAATCTTTAAGATTGAGAAAGTGCTGAATTAATGATATCACTCATGGCTTGTAGTGACTTACAAGCTTTGGAGGCTATGCAAGAGAACCGTGGCATAATTTATTATGGCTTCTAGTACTAATAAGTTATGAGGCACTCACATATATGAGATAAACCCCATAAGTTACTGTAGTCTATATCATCTCTCCATTATAACTAAAGACATATGAAACAGCCAAAATTCAGCCCAAACCCCTGAAGTTCCATCATAAAACTGAGTAGATCAGCACATCTATTGATTCTGCAGTCTTTTTATTTTTTGTATTTTTGTTTGTTATTCTTGCATTCCTTCCACTTCTGTAGTCTTTTAACATATTTATTCTTATTCTTTATTTGTCTTATTTATTTTGTAGTTGTTGTTAACAAGTATTAAGACAAACTTCCACTGCTGTTTATAGTGATCATATTAGTCAAACAGAATCTTGGACATTCTATTTCCATCAGCAAAATTTATTAATTCACTCCAAAGGCAAAGCAGCTAAAACAGATTAAAAACTCTACTCACATAGAGTGAGATTGAGCTTTTAAACTTAGTCCTGTGCTAGGAGGAACCCAGGGACAGACAGTCACAATTCTTTTTTTGCTTTCCCTTTGCTGTAGGGGGAAGTCGTTTTACTGCTGCCTTTTATAATACATGACTTATCTTCCCCCTTGTGAATTGCCCTATTTGGCATATTATAGAAGGCAGAATTAAGGTTCCATATATGCCCTGCGCATGTCCTTTCAATACCCCCTAGAATTACTCACCCCAGGGGAAAATATAACATTTGCCACTTCTTGTTCTTCTCCATGTTTTAAGGTTCATTATACCGGTGCTGAAGGACAGCTGGTATATGGTTCTTCTTTCATTCCTATAGTTTCAGTTAAGGTCAGCCACAATTTTACCTGTAACATACAATTACAAGATAGAAAACAAATCATTGCAATGTAATTCAGGATGTTTTCACAACACACTAAAAGATAAAGATCCTAAAACAAATTCATAAGAGATGAACACTCTTTGGAGGCAAAGATCAGAGATATAAATAATGTTGAAATAAAATACTGTGAGGTAGCCTCATGACAATTTTCAGCTACAGCACCGAAAGGGTTTTATAGGAGATGATTCGTCAAGATAGATGATAACATAACTAGATGTGTGTCTACAGCAGTCTGGTTTATGGAAAAAAAAAAAGAAAAGAGAATTCTTCTACCAAAGAATAATTGGGATGCAAAAAACTCTCAGCCATAAGCATTCGTCTGAGCAGGTAACAGTGAGAAAGATGCTTCACAGTGAGCTTCGTAGGGCTGCAAATATTCACACTAGCTAAGAATTTGTCCATGTAATTCTAAGAGAAAGATAAAGGCACAGAAAATGGAAATACAATGCCTCCCTTTTCTCTGCATCTGTGTAAGACTTAAGCATAACATGCCCAAACATTCAGTTGGAGACCTTTTGAGAATAGAGACATACCCATCAAGTGGGAGGAGGACAGACTTGCTGAATGCTTCAGTCTCTGTATATGAGCTTTTTGTTTCAATGATTGCTTGTCATTCTGGGTCATTGCTGATAAAGATCCTGCTAGAAAGGAGTAAAAGATTTACCCTAGATTAGACAGTGTCTATGTCATTATTAATTCTGCTCTCAGATTCATGCAGGTGGCATGAAAGTTTATAGGTGGCACACACTGCTGCCGAAACAAAGGATCATTTTTGTTTGGCATTTTACCAGACTTTATAAAGTAACATTATGTCACATAATGTACAATATATAGAGCACATTTTGGGGTAATGTTTACAGTTTTCCACAGATACCGAAATAGCTAATCTAATTGAATCTGTGGTGCCTGCAAAATGTCACTTCGAATACCAAAAAGCATTACTGCTGACTTATCTAGAAGAGACTTGCTTTGTTTTCTACAGATTCATAATATGTAGTAACATCAACTGTAATATAACATGATACATATTTTATTACATACATAAAACTCTCTACTGAGTATTTTTTTCTCAAACAAGTCTTAAGGAACAAGGGTCTCTCTAGGTAAGTAGCCTGTTGGTGATTCATCAGTATCTCACTTTCTCTTATCCAAAAAAATACAGCAGCAATAAACCCCTGAAGGCTACAAAAGTTTAGATTCTCATCACTGTCATCTTTGTCTTTGTCAACCTTATATTGAGATACGCCTGTCACATCTTGTTCTGTTTTTGACTGTAAGGCCCAGATCCTTAAAGGGACTGGCTATGTATTTTGCATGCCAAGTGTCACTAGGTAAAATATGTAAACAATATTAAAACTGTGATAGGATTTGCAGATCAAGACCCAGGTTTCTGATCATCCTACCGTGAAGGCCCTTCTCACTAAGCTAGAAAGCTTGCTTGCTCTAACTCCTTTCCTTTGGTAGAGTGAATATTGGCGTCTTAGCTACATAGCTGGCAAAAGGAAAATGGAGAATATTCCTTGCATTTAATTCAACTAACCTCTACTTCTGGTCTGACAATCAACATACTGCCTTTGAAGATGTCTGATTTGAACTTCAGTCTGCACTGATTAGGGAAAGAACTGCACTTGTTCGTCACTACAGTTGAGCGCTTGTAACACTGCCGCAATGCTGAAAGCTGAGGTATATAATTTCTATGGTGTGAATGTCTCTAGTATAGCTTTTGAAATCTACAGGGGACACTTCCGCAGCTAAGTTAGCCTAAACTGCTTTTATAGACAGACAACAGAAACAGGCACTCCTTGGGTCAATTCAGCTGTAAACATTTTAGATGTTTACATTGGTTCAAGATAAATCGCTCCTTAGCAGCGTACTTTCCTCTTCACTGACTACAAAAAGAAGACTTAGAGCACAAATGGTTGAGATATTGGTGTCTAGAGGTTAAACTCTCACTTTCCACTGGGTAAAATCAACCTCAACAGATCTTGAAAGAGATGAGCCAGTGTCCATTTTCAGAAGTATGAATTAGCTGCCAAAGTTTTAAGTTTCGGTCCCAGTCTTAGACTAATAAAAAAATGGAGAGTTGCCTCTTATTTTATTTTTTTCTTTTGCTCTTATTTTAGGAGCTTTTTTATTAGCTTTCAGGCACTCGGGAAGAAGGATTCTCTCATTTATATCTATAGCATCCAGTTTAAAATCTCCATTTTAAAAATCGGAATATTTGGGCATTTCTTAAAGAGCAAATAGTAATGATAAGCACTGATCAGTCATTGACTATAAAAGGAAACTGGTTGTGATGCCAGTATCTGTGTTGCCAATGATCACATTTGGTCAGCAGAATTACATTCCAGAAGTTCTTAAAAAGAGCATAGTGGATCATTTCCAATAGTCAGACACATGGTTAAACTGCCTAGAGCAAAAATCGTTCAATGTTCTAGTAATAAATAGACTTTTCCAATTTGCAGACTACATTTTGGTTTTGACTTTGGCTTTGTCTTTCTCTTCCCATTGTATTAACTTGTTCTTCTTTTTTGCTTGACCAGCTTTTTCCATTCATTTTACTCTTTCTATGTGGTAACGAAAGGAAAGTAAAACCAAAAATTATTGCATTTTACAAGTTCTATGAGCTCATCTCTAGCCATTTCTTTTTGGCCTCAACTGGTCCTAAGTCACTGAACACATTAGTGACATTCTGTTCAGACATCTTTTAAATTTCAGGTGCCTTACTTTAATTTTGATGTTAGGTTTATGCGAACGTTATCTAATGTTCCTTTCTTACTTGCTATAAAAGGTAAACACGTGAATGTGTAGAATAAAGTACTAATCTCTGCAAATAAATTCATGTTTTCAAATCTCTTGGTGAGACTTTTAGAAATTCCACTGAAAGGAAGTGAGACTTTTCTTTCACCTGTAGGTGGAAACCTCAACATAAGCAGGAGTTCATTGTCACAGTAACACCTCTTTGAGACATAGCCCTTTTTTTATTATCTAAAGTCTACTCATTCAATGTCATTATAACATTATTCCAAATATTGCAAGTGAATACATCTGTTTTTTTTAATATCTGGGATGACTAGGTGTTACATTAGCCTGTAATTATCTGAAAAGTGTGATCTTGTTCTGTGGCTGGTACTTTTCCTAGAAGTGAAAAAAGGTTTTTCTTCTAAGTTTGTTGTCTATAGTGTTTCCTTTTGTTTTTCTTCCTTTTCTTTTTTTCCCTATAACCCAGAAATGTTTAGAATTTGACTATAAGCCAGTCTTTTTCTGTTTTTTTAAACAAAAAAGATTGAATTTAGTGTGACTTTCAGTCTACAATTTTTTAAAGATTTGCCTCTAAATGTTAATTATCCTCAAGAACATGAGTGTATGCTCAAACATTTAAAAATATTAAAAAATATTGTTATTAAGTTTTAAACACATTTCTGACATGAATATAAATCAAGCCACTTAAGCACTATTAAGTGTGAGAAATGAACATCAAGATGAGCACATATCTCACCACTTCTTGGAACTGCATTTAATTGCACCCAACACTATAATGGCCTGATTTGACGTTCATACAGAGGCCATGTTACCCACCATTGGCCCATATCTGAAGCTGCATAGAGGAATAACCTTTGTACCTCTTCATAGTCTTATCATTCTCTCCATATATCTATGCTAAGATCAGGTAACAAAGACAGAAAGTAAAATCCTCTTTACTTAGATGTTGGTAGATTCAAGTCAGTTTCAATGGAGGCAGATGCTCCCAAACATCTATGCATAGCTTTGACCATACACTCCTGTTTTCTGTACTATCTGTAAGTAACTTCAGGAAGTGATTGGCAGTCATGGTGCCCTGTTCTAAACAAAGTGATTGTTTAAAAATATGAATAAATAGACTCTATCTCTTCAGATTTGAAGCAACTCATTTCAAGATGTGTATGATCAAATAGCAAAGGAATCTGTATTGTTAATATGCAAGATCCAATCCGTTAGAACCTGTGAGGAAATCTTAATGCCCTATATTGTCTCAAGAGAACCTATTTAGGTTTATGAAGGAGATTGTTGAAATCCTTGAGTCTCATTGGTGTTTAGCTCTCTCCAGCTTACAAGGATTTTGTATATCTCAGTGTTCTAAGATTGCACTTCAAGGGAGATTACCTTCATTTTACAGTCTTTGAAATTGTCATGGTTTGATGTGGGGGAGGAGGTCCGGGTGGCAGAAGCTGCCCATCAGACCGGACTCCCATCCCCCTTGGAGCTTGAGCCAATCGGCGCCTCTGCAAATTGCCCTATTTGCGTTGGGACAAGGGAACAGAAAGATGTGCCTTTGCCCAGGAGCAAGGAGAAGGGAGGGGGGCGCTGCCCCCGCTCCCATCGCCCGGCCGGACCGGCAGCCTGGGCCGGACCAGCACCCCTGCTGAGGATGGCAGCGGCGGAGCCGCTTGGGGAACTCGGGGAGAGCCCCGCTCCCGGGGCGCCCACCTGGCCGAGTTCACCCAGAAAAGACTGAGATCTGAGAGAAACAGCCACACAGATCATCCAGGTCAATGACGATGGAACGGAACAACGTGTGCTGCAGCTGAGTTCCCCCTTGCAAGCAGCCTCCTTGCAACCAGTCCTTGGTGGAGCAAGCAGAGACCCACTCGCAGCCCGTGGAGGATCCACATCGAGAAGAGATGCCAGAGCCTGAGTACGGTACGCATCTAAAGTCCGTGGGACAACTCCTGCCAATGGGGAGGTGTTTTGTTAAAGGAGATGTCTGAGCCCGAAGACTATTGTGAATCATGGGCACAGGTCGAGGCGCATTTATGCATTTACGCATCTAAGTCTGGGCGCATTTACACATTTTAAGTCTGTATGGAGACGCATTTAAGGTCGATATGACGACCCACGCCAGAGCACATTTAAAGTCAGTATGATGACCCACGCCAGAGCGAGTGGCTACAACTCCTTAAAAGTCCGAGACTCTGGTAAAGCCCGCACTTGGAGCAGTCTGATGGGGTAAGGATTGCTTCCTGCGGGTAGGGCCTCACGTTTTCACCGTGAGTAGAGGATCCACTGGATCAAGGGACAATGGTGTAAGGACTCCTTCTCCTTTAAGAAAAGCAGCAGTAACAACATGGAATGAACTGACCTGCACTCCCCCATTCCCTGCCCCTCTGCGCTGCTGGGGGGAGGAGGTAGAGCCAGGAAGAAAAGGCAAAGGAAAGGAGTGGTGTTGATTTTGAGTTCTGGCCTTGTTTTCTTGTTATCCTCTCAAGTAACCGTTTTTGTTTGCTTTTATCTTTCTAAGTAGCTGTTAATAAATAGTTTTGCTTTAAGAAACCTGAGCCTTTTTTGCCCGGGACCGTGGTTGGTGGGTGCTCCTCTGTTCCTGTCTCAACCCTCAGCTCTTTTATTAAATTTTTCTCCTCTCCACTTTACTGGAGTGGGAGACCTGCATGGAGTTCAGTTGCTGGATCAGCCTAACCCACGACAGAAATCAAGTATGAGAGCTCCTAGTAGTAGTCAGGAAGCATGCAAGAGGAGAACACTTGTCACAAATGACAGAAAAAAGAGAGGGCAAAATGAAGAAATGAAGACATGAAAAAGTCAAAAGTACAAGTGTCTAAAGTTTGTGTTTTGATTTTAAGAGGATTTAAAAAGAAATGGAAAAAATAATAGATAGAATTTTTAATTTGCCCTAGGAAACTTTTTATAGGATATATTCTTCAGCATAAAATTCTCAAAAAGAAGTTCAAAGATTAAATTATTTTGATAAAGTCTATATTAATCTGTTGAAATAAATTGTGCATTGACAAATGCTGTTATTTTAATAGTGTTCTATGATTATCTAGGCTAAATAAGGTAAGGATACGATGATACAAAGTGTTTTCTTATGACCTAAGAGTTACACAATCTTAGCACTGTCAGTTGCATTTGAAAAATCATGTACTTTCAGTTGTGCTTATGTGCTGTCAGTATAAGATATGATTCAGTGATATCTACCATTGTTTACGTTTATTCTTCTTATGCAGATAACTTGCCAGTAAAAGGTTATTTCTGTATTTGATGAAATTGATTCCTTATAATTTCTTCAACAAACAGTATTCAAAGAATCATAGTATCATAGAATGGTTAGGGTTGGAAGACCTCAAATTCCTTATAATTAAAATGGGTTATCCTAATAAAACTGTTGATATTCATCTTACTAAGAATTTTTCTACTGTGATCAGCGTTGTTTTCTTCTGAAATAAAGTGTTCATGGAACACGTATGTCCATTCAGTGCATTTCAACTTTCAGGCAAATCTTCTGAAGTAATGTACAGACTTTGGCTTAGTGTCATCCATGCAGATTGGGTGAGGACATCAGATCAGATGACAGTATGTTACTTTATTTCTCTTGAAGAAAAAAAAATTGATACACAGTCATTTGGAATTCTGTACATTGCATTATCTATTTCCTCAAAATTTAAATCTAGTACTAAAACCTAAACATAAGGCACTTTAATTTGGTTTTCTGAAATTGATTATTTTGCTTTTATGAATATGATATTCATACTTTCTAAAGTTGTGGTCCAACACAACCACTACAGATTCAGATCTGAGTTTTGGCACCATCTTGTAGGCTGCACTATGCAAAACATTCATCCTTTTCCTTCACCTCCTATTGAGAGTTACTTTTCTTCTTTCTCCTTTCTTCTTCCATAATTAAAGTTCAACCCATATTCCTTTTGTACAGATACAACTCATTTTTATCCTCCATCCATGCACCATCAAGAGTGTTACATTTAGGCTGTTTTTACTCTTGTTACTGGAAATGATAGGATTAGAGAAGAAGAGACGGAGCGTTAGGGGTAGCAGAAGCCATGCAGCACTGTGTCAGGTTGCAATAGGTGGAGGAGAAGTAGTATGACTGCTCAGCATGCCTATGCTAATTGAAAAACTTCTGATTTTCTTTAAAAAAAAAAAGAAAGTCAACGACATGGGAACTTACGACAGATTCAGCTTTTCTTTGGTCATTGCTACTTGCTCCATGGAAACAGTTATGCCTTCCATCCTGTGTGCATCATTAGCAATTTTAACATGTTCATCTCTTTTGAACTTTAATTCCAGTTCTTGTATTAGAAAGTACTTTATAATTTACTCTCCTTGCCTGGTTTTTAATCAACCACTGGAAACTGTGTGACATTTCCTTCCTACTGGTTGTGTTTGTGATGTGTGCTTGAAAACATTTTCTAATTTGCAGTGCATTTCTCTTTATCTTATTTCTTGGGTGGATGTTTTTGGCATGAGTACGTTGTTTTCCACATTTTCTCTTTATGTCTAAGGAAATAATCTGTTACTCTTCTACTTAAAAGCTTCGCTTTCTTCCTTCTTTTCTAAGTACTTAAGCCTCTCTTGGTACTTTCAGTATCCTCTTGCAAAGCTGTTCAGGTAATACCCTTTTCATTCTATGTGGAGATTCTTCTTTGCCTTGAATTCCTTAAAATTTTGAGGGAGGAAATAAACTTAACTGCTTCAGCTTTATCTATGAGTACTTTTTCTCAATTCTTACTTCTTCATATGTTAAAACTTATTGGATATAATAATATCCATTGATATTGCCTCTCAGTACACAGGCCCTTATGAAACAGTGAGAAACAGGATGGAAATACACATTCGAACATGCTATTAGAAAGCTAACGTGCTCCATCTAATCTCTCTAGGCCTTTGAATTTTTTAACATAAATTCAATCCTGATTCAACTTGACTTCTTCTAATAGTTACCCTAAAAATCCCAGATCTGTCCTGTCTTATGCAGAGATATATGACATCAACATTAAATTTGCCTTTTTTTTTTTGCTTTATTTTTAAGCCAAAATGAAGGATGCTTAGTCAATCTTCAAAAGTGAAGAATTTGAAAAACTAGTACCACAGAAAAAGCCTACATTCTACTAAAATTAGCTATAGCTCACAGACTGGCTGAATCTGTGAAATGTCCAAAGAAAAATAAATTTGCAAATTTATTTGTTTCCTTACGAAGTTCTGAAAACAGATAAATCCTTTACCACAAGACAAAAACCATCTAAATAGAAGTTTAGATTCCCTGAATCCACTTTTATCCCTGAGATTCACTCCTTCCACTTTTCTCTGTTTATTTTAATGTAGCATTATAAATAAAACAAGTAGCAAGTCAGTGGGAACTATAAGGCAGCCTGAACAGAAACTAATCAGATGACTCCCAACAAACTGTAGATCATGCCTACTGAACCATAAATGTTGAAAGCAAATGTAAACAAAAATTGGGAGAGGCCACTAAACAATTTGGAGATGATAAAGTACCTAAACCTAATGGCAGCTACAGCATGTGCCTGAATATAGCCCAATTATATTACGAATGGTTTTGAAATGCTGCTTTTCATCATGTTTCTTCCATTCTTCAGTCTGTAGTGCTGACCAACATCAGCT
The DNA here is from genome assembly GCF_009769465.1 of Tauraco erythrolophus. Classification (NCBI taxonomy): domain Eukaryota; kingdom Metazoa; phylum Chordata; class Aves; order Musophagiformes; family Musophagidae; genus Tauraco; species Tauraco erythrolophus. Next base: position 91,777,258 of record NC_141465.1, on the reverse strand, counting down.
ACTATTAAAGAGTCTTCATGCATGTAAAATAATATGATTTCACAATGATTACATATTCACTCTACAGCTGGCTGAGTTTTTACATCTCCATTTGTCATTGACTATTGTGTCCAATTAAATGATTAGCTTTTAAAAACTGCTGCACATTATGAGAGTGAACTTGTGTTCCATTGCACTGAGTGATGCAGAAACAAACTCATTACAGCATGTAATTCACCCATATTAAATAACAAACAGATGGCTGCTGTAAATGAGAGCTGCTTTTTCTCTTCAAAAGTGCCAGGAAAAAGGTGTTTTTATTTATCTTTGTTTCCAGCTTCTTTCTGTTTTCTTGACAAGTGGGCAGCTGGTTGCTGAGGTTTTCAATTGGTGCAGAAGAATGAAAAGCCTGTTTCCATTAATTTCCCCATAAAATAAGTCTTTGAATCATTCCTGTTATAAATGCATGTGCAGTAGCAAGCTGCTGCTTGATTAATTCACTTATTATGAAGATTTCATCTTTTATAAGAGGGCCTGCAGGTAATTTATCTTGTTTAGTAAGATTAGAAAAATGTAATTATCTTGATACCTTTGGACCCCTCTCATTTTAATTGTGTTCCCATAAATTTCAAACATAAAGATGGGATTTTTTTTTTGCACAAATGTTCCAACATGTGGTAGAAAAACGTGTTGTAAGATCTGCATAAAAACTTATCAAGTAAAATGCATTTGGATTATACTATTAAAGAAATGAATACAAATAAAACAAGTATACAGTTGTGGAAGCATATACAAATATATGCATTTCTAGTTCCCTGGTCACAGGCTTTTAACAGCTGGAGTCGGATGAAGAATGTTGGGACTTAAGTTTTTTTCTTTTTTTTTTAATCAATAATGTATTTCACAAAGGAAATATAAAATCTGTCCTATTCTCACTAATCAAGTTAAAATTATGTTTGTCTTCATATATACCACTAACAGTAAAGAAAAAAGAAAGGAAACGTATCAGCTGAGGTGTATATGTAACTTTGGCTCCTCTGAATATCTCCAGCAGATGTTTTGTCCCTCCTCTCTCTCTTCCCTTCTCTTTGAATGCAAATTTGAAACAAATCAAGATCCAGAATTCTTTCTCTTCGATATTTTTTTTTCTTCTCAGGCCAACAGTTGGGTGATTTTTGTTTGGTTTAGTTATATTTGTTTGTTTGTTTATTTGTTGTTGCTTTTTTCATTAATCTGTTTAATTTCTGTTTATCTGGTTTCAGAAATTTTCCTTATCTTCTTTTACTTGCTTTCTAAGAACCTCTTGATACTTTTCCCCATCCAAAAAAGTCAGCTAACCACTTTGCATGTGTTTCTTTTTCATATTAATTTTAATTCGGAGTGGATGTGATAGTCAATTTCCATAAAATTTATTTATAGGAACATGGTAAATATGCAACAACTGTACCAAATCTAATCATGGGTCACTTATCTGAGAGTCATGTCTCTGACTATATCCAAGAGCAAAGGTTGAAAGAAGAACACAAGAAGATGACAAATGTGTAGTGTCACATTCAAGGTTTTTTTTCAACATTCATCATAGGCAGCTGAAGGATACAGAAATTCACAAATCAATGCATTTTCCAGAAATTCTTAGGTAATAGTTCTATTATTACCGCAAACTGCAGGCAGATCAATTAAAATTTCTTGAGTGTCATAAGCCTTTCGACATTAAAATGAGGAAAAAATATCTTCTCAATGTGTTTAGAGTTAAGTTTTTTCAGGATTCTGTATCTGTATCTTCTCAGCTTTTGAGAAGTCTTTTGAACACTAGTGAACTGAACATTCTAAGAGGCGATACTGGCACCATATCTGGCAATGTGTGAGGAAAGAAGTTTTGCAAAGTGGAAGTTCAAGCAGTAGAGAGACTCACAAGAATATGCAAACGCACAGGGTTGAAGCCATGAAACTGAGAAATGTGTACAGATGGTTGAAGCGTTTCAAGTCAGGTGAGACTAGCAATTGTGACAAACCATGATCTGGGAGACCTGTGTCAGCAGCAACACGCATGAATGCTGAAAAGCTGAGCAGCTCATTAGAGAAGATTGACAAATAACCCTTAATGACCTTGCTACTGCTCTAAATTGCAGTTCTGCATCAGCACGCTGAATCCTGCAGTGGTCTTCTCTAAACTTTGTTCATTCCAGGTCCGTTGAAAACTCATTCTGGGACATGCATAAACTTGTGACATTACTCTTCAAATCCTAATTGAATTAAAGGCTAAATTAAAAGGAATACTCTTCAATCCAACAGAGTTCACCACTGCTAGAATATTTTAATTTTTTAAGCAGCTTATTCTTTCTCAATAATCATATATGTTGATAAGTTTTATGTTACTTACATGACTAATATATAACCACTGGATTCTAATTTTCAAGGAGTTTGATTGTGGCAGAGTTGCAATTATTTTTTTTTTAAATATATTTCACACAACAGAAGTCATCTGTATTCTGTAAAGAAGGTATAAGCCCACTGAGAGTGCAGAGTGGTTCATCTCAGTCTAATGGAGGAGTTAGTAAAAAGCTGTTATATTTATCCAACTGTTTTCCATGTAAATTACCCACTCTAAGTGTGTGCTCTACATGTTTTATCAAAACTTAATCCAAACTGCTTTAGATTCTAGAAGCTTAGAAAGTACATTTTGTCTGTCATTTTGTATGATGTATATTTAATGTAATACTTGGTTTCTGTTAGTGTGTGGTTATGCTACTTTCTAACTGACAATTACAGAAAAGATGAAGGTTTGTTTTCAATTAAAAGTTAATAAGTGTTCTTTATCTCTGGAGTTAGAAGATAAAAGCCAGTTGATGCAATTATTTAATAGTGGACAGATAAAAAGTCTGGTGTGCAGGATAAATAAGATACTATGACAAACAGGAGCATTTGAACTAACAAAAATTGGGATGCAATTGGTCCTTGAAATTAAAAGCAGCCTGCTGGAGCACAGCAAAATGACAAAGTCTTAACCTTCCACAACACATAGTCTATGCTTCAAGCTAAATCTCATACTAACACCAAAAATTTACAGTCCATTCTCTCTGGAGAGCCCAAACATTGATATATTAAATCAACTGGAGATGAGGAGGATTTCAAGTCACATTTACCTCTATCTTGCATTCCTTGCAGCCCTCGATGCAATCAGCCTTTAGCATCAGCTCAGGGCAAAACTTTAGTTTTAATGATTTCATTTGGAAGGCCTAAAACCAGATTAGACTTCCCAGTAATAGTGAGTAGCATAGTTAGATAGCTAAAGAAAAATACAATAGAAAACTGTCAGGAATAAAAAAAAAAAAAAAAAAGATAATTGAATAGAATATTATAAGAATGAGTGAATACAAATATTCTGTCAAGTTCTGAATGATGAGGATCAAACATAGACCTGTATTTTCTAATATTTCCTGGAGTTAAACCTGAAAACTTGAATATGTTTAGGCCTCTATTTCATATGTTCAGAGCATAGTCCAAACTCATTTCCACTTTCTGGAAGTGTTTCCATTTAGGTGACATTTCTATGATTTACATCTATATTATTTCAATAGATTGTGAAAGAGGTGCAGAAAGTCAGCACTTCATAACTGAGAAGCTACTTTAGCTATTATTCTGCAATCATTAACACCATGAAAAAAGTCTTCTCAAACTTTGCCCACAAAATGCTGCTTCAGTAATTCATTAACTTGTTTTAATGAAACAACACCTCATTGCTATTTTAGAAGAAATTAATCTCGTTTCCAAAAAGTGTGCATAATGTATTGAGAAAGAAGTGACTGCAGAATCTGCTGATCAATCTTTTGAGGATTCCACACAGGCTTGGTAAACTTTTATCTAACATTATTGAGAAAACTATATACACACAAAATTGCCTGCTCAGGCATTTAGTACAGACTAAGAAGAAAATATGTTTAGGTTGCAACTTGCAGTCCTGTTTAGCAGCCACTGAAACCTGAAGTTTAACCAAAGAATATTAACGCTTCCTCTCAGCTCTCAATGATCATCTATCTTTATCCAACACAGAGATATTATATCAAATGTGGAGACTACAGAAAACATATCATCATCATCCATCATAGAGTCTTTCAGCAATAAGTAGTCATAGAATCATAGAATCATAGAATGGTTAGGGTTGGAAGGGACCTCAAAGATCATCTAGTTCCTATCCCCTGCCATGGGCAGGGAAACCCTCCACTACACCAGGTTGCCCAAAGCCTCATCCAGCCTGACCTTGAACACTTCCAGGGATGGGACATCCACAACTTCTCTGGGAAATCTGTTCCACTGCCTCACTACCCTCAGAGCAAAAAATTTCTTCATTATATCTAACCTAAATCTGCCCTCTTTCAGTTTAAATCCATTGCCCCTTGTCCTATCACTACATGCCCTTGTAAAAAGTCCCTCTCCAGCTTTCCTGTAGGCCCCCTTTAGGTACTGGAAAGCTGCTATAAGATCACCCCGGAGCCTTCTCTTCTCCGGGCTGAACAGCCCCAACTCTCTCAGCCTGTCTTCATAGCAGAGGTGCTCCAGCCCTCGGATCATCTTTGTGGCCCTCCTCTGGACTCGTTCCAGTAGTTCCATGTCCTTTTTTTGTTGGGGACTCCAGAGCTGAACACAGTATTCCAGGTGGGGTCTCACGAGAGCTTAGCAACTTCATCTGCCAGTTCCCTCAGGACCCGCAGATGCACCTCATCAGGTCCCATGGACTTGTCCACCTTCAGGTTCTTTTGATGGTCTCGAACCTGGTCTTCTCCTACAGTGGGCGGTTCTTCATTCTCCTAGTCCCTGCCTTTGCCTTCCTTGACTTGGGCTATGCCGCTAAAGCTCTTTCCAGTGAAGACTGAAGCAAAGAAGTCGTTGAGAACCTCAGCCTTCTCCATATCCTGGGTGGCCAGGTCTCCCGTTTCCTTCCAGAGAGGGAGTCAGTGCATTGTAACGTCATTATGTAACATCATTATATATATCTCATATATATACACACATTTATTTCACATATGCTTATACATACCTCACACATACGTGTGTGTGTATACATGTGTATAACCACTCCATAGATCAATTACAAGATCTCTTTAAGAATGAGTATTTAGTGCATAAGTAATTTGATTTAAAATAAGGAAGGAAAAAACAAGACTGGAAATAAATTAATGACAAAGTACAATACTAATTACCAGCTGTTTCTTCAACTTCTTCCTAGCTCAGAAAGCTGAAAGTTCATGTAATTAGTATAGAGAAGTAATAGAATTCTGTATCTAGCTTCTTGAGGATTGTATATGACAGTTTCCATATACCACAATGTTTGTATCTGTTCACAGTTGCCTCTTCTATGTTGTAAGAAGAAACTACTATTGATGCACCCGCAGTGACACAACACTTGGATGAAGTTCCAGATGTAAATATGACAGGAAATTGCACTTGCAGGATATGATTGGCCATGGAAATGCGTAATGATTAGTAAATTCACTTCAGAGCTTTCAGACAGCTGTAAATATTTATCAGGATAAAAAGTTGGGTGCAGATTTTTGTAATACTGAAATCCTCTAAAACTGAAACACAACCTGTGAGTCTTCACTCAGTTACCTAAAAATGTCTGTATAGTGTCATTTATAAATATATTAGGAGCTAGCAGATAGGACACAACATCTCAGAGTGATCCATGCAAACCTCTGAATGACAGCTAAAGAACAACATCATCATTTTAGGGAATTCAATCAGCTCTAGAATGTAGGAAAGATGACTAAGCTATGTGCATGTGTTTGTTTGTATGTAAGAGAAGTATCTAAGTTTCTACTTCAGGTAATGAGAAATATGGATCAATTCAGTTCATTAAACTTATAATCTAGTAAGAGTGGAGATGCCATAATACATACTTCCTAGGATCCAGCTGCCTTGCAGAAGTGAAAACATCTCTCACAGCTCTTGTGTCATACGTGTCAGCCCTGTATGCATACCTCATCTACCTCAGAGCACCACCCATGGCATCAGGTGCCTCTGTTTAGGCAGTTGAAACCCATCCTCCATTGTAGGTTTCAATATGTGAATTAGATGCCTAAATTCCCATTGCAACCTAGTGGAGATAAGATTGTTTGCCCTTAGACACTAAAGACGTCCTTCTGTGTTCAGCTACTGCTCAGAGAGGGGCACAAATCAATCCTGGTTGCTTTGTCATACCTAACATTTCCACATTGGTATATTGGATGGCCTAGATCATCTTGAATTATACCAGACAACTAGGACTGTGTACCTCAATGAAGCTTTTCAATTTATAAATTGTAAAAACGTGAGTTATGTTTATATGTAGATACGTGAATCTTGACCTGAATCCCACCTCTTAGATTAAACAAGAACACCCACCCCTTAGAGCCCTCCATGATTTCAGAATCTGTTACAGACTATATCCACTACTGTAAGATTATAGTCCAGAATCTCAATTTATTTAAATGATTGTTAGAATTACTTTGAATATAAGTCTTTTCAGTGACATGTATGAGACATGGAAATTACTACAAGACACAAATAATATTACATCTATAAAGTCATTTGGATTTGTTGTGTCTGCAAAACGTGATAGAATCATCATAAAAAATAGTGATTGTTAAAACTGAGTAGCTCTGTATAGGTAAACATTTGTGGTATAGATTAAACCAATATAAGTGTTTACATGGAGAAATAAAAATGAGGAGGAATGGAAATACTGTGAATTACACAGCAGGTAGAACTTAGACCACAAACTCTGCCACAGAATTTTATTCCACAGTATCACAGAATACAGAGAAGATCACGTTCTTCCAGACTTCTAACAACAGGTGCTGGAATCAGGTGGTCAATATTTTAAGGAAAAAAAAAATTTTACGCTGACATTCAGATTCTCAAATCTTACCAGAATTTAGAATGATGTCTGCATCTATTCTGTGACATTTTTTTTCAGAAATCTTAAATCATCTGTATTGTAAAGTGGATCTTACATCAATTTTTTGTTTAAAAAATTATATTTTATTATCCATCGAAACTGTTCTCTGACAAAGTGAAATGTCGTGAACTCACCTAGAATCTATTTTGGGCAGAGATCGTTTAACAAGACCATTAAAGTTGCCTTCAAAATATTAGAAGCTCACTCAGGCATAAACTTCAGTTCCGAATGAATTAATTTGCCTTTTAAAAAAAAAAAAAAAAATTAAACATATTATCCGGGCAATAAGAAAATCACAAGTCTATAATACATAGGTATAAAAACTATTATTAGCATTTGTTAAAGACTTCTTGAGAAGAGATATTGACTATTCAAATCCTTTTTAGAAGATAATTTTCACAACTTTACTGTTAGAATTAGAATGAAAAATAGGGAAAAAAAAGAAAAATTAGAAATATCTATTAGAATTTTAACAGAATAGCAGATACTTGTTTTTTTACACTAAAGTGGTTTTAAGCTCACACTGATTTTAAACAAGGAACTAGTTTAGATCAGAGTTTCGTGTTTGACAAGCATTATGCTAGTTTGTGGCAGGTTCACAGCTTTATTTTTTCTATGTTGCTTTCTTTAAACATAGTAGGACTGTGCTGAGGTACAGTAGTAATGAAAGCAAACTTCCCAGTAGAAAGGCCCAATCCTGTGGCCACACTCATACATGCGGGTCCTCTGCTCCCTTGGAACTCTGCTGGGACAACTGGAGCTCACTCAAAGCTGTAATGTAATGGCCTAAGTTTTCTCTCGTGATATTTTTGAGTATTCTATATTCTTCCCTCCCTCAACACTTTTATGTTTCTATTTGATGAATTTGTTTACATTTAGCGTCTTAAAGTCACACTAACTTTTTTTCTTTTTTTAAGTGACCAGTAGTAGATTGTGATTTTTGGCTAAAAAAAAGAGTCCAGCTTTAAAATATGACTGAGCACCATTTTTCTTCAAGGAACCAGCTGGAGGGTCAAGAACTAAATGACTAATTAATAATTTTTGAAAACTGAGACCATCCAATTTTCTCCAATAGAGATGATGCCCATTCCTCTAAAACTCCATGTAAAACACTTGTTCCTATCCAGTCAACCAAGACTCAGTGTGAAGAATGCCTGCTGGAACCAAGTCTTGTCTATTGCTTATGATTACAAGAAGATAAAACAAATACTTCATAACAAAAGAAATTTTATAGGTTTGATTTTAAATTGCACAGGTCAATTTATGTTTGGTTTACTAGAATGTACATTCTCCTCTTCAGGGAGGACGCAGGTATGGAAAGGAATGGATGCATTTGTCTTTCTCATCATATCAATTTCACATGATTTGCATGTGACAGATAATGTTTTAAGTTATTATGTCATTACTGGTTCCAAGCAAAGCATTGAAGAATAGGGGCCAGAGAAAGGGAGTGGTTTTTAATGTGTACAGTGCTGTATCTTGCCACAGTTCGTCATGCCATAGTACTGCTCTTGTCCTACTGAGCAGTGCAATACAGCAAGGCATTAGCTTTTAACTTAACACTTTACTTGTATCTGGGGATATATTTAACCTTTATTAAATTTCATAGGGATGATTTTATTCACTAACTATTTACTCCTCCCTAGGGCTGACCACAACAAGCAAATACCCTTAAAGAAACAAATCCATTTCCATGTGTTAGCTGAATGTGTTATTTAATGTGTTTCTTAACATAACTCCCATAAATCCATTAATGACTTCATGATTTTTGATATCTTTCATAATAACCTAGCTGGTGTTTTGGGGAATTATGAGACAACTGCCTGTCTCTAGGAATGGAACAAAGTTTCATAAATTGCATAAAATAAGTGGAACAGTTGACCCAAGCAAATCTGGAAGCCTCTAAAACAGGCATGGAATCCCAAAGGAAGCCATTGCTTTCTATTAATATTATTTTTCTTGTGTCCAGGAATGAACTGAAGAGAATCACTGCTGCCCAGTACATGTTTAAAATGAGCGTGAACTCAAAAACATTTTTTTTGGTTACACTTCCTTGTTTCTAAAATAGTTCCTAACTAATACTAATGCAGTGCCTAGAATAACCTTTACAATGTATTAGCTTTCTCAGATTAACTGGCAGTGAACTCTATAGGAAACAAGTCCTAATGAATGATCCAAAAATAGAAATAGGTGCAAGCAGTCAGTAGAAGTCTAAAAAATGTGAAGCCTTAATACTCTTTAGCTGAAAATTAGGCATGCAGGAAGCCTGCAAGCACTACTATATTTAACTATTAATGTGAACTTTAATTAAAGACAGAGCTGTTTTGTTTGTGTCTTTTTTAAAAAAAATTTTAGTGTTTATTATTATTTACACCTTTTCTTTTTTATTTGGAACTTTTTTAGATAAGCATTACTATTTTCCTTCTCTAATCCCATAACCAGTTACGGCAAATATCTTCAGATATACCTAGCAGGCTCAAATCTCACAACATGGAGTACTGGGGTTTGTGTTTGTTTATATGTTTTTTTCTTTTTTGGATGAGACAACTTATTATAAAGGTATTACTACCTTTACATTACACACACTATAGAAGCACATAAAATATCTTAACTTTGAATGTCTAAGTAATATACATGATAGCTACAGCTCTATTCATGAATCACAAGTATGGCACTACAGAATGAATGCTAAACATTGATTGTTCACCACTTCCTTTGCTTATTCTGCATCACGATGATGCAAAACTATGTCAGTTTCCCCCTCCCCGTATTCAAAATGAATCAAATGAATGAAAATCAGTAACATATCATCTGCTTGCACTTCAACTTCACTGACATTATAGACCATACCCATTATGGTCTTTCAGGTCAATAATTCCTGAAATAAGAAGGATTAATAGGATTTACGACCCTCTTTTCAACTGCATGTAGCACAAGCAGTACTAATTATATTTTCATTAACCTCTGTGGCTAGCTCATGTTCTAATAATTTAGCCCTGTTATGGATTAATCCAATGTTTTACATGTTCAATAAAGTGAACACACAAACAAAAGCTATATAAATAAATCCTCATGGCCAAATCATGGCTGCTCTAATGAAGTAATACTTGCAAAAGAGTCACTGCTTCTAGAGTGTCCCAAGGTCTGGTCCATGCATCAGTCAGCTATATCTTGGCTCGCTGAGTGACTTATTCCGTAGGCAAAGAGGCATTGTGAAGCCTAAATGTCAACTAAATCCAACTTAAGTGCATAGACTATAATGCTAAATGAGTCCTATGCAAGTTGCCTTATAATGTCGAAGTCTGCATTCGCACTTCAGGAGATGTTAATGCCACAATTTCAAGAACTAGTCATAAGCATGTCTCCTAAATATATTTGGAAGGTTGTGTATCTGGGAGGTATATCTGCCCTACTGACCTCTCCTAATGACCCTTGTCTCCACTGAGTTACTCCCAGATATCTCTGTTGCCAGAGGGAATAAGGGGTATACAGGAGACATAGTTGAGCTATCAGTAATAACAGCATTATTCAGTATGACAGCCATCCCCCACCACTCTCCATTCCTAAGCAGAGTCGCCAACAGGACAACCAGTGTTGAATGCTACTTCTGCAGTCAAAAGAGGAGTAGTGGCTGAATTCATCCCAGATTTTTCAAATTTCCAAGAAACAAGTGCTATCCCACAGCCATTCTTCTCCTGAGCTGTGTTTTCACTCCTTTGCTGAAGCTAAAATATCAGCTCCTAATAATTGTGGGGATTTTGCCTATTGGATTAAAATTAAATGTATTTAATCTAAAAGGTGTAAGGCAACAGATCCATTCCCCAATTTTGATGAAAACAGGATATGAAAATAAATTGACCTGGGAATCATGACAGCTAAATTGATATAGAATCTAGAATTAATATTTGTTACATGAGAAGCTCTGAGTGCTTTACATTATTTGTATTTTTAATTCAGTACTAGTGTTAAACACTGTCAAACATATGATTGCAATATGTGCTCAATGAAATAAAATATAACAAAATACTGATTCCAAACAGAGAATTGGAAGAAGCATTTTGAAGACAGTTTACGAAGTTTTTTTCTATCTGATGAGATATAGTGGAAGGAATATCTAATTACAATTGGGTTTAGTAAAACAGCAACTTCTCTTACTCCCATGGCAGATGGAGTAAGTCTTTCATGGAGCTGTTCCTGTGCTCACAGAAAATCCAAAGGCATCTCTAGAGTATAGCTCATGTAACCTGCTTTAACCATTTACTTTAAGAACTGTTCTTTGCTAGCACTTCTTTTTGTCCACCAGATTTAAAAGTATTATAGGCTGTTTATCTGATTAACTGAGAGCTGAATTTTTGAAGTAAGGTGAGTTTAATCTCATCCCACTATCCATTAAATTATAAGATATAAGTTAAAGTTTAACCATTAAGCTTTTTAAAATTATCTTTGTATGATTATTTTTTGCCTCCTTTACATATAAGCTGGTAGCTTGAATTAGTCCTGTGTACTTTAAAGCACAGAGGAAGATATCACCATCTGTTACTTATCTCAAGAAAGTATAACTATTCCACGCACATTCACAGTTTCTTCATTTGTTTCACTCATAGATTCATAGATTTCTAGGTTGGAAAAGACTTTAGAGATCATTGAGTCCAACCATCCCTAATCCCCATTAAACCATATCCCTAAGTAGATCATCCACCCTATTCTTAAACACATCCAGGGATGGGGACTCAACCACCTCCCTGGGCAGCCTATTCCAGTGGCTGACAACCCTTTCAGAGAAGAAATACTTCCTAACATCCAACCTGAATCTCCCCTGACTAAGCTTATACCCATCTCCTCTTGTTCTATCACCCAAAACTAATGTAAAGAGTCCTTCCCCTACCTCCCCACCATCCTTTCTCAAGTATTTGTAGGCTGTAATCAGGTCTCCCCTCAGCCTCCTCTTCTCCAGGCTAAACAGCCCCAACTCCCTTAGCTGCTCCTCATAAGTTTTATTTTCCAGCCCCTTGACCAGTTTAGTCGTCCTTCTTTGGACTCGCTCCAGGAGCTCAAAGAGCTAAAGGAGTTACTTCTGGTACTCTACTGCCCAGTAACCTCATCATGGCCCAGTCACTACCCTGAAAGGGCAAGTTCCTTGAGACTTCAAACAACAGGATAGTACACGTAGTATGTAAACCTCTGCTATGGCCACAATAAAATGGTTGCTAAAGGTATTGTTCGCTTTTATTCTAGCCCAATGTTTATTCTCTGATTTGTACTTTCACCAACTGCTCGCAAAGGCTTTGCCCTTTCCAACTTACTTCTGGTCCAGCCTGAGATTTCATAGTTTCCTCTTCAATTAATTTTGTTTGAGGGATCTGTCTCTATGTTAATACTAAACTTATATAATTCTTATGTAGACTCTAGTAGACTAAAGCAATCAAGAACAAAATTTTTCAGATCGTTAGAGGTACAGTACCATAATTTACTTCTGTGATGAATGGGACAAAAGATATTTGTTTAAATGTATGTATGACTTGATTGTTACAAGTTGTTTCACCTTGCTAACTCATTTCTGCAGGTAATCAGGCAAAAAGGCCCTCCAAAAGCCTTCTTTTTGATACAATGAATAGGAAAGATATTAAACTGACTGAGAAATATTTCGATACTTCTTAATAGTGATCAAAGTACTTACTAGAACACTGCAAGTGACAGCTCCAGCAAACAGACAACTTTCTTTTAATTCTACTGAGAGCAATGTAAAAAAAAAGGACATACTTTAATCTACATTTAAATTGAAATCTAAAATTCAACTTTAACCTGAAGATGTAAATGCAGTCTGTATAAAAGTGAAGTTCACAGAAAGTCCCTTTTACCTTCTCAAAGTTTTTTAAGTTTGAAATTAGAAGTTTTATCACTGTTGCAGTTTCTGGGGCCTAAATAGTCTGCCAGACTCAGCTGCTTTTCCAGGCTGCTAATTCTTTTTGATATGAAATTACTGTTCAATCTAGATTATCAGTAATTCAGCTCACGTACTGCAGGCAAGTCCATCTGTTTCTTGAAGACAAAAAAGTGCAAATGTCAGTAGAACATAATGATAGAAGAACCATTACATTATGTCACACCAAAGGTATATTTCAGCTAACATGAACTGTTTAATAAGACCACCCTTCAGAGCTGCTTTTCTGCTGCTATTTGACATATCAATTAAATCCAGTGTGAAAATAGGCTTACTGGAAGTGTAAGCATAATCTTTATATCATTTTCATTACAGCTTCCAAGCTCTCCATTATTCCTGGAGTATACATTTCTTTTGGAATTGCTGCTCCAATTTCTTCCTTTCTTTGCTTTCCTTTGCTTTGGTATTTTTGTTTTCCAATTTCTTCCTTTTCTTTCCTTTGCTTTGGTATTTTTTTTTGGCTGGTCATTGTCTAGATATTTCATTGCCTGGGATTTCTCACACTTTTATTTCCATTTCTATTGAATGCTAGCTACTGTAGAAACTATCTACAGTTTTGTTTTTCTTAACTGCATTCCTTAACCAGAATTTACACTTTGGTGGAGGTTGAAACAAAGGATTGCTGATGCAAAAAACAAAAAAACACAAAAATTAAAACCACCCAACCTAACAAAAATGAAAAACTGAATGAAATAACTTTAAATACTTGGATAGATCCAGTGCAGCAGTCCTTTATTCATAAGAATATTGCAGCAAATTGATCTGCTGGTCACAAAACTTGATTACTAGCCAAATCAGGAACAATTTCATTTCTGCCATCTATTGGTGTTAAAGAGATGCCTGATGAGCTGCCATGTCTGAATAACATTTTTAGCGGTCATTCATGGTGACATGAATATATCTACTCTTTTAACAGTTTATAATTTTTTCTGATTTCCTCAAAGGAAACAAATTCACCCTTAGAGTAACAGTGGTAAAAATATTATTCCAGCAGGCAGGACAGTGTGTTGAGCTAAAGCGTTAAGATAAAGTTGGAATTTGTCAGCTTCTGCAATGGAAATGACTAGCAATCAACAAATTCTGAGGAAGCTGGTTGCTCATGGCTTGGACAGGCATACGCTTTGCCAGGTAAAAAACTAGCTGGATGGCCAGGCTCAGAGAGTTGTGTTGAATGAAGTCAAATCCTGCTGGTGGCCAGACACAAGTGGTCTTCCCCAGAGTTCAGTATTGGGGCCAGTGTTTAAATTAGTGAATTGAAACCTAGATCTTTACTTTCTGTCACGGGAGCTTAGAGACTTACCTGACATGTTGCTATTAAAATTCAGGTGTTTATACTTTCTAGTGAGATCATGGCCTAAATTTGCTCTCTAAAATTTTCATGTAAATAACTACTCTGATAACTTTGTGGATTTGCAGTTGCTTCAACCTAGCGCTTACTGAAGCCAGATTATGTACAATGATTGAAACAGTTAGTTTTACCCTTTGTTTTACAATATTTGAATCTGATTACAGTTTCTCTTCCACTGCAATCCTGTAGATAAATGACTTCCTATTGAGTTAATCATAATCTGCAATGTGAAAGCAGACAGATCTTAAATGCTTAGATAGCATAATACAATACCTTATTTACAAGACTGTTTTAATGCTTGGGGTTTTTTTTGTTTTTTTTTTCATTATAGTTAACTTTTTTCCCACAAAAATTTCAGTTTGTCTTAGCAGAAGCCTTCCTTTTAGCTGCTACACATTAAAGTAAGCATACTACCACTTTCCTCTGTTTTTTCTTCCTATGAACAAACAGAAAAATATTTTACTTTCTTATTATGTGTAGTGTGTTCTGACTTCACGTTATTTATGCACATGTTAATCCTTGTACATCTGCTGTTGAATTATAATAGATGCTAGTGGCTTCACAGTTTATCAGGATTTTGTGTCTTGTACAAACATAGTAACAGCTGTGAAAGATTCCAAAGCTGTGTGAAACCAGCAAGTATATTTCTATTCAATATAAATTGTGCAGAGTCAGAGAAAATTTCTAAACTCAAGAGCTCTGTCCCATTTCCGTAACACTTATTTTCAAATAAACTTCATATAATGCTTTATCTTCGTGAACGATATGATTGCTCAAGCAATTACTGTTGTTGTACATGTGAATGAAACTATTGCACATGCAATTACAGTAAGAAACTTTACAATTGAAACAGATGAGATAAATAGACACTTTTTTGACATAGACAGACAGAAGTATATTCTAATTGAGAATGTCTAATCACTGGGTTTGAATGCTTAGTCTTCAAAACAAATCAAAATAAGAAATAAGAAATATTGATTATTCTAAAGATTACTAACTTTCATAAAGAGACTCCCAGGACAGATAAGCCAGGAAATTACTTAAAATCTATAAAACAAATAAAGCACAAGCAGTAATATTTTGCAAGTGCATGCCCTCAGTCAACTCCTGAAGTGTCCTCTATTGAGCAGAGAAGCTAAATCATCCTCTATTCATTCACTACTTCTCTCTACTGAGATTGCCAAAAAAATGGACACAGTGCTGTTTATGTTTTGGGTAATTAGACTAAGACTACCCACACTTACTGGCCATCAAATGGTAATGACAGTGTTTAGAGAAAGTAAAAAATTCATATAAATACTTTAAGTACTTTAACACTCCTATTTCTTCAAAATTACAAGTTTAACATTTAGCTACTGTGTTTACTACAAGACAAAGAACAAAAAATGAGAATAAGTTTCACTTCCTAGACTGTCAATAACTTCTTTCTCACAAACATACCTTAGAAAATGCATAAGAATTAAATTTAAATCTGTAGTCCTTGTAGGTGATATCTCAAGATGCTTTTCCTTTTTTTTTTTCTCAAATTTAGATCCATATTGGCATTGCTAAAGTTTGTACATTGAAATAACAGTAAAATAATTCGAAAGACATTTATATTATATTCTAGAGGAGGATGTAGCATGGGATGTTTTGTATATATTCACTCCAACAAAACTGCTGATCTGAAATGCTCTAGATGAAACTCTGTTTCCAATAAACAGAAAATTAAAAGAAAGTTCCAGAACAACACTGTCTCATTTTAATTTATAAGTGTTTTCCTCAGAAGCCATTCAAAAATCAGATAGAAAGAGAGGGGAAATCTCATAATAGTTCTTTCTCTGTTTTACCCTCTTTTCCAGGCTTTTCTATTTTTGAAAAATCTGAGAAGATCCCCAAAGAATGCTTGTAAATGCCAGTATTTCCTAAGCACTGTTAAAGACAGATTGTCTTTTCATTTTTTGTCCTGTCACGGCAGAACATTTACTTTGTGAGAGGATGAGGTGGAAGTAGTGAGTTTTACTCCAAGTTTGAATTCTGGAAGAAAGCAGTTGCTGACACCTGTCTTACTTTTATTGTGATGTTATTGACAGTGCTGGAGAGAAAAAAACCACAACCAAACCAAACCAAAAAACACATTAACAAAAATACAGTAAGTACTAAATGTAACCTGACAATTAAATTGCAGCTATAAAGTTCCACTAGAAATTTTAAGGCATGGAGTTTCAATATGTATAGTTTGAACATTAAATAACTCCTGTTCATTTAGATCTTGCATATAAATAATTACTGGTACTTACTGTTTGTATCTGTGTTGCAAAAAGGATTTTTGTGCATGTTTGCAAACTGTCTGTAACGAGCAGACGGCTTCTACTTCACTTGAGAAGGAAATCGCAGAATGCAAAAGATCTGATGCAGGGGATTATTTCCCATTGCTTTCCTTTGATCAGATTTTAGTTTTGAACTAAGCTAATACTCTTTTTCTGATTTCAGATGACTGTCAGCAAGTATAAATTCTTGTATCTATTCCCAGCCTTCATCATTTGTTCAGAAAACATATTTTTAGTGTTTTAATATGCACTGATAAATCCTTCATCACATATGCTGTTCTTTGAATTCCCCCAATTTCCTTATATTCTTGAGAGAAAGGGAGCTTACAAGAGTTGATAGTAAAGTCATTGCAAAGTCTATTGGCAATTAGGTTTTGATACAAATCCCACTGTAGATGGAAATTACTTCACTATGACTTCAGAAGTTTCCAATGAGAACACCAAATGGGTCTCTTCCTTCTTTAATATTTGTTAAAAGATATTTCTTGTTATGTAAACCAGAATTATTATTTCACCGTTATTCACTCATATGGAACATTTTAGATAATTTTAATCTTTCTGCCATTTGTGCATATCTTTTACAGTTTCTGATCTCTACAATTGCTTTTATGTTTTACCAAATATATTAATTTCTGTATTTTTAATAAAATCCTACATCCTGTTTTATCAAATTCAGTATCAGGCTAAGGAGAGATATTATGATGAAGGCTCTTAAAACGAAACCAATTTTCCCTGAATTTGTTGGCATGTTTAGGTCTTCAGGAAGGGTGAGTGAGAGGAAGAGTGAGGGGCAGAGAGATTTCTGTGTTATTTCTTACTTCTCACTGGAATTTAAACGTAATTTTACAGATTAAATGTATGCTTATAATTATATGCATCTATACTTTCTATTTTCTATTTTTATGTTATTAGATTAATTTCTTATTATATATCTTGTTTGAAAGCAGACTGAAAATCAATCTCTGAAATTGTATAAAATTTATTACAATTTAATAAAAGTGCTTTCTTTCTTAGATATTTCCTGCTCAATACTTTAATATGGACAAAGAGATATATTTATTTGACCTAATGTCAGAGAGGGGAAAAAAAATCCTGAGGATGTTGAAATGTTTTGTGGTACTAAAACTCCAAAGTTTCAGGAAGTTTCTTTATTACTTAGTACTGTATGTTCTAATCAAGCATAAAACAGGAAAGTGACTACTATCAAAGGACCCATAAAAAGAGTTTATGATGTTTCAGATTCAGACAACATAAAAAAGGACATATTCAAATTAGAAACACTATTATAAAGTGTGATTCTATAAGGAATCTCCATAACAGACTTAATAATGTGATTAAAGAGACAAAGTAATAGCAATATACACAAGTACTAATTAGAACATTGAAACTATTACGCCTCATGTGGGAGACAAGTAATAAAATTCAAAGAATATTTGTAAGAAACACTATCAGACTGGCTTTTAAGTTTCCTACTGCCTCAGGCTGATTATGTGAACTTGTGGCATGTGTCGAAAATGTTTAAGCCGATCCATTTGGCCTGGTAATGCTCCCTTCTCTCAGTGCATTTTGCATCATTATACTAAGATATGGTTTGGCTAAACTATTTTTCAGAATGAGCCTATTTGGTGGTGTTAAAAGATTCAAAATGTGTTGCCTTTATAGTCAAGAAAGATATATTGCCTTAGTAATATTCCATTTCTTAAAAATTACTTTCTTTCTTTTTGTTCTTGAACATATTACAGCTTTGGATGCCTGAGATAAAATATCTTAACTATGAAAGGAAATAACTGAATAAATATTTAAAATATTACATGCCAGGTGAACTGTCTAATCGTCAAAAAGTCTCTCTGGATTTGATTTGGATGAAAATATCAATTAACTGAATAGAAGTAAATTATAAAAAGTCATTATTTGCTATGGTAAAGAACTCCTCCTTTCTGTTTCTAAAACCTGCAAGGCTGATTCACACAGAAAATGTAAAGCAATGCCCAAAACATTTTAAACCATACATCTCATTTTTTGAAAGAGTTACTACTAGTTAAATGTGGCTTTATTTCAGTGAGTGACTGTATTACTGTCAAATTCACCAAGAACAAAGTGAAGTCTGCATTGAAGACTTCCTAATGTATTAACAACAGTAAACGTCTCAACCTGAATACAATGAACTAACATATTTCGAAAGCGCTGAATGCCCAACATTTGGCTTCACAAGTGTCTTCCTCTGAGCACTTTCATCTGTATTTAAAGTGTACCAGGACATAACTGTCTGAAGTAGAAATCTGTAGATAATACTGCACATTTGAAAACACATACTTTCCTTTCACTGTACAGAACTAGAGTGATCCTCTTTCTCTAAGGTATTGCTATATACTTTTAAATTGAGCTCATTTCTTGTTTATCTTTCATAATATTGGGAAAATTTTCTATTAGTAAGTGTGTGTAGCGTTTACTTCACTGTTAAATTACTTGAACTTACCTAACACTTCTAGCGAGGAATTCCTGCTTGAACTGTTGATCATAGAAACATAGAATGGTTATGTTGGAAGGGACCTCAAAGATCATCTAGTTCCAACCCCCCTGCCATGGGCAGGGACACCCTCCACTACACTAGGTTGCCCAAAGCCTCATCCAACCTGGCCTTGAACAGTTCCAGGGATGGGGCATCCACAACTTCTCTGGGAAACCTGTTCCACTGCCTCACCACCCTCTGAGTGAAAAATTTCTTCCTTAGATCCAATCTAAATCTCCCCTCTTTCAGTTTAAATCCATTGCCCCTTGTCCTATCACTACATGCCCTTGTAAAAAGTCCCTCTCCAGCTTTCCTGTAGGCCCTCTTTAAGTACTGTAAGGCTGCAATAAGATCATCCCGGAGCCTTCTCTTCTCCAGGCTGAACAGCCCCAACTCTCTCAGCCTGTCTTCATAGGAGAGGTGCTCCAGCCCTCGGATCATCTTTGTGGCCCTCCTCTGGACTCGCTCCAGCAGCTCCATGTCCTTCTTTTGTTGGGGACTCCAGAGCTGAACACAGTATTCCAGGTGGGGTCTCACAAGAGCAGAGTAGAAGGACAGAATCACCTCCCTGGACCTGTTGGCCACACTTCTTTGGATGCAGCCCAGGTTAGGCTCTCACATTAGGTTCTCACAGGCCCACCTCTCCAGCCTGTCAAGGTCCCTCTGGATGGCATCCCTTCCTTCCAGCATGTCCACAACACCACACAGCTTGGTGTCGTCTGCAAACCTGCTGAGGGTGCACTCAATCTCACTGTCCCTGTCGCCAGGAAAGATGTTAAATAGCACTGGTCCCAGTACTGACCCCTGAGGAACACCACTCGTCACTGGCCTCATAGTCTTTTCTTCTTTTATGGAACACAATGTTTGAAAAGACTTTGAAGTCCTTTGAAACAGAGACCACATTCAACCACAATTTGTTTGGGGCTAATATCGTATTTTCCATTTGTTTTCAAATTATTCCTTCATGAATTAGTTCTTCAAATTTAATATCAGCCTGAAATTGCAGCAGAACACTGAATGTTGTAGGGTTTTACAAACATTTAGTAGTAATTTAGGCTAATCCATAGAAACATGTTCCTTCCAGTTCATCTCCAGTTAAAACCAACTCTCACATTGCTCTGGTCACAATTGAATGAAACATGAGCCACTAGATATTCAAAACACAGTTTATCTTAGATCATTTGTACAAGCTGTGGAGATTGGAAGAACTGATGACTACAGCCCCATAGTCTCCAGGCTAGTGAATTATATTCACTTCAGAATTTGCACACTCACAAAATGTCGTATCTATGCCAATTAGGTTATTTTCCTCTATTAAATAGTGTTTTATTGATCAACTGACACTGTGTAAACTGCCACTTTCCACATCATCACTAAATTTGACTATGTTCTAAAGATGATGATCCTTTTTACTCTAAAATGTATTTGCCCAATTATTTTTAAACTACTTCTACTGCACTGATGTTAAAGGGTTAATAAATCTCCATCCACTATCAAAAACATTAACATCAGCCATTGTGCATGTTTACTTTAACCCTCTAAGGCTTTCCTACACAGCATTTTTGCTCAATTTTTCCTTCACTATTTATTATTAAAATAAATTACTCTTGCATTCAGCTCAGCTGCAGGCAAAATACTTCCATTCTAGGTGCCCATCAGCTTTTTAAATCAATTAAGTTAATTGACAGCAGGTTTAACCATTTTCTTAATTATGACTGCAAACAGTTTGGTGTTTGGTTTTTTTTTTTAAACAGACCCCTACCTCAAAAAATAGATCAAACTTTAGAGCTAACAACCAAAACAATAATAAAAATTCACAGAACAGAACCCTTCCCTGGTAACTTTAATTGTTAAAAAGGCTCTAAGGAATAAATCTATAAAGAAGGAAATCCAATGAATGAACCATTCTCTGTTTTTCTTTCAAAGTCACTTTGGAGCATTTTATCAGTTCATTTCAAAGCTGAAAATCATGTTCGAATTAGAATCAACTGTAAACTACATTAAGGATGATTCAGTAAATGGCATTCTTCCTCCTGAGTAAATTCAGAGCTAGAACAATGTTAGAGAGTAATGTTGTCCATCTTAATCACAGAGGAAATGATGCTTTGTAAATAGTTATAAAAGAATTCTTCATATGATATTCCTGTTCCTTGCATCAGTATTTCTTTCTCTGCCTTTCACCACATTTTTTAGCATGCCCCATTCCTACATACTGCAAGGAATTCCGTAACGAAGTCTTTCCTCTTCTGTTGAACCACTGTGCAGACTGTGTAACAGAAGTAGAATTTTTGTTAAAAGTTTCTCAATTAGGCTAGAAAGCGTTTGAGCAAAATATCAAAGTATTCTGATGTAATCAAGATTAGCAGGAATCAAAAACTATGAATTTCCATTCTATGCAAAATTTTAATATTGGAAGAACATTTGGAATACCATTTTTCTTCCAATTTTCTTCTAGTTCAGATGAAAAAGACTTTTTTTTTCTGAAGTGAAACTCAACATTTTTGGTTTAATTTGAGTCAGTTGAGCATTTATTTTCAATATTATCATTTTAATTCATGCAGTTTTATATCTGAACTGAAGTTCTAATATTATAGTAGTATAAACAGTATTAGATTTTAGGAACATAACATCAAACATAATGTATACATACATCATCATTATGAACTAAATAAAAATGGAACTGTCAAAGTGAAGAATTTTGGCTTGATCAAAGCATCATATTTTGACTTCGCATTGCAAAATTTCCTCTAAATTAACGACCCCCTGCTGATTATTTAGATCACACTGAAACTAAATTTCTTGATGGAGGATTTCCATCAAAAATGTTATCAAGTAGGGCTAGCAAAAAGGCAGCAGTATGAGGTCAATCAAGTGCTTAGCAGAGCTTTTTATTATTAAGTTGAAGGTACAAGGTACAGCCTGGCTAACAGTAAGAAAAGCTATGGACTGTTTTTACTTTTATTCTCCACCTAACAGGCTCAGGTGGAATCGTAACAGGGTGACTTAAGCAAGTTCCTGTAGTAGGAACTCCACTGCATAACATTAATGCTTATGTAATCTAACTCAGCAAGATCAGAATTTTGATTTTCCATTTCTTACATGAATCACAGTAGGAAAGAATTACAGGAAATAAGGTGATTTTTAATTAGATCATTAAGAATCCTTAGTGTGGTCAGTTGCGTACAGAGATACTGTGATTTGAAAAGACAAAGAGAACGTTCATGTCTATAAGTATTTATCAGGGCAGTACTTATAAAAGTAAGTTATGCATGGTGGTAGAGTCATAAATCTGTGCTTATACATTTTTTAGAGAAATATCACCTATGCATTCTTACTTAGCTTTCATCCTGTAATACTATAGAGCTATCTTTGCAATGATGGGAAACACATGACAGTTAAAGCATACATATTGGTTATCATTAAAAGTTGATAGGACAGCTTTACAGAAAATAACTCATGGATCATACCTATGTCTAAAGTCACTATCCATTCCTAATAATTTTATCAGAAAAAATAAAACTATTTATTTTACAAAAATCTCTGGAATGTTTCCAATAATTTTGCAGGAGTATATGTAAGGAAAGGTTTATGAGAAAAGCTTATACTAAGAAAAAAAGATTAGGTAATTACGGCAACAGAAGAATTACCTCTGCATTTTGCAAAAACAGAGAACAAAGTACACCAAAGAAGGATTGGGACTTTGCTTCTTTACTTGTTCTTCAAAACCTATTCTGTTGTTTGCAAACTTTGGCCAAGTATACTTTATAATGCATTACATGTTCATTATGATTTTCAGTAAACAGTCAGTATGTGTTGTTAAAGATGCCCTGAAGAGGGAAATTCCAACTTATTTACAGAAATTGTGTCAGTGGGTGGCCTTTTAATGAGTAGTTTTCCAGCCTCTAATGTCAGCACCTTCGTTTATTAAATTTTTTTCTAGTGTGAAGTACTTTGACTTTTTTGTTGCTTTTGCGTTTGGGTAGCTGGAGGTGGGAATGTCTTAAAAATATATAGATTTTCACAAGAGCTTGTGAAGAATTATTTATTTTACTTTAGCCAAACAAAGTGTGAGGGTTGTTTTTATTTTCTACGTGATTATATTGGCAAGCATCATAGCCATTTTAAACAAGGTAAATTTTAGAGACAAGAGCAATCTTATTGGACTGATAGCATAGTACTTTACCCCATATTCAGTCATGCCTTTCTCTTTCCATTTCCAGAGAAGAGAGGGTTTGATCCGACAGATTCCGCAATTTGAGTTCCCACTGAGTTTAAAAGGAATTTTATACGCAGAGTCTACAACTGAAGTCACATGTTCCTGAAGCCTATGATCTACATAAAAGGATGGAGAGACAATAGTAGTCAATGTTTCAAAGGAAACATGGCTTATATTGTATATTGAGTATTTCTAATTTCAGGCATTAGTCATTCACCACTCCTGCTTTTACATGTCCAAATGTTAGTCATCAAGTCTAAGCTACTCATCTAAATTTCTTCTGTTTTGTGAAAGAGAAAAAAAAAAAACCTTCAGAGACAGATTGACCTCTTCTAAAATGGCTTTGGAGAAGATAATATAATAGCAAAGTCTCAGAGTGTAGTTCCATGATATGTTATTTTTCTAACGTCAAAGCCAACCCACAGGGTTACTACCCTCATGTGCTTGTTCCCAGCTCCACATAGTAACTTACAGTCCTCAGAATTTTGTTCAATTGAGTTTTTTAGTGGAGGACTCCTAAAGAAGGTTTGCTTTTGTTTATAACTTCCATCATTCCTGGTCCTGTTTACATCTTGCTCAAACAGTTAATTCAGCTGAAGCTGCGAATTGTGATAGAAATGCCAAGACAGTCCAAGAGGTCTGGGGAACCTCTTAAATTGCCTTTGTCACTAGAGAAAATATAGATTTAAAGCTTGAGTTGATACATGGGAAGCATGCAGTGTCATGGCTGCCATATAAGTTTATTCAGAAAGTTTTTCTCTTTGAAGACTATGAAGAAGTGCCCAGATGTGCTTTTGTCACTATGCCTATTGCTATTGTCAATAGGGTTAATAAAGAAAGTACAAAACAAATGCAGTATACTCTAAGCAGAACTTTTGATGTGCTGAGTCTATAAACTTTATTTTTCCTGCTAGGTCGGTCACGTACAATAAAAGATGTGGTTAGTACACATGAAAGACAAAAAATGCGTTCGTTAATTATATTGTGAATTGAGTATGACAAAACTTTTTGTTTCTGAAAAATCTAAAATTGACCACTGTTTAACTAGAAAATCATTTCCTCCAAATTGAGTCCTGCTTTACAATCCTGCTCACCGCTGCTATGAAATCCATCATTGACAGTGACTGCCACTCTTCTTCAGTTCCAAGGAATGCTAATACAACCCATTATTTTTATTATAACTTTGCAATAAAGCACTCTATTTTTTTAAGACACTTTCATTTCCACCAGTGTGTTTTCTTCAACATGTTTTTTACTACATGCTTGCATCATAGAAGTGTGACAAACCCTAAATTACATGTAATAGTATCAATGTATGTTTTGCAAATGCTAAATGTTTAGTGATCTAAAAGATTTTCTGCTTTCAGCTGCATTACAGATTGTTCTAAAAAAGTTGGTCAGTTGTGGCATTTGACTTTACATTAAGCAGTCACTGAGGTTTTTCCAGGTTGAAAATTCCACTCCCTGTCTTTTTCATCACAGCATCTGGTCTATAGTAGAATTGCTCAACAATTTCTTACAGATACTTTTTTTTTTTTTTTTAATTTATCAAGTTTATTTGTATAATATGAGTCAATTAAATTTGCGTAGTGCAGATCTCCACTATTGGGATTCTCTTCTCTGAGTCT
This sequence comes from Tauraco erythrolophus, assembly GCF_009769465.1. NCBI lineage: Eukaryota > Metazoa > Chordata > Aves > Musophagiformes > Musophagidae > Tauraco > Tauraco erythrolophus. Next base: position 91,752,391 of record NC_141465.1, on the reverse strand, counting down.
TTCAATTTCCCTATAGGGTTTTAATACCTGATGATGATTGTTTTTTGTAATTAAGATTTAAGTACCCAATCCCCCAAGACTTGTCATACAGAGAGCTGCCACTCAAGCGTTCAGCAACCCTTTCAGGCGCACCCTGTCTTTGTCACAGTCTTTTTCTAGCATCCGAGAGTTTAGAAGAAAGCCTTTTGTTAAGCGGTGCTGTATTTCATCCCACATATTTTGCTAATCCACACCATACCCTAGCTCCAGTTTACCTCAAGCTACTAAAAGGGCAAAGTGATAATGTCTTTTTTAGCAGCTGCCAACAACACATCATAGAAAGGAATAAAGCTTCCATTTGACTGAGTAAAATGAGACTGCTCTGTCAATTCCACAGCTTATTCATGCTGTAAAAAGTATAAAAAGATCTAGTAGCCTAGAAATCAAAGTTATGGATATAGTTTTGGTTCTTACACAGGTTCACAACTCATAAAGCAAGAAACATGGGGCCAAAGTCAAAATGTTTGTGTTTGGGTTTTTTTTCCTCCAGTGTTTCAATCAAAACCTGAAGAGAGGCAGGGCAGATGCACTCAACAGCAGCAATATGCAAAGGAAACTAGAGGTCAGTGAATCTGTACGAAATCTTGATCAGCGATGCCAATCCTGGTTCCATACCACACAATTTTCCTTCTGATATGTTAAATAACATTTAAATGCTAAAATAAGATGTATAGAAAAGCACTCAGTTGAAGTAGTGTTTTAGCCACAAGTTGAACAGAGACCATCAGCACCCAGGAGTAGGGGCCTGGATTCATCCTTCCTTCCCTGAGGCCATCAGTTGTGTTAGGAACACAAGCTGACATAAGCTGTGTCTAATTAGCTAGAGGTGTGGCACAACAAGTGTGTATAACCGAGTAAAACAGAAAGTGCTGAGGACTGGAATCCATACCGTACACAGCTTGGGAGGTTTTACTTCCAATTAGCTCTAAAATAGTCCTGCGCACTAAATACCCACCAGTATTTGGATCACACATGGCTAGTTTCTAGTATGCAGCTCTTGGCTTTCTTCTCTCCAAAAGGAAGCCAATCATGTAGGGTCATACTATATTGTGGTTTGAACCAGACCTAGAAATGTAAAGATTCTTTTCAGAAGTGCACTCTTGATCAAAAGTGAAAAGCTAATGAAGACACACCCATAGTATTGAAAAGGCTAGAAGGAACATATATCAAGGGGAAAAAAAAAAAAAAAAAAAAAGGCTATATTTTTAAATCTCTCAGTCTTAGATCGCCACAGATGCTGTGACTGTCTCAACAGTACCAGCCATTTAAAATCCTCAAACAGAGTATTAATAAAGAATTTCAAAGTAGCTAGATTGATTTAATATATCCCTTCCTGTTTTGCTTTTAATTTACCCTGCCACTAATCTATCAATCTAATCCTACACTCATAATTATTTGTTGACTTTAGTAGAGAGAATTAATTCTTTACATCTTTCAGGCTCTTTAAATGGTAATATATTTCAAATTTAAAATTACCATCAGGGTAGCAGGGCTCTAGGGGAATGCATGAAAACACCTCCTTTTGTTTGATAGAACCTTTAGACATATCACATGCTACTCATAATGAGTTGCCTTTATCCAGATTAGATTTAGAAAAACACTTTTTTTTTTTTTGGTCACAGATTTTGCAAACAGAGGGTATCTAATTAGAAACAAGTTACATATTCAGCACTTAGTGTGAGTGCTTTAGTAGCAATGTGATAAAAAAACTAAGAATAACCCAGGGGAGATCCAGAGAATCTGTGCCAACAGTGTTCGTGGCTTCACAAAGCACTCAGTCATGAACTGTCAAAGAGAAAAAAAAATGTATGTAAGTTTGTGTATAATATATTTCATTGAAAATATGCTAAATAGCATAGCATATGATTTATCTTAATTGTCATTCTCTTCAATGGAGTATGTCATTGATCTTACTTTTCTTCCCAATACATATAACTTGTCTTTGTTATTTCACTGTCTATTAGTTGCTGGCTTAGCCCTAAGTTCAATCCTGAGCTATTGTAAGTACTGTTTACGTGTTCATTTAATATAACGCACAAAGCAGAAAAATCAGAATTCTGGATGAAATTCTTTATCTTTAAATAGATGTGGTACTCCTTCAGCCACCTGCACCATATCATCCAGGAAACTACCCTATCTAAACCCTCCCAAATAATTTGTTTCGGATAGCTTTTATTTTATTTAAGCCTGTCCTCTGCAGCAGCAAGAGTGCAATTCTTCTCACCTATGTTTAAATGTGTATGTATGACTGAACTGTCTTCTTCTCATAAACAGCCTACAGAGATCTGTAGGGTCTTTTTTCATCTGTTCCTATTATGAACATCTATCCTAGCAAACAGATGAACGACACTCATTACTCTACATGCAGTTATATGGAAAGGAGCTGTAAGGAAAAAGAACTCACATGATCATCCCTAACTGGAGATTTCTAAATTTAGAACAATTGAAAACTAGCCAAAAACCTGTCTCTGAAGTGCAGCTGCTGCAGCAGCAAGGCTTTGAACCACAGCAAGATCACAGCAAACTTTTTGGCATTCTAGATGCGATTTGATATCAAAATAATTTGGTAATGTATTAAAAAAAAAGGAGAAAGTTGTCATTATTTTCCATGAAAGGGCAGTTTTAATTGGTTTGGTTTTAGGGTTACTCTTCTTGAGGAATTGAATTCATCTAGAAGACGACTTGAAAAGAATCAAGACAGGTCCTGAAATCAGAAAATTTGAAAACAATGGTAGATATGGAAAAAGATAGAGAAAAGAAGAAAAATATATTTTTATGTTAATTAATTCATGCCAATGTATTTTCATTTTAAGTCATTAAAGCTTTATTAATCAATGTGAGTATATTTTTTATTTGTCATTGTTTAAAAGTGTAACCTAAAATACATAACCCTAAGCACACATGCTTTGTATTTGTGTGTAGATACTATACAAACATTGATAAGGACAGAAATATTATATTCAAGATATCTGTTTGAGAAAAAGGAATATCGTTCTCTTTTAAGTATTTTATAAAATAACCTGTGCTTATTTCAAAGTTCAAATTGGTGGTCATTGCATAATTCTTATGAAAAATAAAAATAAAAAATTAGAAAGAAAATAAAACTACATTAGTTTTTGCTTATTCAGACTTTAAAATAATTTAACATTTTATACCAAATTAGAGGCATCAACTGCTTAATCTTGTGTAACAATATGTATTTTACCTGTTACATGTCTGAAAATGAATGTAGCACTAAATCTGTTTCACATCACTTGGCTGTGAATTTCAGGTGACGGAATGGTGAAACAGTGAATGGCCACATAGAAAACAGATTTTTAAACTTCCAAAAGATCAAAATAAGAGCCTCTAATTCAAAATGAAAATTCTTTTTGTGAAAACCCTATATATTGTGGAATATACATGTTTTTATTGTGCAGCCTATATGCTTTTGGTTTATTGGGTATTTTTCTCCTCTACAGATGGTCTTTGTGGAAATATGGTAGGACTCTAAATATATGACGCATAAAGTTAACACTCAGTTCCTACAACTTTATTTTCAGTCTTCTATAGATCCACAGAAGAGTAAAAAGTAATGAAACAGGAAAGCCTTTTAAATTAAAACCATTACTGCTTTGTAACTTAACATATGATATCTTTTCACCTCAGTGCAAGTCCACCACGTGAAACACAATAAAGAGTTAGAACTAAAAATCCAACCTCATATAAATTAGTGTTATGAGAAAATATTTGAGTTTTCTCTTAGGCAATCCAGAGCTAATTCTCACAATGAAGGTCTTGCTAAATTGGTACTGAAATATGTGTTAGAAGTGCTCAGGCAATGCAACTGTCTTCAGGTAAAACTTTCTGCCAGAGTTATTCATCTAAGAAGCAGAGTTAATCTTACCAGGAGGTTTTAAAGATTAAGAAGGTTTAAGAGGTTGTTCTACAGATTTAACAGGATAAAGGTTACAAATGTTTTTTTTTTTTCCCTTATATTTTCCTGAAAAGTCCTAAAACTATTGATAATTGAGTCTAAATATTCCCAAAATTTTATGATATCTCTAATCTAAATTTTTTATGACACATTTATGACACAAAAAAAAAAAAAAAAGAGAGAGGGCAAATAATATTCATGCTGCTGAAGTAAATATATTAATTAACTCTTAAAATATTTGGGCTTCATTTTCTGCCAAAAGCTGAAGAAGGTGAAATGGGAGACTGGATCTGTGCTGGTTTACTCCTCAGGAAGAAGTGTATTAGAAGTTTTAATCTGTTTGTCCTCTTTACTCCTCCTTAGTTGTCCTTTTGAGTACTGTTAGAAAAAAAGACACTCAGATGGATAGATCTTTGACTTGAATTAGTATGACCATTCATATTTCTTTATGTTCCTACTACATTTTGGATTATATCAAGTAAAGCAAGATTTTGTAGGGACAGCCAATGTTTTTTGAGTAGTAGATGTAGAAGTTTGAACAAACTTTGGGTACACAAGACCTTCTGCAGAAGCTTTGAAAAAGATTTGAGTACTCAAAAGCTTCTTCAGAAGCAAAAAACCTCAAAGTAAATATAACTTAGGAACAACTGTTCTAAGTTGAAATCAGACAAAAGAGTGATTAGTAGCTGAAATTGAAGGCTAAATTAGGAATAAAAGAGAGAAAAACTAGATGAAATGCTAGTGAGCTAGATGGAATTTATTCATATGTTCTTTTCCAAGATAAACTATAGTGTCATCTGCCTCAGATTAAGCATTTAACTATTCTGATATCTCTTATAAGAACTCCTGGATGACAATACACTGATCTATGTTAGAATGAGATGAAAATCCATCGCTTTATATATACGTAATTTTTAGACTGGAAATTGAAATGCCTCTTGTAAGTATGCACCTTATTCAGTATTCTCAATTCCTTCCTTCACACAACAGACATAAAAAAGAGCAGGCCAGCAAAGAAACAGCTTCCCCATCCCTTTTAAGCTTTACCAGCATTAAAATGTTCTCCATTCAGAAAATACAAAATTATCCAAATCAAGTAAAGGTGGATAATAATGCTTTTCTTGTATTAGGATAGTGTCTGTTCTAAACTTAAAGCAACTAAAGAAGAAAAATATTTGGGGAAACGATATTGAAGTTTTTGCTTTACGGAAGAAGACCTGAAAATTTGAGCTTTGGTTTCATCACTTCCGAGCAAGCTTCTGAGTTACTAGTTCCTGGAGATGAGTACGCCTCCCTTTTGTAATTCAGTTTCCTAACTGAACTGAGAACTTTTTAATGTGACATGTATTTTTATGCTGAAGTCTAAGGCACTGTTAAAATAGGAGAGAGTTTCAGATTTGCTAGGACTTTACAAAAAGACTGCATAACCTCACAAGTAGCAGGGCCTTGGCTAGAATCATCATACAGAGGTTCAGCTGCTGAAGCTTCTTCATCTAACCCTTATAAATCATTACTAGTCAGACATAAATTTTGCTATCTGTAAATAGATGCTTGTGATTCTGACCTCTTTTTAGTACATGGAAGAACTCTGTAATAGCAATAATAATTCTTGCTTATAATACTATTGCAAAAATTATAGGCCATATTTTCATTCCAGGATATGAATGTTTTTGATGTCCCTGACAACAGAAATGTGTAAAGATAATTTACTTCTTACATGAATAAAAAGTACTAATGCAAAGTATTTCCTTTCCTAGGCAGTACACTGGGTGTTCTAGCTATCAAAAAACTGAGCTAGTTTATTGACATGCAAGTAATGTTTTTCTGACAGTCACAATTTTATATAGGGAGACTTTGAACATTATTTGAATTATCCTTTGAGAATCCAGTTTTGATAAAACTGACATCATGCTCAAAAACTCTCTTGTGGGTAAGAATAAATATTCTCGTTTTAAACACTTTATCTGTTATAACATGCTATTAGTTCTTATGAATCTGAAATGAAAAATAAAAGAAAACAAAAAAATCTAGAATCTTCAATTCTCCACCACCATACTGAAAACTGTTTGAACCAGATAAGTAAATCCATTTTCAGGTCATTTCAGATTCAACCTTAAAATGCCAAAAGCCATAAAAGTCTTAGGAATAATGCAGTAGGCAAGATTTTCATGAAAACATTGAGGAAAAAATGGTCAAAAAATGCTCATGTTCCCATAGTGATCTTCCACAATTCTTTCTGTCTTTAAAACACATGTAGATATTGTACCTTCAATAGTATTCACAAGAGACAGCAGTAAATTTGTTGCCCTTGAGAAATGTGATGTACGTACTTCGAAGTCACCAAAGGAAAAGCCAAGAAATATAAACAAGTGATTTCCCTCCCTCCCTTACCCCCGAGTCAGTTTAGTGAATACTTTGAGGAGAAAAGGTACTCAAGCATGATGGCAAATGATTCAGACATTCTTAAACACTGGAGATTTACATCTAATTTCCAAAGTTTGTCACTCAGAAACTTTAATTACAATGTTAGGAAATTAGCACTTTGCATACTGTAACAAAATTCCCCATAGTACTGTGAAACTATATCCTGCCATTGATCTGGTCTGCACATGTAATGATGGCAGAATATGTTATTAAATAAGAAGTGAATATTTAATTGTTTACACAGTCAATAGCACATTTTAAATGCCACTACAATATAAATAGTTAAGATAAAATTGTGGTTAGAAAAGCAGTAGCTTAAAAAAATATCAGTCTTGTTCAAAACAGGATAGACATAATATTTCAGTAGTTTTGTAGATATGTACAGTTGTAGTGTACAATCGTAAGTTCTATTATTCAGGAAAACATTACACGGAATTTAAAACCGAAATATTTTTGGAATGTTAGGATAAATATGGTCAAATGTACTGCTCAATACCATTTATTTAAATGAAATAATTGACTATCAATATGTGAAACTAGGTTATTTTTTTTTCCCCAATATTACAGGTCTTCTTAACATATTCCTAGCCTTGTGCAAACAAATGGAATTTTAAACTATTTGTTGTAAGAAGATGTCAAGTAGACATGATCTTCTAGTAAACTCCAAAGAAAAAAATAAAATGGAAGCATGTATTCATTAATGCTATTCCTGCAATTCAAAACAAATCTGTAAAGTGTTGGTATTATTTAACACTTCACATGATATAAATTCAGTTCTTTTTCTTTCTGGTCTTTCCTGAAAAACGTAATAAAAAAGTAAGAGAGGCAAGACCACAGAAAAAGTGTAAGAAACTTGCACAGTGCAGTATTTAATGAGAAAATGATCAAACAAATGGAGAGAGGGTAATGAAACCAAAAGCTACAAGAAAATCATAGAAACATAGAATGGTTTGGGTTGGAAAGGACCTTCAAGATCATTTAGTTCCAACCCCACTGCTATGGGCAGGGATACTTTCCACCACATCAGGTTGCTCAAAGTCTGGCCTTCAACACTTGCAGGGATGGGGCATGCTAAACTTCTCTGGGGAACCTGTTCCAGTGCCTCACCACCCTCAGAGTGAAGAATTTATTCCTAATATTTAATAGAAATCTACCCTCTTTCAGTTTAAAACCATTGCCCCTTGTCCTATCACTACAAGCCTTGCAAAAAGTCCCTCACCAGGTTTCCTGTAGACCCCCTTCAAGTATTGGAAGACTGCTATAAGATAACCCCAGAACCTCCTCTTCTCCAGGCTGAACAGCCCCAACTCTCTCAGCCTGTCTTCATAGCAGAGGTGTTCCAGCCCTCGAATCTTGTTTGTGGCCCTACTCTGGACCCACTCCAACAGCTCCTTGTCCTTCTTATGTTGGGGTCCTCAGTGCTGTACGCAGTACTCCAGGTTGGGTCTCACAAGAGCAGAGCAGAGAGGCAGAATCACCTCCCTTGACCTGCTGGCCACTTTACTTTTGACACAGCCCAGGATATGGTTGACTTTCTGGGCTGCAAGTGCACATTGTTGACTCATGTTGAGCTTCTCATCAACCACCAAGTCCTTCTCCTCAGTGTTGCTCTCAATCCATTCTCCATCCAGCCTGTACGGGTGCTTGGGATTGCCCTGACTCATGTGCAGGACCTTGCACTTGAACCTTGTTGAACTTCATGAGGTTTTCACAGGCCCACCTCTCCAGCCTGTCAAGGTCCCTCTGGATGGCATCCCTTCCTTCCAGTGTGTCCACAACACCACACAACTTGGTGTCATCTGCAAACTTGCTGAGGGTGCACTTGATCCCACTGTCTATGTCTCCAGCAAAGATGTTAAATAGCACTGGCCCCAGTACTGACCCCTGAGGAACACTATTCGTCACTGGTCTCCACTTGGACATTGAGCCGTTGACCACAACTCTTTGAGTGCGACCATCCACTCAATTCCTTATCCACCGAGTGGTCCATCTATCAAATCTGTGTGTCTCCAATTAGAGACAAGGATGTCGTGTGGGACAGTATTAAATGCTTTGGACAAGTCCAGGTAGATGATGTCAGTCGCTCTTCCCTTATCGACCCATGCTATAATCCCATCATAGAAGGCCACCAAATTTGTCACGCACGATTTGCCCTTAGTGAAGCTGTATTGGTTGTCACCAATCACCACTTCTTTTCCCGTATGCCTTATCATAGTTTCCAGGAGGATCTGCTCCATGATCTTGCCAGGCACAGAGATGAGGCTGACTGGCCTGTAGTTCCCTGGGTCTTCTTTTATTCCCTTTATAAAGACAGGGGCTAAGTTTCCCCTTTTCCAGTCATTGGGAATTTCACCAGACTGCCATGATTTCTCAAAAATGATGGAAGACATTAAATGCTCTGGTGTTGTGTAATGTCTATCAGGAGTCAAAGATCTTACTGCTGAAAACACATACATCCAAACTATAGTGACACTTCCATACTGCTGCAATCCATTTCCTACAGGTTGTTTCACTGTACATGGGAGAAACTAGTTACAAACTTTTTTTATATTGTGTGAGGCATCATATTAAAATACAATTATGTGTTTGAGAGTTCAATTTTAAAAAAGACCTATGGTTTAATCTACTTGGAACAGGCTGGCAGACATGTAGGTAGAAAACGTGTGGGAGGAAAGAGGAACACCATGCGCACACTCACACAAAAGTATATTTGAAGCATGAATGGCATTTATTTTAGATTCAAAACAGCTTTGTTTGCAGGTGACAAAAAGAGACTGTACAGCTGGGCAAATACTTTATTATGTATTTAATATATAATAAAGCAAGTACAAGTACAGGATGGGCAGAGAATGGATTGAGAGCAGCCCTGAGGAAAAGGACTTGGGAGTGCTGGTGGATGAGAAGCTTAACATGAGCCGTCAATGTGCACTGGCAGCCCAGAAAGCCAAAAGTATCCTGGGCTGTATTAAAAGAAGTGTGGCCAGCAGGTCAAGGGAAGTGATTCCGCCCCTCTACTCAGCTCTTGTGAGATGCCACCTAGAATACTGTATTCAGCTCTGGAGTCCCCAACATAAGAAGGACATGGAGCTGCTGGAGCGAGTCCATAGGAGGACCACGAAGATGATCCGAGGGCTGGAACACCTCTGCTATGAAGACAGGCTGAGAGAGTTGGGGCTGTTCAGCGTGGAGAAGAGAAGGCTCTGGGGTGATCTTATAGCAGTTTTCCAGTACTTAAAGGGGGCCTACAGGAAAGCTGGAGAGGGACTTTTTACAAGGGCGTGTAGTGATAGGACAAGGGGCAATGGATTTAAACTGAAAAAGGGGAGATTTAGATTGGATATAAGGAAGAAATTTTTTACATTGAGGGTGGTGAGGCAGTGGAACGGGCTGCCCAGAGAAGTTGTGGATGCTCCATCCCTGGAAGTGTTCAAGGCCAGATTAGATGAGGCTTTGGGCAACCTGGTGTAGTGGAGGGTTTCCCTGCCCATGGCAGGGGGGTTGGAACTAGATGATCTTTGAGGTCCCTTCCAACCCTAACCATTCTATGATTCTATGATTCTATGATTTTATTTCCTACGTTTCACAGTGTAGACTATTGGCATCTTTTAATCTAGCTCTAGCAACTTGAAATAAGAATAGAGTTCTCAAAAAAAAAGTACTGCAATGGATGAAAGTTTCAAGAATATAATTAATTCTTAAATTCGTCGTATACCCATCCTGTGCCTTATACTCTCAATCTGCAGATAAATATCTTTGTTACGTTGTTTATTATGATGATGATGATGTTTTAGATAAAGTTTAATGTAATTACACTTTGTAGTTTTTAGAATACTGAAAACAAAAGCTTTCCTTTGGAATATCTGCTGGAAAACATCAGTATTTGAAAGTTTCGGTTTAACTCATAAAGGATTCCAGATGTTATCCTGCATCCATTTTTGTTGCAGTTTTACTGATCAGAAAAAAATCCCTTTCTTCCTTCTCTTCTTCAAAAGTGACTATCTAAGTGTATTCAGAGATGAGTTACCATATGCTGTATATATAGTCATTAAACATGTAATAAACATGTATATGTAGTCACTAAGAAAGAAGAAATACCAGATTCTGCACCTGGAATGGTGTAATCCTAGATTTACATGTAGACTGCAGGGCAAGATGCTGTAGGACAACCCTATAGCAAGGGAGCTGGGAGGTTTGATCGATCATAAGCTCAATATGAGTCAACAATATGCCCTGGCAACCAAAAGGCCCGATTGTATCCTGCGGTGCATCAAGCACAGCAGAGCCAGCTAGTAGAAAGAAGTGACTGTCCCACCATACTGAGAACTGGTTGACCTCATCTTGAGTCCTGTGTGCAGTTTTGGGCTCCATAATGTGAGAAGGATATAAAAATATTAGAATACGTCCAAAAAAGAGCAACAAAGACCTTGAAAGAACTAGAGGGCATAACTTATGAAGAGCGACTGAGGAAGCTAGGTTTACTCCTCAGTCCTAGCTTAGAGAAGAGGAGACTGAGAGGTGACCTCATTGCTGTCTACAGCTTCTTCGTGAGCGGGAGCAGAGATGGAGGTACTGATCTCTTGTCTTTTGTCCAGTGATAGGACACAAAGCTATGGCTTAAAGCTGTGTCAGGGGAAGTTCAGGTTGGATATTGGGAAAACATTCTTCACTGAGAGGGTAGTCAAGCATTGGAACAAGCTCAAGTCTGTTGATGTTCAAGAACCTTTTGAACAATGCTCTCAGATATATGGTTTTAGGTTGCCCTGTGTGTAGACAGGAGTGGGACTCGATCCTTGTAGGTTACTTCCAACTCGAGATGTTCTATGATTCTATGAATAATTATCAGAAAGACATGTTAAGGGAAATTGACCTTATAAATTTGGTATTGCAACACATGTCCAGTGCTTATGGATGGTACATTTTTCCTCCAATAAAGAGAAAAGAAATTTGTGTAACTCAGTAAGATGTCAGAGTGTAAACCTATTTAATTATTGTAGATCTAGATACAGTGAACTGTAAAAACAAGTAAAATGTTTAATTAAGTGACATCAGATTTACTTATGTGAACGAAACTCATTGATATTGACAGTGACTGTGTAATATTAGCTTCAAATCCTTCAACACTTGTATTTACCATGAATATCTCTAAAAAGCATAGTATGTTTGGATTTTGAAGCATGCATTTGGAGGAAAGGCTAACAAAATTGAAATGATACTCTGTACATTTAAGTGTTAGAAGAGTAAGAGCTTTGAAAAAGTGCATCTCAACTGCTTTATTTCGATTTTCAGTGATGATGAGAATAATTAATATAGCAAACTATTAAGGAAACAAAACCTAAAAGAATTGAAAGGTAAAGAAAGAGACTATGAAAAGTGTCAAAAGAATAGGCTAGATGTGACTAAGTTCTAAATAATTCTCCTAAGATTTCATTGCAGGTGAAATGAGAATACTCACAGAAATGTGCCTAAATTTCCTCCACACTAAGCACAGATAAGGTCCTCTAAGGTAAGTTATTCTTCATACAGCTAGCTATGAGCACCTATGAGTTAAAGTAGTACTCCATGGGGTTGGCTTCAAGAACTAGAGCTGTAGATCCAACTGCTGCCAAACTATTGTCATTAAGTTATGCCCCATGGAAGAATAAACCACCGTTCTACCTTCCCTGGATACTCAACTTTTAAAATGCTCATGAAAAATTACAAATGTGGCTGTGTAGATAAGTGGACAATATTCATTTCAGAAGTTGGCAGACGGAAGGGGAAAGTCAGTTAATAACTGACTAGTGATTAATGATGACACATGTCAAAAACGGATTTTAGCAAAGGAAAAAATCACAGTGGAAAGGGCTTTCTGGGAAGTGGCAAGGAACACTTTTCTTTTTATACAGGTAACAGATGTTCTGTAGTGAAAAAATGTAACTTAAAAACTGTACTTTCCAACCCAGAGACTAGTGTTTTGGCAAACAGACCACCTGAATAGCAAGAAAGCATCCTTCAACCTGAGACATCAACAAAAAACAGACATTAACTATGATGATTTCACAGATGGCTCTAGTAAAGTCATAAAATTTTACTTGTTATTTTAAAAATATTTTTTATTTTACCAATTCTTTAAACATTTCCCCCCCCCCCCAGGATTCAACATCCTGACAAGAACTTATATGTAACATGTAAATGTATCAAAATGTTATTAAGCATGAAAATTCAATTTCCTAAATGACATTTCCACTTTTCTGCTTTATAAATAGAAATTAAAAAGCAGCTATTTTTTCCTCTTTTCTACAGTCTCTGACTCCTTTCTGTACTCTCAGCGACATTGTGCAGGAGATATGGAATTATTTCTTCTACTGCCACAACTCTCGTGAAGTCAGACTAAGTGGAACTGTTCTTGCTTACATTAAGATTGAATTTGGTTGTCAATATGTAGTTCTAGTGAATGTAAGCAGGTCTTCCCTCTTTTTGATTCCTTGTACATTACCAAAATGGGAAACTAATTACCACTAAGTGTTACTTTTGGGAAGGTTATTTGTTTAGTATTTCAGTGATTCTACCTATCATTATTACAACTAAAGCACTTGAAAAATTACGAAATAATGTTGGACGAAAATAGGGTGGTAGATTGACCAATTTATTTTTTTTTTTAATTCCAAAATAAATCACTTCTTTAATATACCTGCATATATAGATGTTATTTTATATTTTCTTAACTCAATTATTTCCCTACAGATAAGTGCATGCTTTTTTTTCATTATACAGAAACTCCTGAGCATAAGATCAGCTAGTTTATACCTTTGTGTTCTTTTTATTGTGTTTATGATACTAGAATCTTATACAGAAACAACTAGCCTGACTGAAAATGTCAGGGAATCTCTTCAGTAATGTGGATGATGATCTCAGTCTAAAGTACCTCCTAGCTTTGGAGTTGTGCTTGGATTATTTCTGTATATTGGCTAGTTCAGCTGTGTTTACTATGATATCTGAACTAAATAATAAATTACAAAGACGTAATACTGATGCTGGTTGATAAAACTTTTATTCAAAACTGGGGACATTCTATATAGCAGTCAAACAATACTTTTTACTTTCCAAACTAAACACTTCATATCACCTGCCTTTTGATATAATTATTTCACATAATTGTTTCTGTCAAGAATAAATGAAGTCTTAAAAGAACACTACAATCATTACAAGAAACAGAGCCCGAGTCATATACTACAGTGGTTCTTTTGCTCTCCTTCTATCCAAAGTTGTTATTAATGGATTGGGAAGGTGACAGAAGTTGTAAATGATTACACGGGAAAATATCTGCACAAGTAAACTACCTTGGTTCAATTTGAAATTTCTTTCTGTTGCTAGGTGAATATCCATTAAATGGTATTTCTTTCCATTTAATTTGTTCAGCATGAGTGGAAGCGCACTGGATGAAATCCAGAAGTCAAGTAGCATGATTTTAAGCAAATACTACTGTCCATTTATGGAAAAAAAATCTTGTTCATTTAGAAGTGCATATCCAACTTACACATATCTGTGTTCTGTTTCCACTTTCAGGAAATAAAGGCTCATTTTCAGTTATTCATCTACTTTTTTAAAGAGAACCTATGCATAAGGCATGAACACAAATAAAGATGAAGAGGAAAATAACACTAGTAGCAGCCTCACAAGCATTGTCTCAGATCTTCATATGTTTTCTATGGCATATAACATATATAGAATTGGGATTCCAATGTGAATGTAGTATTTCACAGCAGTTACTAAGCACCCACCAGATGGAAATCATCTTTTCATAAGCAAATCTATGACAACATATGTCAATACTCCCTCTTCTCTCTGGAGTCTTCCCAGTTCTTGCTCTTGAAGATTCTTGCTTCACTAAGGCTTCTAGTCCCTTTTTCTGAGCAACAGCCCAATTAGAAGCATCATTCACAGCTGACAAAGTCTAGGCATGATCCGTTTTTTTTATTTTTGTCCGCCCCACTTCTATTTTGTCTTTTTTTTCCAAATAGTTTTAATAAGGCTATGATCACGTATAACTCTCATAATGCTAAAGAGGCCATTCCATGAAAAACAATCTTCTTTTAATATTTAAGTAGTACTTTTTCAGTGGTGCTGCCCAGTGCCTGAAATAGTTAAGTGAGAGTTTCTAAATTCTATTGTCTGCTGTATTGCCAATGTGTGAATGGCAAATTTCCCAAATTTTATGGCACAGTTTTAAAGTGCTAGAATTTTCAAGAGAATGGATTCCACAAGCAGTGTAGCAAAATTTCCATATTTTGCTACTCAACTACCTCTAAAGAAGTTCTAGGATAGAGAAACCTGAAGTTATTTTTATTTTTTTCATGATGGAGAGACTGCTGAATGATCATTGTGTGAGTGAAAATTAAGTATTATAAATAAAAATATCTTATTATCAGCTATATTTACACCATCCTTCCTTGCAAAAAACGTTTGCATGCAAATTTAATTAAAATGGTTGAGAAGTATTACCCATGCATTAAAGTAGCAAATCTCCTAAATGTTCTGTCCTGCTCACACACTGAATAAAGTTACATAGAGTTTTACATCATAATTTCATAAATGTCTTTAAAATGCAATTTCATCTTTCTGTGAGAAATGGTGATGATTTTTCATAGTATGTATTACATCCACAAACTGTAATCTGAGGTATTAACAAAGCAAAATTAATAGTGTAAGATGACGTAAGTCATCTCATTCACATGGAGCTGAACTATTAAGTTAGTGTTAAGTTAATCTCAAAGAAGATTTTTTAGCATTTAAGTTGAGAAGAAATGGGAATTAATATAACTATTTCTCATTTTTAAAGAAATAGTAACACTTCTTTCATAAATACTATTATTTCTTGAATATCAGAGAAAAAGTCTATAATTTAACATTACAATGATTTCAAGGTGATTTGTTTTTACAGGAAGAAATCCTGTATTTGTACTTTTCCTGCATGTTTTCTGAACGTAATACCACATTAGTTGCAATTTTCTCTGTAACATGAGATTTAAATATATTAAGAAGAAATGCTTCTTCTTATAAGAAATGTGAAATACCACAGGTATCTCGTTTGTACTAATACTAAGATTGGAAACTCATTACCACTAAAAACGTCAGTTCTGATGAAGCACTTAAAATTTCCAGAATCAAATTCAGAATGTCTTTACTAAGCTGTTTTATGGTAGAATGTACCATTGGAAATGTGATGAGTCTTCATGTAAAAATGCTGATTTGAATTAGATTTAGAATATATGTCATCCTCAATTAGCCTTCCCTTCATCAAAATGATCTCACAAACACGGAGAATGAATCTTTATTTCCTCCTTTGCACATGGGAGGTCATTTGTCAGATTTAATATACTTCTACCTATGTCTTCCTACATGCTTTGGGTTCAAGATGGATGACTATGGACTTCATGGAAAAAAGATATCACATCAGTAAGAATTTGAATTCTATTTTTATTAAATGTTGATTATATTGCACGTTTTATCCTGTAAATTATAGTAAAACTGATGAATCAATGATAAAGACATTTTGTGGAAATTAAAAATACAAAAAGTTTTTAACACTTTCAAAACTAATTTTTTCACTCTAAGTCACTACTGGTACTTAGAAACTGAGAAGACATAAATTTTGTAAAACTAGCTATCCATATTTTCTTTAAGCACTAGATTGATAGGTAGTATTCTGTTGTTAAAATTTTATATCAGAACAATTACCTTTTATTTAAAATACTGTGTCTTTTACAAACCATTGGACTTCTTGTACTTCCACAGAACACTGAAACATAAGCAAAAAAAAAATTAATAAATAAAAATTCTTTTAAAAGTGTTCTTGATAGGTGCTGGAACAGCAACTATTCTTAATGTTTAGTAAGATATCTCCTTTAAAGAATATGGTTAAAATAAGAACTTTTAAAAGAAAAGTTGGCTAGAGGAAGAACTTGAAATAAGCAATGGCAGAGAAGAAAAAAAAACAATGACTTAAACCAGAAAACAAGACTCAAACTCAAAACACATAAAAGAATATCCTGTGGATACGTAAAAGAAGAAGGAATGACACAGCTAGACTTCTGCAAGAGGCTTGTAGCTTGGCTAATGTGGAATGAGTGGAGATAAATTGAATTACATACCCTGATGATACGAAATAGTTGATGTAAGGGAATGTCAAGATGGAAAAATGAGTTTACATACGTGAAGAATTTTCATACTTCTTTGTTTTTAACAGGAATACCAAAGAAAAAAGAGGAGTTCTTCATATTGGTGCTCTTGTTCCCATTACTTGTTAGTACTTCTTCTCCAATCTCCATGTTCATGCCGGATTGAAGAAACAATAGACCATTAGTATTTCCTTTTTTTGTTAATGTGTTTGCATACAGCGACTGCGTCTCAGGGAAGCTAAATGCATGAGCAATGTAAATTTAAATGTTAAATGTACCTGGACCAAAGATTTTATTTCACTTTATGTTATTCCTGTCTCTCTTAGATGAATACTACAGAACCGATATTAAGAAAGAAAGCACAGATGTAAAATGCACATTTAAATACACATGCACCAGATAAAATATTATTCTCTAAATGCTTCATATTGTTAACAGCGAAAATATACAATCTTATGCTTATACTTTGTAGGGAAATCGGATAAAATAAATATACAAAACAGGTTAATTTAAGCCTTTCTGCCTCTTACATTTAACAATTACTGGTGCAAGTTTTAGACCATAGTCAAGATTTTGTATTTTCCTTTAACAGGTGATTTTAAGTTATCTATAGTGAGATACTTAAATAGCCTCCAGTATCAGAAAAGCAGCTCTATTCCCACAACCAATTGTACAATTCAGTGTTAGTGTAAATGGGAAAATGTTGCTAACTAGTTATGTGATTTATTAGTGTAGATACATATCATTTAATCAGATATGCAAATATTATCATTTGTAGTGACAGTTACTTGTGAATGTAATTATTTGCAGGTATAATAATGTGATGGTGGTTTCTCATATTGATGAGCAGGACATGAAAAACGTAGAGTATGAACGAATGAAAATAAAATATAATTTCCTAAATTCTTTCCAAAACAATTTTAAAACTTCTGAACTTTTGATATGTAGTCCAAAATCTAAACTGAATGTTTACTTTGTTCTGTTTTGCTTTTTTAGTTAGGCTTCTCCACTAGCATGGAACAAGAAGAAATAGAAACATGAGTAACAATAAGACTAAAACTAAAACCTGTCATTTGTAAATTTAATTATAATAATGTTATAAGTTTATATTAATAATTTTTATATACTAAATTTCTTAAATTCATAGAAACTTCTTTTTATTGCTTTTTATCAGAATTTTTGGGATGGTGGAAAATTACCTTGAAAATTTCTAAAAACAGCAATTCCATAAAAATAAATTTGAACTGAATATTTAGGTTTTGATCAAGTTTGAATTCTGAGCAATGAACATGGATCATCTTCTCTTACCAACTACACTGGTAGCATAATGAAAGAATTTCTATTGCTCCATCTTTCTTTATATAAAGAATGACTGAAATAGTCCATCGTGATCTTACATCTTTAGTATCAGTAAGATGGTGTACTAAAAAGGACCTTGGATTCCACTGATTGTGATAGATGATAAAATAATTACGATAAACGGCACATCTCCTTTAATACATAATTTCTTACTAGGTCAGATCAAATCTCTGCCCTTAAAGCTACATCATGGAGTTAACCTTTGTCATTTCTAAACATAAAAATAAACCAGCTTTAAAAATCAGGTGTCCAGTCCTCCACTGGTGGAAATCAGCAAAGTCCCATTGAAATGTGGGTTTTGTAAGTCAGCTTCTTCTCTGATGTGTATAAACTGGACATGTCTAAATGAACTTATGCCTCAGGTGACTCTTCTATATTACTATGACCTGTCAGAAACAATTGCTTGAGGTATAGTGCTGTGTTCAACAATAATGTTTCTGTAGGCACAGCAACTTTATTTGTACTCTTGCTAGTGCTGCAGGAAAGTTGTCTTCAAGAGTATTTCTAAAGTCATACATGCCTAGGTACTCCATGTTACTTTGTTCTGAATTTTGTAAAGTATTTTTAAGAATTTGTGTGAGTTTGTGAATAATTCCACATTAATTGCTAAATAGTAGTAAATCCCACATGTAACTGCTAAATTGCAAGATCAGCACTGTGAAGAACCATCAGATTCAATATAAATAGACTTGTTTTTTTTTGTCTTATAATTGTGTGTCTGTATTCTGGTATTAAAGTGGCATCAGAAAAACAGACATTCAAGACAATACCCCATGCTTAAATTTGGATCCCAGATTCAAATTGGGTAACATCTTATTTTATAAGTTTTAACAGTGATTTATAAGTTCTTAGGTAACTCTTGTCTCAAAATCTTTTGTAAAAATTAATTCTTTGCTCTAGCACATATTGACTCTCATATTAGACCTATCAGTAGGAAATCATCAACAACTCTGGATTGATATGGATAGTCAAAACGAAGAAATAATAAGGACTTGAAGGCAAAGTGCTGTGCAAACTCATCATACGTATTGGGCCACATTACCCACCTTACCAAGATAGTTAATCTCAATCAAATTAATTAAAATAATCATGTGGACAAAGATAAGCAGGATTTAGTGACCATTCTTGACATTGTCTCTCCTAGTTAAGCTGAATTCCTGAAGATTATTGACGATGCTGAGGACCCTTAGGGCTGAAGCAATCACTATTGTGAATTAAAATTGTGTACTCTAAGTTTGGACAACATGATCTTATATGCTAAATCTCCAGGCCTCTTTCTGGAGCGCACAACATCTCATTAGAGAATACAAGGAAAACCTCATGAGACAATATGGAGCTCATCCTCACTTCCTGCATTGGGAATTTTTGCCCCCATTTTAGTTTATGTACAGCTGATCTAGATTACTACACAGACATTTAAGAAAGGTGAGACACAGTAGCATATATTTTAGTACTTTCTTGGATAGACATCTGAATATATCTAATGGAGGAATGACAGTGTTGACTTCAGAGGAACTTAGTATTTGAGTGAATAAATTTGATTTAGGCTTTTAAATTGTGTTGCTTTTTTTCCCCCCTCAGTTCCAACAAGGCTGCCTCAAGTCACCTTTTTTTGGATATCGAGTTTCCTTTTTTTCTTCTCTTTGGTGTCTCCACTTGTTCAGGAGAGACAGCAGAGCAGGCAGCTGTAGGATAGAAGGCAGGGATCTCCTCTGTGGATAGGGCTTCATGGCCAAGGAGAGATCAGAACTCATTCTTTCTTTTAGTGTGTGCTTGCTTTTACCACCAGATTTTTCTGCTTACTACTGTGTATTTTTTAATATATCAGCTGATCATAATTTTTATGGGAAGTTACTGTAGCACTTACAATGGTTTAGCCCAGCCAGCAGCTCAGCTACCACACATCTGCTCACTCTCTCCTTCCCCTTGGTGGAATGGAGAGGAGAAAAATGTAACAAAAGGACTGAGGATCAAGATAGGAACAGGGAGGGATCACCCACTGACCACAGCCCCAGGGCAAAACAGACTCGGCTTGGGGACAGATCAATCCAATTTATTAACAGTTACTTGAAAGGATAATGAGAAACAAAGTCAGATCTTAAAAACACCTTCCCCCACCCCTCCTTTCTTCCCAGCTCCCCCTTCTATCCCCCAGCACAACAGAGAGACGAGGAATGAGGGGGAAGTGTGCAGGTTGCAGGTCAGTTCCTCACACGTTTTTTCTGCCTCTATTTTCTTAAAGAGGGAGAACTCCTTAACTCTTCCCCTGCTCCAACATAGGGCCCCTCCTCACAGGAAAACAGCCCACAAACTCCTCCAGTGTGAGTCCTTCCCACAGGATACAATCCTTACCTATCAGATTGCTCTGACATGGGCTTTCCTACGGAGTCACAGATTCTTCAGGCACAGCCACCTGCTCCAGCGTGGGGTCACTTCTCATGGACTGCAGATGCATCTCTGTTTCATCATCAGTTGCCAGCAGCATGGAGGGGTTCTTTCCTATGGAGACAATCCTCTATGACCTCCTTTAGGCACAGACATCTTTGCTCCAGCATGGGCTTCTCCACGGGCTGCTGATGGATCTCTCCTCCAACGTTAATCTCCATGGCTGCAGGGGGGCCACTGCTGTCCCACCATGGGCTGCGGGAGAATCCCAGCTCCAGCACAGCTCCTTCCACTCCATCTTTACTGACCTGGTGTCTGCATGGCCATTTCTCTCAGGTCTCACTTGTCTCTGTGCTGCAGCTACGCTGGGCCCGACCGGTCTGACAAACCTTGGCATTCCTGGCAGGATGAACTGCCAGCAGCTCCTGGGGAGCGGGGTGCTTCGGAGCTCTCCAAGCCATCTCCCATCAAGTAGTGGCAGCCTGGTGTTGGCAGCTGCCCGTCTGGGAGGCTGGGATGGTACCAGCCCCCTAGCTACTCCCTCTCTTCAGGTCCTGCCTGGTTTGGGCTCCTTTGTCCCCATCTTAAATAGGGCATTCCCAGAGGTGCTGATTGTCTTGGCCGTGGCCAGAGGGGAGGGGGTCCCACCTGGCCAGAGACTGGTAGGACCGATTTTGGAGCCAGGGAAGCTTCTTGCACATCCTTACAGGGGTTATCTCTGCAGTCTCTCCCCTGCCACCAAAACCCCACCACATAAACCCGGCACAGCACCGCCAGCAGAATGGGCCGAGATATACATCCTGGACATACTCGGTCAAATCAACAAATCTTTACGGATACTTAAGAAATCCTGGTGTGTCACTGTCTGTCTCTCAATATTGTTAGTAGTTAATCAAATGACAAATTATAAGGAATTGTAAAGCTATGCTTTTTTGCCCACAGAGGTTTTTACTTCAGTAAGCCTCCAAGACTTAGGTGATTTATAAAAGTATGCTGTTTGACTCAGACATCATAGTGCAATCAAATGTGAATGTAAACAATAGTATGATATTCTATTTACCAGAAGAAAAAAAATAGTAATAATGTCTGTCATAATAAATTAAATGACTGGATAGAAATCTCCTTTTTTTAAAAAAAACTCTTACATACAACAGTAATAACTACTAATAAAGACGCATCAACCCCAAACAGAGAAAATACTTAGAAATCATGGAAAGTCCACCAAGTGACTAATACCAAAAAAAAAATTATGCTGAATCTAGAACATGCAGATTGAATAAAAAGAAAAAGAATACAATAGTTTGCATTACTGGAGAACATTGCTGACTGCAACAGAAGTTTAATTAACTCAGAGTTACATCAATTAATGTGTGACATAATTCAAGACAAGTTTTGTCAGAGGCTAATTTAACCATAAAATGTACTGAAGGATTTATTGTATAATGAGAAACATTTCAGGGACCAAGGGCATCATGAGTTAAAATACATAATGTATAGATATATGAACTTACATATATGTACAAAGCAATGCTGAAAACACAATAATCCTTTCACAAGCAGAATATTAGATGATGCAAATGATCCCAGCGAAACCACTAAATATGCTTATAGAGTTTTTTTTTAAACTTAATTTAAAACTGCTCAAAGAGGGATTTTTGGTCACTACTTTGCTATTACAAGTGAAAGAGGAAAAACTAAAAATGTAATTCAGTACTCAGTTTGCTGTTCCCACATTTTCACAGCACGATTGTACAAGGCTATTTGAGGATTTGGAGAATAGTTTCAGAAACTGACTCTTCACTAATTAAAATAGATTGAACACAAATCTTTGTCTTCTTGAGTGTTGTTACAGTATATTAAACTCTTCATAATGAAATAAGAGATGATATGTTCTTTGTTTGAAAATATCTGAGACATTCAGCTGGACTGCCAAAGTATTGAATGACTGTAGATTGAAAAAATAACCTTCTGATTTGCAGTCCAAACCAAAAAATATCTGACTTTCTGATCAAGAATTAGCTATTTATTAAGGTAATGATGGCACCTTAACATTCGAAAGGAAAGGCTAAGTTTCTGGTGAGATCAGTTTTTTATCGTGAAGTTTATTTCATTCTTTTTGCTTTGTAAGTTTTGTAGAAGAAAAGTTTCAGAAAATCCACAAACACGAGAAAACTATCCACAGAGAATTGGAAAAAATAGTCTTTATTCGATTGTGCTATATTTAAATATGTGTGGATGGGATTGTTTGTGGTGATTTCAAGGCAATGCTTACTTTCATATTAGATGTGGATAAATATATATATAAAATAAAACATAAGTTACCTCACTACCTGGCAGTTAACATCTTTTGAGGATTTAGAGTGGCTCATGCTGTTAACATTGAGGAGAGATTTCTTCCTTTCTAAATGGCTGGAATCTGAAATAGAATTTAGAGCAGTTAGCAATGAAATAGATATCTGGAAGTATTTCTAATCTTTGAAAGTTGCTGAAGTGATACACTGGTCATCAGAGCTATGATAAGTTAATTGAGAACGCTGAAAAGTTATTTGTGAGATTTTCATACTACAGCCAAATAGTAAAGACATGAAAGAAGTAAAGATGATACAAGCTTTGCAAAGTCTCCATTATTTTGGCAGAGTACAACTGAAAAAGACCAGAGGTCTGTACACAGTGCAGACCAACTGAAATAATTCTAGAGGTGGTCCAAATACAAAACCTATAACACTGACACTTTGTTCCAGAGATGACTATGTTGTTGCATATGCTTTTTTCTAATCTTGTGACAATACTAAATTTTGTAAGTATGGTACTGGAGAATGTAATTGCTCTATTTGTCTCACTGTCATGGGTTTAGGCCGATCCAGCAACTAAACTCCACACAGTCGCTCTCCCACTCCAGTAAAGTGGAGAGGAGAAAAATATAATAAAAGGACTGAGGGTCGAGACAAGAACAGAGGGAGCACCCACCAACCATGGTCCCGGGCAAAACAACTCAGATTTCTTAAAGCAAACAATTTGTTAACAGTTACTTAAAAGAATAAAGACAAGCAAAACCAGTTACTTAAGAGGATAAAAAGAAAACAAGGCCAGATCTTGAAAACAACATCTCTCCACCCCCCTTTCCTTTTCTTCCCGGCTCTACCTCCTCCCACCAGTGGTGCAGGGGGACAAGGGATGGGGGAGTGCAGGTCAGTTCATTCCATGTTGTTACTGCCGCTCCTTTCTTAAAGGAGAAGGAGTCCTTACACCATTTTCCCGTGCTCCAGTGGATCCCCTACTCACGAGGAAAATCCACAAGCTTCTCCAGCGTGAGTCCTACCCGCAGGATGCAATCCTTCCCCATTGGATTGCTCCAGTGCGGGCTTTACCACAGTCTCAGATTCTTAGGGAGTTGTTGCCACTTGCTCAGGCATGGGTGGGTCATCATGTAGACTCTAAATGCGTCTCTATACAGACTTTAAATGCGTAAATGCATAAATGTGTAAATGCGTCTCTACCTGTGCCCATGCTTCACAACTGTCCTCAGGCTCAGGCATCTCCTCTAAACAAAACATCTCCCCACAAACAGGGGTCATCCCACGGACTCTAGATGCGTACCGTCCTCAGGCTCAGGCATCTCTTCTTGACGTGGGTTCTCCACGGGCTGCGAGTGGGTCTCTGCTCCACCAGGACCGTCTTTGACTGCAAGGGGGACGCTTGCCATCTCGCCACCAGTTGCAAGGGAAACTCAGCTCCGGCACACCTCGTCCCGTTCCATCTTCACTGACCTGGTGTCGGTGTGGCCATTTCTCTCAGATCTCAGTCCTCTCTGGGTGAACTCAGCTCGGTGGGCACCCTGGGAGCGGGGCTGTCCCCGAGTTCCCCAAGCAGCTCTGCCGCCGCCATCATCAGCGGGTGGTGCTGGTCCGGCGCAGGCCGCCGCCCAACCGGGAGCCAGGTAACGGGGGCAGCACCCTCCTCCCTTCTCCTTGCTCCTGGGCAAAGGCACACCTTTCCGGTTCCTTTGTCCCAACTTAAATAGGGCAATTCGCAGAGACACCAATTGGCTCAAGCCCCGAGGGGGATAGGAGTCTGTTCTGGTAGCCAGCTCCTGCCACCAGAACCTCCCTCCCCACATCAAACCATGACACTCACTCCATTGATCTAGTAGCGCATCTGAGCCCTTGGGTCAAAATTGGTATTCTGACCCCTTCGTTTCTTTGTGCTGGGAGATAGTACATAACAGTGGGACCCTTCCCCTCTTCTTAGTGTTTTTTATCTGCAGGAGGAAAACTCAGAAATGCTTATCAGAAATAAGACACAAAATACTACAAAAGGAGATTGACACAGATGCTTGGGAATCAGGAGGCCAGAGCGTGTCACATCATACATAGGCTAGAGGAAGTCATACTAGCTCTTTTGAATAAGTTTTGAAGTTTATGGAGTTTGAAATTGGTCTTTACCTATAGCAATGCATTTTGCCTGTAAATTTATCCATGAAACTTCATAATAAAAATTAAATATCACATTGGAAACATCAACTAAGACAAACTATTTCCTTGTTGCTAGATTTTTTTACTTCTTGAAACACTATTAGACTCAAAATAAATGGAAACCCTAAATTTCAGCTAGAGCTTTAGAAAGCTTCACAAAAATAGCTATGATGTAGAACATGGTCTATTGTCATTAAAGATTATTTCTTTTCTTAACTACTTATTTAGAGAAAAGACTACTTGTAGTGTCTGCAATCTTAATGTACTTTGAATCAATGACTTTTATGACATTGAATTCAAAACTACCAAGAGATTTTCAAACACAGAATAATTCTCATCTTTGCCATCTGAATTGGCAGCGACTGAGCCTTTATGACTTCTAAATGAAATAATTTGAGCCCATACTAGAGATTTTACTTTAAAAAAACAACTAAGTGGATATCTAAGTTGTCAAATATATTGCAACAGAAACGTTATTTTCTGGGAAAAGAAGATATATTGAAGTTCAGATAGTCTTTCTAAAGAAAATGTTTTAATAATCAAAATGAATTGTGACTACATTTGTACTTTTCATTTGAGAGAGAGGCATCAACATAAAAAACGCCCTCACTATCAGGATTACTACCAGAATTTTCTGAATCCAGTAGAGGATTTATTCAGTGATTTTAAAGATTTAAATTATCCCAATCATAGGGAAGATATATTTCATCTTTAAACCAAAATCCTGAAGGGTATTTCTCACCAGATATATCTTTGAAGATACCATGCCTAAATCTGCTGTTTTGTGGTAATGCTAGGTAGCCTCAGGTTTCCTGTTATGGTTATGATGCCGAGAAGAGAAAATTGCAAGTCTGGGGCTTGCAGTCACTTCAGAATTTACAGTAGAACTGGTAATAAAATGTAAAGTTCTTGACTCCCAGCCCAGTACCTGCTTCAGAAACTATATTGTATTTAGATCATTCTCCTTTATGGTAGGAGGCAAATGTGCACCTGAATTCTGAGCTATAGTGTTGTAATTGAAATATAAAATTTGTTCTGGACCCTAGCTAAATACTGTTGTTCTCTATGTTTTATTTTACCTACTTCTATAATAATGCCTACAACAAGAAACTGACTGTAATAAGATAGTATTTTGCAAACTATTAAAATGGAGTATGACCTTTCCATAAACAAGCATTCAGCTTGATATCATAAATAAGGAAATTTATATTCTATCATCACATTTCCAGAAACAGTTATGTTTATCTTAGAAATAACTTTTCCAGAATGATAGAACTTTTAATCAGTTTTAATGATCAAAACCAGTACTGGTGTAAGATTTTCTCATTCACCAAATTCACAGGACTTTCAGTCAGTAGAAGATGTGCAGGGGATATTTCCTACCTTGTAGATGTTAACACTTGCCATGTGGTGGTGACTCCAGTCATCCATGACCACTGCACTGCCTGATACCACATTGTGCTTTGTTAGATAGAGTACACATCAGGGAAGAAGTTAAGATGAACTGATATTGGAGAGTAGCTTTACTAGGTCGAATTCTCCACTTATTTAAGTTTAAATTGTCCTCTTGTCTCCATACCACGATTGGATGAGATTAGCTCCTGGATAATCCCCACTGGGAGGAAATAAAGTGAAC
Source organism: Tauraco erythrolophus (assembly GCF_009769465.1). Classification (NCBI taxonomy): domain Eukaryota; kingdom Metazoa; phylum Chordata; class Aves; order Musophagiformes; family Musophagidae; genus Tauraco; species Tauraco erythrolophus. Next base: position 91,726,003 of record NC_141465.1, on the reverse strand, counting down.
GAGCTGTCAAATTGTAATCACTCTTCAAAGAAAAAAAAAGAGATACATTTTAGAAATGTATTTATCCAAATAATAGTAGTAAAGAATTCCACGCAGATTTTAACCAAATAAATATTTTCATATTTATTTAAGATTTAAAAACAATGCTTTTATAAGGTAGGATATATTTTCTCTACTTTTTGAAATGAACTGCATACTGCAAACTTTAAGTTTTTACAACATCTATTAAATAAAACTCTCCACCCAGACATTTTACTGCAGCATTATCTCCTTACATTTTTACCTATTATTTGATATAATTTCATCATGTCTGTAATGATAAGGTTGAAAAAATAACCTTTATGATACCAGATGGATTCTAATTCTCAAAAATCTCTGGTGATGGCACATTCATATTGACATTTATACTGACTCCATTTATGACAGACTGAAGGTGATGAACGGGCCCATGCAAGAGGTCACCTTGTGTCAAAGCTGGTATACAGTCTGTCAAACACAGTGAATATAAGGCTGCTAATGAGGAATTAACTAGACAGAATGTGGCCATTTTACTGTTTTCATGCAATCCAAACCTGTTAAACAATGCTAATCAGGTGTTTATTAAGTGAAACCATTATGCCAAACTTGCTGCAGACCCCACCATATGTCAAAGAGGTTGTAAAGTATTATTCATCAGATTTAAAGCTGATTAATAAGAGTCATTTAATAGTGAACCTTTCTTTTCTTAGCCTGTAGCTAAGCATATGTACCAAGGTTAAACTAACACATACATGGTTTTGAAAGTAAAGTTTCTGTGAAAAAGAAAGAAAATCATTAACTGCGCCATGAATGTTCTGATAGTTGAGAAGCTTTCATGAGAAGGAAACTTTTATTTTCAGGTAAAAATGTAGCAAAAGAATGTAATATTCTAGTAAAATGAAGAAGATGATGACTAGGAGACTATATAAATTTTCAGATAGAGGAATAAAATTTATAAATACTAAATATAATAAATACCAGCCTTACTGCTCTCATCCATCTCACTGTCTTTCCTGTACTTTTCATTTACACATTACTGCAGCAAAATGAGGGATACAGAATCATCTCGGCTATAGTGAAACCACAAAGTTAGTGAAATATTAGACAGAACTGAAACACAGATATCAAAAATCTACTCTATCCATGTCAGGGAGCAGTAAAGATAAAGGTATTGAGGTAGTTATAAATGTTAATGGTATGATGAACAGTGAAAGTATGAGGAAAGGACTAAAATACATTCTACGAACAACAGTAGGGCTCAGATAATCTGCTGATGATAGCCAACATGTCTTCAGAAATAATCACTAAACTAACAGACATTGTTAGTGTTTTTACAAGTAGGAAGGACATTACAGAGAAACTAGACATAAAATCTTATATTCATACTTAGGTATTAGTTTTGCTTAAATTAGAAGGCTGAATAAATGCAGAACTGTAAGTAATATTCTAATTTCCAAGAATCAGAAATAGATAAACTTAGAGGACTGTAAATCAGCTAGACAAAACAGCAAAATACTTAAAGGTGGAGATGGCTTCAAACCATGAGAAAAATATTGCAGTAAAGGCTTTTAGGTATAACTGGATGATAAACCATCTATAAAATAAAATCTAAAGGCTCCTTGGACAGCTTATAAAGAATAGAAAACAGAACTGGTTACAAAGAACAAAAGTTTTCAGAGGTCAAGATACAAAAAGATAAAAATAATTTCCAAAAGGCAAACTGAATTAAACCTTTGGAAAAAAAAAACCAGCATTGTATGATAAAACACAAGAAGTCAAAGAATGTGGTCACTTTGCAGAGAAGACAGGCTGGAGGGGTGGACCTATGAGAACCTCATGAAGCTCAACAAGGCCAAGTGCAAGGTCCTGCACATGGGTCGGGGCAATCCCAAGCACAAGTACAGGCTGGGCGGAGAATGGATTGAGAGCAGCCCTGAAGAAAAGGACTTGGGAGTGCTGGTGGATGAGAAGCTCAACATGAGCAGGCAATGGGCGCTGGCAGCCCAGAAAGCCAACCGTATCCTGGGCTGCTTCAAAAGGGGCGTGGCCAGCAGGTCGAGGGAGGCGACTCTGCCTCTCTACTCTGCTCCCATGAGACCCCACCTGGAATACTGTGTTCAGCTCTGGAGTCCCCAGCACAAGAAGGACATGGAGCTGCTGGAGTGGGTCCAGAGGAGAGCCACAAAGATGATCCGAGGGCTGGAGCACCTCTGCTGTGAAGACAGGCTGAGAGAGTTGGGGCTGTTCAGCCTGGAGAAGAGAAGGCTCCGGGGTGATCTTATTGCAGCCTTCTAGTACTTAAAGGGGGCCTACAGGAAAGCTGGAGAGGGACTTTTTACAAGGGCGTGTAGTGATGGGACAGGGGAAATGGCTTTAAATTGAAAGAGGACAGATTTATATTTGATATAAGGAAGAAATTTTTCACTTAGAGGGTGGTGAGGCAGTGGAACAGGTTGCCCAGAGAAATTGTGGATGCCCCATCCCTGGAACTGTTCAAGGCCAGGTTGGATGAGTCTTTGGGCAACCTGGTGTAGTGGAGGGTTTCCCTGCCCATGGCAGGGGGTTGGAACTGGATGATCTTTGAGGTTTCTTCCAACTCAACCATTCTGTGATTCTAAGATGAGTTAGAACTTGAAGTTAAGTATGATGCAAAGACAAATGCATTACCTCAGATTACAGAAAGGTCAGTGATGTGCAATGCAGAGGTAAAGAATTAACTGACAATGTTGAAGGTAGGTATATAACTGTGCCAAATCTACCTGGACAGTTTCCAGCCCAGTAAACGACCTCAGGAGGCTCTCTCGCACTTTCAAGCCAGAAATACTACAGGAGTCAGCACAGCATTTGAAATGACAGCGAAACAGAACATCCTTCCTGTCATGAGATAGAGTGAGCTTTTAAAGTACTGGGCTGCAGTCAGGCTGACTTATACTTTGCCATACATTTCATTGGAATATAAATTAAGAGCTTCCTAATTAAATGTGCCAATGGTATCAAGCTGGGAAATGTTGCCGATCTAAGATCAGAATGTCATATGGCAGGAAATAATGACTAATCGGTTTGGAGTAACAGAAATTGAATGGAAGAGTTCAAAGTACTTAGGGACTAATGGCAAGAAGGACTGCTATAAGCAGTAAGTTCATCAGCTGGTGTTATGGTTTGAAGTGGGGGGGGAGGTCCGGGTGGCAGAAGCTGCCCATCACACCGGACTCCCATCCCCCTCGGGGCTTGAGCCAATCGGCGCCTCTGCGAATTGCCCTATTTACGTCGGACAAAGGAACCGGAAAGGTGTGCCTGTGCCCAGGAGCAAGGAGACGGGAGGGGGGCACGGCCCCCGCTCCCGGCTCCCGGCCTGGCCGGCGACCTGGGCCGGGCGGGGCTGGGCCCGCTTCGTCGAGGATGGTGGCGACGGAGGCGCTTGGGGAACTCGGGGAGAGCCCCGCTGCCGGGGCGCCCACCAGGCCGAGTTCACCCAGAAAGGACTGAAATCTAAGAGAAACGGCCACACAGATAAGAGGTCAGTGAAGATGGAACGGAACAACGTGTGCCACGGCTGAGTCCCCCTTGCCAGCGGCCCCTTGTAACAAGTCCTCGGTGGAGCAAGCAGAGACCCACTCGCAACCAGTGGATGACCCACGTCGGGAAGAGATGCCTGAGCCTGAGACTATTGTGAATCATGGGCACAGGTAGAGACACATTTACGCATTTCACATTTACGCATTTATGCATTTAAAGTCTGTACGGAGATGCATTTAAGGTCGGTATGACGACCCACGCCGGAGCGCATTTAAAGTTTGTTGATGACCCACGCCAGAGTGAGTGGCTACAGCTCCTTAAAAGCCCAGGACTGGTAAAGCCCGCACTTGGGGCAAATCCGATGGGGTAAGGATTTGCCCCCCCAGCAGGTAGGATTCACGCTTTCACTGTGAGTAGGGGATCCGCTGGAGCAAGGGACAATGGTGTAAGGACTCCTTTTCCTTTAAGAGAAGCGGCAGTAACAACTTGGAATGAACTGACCTGCACTCCCCCATTCCCTGCCCCCCTGCGCCGCTGGGGGGAGGAGGTAGAGCCGGAAAGAAGAAGCAAAGTAGGGGGGAGTGGTGTTGTTTTTAAGACCTGGCCTTGTTTTCTTGTTATTCTCTCAAGTAACCGTTTTTGTGTGCTTTTCTCTTTTGTAGGTAGCTGTTAATAAATAGTTTTGCTTTAAGAAAACAGCCTCTTTTGCCCGGGACCGTGGTTGGTGGGTGCTCCTCTGCTCCTATCTCGATCCTCAGCTCTTTTATTACATTTTTCTCTCCTCTCCATTTTACTGGACTGGGAGAGCTGCGTGGGATTTAGTTGCCGGATCGGCCTAACCCATGACAGCTGGTAAGGCACATGTACATCACAACATGCATTGCTTAAGGCTTAGTATAAAATAGTTCACCTATCACAAAAAGAGATGAGATTCTGGATGGTGAAGAGCTAAGATCTTTGTGACTCACTCCAGAGGCTATTCTCTGGAACTGTTACAGAATAAGACCACCAAATTTATTTCACCCCATGTTATATAAGCTCTTTCATTGCTGTCACAGCAGCACTGTCTAGCCCTCTGTACACCTTCGTATCAGTTCTTGAGGCATGTGACATGTCTTCAATATTACCTTTTAAAAGCATTAATCTTTTTGACTATGACACAACACTAATCCCTAGGTGCTTTGGGCTGAACAATGCCCTCCCAGGAAAAAACGAAAAAAAAAAAAAAAAAGGCTAAAGACGTACACTGTGGGTTAAGGAGTGTTCAATGTGGGCATACCAAATCCAGCCTAGAATGGATTAGCCCTGAATCCTTAGTCTAGACACAAGGGTTTATTTGTTGAAGGAGATATTTTTAATGATGGAGGCATGGCCATACAGACTTAGGTGTATTAACTAAACTTAGGATGCACCAAGAAAAACTTTACAGTGAGGACAGATAGTCAGTTATTTTTATATGAGAGTAGTGAGCATTCTTCTAGAAGATTTTATTTAACTCTGGTCACTTTCTCTAAAAATAACCAAACTGAATTCTTATTGGTCTAACTGAAAACCTCCTACAAGAAAACACTAAGAGTTTAGTTTGTGTAGTCTAATAAATTGAATACAGAAAAAAAATTATGTAATCTAACAGAAATGGACACAAAAATTGAGAGAAGGAAGTTGCTTAACATAAAGCCTGTTGCCATATAAATTAGTGAATACGCATTAATTTTAAACAAGGCTATTTTGAAAGTTTGGTAAAGATTTTTAACCATCAGCAATGATACAGTCTTCTAATAGTGGCAGGTGAAAGCAAAACACCAACTGATTTTCAGGAAAAGTTGCATCAATTTATAAATGGGTTTATATAATTCGATGTCTATAACAGCAAAAGAAGGGCTCAGTAACAAATAGATCACTGCTAATCCTTTGCTATATCTTCTGTGCAATTTGATAACTTCTTATTAATCAGATTTTATCTTCCATTGTTAAGTACATATTTGTCAGCTTAAATTTCTATAATGATGATATTTTGTTGTTAATTCAGAATAGACAAAAAGCTATTAGCAACCTGCACAATTTCTCTAGCTGCAGTTTCATAGTAGCTAATCAAAAATTTATGTCATTGTAATTTATTTTTTTTTTTTAATATTATTTTTCCTTGAACTACTTGGTACATCTCTATCCTTGTAAGGCATACAGGCAGTACTCACATCGGCAAAAAAGGAGGTAAAGTTCCATATTACGGAGGGTTAATTCTAACTAATTCAAATGAAAAATTTAACTAATCGATTTATTTTCCTTTTTAAAAATAAAATACTACTGATTTATTCTGTGTCAACACCTCAGTTATCTTATAGAAACAACATTAATTCAAATAAAATTCTACGAATTCAGTATTACTTTTTCCACTTATATCATACGATAATAGAATATCTCAAGTTGGAAGACACTCATAATGGTCACTAAGTCCAACTCCCTGCTACTCACAGGACTACCTAAAACTAAATCATACGACTAAGAGCATCATCCAAACACTTCTCAAACTCTGACAGGCTTGGTGTTATGACCACTTCCCTGGGGAGGCTGTTCCTGTAACCATCCACCCTCTTGATGAAGAGCTTTTTCCTAAAGTCCAGTCTGAACTTCCTTTTGCAGAACTGATCCCAGCAAGATTAGAACTCAAGAAGTTGTAGACACATACTTAGAATTTCTCTGTTCTCTCTCTTAAAAAAAAAATAATTAATATGAACAGTAAAATATGGTCTGAAAGATTTATTCTGCATATACTTAAACCACCGTAAACTACCAGTCTCTAGTGCATTGAAGATTTTGAAAAACAGATCATAACACAAAAAATACTCTTTCTCCCCCTCAGATTGCTTTACCTCTTATATTTAGTTAAAAATTAATCTTTCATTTTGTGTTCAGGGGGAAACCGTCAGCTATTGCAGAGCAGCCTGGACACAGGACAATCTCTAAGCAGGCACAAGATAGGGATCTGAATCTCTCCAAAGAGAAAAGTGAATTGGTCCTATAACTCCTCACAATGTTCTTATACAAAATTACTGATAAAAGTTGGACTTCCCTCTAATATGCTATATCATAAAGAAAGTAGAAATTCCTGTTCCACTTTGTGGAAGCCAAGCTCACGTGCTGATAGTATCTATTGAACTAAGTCTATGACACAAAGAGAAGAAACAAGTGCTGAGCTCACGATGTTGAGCTTTCAGGATCAACAAGGAATAAACTGATGTGTGACAGGAGACCCAGGAGACTTCTGAAGTGTTTTTTGAAGTGCTGAAGTCTTTAGGATGATTAATAAAAAGGTTAGTCAAGGCCTTAGTACTGCATGTTTTGCAGAAATGAAGACTCAATCCATTTTTGCATTTTGAGCTTTGTTATAAATTCTTTTTTGCCTTCAGTAAAGGCACTGACTAAGAATCTGAGTATTTTTTTAACATATCAGTCCAGATAATCTAAGCATTTTTATCAGGGAGATATTTAAGGAGCTATAAGAGGGATAGCATGATTTGACAAATAGGTTTTGGATATATATTATTACTGTAATATTCCCTCTCCTTTGCTGGTGTGATGAACACTTCTCTTGACCCAAAACAGACTTTTTAACAGGTATTGAATCAATAAGAGTGTTTGGATTTCAGAAACAGATAAAGAGAATTCTTTTTTACACATTTTCGTGTAACACGTTTTATACTTCTTACGATTCCAATCTGAGGAAAAAATTTATCAGAAAAGTGGGAGAAAACAGAATATAATTTGCTTCTATAAGCATATGCAGTTAAAGGAAAACTTCATGACAGCGTAACAATAATACATTTATTTTAACATTTAATGTACTATAAATTTAAAATATATTTCTATTTTAAAAGTCAGATGTGATATGTACTTATTGTTTGATTCTGACGTATTGAAAATTAGGATTCATGAACAAAAGTTTATGCAGAGTAAAAGCTGAAAATTTCCTTCTATTTTTCCCAGAGATAGACTGTCAACACAGCTGTTTTAGAAGAACAGGACCAGTCACTTGTGCTGAGTAAGCAAACCCTTGACCCACGGAAGTCATGCTGTACTGGGAGGAACAGCAGCAGACAAACAACTGCGTGCAAGCTGATACGTTTTGTCATTTATTGTGGTTATTGTGTTTGAAGTACTTCTCATCGAACACAGACTGAGACAGGGAACATGAAATGCTGCCATACAACAACTGATAGAGGTTTATACTCAGTTTTTCTCATAGAAGCTTTTTTATCTGTCTGAACTGTTAATCCTAATGCCCATAATTCTCCATCTTGGAAAACAGAAGGAATAGTTGTTTACAAATTGGACTATTTTAAAATATATCGGCAATACAAATGACATGATCTGTACATCAGATCTTTCTAAAGAAAGAACCCTTTGGTGCTAAAATGAGTTTGTTAATCTACAGGGAAGGGTAAATGACAAATTCTCTGACATTTAGGGATACGAGTGCCTCAGGACTGGAGTATGTTTCAATTCCAAAGAGCTGTCTGAAGCAAACCCAGAATTGTCAGACAGTGAGGCCATAAATGCCATAAATTAGTACAATTTATAGTGAAAATTCATATTTTCAAAGTTCTGTACAAACATTGACAGGGTAGTCAGAACACAATTTATAACTAGTATGTATTTGTTTCTTAATAAAAGTTGAGTTTTTTAAGTGGAATATTTCATCCTATATGATTTAACTTTCCATCTAGTATTAAAGTTTGTAAAGGTTAACAACACCTGGTAATTTCTAATGAAGTTAATACAATAGTTACTAACAAGTAATCTATACTCAATGCAAACACATAATAATTTAAATTCCTTAAATTTAATACTTTGACCATGATATTGCCAGAAATTACTGAATAATATAACCAATATGCAGTGGAGAAATGCACTAATCTACAGTTTTCCACGTACTGAATAAAAATCGCCTTTCTTCACAACTCTTTTTTTTTAATTTACGTTTTCTGAAAAGGCATCTCATAGTCCAGTTATCAATGTGGATAATAAATGTTAAAAAAAAAAAAAAATTGGATTGTGGTCAAATCTATCAGGTTCCTCTTCCAAAAGATAACTTCCCATAGTCCATCCCTGATGACAGTGCCTTGAATATCTTTAACTTTTACATCAGAACCATTTAGTGTAACTATTGCTTCTCCACAGCTTGAACATCACTACCATTGTCAGAACCAGGCAAACAAATTTATGATGATGTTCCTGGGAATAAGGAACTAATGCAAAGGGGATTTCTCTGTAGTTCTTCATTAACATTTTATTCATTACAACAAGGGAGTTATAAGAGTTTCCTTTTACGCAAATTAGGTCACAGGATAAAAAATACACAGCATGGAAACACAGTGTATTACTACATAGAACAAAAGATCTGGTTAATAAATTATGATAATGGAATTAGTCTACTGCTAATGCTGAAAGGCACATTTAAATATTGTGAAATTCACTTGGAGAAGGAAAAGCTCTTGCATGTATTCATAAATTGTTTTTCTCCTTTGTGTCTCAGTTTCTGTAGTTCTTTTTTATGTTATTTCCCTCTGAGGGAATGTACGTAGCCTACTTTAAACATTTGCTTTGGTTTGTTAAAAGGCAAAGGAACACTCTGAGCTAGCAAAAGACAAAGTTTTACTCTCCTGTTTTTCAAATGGATGTTTCAACTGAGTTCAGAGACATTTGGATCAATTCAAACAGATACATTGTGGAAATTGCATTGTGTAGAGTACAGAGATTGAAACCAAATATGTCTAATAACAAATTTTTAAAATAATAATATGAATATCTTTAAACATTTATATCAAGAAGATAATCTTTAAGGAAATGTGTGGCAGTTACCATAGATATCAATTATCATCAAAGTTATTTAGTTTATTTATTTATTTATTAAAGTTCGTGGGTTTATTTCTTTGTTTGGTTTGGATTTAATTTATTTTTAAGATTTCTTTAAACAAAATAGGCTAAATTCACCTAAATAGGTTTAAATGGTCTAACTCTGTTGAGCTAATTAATTTCCAGCTACTTCATTAATTCAGTGATTGCCTTCAGTTTATTCATTATATTAACTTAACTCCTTTTTGACCATTTATGCATGGTCTGAATATACCCAAAGGATGGCAATATGAAGACTCTTAAAACTTTTCTTTTGGCAGAAAAATAAGGAAATATTCTCCACTTCCTCTGAAGTAAAGCAATAAATTTTAAGCACCATTCTGGGAATGTCACTACCCATGCCAGCAGAGGACATTCCTCTTGTTAAGAGAGAAAGAGCAGATATTTATCAGAGCAATACTTTGCACAGAGCAATTTCTTCTCTAAAATCAGAATTTTCATTCTATTACTGATAATTCTGTGATTAACAACAGGCAAAAAGGAAACCAATACATAAACAAGTCCCTTAAACTCATTTACTCTTTAAAAACTTTTGCTAAAAATTTTATACATATGGATCATCTCACTCCTAATATTTTTAAAAGATAAAGATAATTTTTAATCATAAACTGAACAGGAATATTATCAGTGTAAATCCAAAAGTGTCTTTCAATAATTGTTAAGGAATAAAGAAGGACCTTTGAAATGGAACACCCTTGATGGTATTTCTTACCATGTAATTTCACTGTCTTCTAAATCATCGGTTAGTTTTGAAGTCCACTACTCTGCTCTTCATGTCAGTATACTTACAGTTATATCTGTAAAAGGACCTACTCTCCTCTCCACTGCTCTCCTTGCCACTGTATTTGCCAAAACCAAAAATGTAGATCAGTTGCTAAGTCCATGAGTCCATGTTTCAGAGGTTGCTTGAGTACTTATGTCTACAGCATGCCCTGCAATTCTGTACAGGGTGTTAGTACTGCTCAGACTCGGTACAGTGTGACACCTGGAAGATTAAAGCTGGATGCCAGAAACATTGTACTTGTCTTAATGTGGCCTTCTTGCTGAGAACTACCCTATCACAGGTAAATTATTTCCGTGACAAAAACTTATTCACATTCACATGAGTCAAATCAAATAGAAAATATCGTCATATAGACCATGGTGTAGGCTTACTTAAGATAACTTTTTAAGGAAGGCCTAGAACTATCTGCCTCTTAATGCTACTGAACCCTTAGAGAGTCATATCTTGCAACCTGACTAGCAACTCTCATCCATCGGATGTCTAAAAATAAGATCATGAGATTTGACTTTGCACAGGTTGGAGTTGCTGTGGAGGACGTTTCCAGAGAAAGAAGAGAGTACTTCTGTAAACTAATGGTTAAGCACTAATGTATTAGCCTTGTATTAAATCCAGAGTGCAGCTGTGGTTAAAATCAGCAGACTTCAGCCTTCGAAGGGGCAGCAGATACGTAACTTCTTCCCTAAAACATTCACTAGCACAAAGATAATTCTTAAACATGAACATTGTCATTTACCTGGTAAAATGCTCTGCTCATATTTACTGTAGTGTGGTCTATAGGCAGAGTTCACTGTATTTAGTATGTAGTCTTTCTTTATTAAATGCACTCTAGAGATGGGCAGACAGGGTCCAGAAGATATTTCTTTTACTTCCCAGTAAAATGCTCTAAAATGCAAGGATATTTTGAAAGAGGGATTCTGCATAATAATATGCTTAGCTTTGAAATAAATATCAGCAATGTAGATTATAGATGGAGCCACATAATTTTAAGGTAGTTACTTTTCAAGTGTGGTATGATTTCAGAAATGCTGTTACACCTCTCATTTCCTACTGACTGGCTCTAGGTGGTTCCCAGCTTAGCAGACCAAGAGTCTGGACTGGCTTCTGGAGCCACTCCTTGATAATTGTTCAGGAAGCATAAGTATTTCACTTGACTACTCTTGAACCCAGGATGGGATTTGGCAGTAGGTATCTTCTTTTTTGCCTTGTGGTGAAGACAGTGTGCCAGGGGTATGCTTCTTGGGACAGATGTGTCTGAAAGAATATTTTAATTAGTTCTGTAATAATCTGCCATTCTCAGATGGAGGTTTAATAGGTGAAATCTGTTTGTTCACAAAATGATTCACCACAGTTTTACTGTTCTTTCATTTTGCTCCATAGTATGTGTGATCTTCTTACGTTCAATGGGGTTTGACTTAAAGAGCTGCTATTTTCAGGTGGAAAAGAACACTAAATTTCAATATTTTAACTGATTTTTTTTTTTAAATAAACAATACTCTTTTCAAGTTCACTCAATTAGATAGACTTTTTTGTGTGTGTGTGATTTTATTACCTCTTTTTGTAGACTATCTGTATCTTTAGTTTATGGTCATTGATTTTATGAGCTTCCTAATTTCCAGCTAGATGAAGATGTTGACAAGTTCTGTATGCTTGTAAGTGTAATCTACACTGCAGTCATCTTTAGGAAAACATTAATTCCGATCACTTACTGCACATGAAATAATAAAATATTACGACTATATTTCCAAGGAAAGTGATCAAGTGAATCATCTTTTCTCATCTCTTCTTTGTTTGCATATTTTCCTGCCTTCCAAAACTGTCTTCACATCATTTGTGAAGTAAGAATAGTAATAGATTCAATATCTGCATGTATTCTTAGGCACTTGATATTTTTTAGAAGCCAGTATGTTTGGTAAAGCTCCCAAACTACTACTAAATTGATAATCCTGAATAAAAATGTCTTTCATGTCACAGTATATTCTACTAAATATTGAAGTATTGCATCATCTTTCTTTGCCCAGGAAGAAGACTAATTTTTTTATTTTATTTTATTTTAAATGGGTATCCTCTTAATTTTACACAAGAGTAAGAATATAGGACTTTCTGGTTAAAAACCAATAAAATAAAAAAAAATTCTTCCCTTCCATTCTTGTTGTCTTTGAAGCCAGGAATTGTGAAGATCCTCTCTGGACATGCAGACTTTGATATCAGTGAGAAGATTCTTCAGAAGACAGGTGCCTTTACAGTACCTTCAAGATCTCTTTATATTTACTTGAAATACAGCATTTCTTGCACTACAAATTTTAAATATGTAGTCCATGAAGATATTAAAAAGAGACTCCCGTTACCATTTATGATATGTTTTTCATCCATGGCTTAGAAAAGAGTATTTCTAGATCTTTATTCCTAATAAATAGGAAAAAAATTGTAAAACTTGTCATCTGTTCATCTTGATGTAATAGTTCCAGAAAGAGTACTGTCCAGGAACAATTTGCAATTCATTTTTAATATGTTATTTACAAGACCAAGAGTAAGAAGTTTAAAACTCTAGGCTATTTCTAAATAGAGACAGAGGGGTAGATTAGAGGCTTCATTAGCACTATTGAATTAATGAGGATTTAGCAAGTTATTACTCCAAAACATATGTTAGTTCCTAGTAACGCAGGATTGGAAGGATCCTTAAGATTTGTAAAGTTATCATATTCATCTTTCTTAACTGAAACAAGAATACATATGCACTGATATTTTCTTAATCTATTCCTCCACTAAAAGAGATTTCACTGTTTCCAATTGTCCTGTTTCAGTGCTTAACTATCCCTAACATTTGAGGATATTAGTCTTTAAAAACCTATGGCTATATGCTTACTTATGAGTTATGGAGATTTTAATATAATAATGTCTTCATGTGTATTTTATAAACAAACTTGTATTTTGTGAATCAACATCTACCATTATATTCTGTGAGATCATCAACAGTAATACTGCTGAGGTTAATGAAGATTTTAATGTTAATTCTACTGACTGTATTGCATGAATAAAGCTAATTGGGAAATCAATATCTACCTTTTGCTTTTCACATAATCATCAATAATAATAATAATATATTTAAATAAAAGAGAAAAATAAAAATCCACTTGAAGAATCAATAATGTTGGTAATGATGTATGTAATAGAAAATGGCTAGTTTTGACCCTCAGAGCTCTGCACAAGCAACTCATTCTGATTAGTAAACCAAGCAAAATATGACATTGAAAATATATAGACAATAGTAACCCTAATGTTAACATGTCCAATAATATATAGGATTTGATTCCATCAGAAGCTTCTGCTGATACCATAAACTGTCTTCGAGACTGAATTACAATCTCAATACTTGATAGAAGGAAAGATAATTTATTATAGCAGTGTCTCCTGTTGCTGCTGAATGTAAGATCCTATGTTTCTACTTCAACAATGATTTTTAGCTTACAAAAATTATCTTTAACCAGGTTTTACGTACAGTTATTCAACTGAAGATCAATTTATTGTTATATATTAAATGTTGTTTATACTGTGCACTATGATGGACTTTTATTCAAACAAAACTGCAGAAAGGTATCATATCACTGCTGGAAAGGCTGAACTATTAAAACTGATTTTTTTTTATTCACATTATTATGAATGCAGATTTTTTATGTAAGACAAAAAACAGCTAATAACAGCTTTATTTTACAGTACTCATTTTTGATGTTCTGCGTTTCAGGTTTTTGGTGTTTGTTTGGGAGTTTTTTGATAACTAATTTTCACATTTTTCAAATAAAAACAGTCTCCTTTCCTAATCTAAAACAAATAGGGCATCCTATATTTCTAATTCAATCCTGTCATTTCATACTTGCTTATAGCCCTCAGAAAGACATCTATTATCTAAAGATCTTAAATCTAACCGATGTTCAAGTGGAAGCCTCATACAGACTAGCATTGTATTTTGGTTGCAATCAATCCTTACAGGTAGGTCATAATGAAGAACATTTGTCCTAGCTCAACAGGATTTTTTAAACGGAATTATTGGTTCCTATTCAAATATAGTGGTAGGATCAAAACCCATGATATTTTCAAAATTCACATTGTGAAAAAGACCTAGATAAAGGCTTTTCATATTAATAGTGATATATTTTACCTCCCTCCAGAAAAATCTGTAATTAGTGATAAATTCTTGGATATCTAGATTTTATTTGCATCTTATTCAAAATATTATTAATTTATTCTTTTATAAATTATGGTTTTTCTTGTACATGAAAATAGAAAAACAAGGCCTGACCAATGAGAATAGATTTTTGTGCTCTCTAATCCAACCTCTTGAATCCAGCAGCAATTTCTTTGTTATAATTGTCATACATTGATAAATACTCTGAACACATTCTGTCTTGTTAGACAAAATTGTTCTAACTTAACACGAGCCTACAACCATGGTATTAAATTTTAATACAAATGCTATTCACACATCTTAAATGTGTTATTAGTTATGTACTCCACAGAAAAAAAAAAAAATTGTACATTCTTTCAAATATTTAATCTACTTCCATTCATCCACTAACAAATATGTCATGAACCGAGATGCCAAGTTCCCCCATACAAGGCCAGACCACACATCTTAGCTGTACTTAACTACTTATTTCAATTCAAAAAACTGAAATATAAAGGAAGTATCAAGTTCATGGAAAAACACCAACGAAATATATCATAATCTATGGATTTTTTCCTCTCTCCTCCATCAGTACTGTATAATTATTATTAGCAAGACCGTTAAATTAAAAGCTGGCATGCCTTCTGTAGGGATAATTGAAAGGTTGAGCTGTGTTTAGGAGATTACTCAATAAGTGGCTGTTTTCTTCTCTTCTTCTTCCTTTTTTTTTTTTTTTTTTGGTTTTAGCATTTCGTTAACATTTTTTTTCCTCTCAGAATAAAATAGCCATCATGACTATAGAATGCTAGGGACTTGTGCAGCTTCTGCAAGTCAATAGTCAGAATGGACGATTTCTGTACCTCAGAATTGTAATTGACACAATTCTGTAACTCTTTTTCAGGATGATAAGGAAAAAAACCAAATAGAATAGGGAATGAAATACTGCATGGTAGTTCATAAAGGCAGAATACAATTAGGAGATCTGATATAGCTATGAATGTGCTAGGTAAAGAACTTAAAAGGAAGATTTTTCACAAATGAATATTTTCCTTACTAATTAATAAACACCATGCTGTGAATAACTGGTGATAATGTTCTAATAAGAAAAATCAATAAATTTACACCCAGGGTCACCGTAATTGATGGTGCAGAATAGAAAAATGTATTCTCCATTGATCCTTTAGCAATCTTCTAACTAAAAAGGAGAGGAAAGAAAGCCAATTACTCTAGTATGCCTCTGAAAATGATAAGATTAAAACAAGCTAATTATGTGTTCTTGAATAACTACAATTTTTGATGAAAGTAAGTAGAATAAGGGCATCCTGTGTCTCCAGTACAGAGAATTTACTTTTTACTAATTAAAATATAGTAATTTTACATTTAACATCTCTTAACCAATAGGTAAACAAATAGTTAGAAAAATAAAACTTAAAAATCTCCTAGGATAAAGTCTTTTGATGTTACTGTGAACAGAGGATTAAATTGAAGATTGAAACAAGCTCCTGGAGCATGGAAGCTCAAGGAATTTTCATACATGAGCAAACAACATATATGGCGAACGATAACAACCACACAAATAAAATCCTGGAAAAAGCTGTCCACTGCTTTCTGTTTTCCATAAGAAGCACCTGTTATTCTTTCAAGTGATTCCTGCATAACACTACTTATGCAGAACCCTAAGGCCCTCCACTGCAGGTTTATCAGTACTGAAGTATGACTATAACAATTTAAAAATTATCATTACAAAATGACATAGGAAGCCAGCAACATCTACTGCTTATTTTGGTCTCTTGGTGCAATAAAATAAGTCATTAACAAATCAGATTTCTTTTTTACAGGTGACGTAGGTACATGATCTTTCTTTAAATAACTGTTTATAAAATTCATTAAAATGTATAGAAGTAACTAGATTTCTCTTCTTCCTTTCCTTTGCTGCTGTAGGCAAAATCAAAACCACCAGAAATATCAGGTAAAGGAATTATTCAATACCACTTGAATGCATATGCAACAACATGTATTATTCTGACTTCAAACACTTAATTTTTATTTGAGATATAACATGTAATTTTAAAGATTCAATTTAATCAGATTCTTCAGATTCATGCTGTTCAACTTATTGGTCAGTGACATGGTCAGTGGAAATGAGTGCGCCCTCAGCAAGTTTGCAGATGACACCAAGCTGTGTGATGTTGTGAACACGCTGGAGGGAAGGGATGCCATCCAGAGGGACCTTGACAGGCTGGAGAGGTGGGCCTGTGAGAACCTCATGAAGGTCAACAAGGCCAAGTGCAAGGTCCTACATGTGGGTCAGGGCAATCCCAAACACAGGTACAGACTGAGTGGAGAATAGATTGAGAGCAGCCCTGAGGAAATGACTTGGGAGTGCTGGTGGATGAGAAGCTCAACATGAGCCAGCAATGTGCACTGGCAGCCCAGAAAGTCAACCGTATCCTGGGCTGCATCCAAAGAAGTGTGGCCAGCAGGTGGATGGAGGTGATTCTGCCCCTCTACTCTGCTCTCATGAGACCCCACCTGGAATACTGTGTTCAGCTCTGGAGTTCCCAGCGCAAGAAGGACATGGAGCTACTGGAAGCCAGTCCAGAGGAGGGCCACGACGATCATCTGAGGGCTGGAGCACCTCTGCTATGAAGACAGGCTGAGAGAGTTGGGGCTGTTCAGCTGGAGAAGAGAAGGCTCCGGGGTTATCTTATAGCAGTCTCCCAGTACCTAAAGTAGAGCTATAAGAAAGCCGGAGAGGAGCTTTTTACAAGGGCATGTAGTGATAAGACAAGAGGTAATGTCTTTAAATTGAAAGAGGGGAGATTTCGCTTAGATATAATGAAGATATTTTTTACAATGATAATGGTGAAACTCTGCAAAAGGTTGCCCGGAGAAGTTATGAATGCCCCATCCCTGGAAGTGCTCAAGGCCAAGTTGGATGAGGCTTTGAGAACCTGATTTAGTGGAAGGTGTCCCTGCCTACAGCAGAGGATTGGAACTAGATGATCTTGAAGGTCAATCTCAAATCATTCTATGATTCTGTGATTCACTTCCAGGTATTCTGTCATGGAGGTATATGTTTTAAACCTGTTACTTTGTCACAGAGCCATCTCTCATTGAGCTTATACAAAACTTTAAGCAATTTTATTTGGCTTTGTATAATTCCCTCCAACATGGTCAGATCCGTTTATTTTGATCGTACTCAATATTCTACTCAGTGTACCCAAAACTCATCTTTTTTCCTAACATCTCAAGCCCACAATATTCTAGTTAAGGTCTGCTTTCTAGGCATTCTGGAACTAATCATGACTGAGACTCTGAGATTGAAAGCTACCACATCTAGCATATATTCCACACATGAAAGTCACAGAATAAAACCAAAAATAAATTAGGAAGTAAGGACTACGTTAATCTTTGGATTCTAGTTTCACTGAAATATCTAAATCCACATACACTGGATGCTGAAATCCAACTGCATTTTGGTGATTTCCTAGCCACTGGTTTAAGTTCAGCTATAAATTCTAGGATATCATTTTCCCATTAGTTTATTAGCTATACAATTATCTTTTTGCATTTCTTCATTTTTTTTCCAGATTATCAGCTATTTCTACTAGCTCTTAAGACACTTACGTAAAATCAGTGTATTTGGAGCTGCAATCGAAAATAACTACTTACTACTATAATTGTCTGATAATTTCTTACAGCATATACTATTGTCTGTCTTTCTTAACCTAGGTACATTAAAACCTATTGTCACAACAGTTCCTTTACTGGATGGAGGTGTGAATGTTACCTCTGCTATCAAGACAGGCTGAGAAAGTTGGGGCTGTTCAGCCTGGAGAAGAGAAGGCTCTGGGGTGATCTTATAGCAGCTTTCCAGTACCTAAAGGGGGCCTACAGGAAAGCTGGAGAGGGACTTTTTACAAAGGCATGTAGTGATAGGACAAGGGGAAATGGATTTAAACTGAAAGAGGGCAGATTTAGATTAGATATAAGGAAGAAATTTTTTTCATTGAGGGTGGTGAGGCAGTGGAACAGGTTGCCCAGAGAAGTTGTGGATGCCCCATCCCTGGCAGTGTTCAAGGCCAGGTTGGATGAGTCTTTGGGCAACCTGGTGTAGTGGAGGGTTTCCCTGCCCATGGCAAGGGGTTTGGAACTAGATGATCTTTAAGGTTCCTTCCAACCCTAACCATTCTATGATTCTATGATTCTATGTTTTAAAGTGGGAAATCTTCTACATGCATAGAACAAAACAGCTGTAGATTCCCAGTTTCTCAGTAACTAGTCAATAATGAATGTCAGGAAAGGTTGTTGAAAAGAATAACATCACTGTGCAAAAACAAATAAGCTCACTGTGGAAAACCAATCTTATGAATTGGCATTTTACCATAGTCTTGTGAATGTGATTTTGTTAGGACTTGGTGTCGTGGGTTCGGCTGACCCTCCCATACAGCCAGTCACCCCCCCCTCCCCCACCCCCAGGAATGAGGGAGAGAATTAAAGAAGAAATGGGAAACCCGTGGGTTGAGATAAGAACAATTTAATACAGAGGATTTAATACACAGTGTAGATGCTCACCACCCCCTCATATGCGAAGCCCGTCTCGTCCCGAAGCTGAAATCCCGGACGAACGCGAGGCCCCGAAATAGAGAGGGGCAGAGAGAGAGAGAGTACTCCGAGAGTGGGAGTACTGGGAGAGAGAGAAAAAGAAAGAAAGAAAAACAATAGAGCAAAAGCGCAGCAAGCGCAAAAGAGCAGAAGCGACAAAAGAGCCAAAGCGCAAAAGCGCTTCTGTCCGGCTGACCCTCACTTTTACACTGGGCATGACGCTGCATGATATGGAATACTAATTGGCCAGTTTGGCCCTCAATCTTAAGTTCCACCACAAATCACAAGGGGAATCGTGTCCCCCTTGTCCCAACTATGCTCCCCCCTTATCCTGCCGTGCTTCTGCACTCCGGCACACTGAAAAGTCCTTGGAGTTTCACATCCAACCACAAACATCAACTTGCTATCAGCATTCTTCTCAGAGCGAGCCTCTGAGTAAAATCGAAACACGGAGCTCTTCTAGCTGTTAGAAAGAAGAGCTAACTCGGTCCCAGCTAAAACTGGGACACTTGGTCACACACTTTTCAGAGTAAGAGCTGAGCTGAAAGTTAAAACAGATGTAAGAAGCTACATTTTGCCCTAGGCGTGCTTTCACTAATTTTTGTTTGTTATTATTCAGTTCAGTGAGTTTGTTCAAGTTTAACGTTTCAATTAGTTGTGTAACTAGCTAAAAGAAGTATCATATAAAGTTGTTTGTGTTTTAGGGGATCTTGATGCTGGTTCATAACGTGCAAAGTACTTGCTCATGCTGTTCAAACATGTTTGATCAAACCTAGAGAACTTTACCCTAGGGGTGGGTTCTGGAAAGAACCAAGAGATTCACTTCTCTGCCATTGCATAGACACTGGCAACGGTCCCAGGAAGGATGAAAACAGTCACTAAAGCCAGCTAGTACTCTGTGAGTTATCATCATTTGGATTAGTCAGGAACATTCCTCTTTTGGGATCTCCTCTTTCATTTTTCTACACTGAAATTACTGTAATGTATATTGAACAATAATATTTAAATCATTGCACTTCTGAAAGAGAAAATAAATGTAAATACTCGGTGTTATTACCCACAGATGTCAGAGTGGCTCAGAAATAAAATTTTAAAAATAAGGAAAAAAAAAAACAAACAAACAAACCCACTTTTTATTCTGGCACCATTCTTCTTTTCATGTTATGCTGAAATATTTCATTGAAAGCTTACTAGATAACTGAGCAACTGAGCACTCAGCACTGTTTTAGATTTCAGCATCTGAAACATTACGAGTACAAAAAGAAAGTTTTTAAAGCTAAAATGTTCAGTACATTCATTATACACCCTGTCCTTAAATATACATATGTAAAATCAAAGTGTATAATAAAATTGCATTATACATTTTTGGCTTCACTAGCATTACATTCTGTTATTAGTGTCACTAAGATGGGTATTTGCATTCACATATGCTTCACTAGGCTTTTTTACAACTGCAATTGTCATATACCACTGAAACGATCTTAGTATCTAACAGGCAAGTAGAAGATCAGAGAAAATAGAAAAGACTGTTTGGAAAGAATAAAGAGAGAAAAAATGATAATGTTAACCTGAAATCACATTATACTCCCTTCAGCTTTGCATTGGGCCTGCTTATCTGCTGCCTTGCTCATGTGATCATTTTATCTGTGCAAACTGTGTTTAAAATAATACTAGATTGGAATAGCAATATTCATAGATAAGGAGTTAAAGATAAGATTAATTTCTAAAAATTAAGTACCCATTTTAAGTGTCGTATTTATCCTCCTATAGTCTAAGTTTGACTTTTAAGCAACAATGAAAAGAACTGGATGTCACCAGAGGGGGAAAATCCAAGTGGTTTAGACATTTGCTTCATAGAATCATAGAATCATAGAATGGTTAGGGTTGGAAGGGACCTCAAGATCATCCAGTTCCAACCCCCCTGCCATGGGCAGGGAAACCCTCCACTACACCAGGACACCCAAAGCCTCATCCAACCTGACCTTGAACAGTTCCAGGGATGGGGCATCTACAACTTCTCTGGGCAACCCGTTCCACTGCCTCACCACCCTCAATGTAAAAAATTTCTTCCTTATATCCAATCTAAATCTCCCTCTTTCAGTTTAAATCCATTGCCCCCTGTCCCATCACTACACGCCCTTGTAAAAAGTCCCTCTCCAGCTTTCCTGTAGGCCCCCTTTAAGTACTGGAAGGCTGCTATAAGATCACCCCAGAGCCTTCTCTTCTCCAGGCTGAACAGCCCCAACTTTCTCAGCCTGTCTTCATAGCAGAGGTGCTCCAGCCCTTGGATCATCTTTGTGGCCCTCCTCTGGACCCGCTCCAGCAGCTCCATGTCCTTCTTATGTTGGGGACTCCAGAGCTGAATGCAGTATTCTAGGTGGGGTCTCATGAGAGCAGAGTAGAGGGGCAGAATCACCACCCTTGACCTGCTGGCCACACTTCTTTTGAAGCAGCCCAGAATACGGTTGGTTTTCTGGGCTGCAAGCACACATTGCTGGCTCATATTGAGCTTCTCATCCACCAGCACTCCCAAGTCCTTTTCCTCAGGGCTGCTCTCAATCCATTCTCCGCCCAGCCTGTACTTGTGCTTGGGATTGCCCCGACCCATGTGCAGGACCTTGCACTTGGCCTTGTTGAACTTCATGAGGTTCTCACAGGCCCACCTCTTCAGCCTGTCAAGGTCACTCTGGATGGCATCCCTTCCCTCCGGCGTGTCCACAACACCACACAACTTGGTGTCATCTGCAAACTTGCTGAGGGTGCACTTGATCCCACTGTCCATGTCAAAAGCAAAGATGTTAAATAGCACTGGCCCCAGTACTGACCCCTGAGGAACACCACTCATCACTGGCCTCCACGTGGACATTGAACCGTTGACCACAATTCTTTGAGTGTGACCATCCAGCCAATTCCTTATCCACTGAGTGGTCCATCCATCAAAATCATGTCTTTCCAGTTAGAGACAAGGATGTCGTGTGGGACAGTATCAAATGCTTTGGCTAAGTCCAGATAGACAATGTCAGTTGCTCTTCCCCTATCCATCAATGCTGTGACCTCATCATAGAAGGCCTCCAAATTAGTCAGGCAGGATTTGTCCTTAGCGAAGCCATGTTGGCTGTCACCAATCACCTCCTTATTTTCTATGTGCCTTAATATAGTCGCCAGGAGGATCTGCTTCATGATCTTGCCGGGTACAGAAGTGTGACTGACTGGCCTGTAGTTTCCTGGGTCCTCTTTCTTTCCCTTCTTAAAAATGGGGCTATGTTTCCCCTTTTCCAGTCATTGGGAACTTCACCAGATTGCCACGACTTCTGAAATATGATGGATAGTGGCTTAGCAACTTCATCTGCAGTTCCCTCAGGACCCCGCGGATGCACCTCATCAGGTCCCATGGACTTGTCCACCTTCAGGTTCTTTAGATGGTCTTGAACCTGATCTTCTCCTACAGTGGGCAGTTCTTCATTCTCCCAGTTCCTGCCTTTGCCTTCTGCGACTTGGGCTGTGCGCTGGAGCTCTTGCCAGTGAAGACTGAATCAAAGAAGTCATTGAGAACCTCAGCATTCTCCATATCCCAGGTAGCCAAGTCCCCTGTTTCCTTCTGGAGAAGGCCTACATTTTTTCCTAGATCTCTTTTTATCAGACATATCTATAGAAGTTTTTCTTGTTGCCCTTGTTGCCCATTCACAATGTTCTGAATTGCCAGCTGTAGATTTCACTGAGCATCCAAAGAAAACAGTTTGTCCTCATGATTCACTTTCAGACAGCTGAAGTTGGATGATATGAATTATATGCTTCTGATTTTTAGACATCTTGAGGAGACGCTATAGGCAAGAGGGAGTAAAATATGACACTTGAAACACCTGCTGGTTTGGAATACATGTGCTCAACCAGTGAGGTTTCAGCAGAATAAGTACGAATTCACCATGTACCATAAGCACATTTCTGAGAGATTTGATCCTAAAGATTCGATGCTTTAAAAACTGGTGTTTGATACAAAAATCCACAGAAGATTTGATTCTGTGATAAACCTGAGGCATAGCCTATGGTCCAAAGTCAGGAGTTTCTGATAAATCACTCATGATTTATTAAAAGTAGTAGAGTGGAAAGAGTTAGTTGAAACTAAAAAATGATGCAATTTTTGACTTGTTCCTGGTTTTCTGGGAAAGCAGTGTCTGCAGATGAGTATTACACACCCACAACCCTAATACAGAACCACTCAATGAAGACATTCTAGACATGCAGAGGCAGAACTGTATTTTTCTGCAGGCTTATTTGCAAATGACTAAAAGCATTAATCTGAAAACCCATTTCTTGAGGACATCTAGGGTAAACATATATGAAGAGCATTTTGAGAGCTTCAGTCCAGGGCTGCACTGAGCAATTTAACAGGTTGAATTAAAAAGCTTGTTTATGAAGTAGAGTTGAAAATCTGTTTCAGAAATACTGTGATTCAGAAGGGACACTGATAGGACAACCAGTATATTCTTGTACACAATTTTATGAAGGAACCTGATCTAACATAAGTCAGATGAATCACACATAGATGTGTCTACTTCACTACGTTTTCTAAAGCTCAGGTGGATGAATCCTTGCTTCAGAGTATTTCAGCATATCGATCAGATCTTCCATACCCTTTGTAAGTAGTTCCTTTCCCAAAAACATTTCCCACTCTCTTCTTTATAACTTGTTCATCTTTCTCCTCACTTAGGCCTCATACCTTCTCTTCCTCGATTCTACCGACTACCTGTGATCCTTCTTTCCCTTCCTTGCCTTCGCCTTCACCTTGACGTTTTCCTGTTTCCCCTTTCCTTTTCCCTTCCCCTTCCCCTCCCCCTTCCACTTTTTTTTTTCCTCAGCTCTACCTCTCCACTGCATGCTCCTCAGAGTGAGACCAACATATATTTGTACTTGCACATTCCTTTGCAAATGCTACCCCTTCTTGATCAGTCTTCCATTAGTTATAAATATAAGCAAAAACCAATAATAACAGGGGGTTGAAATGTGAGAAATAATGATGGCTATCCAGATTTCTATAGGGTTCAGTTAGCCATTCTGTATGCTGAAAAAGTAAGTTGCTGAAAAGGCTGTTCAATGCCTAAGAATGTGTTCTTGCCACCTCTGCATTAAGAAAGGCAGAATCGAAATATTTTATTCTAAGTACAGTTAGGTAGTGAGTTTATAATGATTTATAAAAGGAAGCTGCCCTTTTTGAAAGCACACTGCAAAATAAATGTCTGAACAATTTCAGTTCTTTATCATTGGTCCCAGACTATAGTATTCACAGAATAGTTAATGAGTTCTGTTGTTCGAAGTATAAAACTGACATCTGTTTACTCCTTCTATCCTTACGATGTCCAACATTCTGACAAAACCTGAACATTTAAAAATAAGCATATCCACATTCTGGTGGCTTTCTACATAAAGGGTGTACACACATATGTTTAAAAACAGGTGTATGTGTATCTTTATTGTGGTTTGTGTTTGTGTATAAACATACATATTTGATTATTGGTTTTCATTCTTTTACACATTCTTGTTCTTTATGATCTATTATTTCTTTCCGGCTATAAAGCAGCAAGTGCCAACACCTCTACAACTAATGAAGCATATATTTCTGCTTTGAATACATTATAGTCATAGCACGAAAGAAAGAGCATTTGGGGAACTTTTAATAGCAATACAGCATGTGTTGTTCTTCCAATATGTTTTAACTTTGCTTCTTCTGTAATAACAATCAAGTTTTTTACATTCATGCTACAGGTGGAAATGTTTTCCTGGTTTACATAATGCTACAGTACTGTACCTTATTGAAATATAAGGGAGAAAAAATTCTTTTAGATTAATAGATTCTTTTTATAAGATACAGTTTCTATACTCTAGGGCTTACATGATCCTCAAAATAATGAAATATTTTTAAAAATTCATTATGGAATAAATCCCTTGTCCTTTCTTCTAATTAAATGAAAGATTTCACTTTATCTGATTCCATCTATTGATATATGTAAGATAATTCTTCTCTGGAGAGCAAGAAAAATCATCAAAGCTAAACTGAAATGCACTTATTTTGTTCCTGCATTAGAAAACTATGCAAAATCAAATTCAAACACATCTACCAAAATACCTGTAATAGCTGACTCCTTGTAT
Organism: Tauraco erythrolophus; assembly: GCF_009769465.1. Classification (NCBI taxonomy): domain Eukaryota; kingdom Metazoa; phylum Chordata; class Aves; order Musophagiformes; family Musophagidae; genus Tauraco; species Tauraco erythrolophus. Next base: position 91,700,861 of record NC_141465.1, on the reverse strand, counting down.
AAAGTAAATAAAAATATTCTGGGGAAAATGTAGAATTCGTATGAATATGGATTTCCAGGAAAAAAAAACACCACACATAATTGCTCTTATAAATCCAAACAGGAATATCAATATCTGGCAACAGAAAAGTATTTTTAATATTTCAATATTCATTTCTCTCCATGCACCTCAATGAATCTAATTCACAACCATTATTCTGATTCAAAATTTGGTTAAAATCCAAAGCAACTTAATCAGAAATCACCTTCTCCTTGTGATTTTTTTTTTTTTTAAACCCAACAAGTTAACAAGCATTCAAGATAATATTTATTTTTACAGTTTGCCAAACCCACTAATATTTCCAGTATTGCCCTCCAGTACTTTCTGCCATTCAGTGGCTCCACGAATATTCATCTCACAAAACGTATCTCTGTAATTGGCATTAATTGGCACACTGATTGGCAGAGCATAACCTACCATGTCATGCCTAGAAGTTGTCCATCTATGTCAATACTGAAGGAGAAGAGGTGAAATGCATGCAGCGGAACTCCGTGTCACTACCCAGGATGGAGGACAAGACTTTGGTCTCCAGGGCATACTCCACCATGATGCTAAAACACTGAAATTTAAAAATGGAAAAATACGCTTTTTCTCTATGCCAGTTGTGAGTTCTCACACATCTCAGGAGAATGACAACTTTATCTTCCCTTCTAAGCTGTCTGCATTACTAACACCACCCTCACTTCTTTTTTGTCATTCTTGATTACATCCCAAGTCCAGTCTTTTATTGTGTTGCCTGAAGATACTCTACTGGTCATGTTAGACTCAATCTCTTTTTACCCACTTCTCTCAAATAGTTTCTGCGCTTTCTTCTAAGTGTTTAGAAGCAGTAGTGATCAACCACCTCCTACAAGTCGGCTATAAGGCCATTACTATCTCTAAAAGATGTCCTCAGTACTGGCTTTCACCACTATACCTAAAAGAAGTTAGCTGACAAGAAAACCCTGCTTTGAGAGACATGATAAAGGAGATATACTATAATGGTAGATTGATGCTCCACTATATCTTTTATCCATGTCTTCTTTTCTGAGATTTTAAACACTTTTGGGCAGGGCAGATAGAAACCACTGAATATATCGTAAGCACAAAAAATGACTAAGAAAAACAGAAGTTTAGCCACAACAGAATGATGCAAAACAGGAACTATTTCATATGTGCCCTTTGTTCTGACTGTGAGAGGAGTCTGCTTGAAGATGCATTTATTTATGTAACAGAGAAGGCTAATACTTTCTCGCCAGTACGGTCGCAATTTGGACTACAGGCAGCAGATGCACAAGGGACATGACCTGTGGAACAGCTTGAGCATTGGGTCTGCTTGTTGAGGAATGCATCTCTTAATATAGATCATCAAATTTCACTATACTTTGACATGATTACGTCATTAGTGCATACTACTTTGAAATACATTTTCAGAAATTAAAGAAAATATTAAGGCAGGAAAATGATACTATATTATACACTGTGGTTCTTTCCCATTACATTAAACATGAAAAATCTAAGCAATTTATAAGACAACTGGTAATTGCTATATGACCGGACACGAGTTATATTTCTTCTTGATTCCTGACATTTCTGTCATGAATTATCATGTCATATTTAGCTCAGTCAGACTAGTTAATAACATGAGACAATAAACATAAAAAAAAACCCCAGATAATGTCAGAAATTTTTAGGAAAAAAATTCTTTATCTTTTATCTTGGACATTATCCTTCTCAAAAAGAAAAAAAATCGAAAATATTATTTTTGAAACTAAAATTGAAATAATGTATTTTAAAGTCTATGTCTCTCCCTTTTTTTGACTGGCATTTCTATACATGTTTCACTAACAACAGACAGCTAAAGAAATGTTTATAAGCTAACAACAAAAATAAACGGAAACAATTAAATGTAGCTTATAATATTGAAAAGAAATTTTGTTGGTCTTTTCATAATTCATTCAAGATGCGAAGCTGACATTCAGGCATAAAATTTATTCTTCAATGAGATCTTGATTATATCCAGTTTCTAAAAGACACTGCTTAAAGTTCAAGCAGGTTAAGTGATCTGGTCAAGGTTAGAGTGTGAAAATATGTACAGATTTTTTTCTGGAGCATGGCACACTTCAGTTTCGCTGTATACCACACTGCTTCTCCATTTCTGTTTTAAATCAAGAATCAACCCAGCATGATAAAGTATACCAGAACACTCTGTACTGAAAAATGAAAGCACCAGATGCTTGGTGCAAAATGTAAACCTGTCAAAAGGAGTCATAGAAAAGTTATTTTTTAAGAATGTTCTAGTATGTAATATGCTTATTCCAAGGTTTGTTCAGACTTTTATAAAAATTGTAAAAGGTGATGGTAAACTAACACTGTCTGTAATTTGCAGAGACCATTTTATTGTCAACTGTTACTCTTTTCCAATGTTTTTCTTTATTAGGGGAACCAATTAAAACATACTCAAACTGTGCCACATACGCTAAGTACATAATTTGTAGAAAATTCTTATCTATCCATTACCTTTATTCTATCGCATTTTCTTCACCCTGTCTTGGGGCAGTGGGCTCACTTTTTCCCTTCTAATAAGAGTTTTGTGTTACAACTAGCATGTTGAAATGCCTGACACGAGAATTCTCAAACTGTCTTAACTAGATTTTGGCATTTAATAAGCTGTAAACTGCTGAAGCTATTTGCAGATGAAGTCTCATTTTTGTCCATCAGCAGGGGGCTGGGAGCATAATTAATTGAGTGAAAGTTAAAAGACGGACAGCATGGTTACATTTATGCAAATATTGCAGGAGAACATGGAACAGAAAAGAAAAAATAGCTTGTAACTGATTGGTTTGATTTTGGACCAAAATCCACAGGGTCCATTTCAACATTGCAGATTGTGCATATGACAATTAAGACCTATAGTGTTGGGATTTTTTTAGTATACTTTCTGCAATAGAAAAATAATAGAAAAAGAGAACCTTCAGTAACAGTCAAAGTTCCAAATCCAGGGAGACAATTCTATTTCTGTTTTAAGCTCTTTTACTCCTCATGAATGTTAAAATAGATTAAAAAAAAAGGTATTACAAAAATCATATGATGCATGTGCCTTCAACCATATGTCAGTCTCTGCTGTTTATTTCTTTTATTCATATCCCAGTCATTTGCATCCTGGTACACCAAAGATTCTATTTAATTAAAGTTAGTTAAAAGCTTAAACCACAGAGATCAGGACAGCTGCTAGAGCTATTAACCCAGGTGTTGCTGAGGGTGATCAGAAGCTCTTTCATTTATTCCACTTTATATTATATTGTCTTATAAGGACTTCTGTTGATTTTTTTTTCCTTCTGGCTACTACTGTGTATTGGAACAATTGTTTTAAAGCAGCAAACATGAACATTTGGATTTAAACACTTTCCCTTTTTTAGCTTTGGGGTTTGTATTATATATTTGCAAGATAACAATTGCAACCTTGTTCATTGATTTTTGACTGTGCACGAAGAGTATGATGTACAGCAGATAAAACTTGTAAAGAGATTTTCATAGGAAATTTAAACGATAGTTCCTCTTTTGTCCTTCATGTGGCCTAACTTGAGCACTTATTCCAGCAAGATAACAATTGACAAATAGTTTAGCTTTTATTAGCCAGAGAAATAGTGTATTATTCATTTATCGATTCATTTATTTCTACTGATGTCAACATGACCAGATTTGATGGATCCTTACTATATTGTTGCCAAATACACTGGAATGAGCTTATGCTAAAGTTTGGAAAGGACAGGAAAAATGTACCTTTAGGAAGTAAAATACTATTTTCTACATCTGTATCGACAGGAAAGTAAACACTTGATTCTCATTCATGCTATGCCTTCTTTACACGGCTTGGCAATGCAAAGTGTCAGGCATCTTTAGACAACATCAGGTGCTATGTGTGAGGAACTGCACCAAGCAGTTGAGCATCTGCTCAACGTAGGCAGTGGAATCTGGAGGGATACCTGCTAACCATTTGAGATACATTACCATTTAAGTTGTACCTAGGCTTGACCCAAAGAAAATTAGAATGGAAGGCATTATTTACTATTTCATAAAGTGTAAGCACTTCTCTTTGAAGTCTGCAGTTATTTTTTATTCCAAGTACCAATTATAAATGAATTAAACTTCTGAATGCAAAGGATATGTAAACCAACATCTTGCTAAATGTTAAAACACAGCAAGATCAGCATTCAGAGCTCTATAGGTATGTCTCTGAATTCAATCGTGAAAAAGTGATAAAAAACAATGTAAAATTGATAAAACCCTCCTTAAAGAGGAGAAGATATTGTAGATCCCTAATTTTAGTCAGACTTAGCTCTGAAGTTAACTTTAGACTTCCCAATATGTCAGACTTTTATTGTTGAATATTAAACATCAAACATTTAGTCTCAAACGGTTAACTATTAACAAGTAATCAGTTAGCTGACCTGTATGACCTAGCTTCTACTTGTGAAGTCTATAATAGCTTTTGCAGTCCCACTGGTAGCTAGAAGAGTACTCATCATTCCATTCACTTCAAAAAGTGGAAAATATCAAACATGTCAGTTGGTCAATACTCTAACATAATACAATGCAATAGTTCAATATTGGAGATACTGATGGTGTTTTAAAATATTCAGAATAAATCAGCGATACCTTTTTCTACATTATATATTTACATTAAATTTGGCATCAAAAGTCGTAAAAAGTATTCAGCTGATAAATATTTTCAATGATTTCTGCTATGCCTGGAAATAATTATCAGTCTTAAAACACATATGTATGGAAAAAAAAAAAACACCACCAAATTAAACTATTTCCTTGTGAACAGTGCATAGATCATGACGTAAAACGCTTTTAAAAAGTAAATCTGCAATTATTTTTTAGAAAGACATAAAAATCCCTTCTATATATTTTTTCTGCTTGCCTGACATGAGTAATAACTGCAAATTAATAGATGAAAAATGAGCAGTCATTTCCAATGAATTTTATTTACTTCGTAAAACTGGGAATTCTGTAAGGGACTGTGCTGGTTTTGGTTGGGGTAGAGTTTATTTTCTTCATAGCAGCTAATATGGGGCTATGTTTTGGACTTGTGCTGAAAACAGAGCTGATAACACAGGGATGTTATTGTTTTTTATTGCTGAGCAGTGTTTACACAGAGTCACGGCCTCTTCTGCTTCTCACACCACGCACCAGGGAGTCGGCTGAGGGTGCACAAGAAGTTGGGAGGGGACACAGCTGGGACAGCTGACGTCAACTGACTAAAGGGATATTCCATACTATATGATGTCATGCTCAGCATATAAAGTTAGAGGAAGAAGCAGGAAAGGGGTGTTCAGAGCAATGACGTTTGTCTTCCATGTAACGGTCACGCATGATGGAACCCTGCTTTCCTTGAGATGGCTGAATACCTGTCTGCTGATGGGAAGTAGTGAATAAATTCTTTGTTTTGCTTTGCTTGCTTGTGTGGCGTTTGCTTTACCTATTAAACTGTCTTGATCTCAGGCCATGAGTTTTCTCACTTTTGCTCTTCCAATTCTCTCCCTTATCCCATTGAGGGGGCAGTGAATTAGCAGCTGGGTGGTGATTAGTTGCCAGGTGAGGTTAAACCACAACAAGGACCTAGGAGAAAAGCACCACAATTATACCTATTGCTATCTTCGTTATTAAATTAGCAGTTCATTTTGCACTCCAATAACCTATCTGTATAACTCAAAGACAACATTCAGTGATGGACTGAAGAGACAGAAATCAAGACTTCAAAATGACATTTGTCACATTATTCTGTATTAATTGCCTTTCCACTAATAACTTTAAAAGTTTCCAACTCAAGGAAAGTAAGAAAAAGAATAAACAAGCATCTGTCTTTCACTATCCACCCCTGTGAGACAAGTACCAGTTAAAACTACTGAAAAGAATGGCAATAAAATTCTAGTGGTTGTGATTCAGTCAAGCTTATAACTCTTTCTTGGAAACTTCATGAACAGCAATGCAGTAAACACATAACCACTTCTAACAAAGTTGCCTGCCAGAACAACTCCATCAAGGTGGATTATGTAAAGTTCTATGCAGGACATCATAAGCGACATTAAATACTATACTTATTGGAATTATTAAGCCCTTTACTGTAGAAGTCAGAGTATTCTGGTAAAAACGAAGTTGATTACAAGTCACAATATTTACCTGAAATAACAAAAAAAGGGTTAACTCAGATGACCCAATAGATATAATACCCTTAGAATGTACTCTTTCTAACGATATGAGAAAATTATATAAAAGCATTACACCTTTGTTGTGCTCTCAATGAACAACCTGCAGCAGAGGAATTTCTGTAGTGGTATCTTCTCCCTCACTGTAAACTTGGTAAGAGTAAACTATTTATTTATTATTTGTTTGTTTTTCTATAGAAAACGTCTTTTTATTTTTAGATCCTGCTTAGCAAACAGAAAAAAGATGTATGGGAATAAAAGAAAGATAATAAACATGAAAAAGGCAATCCAGAGAATTATTATTCAGTAACTTCTATTCTTCATTTAGGGCAAGGCTCAATAGGTCTGAAGTTGACTCTACACATTGTGTACTAGGTTAATTAAGAGAACTCTACAACAAATCCAGTCAAACGTAAGTTTTCTTGCCAGTAAAAAAGCAATTGAGTTTTGGATTCTGGTGAAATTAACAAATTCTGTACACTTTTCCAGAATATTTGTTTATGAATAAATGCAAGGATATCACAGAGAAATCTGTCAGAAAATAATTAATCCTTATTTTTGAATCTTCAACAGCTTTCTCAATTTTAGATTTCATATAGTGTCATGTGAATTTGAACAGCAAAATTAGAAATCCTGAACTGATATCTTGTGAGGGCTAGAGAAAAAATATTCCTGCTTTTAAAAATGAAAAATAAAAATTAAAAAAAGGAAAAAAAATGAAGAGGAAGATCGTGGTGTTTTACTTATATTATATTACTTCTATGTTACATATTACTTCTATATTACATATATTCTGGTTAATCTTAGATTTTAGCTATCTGTTTGCTCAGCTTAAATTTGTCTGTGTGTTTACCTATTTTATCTTCCAGTCTTAGGTTTTGTCTACACTTTTTTTGGTTACTGTTGTTGGTTTTGATGGAGACCAATAAATTTGGAAATGAATTGAAAGTTTTAAGACAGAAGATGCGTAAGTACATGTTTCTTTTGCACTGGAATGCCTTGGCCTTTGAACATGACTGAAATCTTACATAGAAAAATATTACAGTTAACTAATGAGCCACAGTTTTTGAGAAAACAGTAAAGATTAAAGGAGCAGCACATCTGCAGAAAGTTACAGCAACTCCTCAATCTCTAAGAGGCTCTTACGAAAGAGGAATATACTGTATGTCCGTGTTCATAGAATCATAGAATCATTAAGAACCTCTAAGACCATCAAGTCCAACTATCCACCCAAAACCACCATGACCATAAACCATGTCCTGGAGTGCTACATCTACATGTTTTTTGAACACTGCCAGGAATGGTGACTCCACAACTTCCCTGGGCAACCTGTTCTAATGTTTGACCACTCTTTCAGTAAAGAAATTTTTCCTAATATTTAATCTAAACCTCCCCTGGCATAACTTGAAGCCATTTCCTCTCATCCTGTTGCTAGCTGGAGAAGAGACCAACACTGACCTCACCACAACTTCCTTTCAGATAGTTGTAGAGAGTGATAAGGTCTCCCGTCAGCCTCCTCTTTAGGCTAAAGAACCCCAGTTACCTCAGCTGCTCCTCATAAGACTTGTGCTCCAGACCCTTCACCAGCTTTGCTGCCCTTCTCTGGACACGCTCCAGCACCTCAATGTCTTTGCAGTGGGGGGCCCAAAACTGAACACAATTTAGATGTGCAGCCTCAGTAGTGCTGAGTACAATCGCTTCCCTAGTCCTGCTGCCCACATTCTTTTTGATACAGGGCAGGTTGCTATTGGCCTTCTTCTCCACCTGGACACACTGCTGGCTCATGTTCAGCCTGCTGTCAACCAGCACCCCCAGGTCTTTTTCTGCTGGCAGCATTCCAGCCACTCTTCCCCAAGCCTGTAGTGTTGCATGAGGTTGTTGTGACCCAAGTGCAGGACCCGGCACTTGGCCTTGTTGAATCTCATGCAGTTGGCCTCAGCCCGTTGATCCACCCTGTCCAGATGAAGATTCAGACTATATCACATCACTTGCGGTAAATAGCTGTAAGTAGTGGTTCTCAGTGGAAGATTTGTTAAGTTTATACTACCATAATAACACTCCTGGTGAATGAATGGGGCAGTATCATCAGTGTAATCTTTTAACTCTATGAATGTTAAAGTTCAGTAGCATACAAAAAGAGAAAAACCTAAGGACTGCTATCCCTTTTCACTGTGTATTCAGACAGTGAGCATATCAACACAGGAAACTCCGAAATCTCCTGAAGAGCTTTCTGATAGCAGATATCTTTACTGGGCACAAATCCATGCATTTTACAGAATAGAAGATATGTTCTTTTTTCAGTAATACCAGACAAAAACAGGTCCAGTGATTCAGATTCCATTTCAGGCATTATGTTCGTTCTAATCAATAAGAATTGTATTCCCCTGTTTTAGAAGAATGATGTCTTATAAATAAGAAATTGTCTCGGAGTGGCTTGTGTTTGGGTACAGTTCACAGTTTGAAAATGTTAGTGTAACGCTGTTACTGTTTGTTACATAGAAGGGTAGAATCTTTATGCATTTGGCTGAACTCTCATTCACACAGATAAGAGTCAGCTCTGGTACAAAGTTGGAAATAAAGATCTGGCATAACGTTGGCATAAAATACCCATTGTCTTGGTATTTCTGAACTGATAACGTTTTCAGAAACATCTTTATTCACATTGAATGGTGTTACGAATCGAGACATTGTTACACAGCAGCCAAGTTTTTGAGTTCCTCCATGCACTGAACATTTCAAACACTGATAAATTAAAAACATTAAAACATCTGAAAATCACTTCGCAGATGTAATTTTATTACAAAGCAATTCCAAATTGAAATATGAAAATAACATAAAAAATGGTCACTTGCTACTCGCATCTATGAATTCTCCTCTGTCACCATACTTGAAGAAGAAAAATTCCTGGAGACAAATATGGTGAACTACATTATGCAAACATGTTATAATAAATCTGTTCAAATTATTTATCTTTTCAAAACATATTGTGCATGACTATTCGCATATAATTTTTAATATTTTTTGTTAACTGGTTTTTGATATTTTACAGGTACATTGGGGTTCTCTAGAAAAACATAACAATACTTATTGTGTATTCACTAAAACAAAACTCAAATCTATAACTCAAAGAATTATTTCACATCTCAATCTGTACAGACGTCTCAGGATGTCTGGAAATCTGAAGCTAGGTTTAATTTTCACTGACTTTATGAATTTGACTGAAGTAAATTGGAAACATAGCTACTGTAGTCTCCTGTTACATTGAATAATTAGAGCTATGTTCTTTCAAAGGCACTTCACCCTGAAGAAGTGCCCACAACTTTATAACGTTTTAGCCAAAAGTCTTTCTTGATGATTGTCCTACACTGAATGTCTCATGCTGGTGTGCTGCTTTGAGTAGGACAGATCTCTCTTGAACATAAGGAATAGTCACTACACCAGAATCCAGGAGTGAAAATACATCTTTTTCAGAAAACATAACTTGAACTATGCAAGATGATTCTCTGAAACAGAAACCACAAAGTTTTTCTCCCTATCATGGCAGTCCATCAACAGTATAGGCTTTATTGACGTATCTTTCTTCTTCAACATAGAATCATAGAATCATAGGAAGCATAAAATGGTTAGGATTGGAAGGGGCCTCAAAGATCATCTAGTTCCAACCCTCCTGCCACAAGCAGAGAAATCTTCCACTACACCAGTTGCCCAAAGACTCATCCAACCTGGCCTTGAACACTTCCAGGGATGGGGCATCCCAACTTCTCTGGGCAACCTGTTCCACTGCCTCACTACCCTCAATGTAAGAAATTTCTTACTTATATCTAATTGAAATCTCCCCTCTTTCAGTTAAATCCATTTCCCCTTGTCCTATCACTACACACCCTTGTAAAAAGTCCCTCTCCAGCTTTCCTGTAGGCCCCTTTAGGTACTGGAAAGCTGCTATAAGATCACCCCGGAGCCTTCTCTTCTCCAGGCTGAACAGCCCCAACTCAAGATCTCAGCCTGTCTTTATAGCAGAGGTGCTCCAGCTCTTGGATCATCTTTGTGGCCCTCCTCTGAACTCATTCCAGTAGCTCCATGTCCTTCTTATGTTGGGGACTCCAAAGCTGAACATAGTATTCTAGGTGGGGTCTCACGAGAGCTGAGTAGAGGGGCAGAATCACTTCCCTCGACCTGCTGGCCACACTTCTTTGATACAGCCCAGGATACGATTTGCTTTCTGGGCTTCCAGCGCACATTGCTGGCTGATGTTGAGCTTCTCATCCACCAACACTCCCAAGTCCTTTTCCTCAGGGCTGCTCTTGATCCATTCTCCGCCCAGCCTGTACTTGTGCTTGGGATTGCCCCGACCCACGTGCAGGACCTTGCACTTGGTCTTGTTGAACTTCATGAGGTTCTCACAGGCCCACCTCTTCAGCCTGTCAAGGTCCCTCTGGATGGCATCCCTTCCCTCCAGTGTGTCCACAACACCACACAACTTGGTGTCATCTGCAAACTTGATGAGGGTGCACTTTGATCCACTGTCCATGTCAAAAGCAAAGATGTTAAATAGCACTGGCCCCAGTACAGACCCCTGAGGAACACCACTTGTCACTGGCCTCCACTTGGACATTGAACCGTTGACCACAACTCTTGAGTGTGACCATCCAGCCAATTCCTTATCCACCGAGTGGTCCATCCATCAAAACCATGTCTTTCCAGTTTAGAGACAAGGATGTGGTGTGGGATACTATACTGAAGTGAGCAGAACTTTGTGCAGAGAGCAGCGCTTAGTGAATAACAGTTGTATAGTACAAGCTACATGTTTATGCAGAAAAAAATTGGAAATGGCATACAGGCAAAAGTCATACAGGAGACACACTTAGATTGTTTAAGAAATTTAAAGATACTGCTTTGTAGCTGCAAAATATCAATGTATTTATGTTTCCTCTGCTACTAAGAATTATAGAAATATTGTTCAATTACTTCTTGTTTAAAAGAAATTTGAATTGTTCATCATCATGTTTTAAAGGTACAAGTGAGATAAAGTTTATAAACTACTTTGGAGTTTGGAAGTCCCTGTTTTTTGACTGCTTGCTTCGTTTCTCAAGCCTTAATATTGCACTAATGCTTTTTTTTTCTTTATTCTCTTTTTTTTTCTTCTTTTTTTTTTTTTTTTTATTCTTCATTTTACCTAAAGACTGTACACAAAGAACATTTGGGGAATAACTAGAAGAAACACCCACACAAGGGACCAAGAGTCCACAGCTTGTATTGATCCTGGCATTTTCCCATGTTCCAATCAAATGAACAAGCCACAGGTGCAACCAGAAAGAGCAGGTGATCAAAACAAACTGTTATTGTGATGGGAATAAATACGATTTTTGTCCATAATGTATTCATCTCAAGGCACATTGGTGCATCTGTTATATATTTACTGGCAGTGTTGATTTCTGCCAGAAATTTTGAAAGAATGTAAATATCTGAATTCATACACCTTGAATATATATTTAACAGCTTTCTTGTTTCTGGTTTCCTTGTCTGGATTCTTAAACCAATTAATGTAATAGCACAACTAACTTCAGTAACCTAAGCAAGTCATATGCTTACAGAATCATTTTGGCAACATAGGGAGAGGACAGTTAGGAGGACACGCTGATATTTCAATACAAAAACTTTCACATCATGTACAGGCATTTCTTCACAGTTCTTTTAGTTTCTATGAGGTTGTTCCCAGCATTATTCCTTCTTATCAGCTTACTAACCTACTGCTGAGCCAGCAGAGAGTCTCATCCAAACCAGTGAATACTGACCATTTATGAACAATATATTATGAAAAGCTAGATATTTAGGAGTGAGCAGGAGTTGAACCATTGTATTGATCCAGCAGAGAGGTACCTTCTAAAACCTTTAATATAAAAAATGTGAATGCTGTAAAAGCAGAATTAATTGCTGAAAGGCCTGAGACTAGTGTGTTGTTCCTAAACAGCATCTTTGACCAGACACACAATAGTGTGCTAGATGGGCTAGTCCGGACTAGATCTGGACAAGGGGCAATCCTGTAAGATATTTCTTATGTTCTCATCTTTACTCTGAACACTATTAACTCTTACATCTAAGAAATTATACTGAAATTTCCTAAACAAAATATGAACTCCAGTTTCATAAACATTTCTTGACTCTGGCAATCATGCCGTATCTAATCTAACCACATGTGCTCTGCCCTTACTGTTTCTACTCTCACCTCATTCTCTTAACATTTCCAGAGGCAGCAAAACTGGGTTTTCTTCCTTCTTCTCTCCTTCTGTCTGCAGAACTCTTGCATTTCTGGTTGTTCATTAGTTTCAGCAGGATGAATTGGGAATGCCAGGTGTTCACACAACAGATTGATGACTGGGGCACAATTCTGGGAAGAAAGAAAGACTTAAATCCCATAATATACTCCTCAAATTCTCTGAGATCATTCTCATCATTAAATCCTTATGTAGGAAGTCATAACTACTGTGGCCTTGAAAATCTCCTCCTTCAGTGATCCACTTAGCTATACCAAATGTACAACATCAGTGTAGGAAGTGTTTTCAAGCTCATATATTTTCATGTGTATGTAAGTAAATTTTAAAAGTTACATTCAGCTAGTATAATTCTGAACACATTTCAGGAATAAGCCTCAGAGAAGAACTATTCCCATCAGGTGGTTGTGACTAGCCTGCTTAGAGACAAAGACATATATGGTGCAAGTTATTTAGTGCTAGCTGATCTGAGTGCCAGAAAACTGTCATAGGCATCTTTGTTGAACTACTGTAAGCATAGCCTTGTAGACAGATCAAATTTCTGAACCAAAGACCATGAGCACTTGCTATATGCTGTACTATTTAAAAAACTTCATTTGTTTTCCCCTGAAAATTTTTTAAATAATTCAGAACTTTTCACAAGCAATTTTCTTGACAATTTAGCTCTTAGCTGTTTAAACTCACTGTCAAATTATAATAGCAGCTGGATTATGAAATAGGATAAATGACTGATCTTTGGCACTGCGATTCAACACCTAAATAGAGATTTTTTTACGAAACCACATAAAATTATTTCTTTTGGGCTGAGATGTTCTGCCTAAGTTTTACTGTAGATAACTTTTAAAAGGATTGTCTCAGAAAACTTGTATATCATTGTTACTCCTCTCCCAAGAGGCTTAAATGATGTTCTCTTATCCAGAGCTTTAAGTGTCTTTATACCCTTTCTCATGTTATGTGGAATAGGAATTAGTGTTCATTGGAGTGGCATTCAGACTACATCTACATTACTAAATAAAAATGACAGGAATGTTTTCTATAAGGGAGTAGTTGGTACAGACCTAAAATCATGCCAGGGAACATAATCAGAATTAACGAATCCTGGTACACTGTTTGAACCTTTTCACAGGCTGTTTTATTTACTAGCATACTGGCATAGACTTAGCCACACAGTTCTCTCAGGAATATAACCTGTCACATGCCATGGGATGCACTTGACTCCACAGGTCTCGTAACAAGAAGGGGTATATTGTTCGACTGTGAAATAGGAGAGAGAAACGTTTTAAGTAGTGTGCACCAAACTGTAGCAGGTATTGCCATCTCTCTTCTTCCTCCAGACCTGATACTACAGGCACAGGTGATCAATGAATTCAGAGGTGTTGTACTGTCATACAAGGCTGTGCTACATAAACGTGTGTAGGAAGGAATCTTGTTCTTCGCTAGTGATAGAAGTAACAATGTCCCTCCAAAAAGATTTGGTAGCTCCCATACCATTTCCCAGCCTTAGTAGAGATGTATACTGGTAGAAATTACAGCTGCGAAAGATTCCCAGCAGAAATAAACAAATGTAATAAATGGTAACTTACACTTCTACTATTTATTGCTTCTTTCTTGCTGAATCAGCTGTCTGGTTACAGAACAAATTTCCATAGACCTTTTTTCTGCAGAAGCTGGAAAATATCTGTAATTGAATGGAGCTCTTAAAGGTTTGAAGCATTTAGCTGTGAGAGTACAACTGTCTGAAACCACTAGCAACTTCTCTTGACACTTTTATAACTAAAATAGGCTCAACTAGCTTTTCAAATTTTACAAAAATGAAATTGCTTCAGGCAGAGACCTCGTGCACCCAGCTTTAAACTGAAGTGATTTTTCTTATGTCTGAGTTAAACCACTGAAAATCAGGGTTTATGTCAGATTTGCTGGCACAAATAGAGAAGCTGCTATATAGTAATACTGAATAAGCTTGCTTTTATTTCCTTCTATTCTAGGTATAAGGGATCACCTTCTCAACACAGGCAAATTAGTCACTGAAATAAAGAAAATCTACAGAAATTTACAACATAGCTGACAGGCATATATCTATCTGTATAAGACCAGACGTGTAGACCAGACACAGCTCCCACTTAAATTCCTTGCAAGGCTGTTGAACTACTCCAGATTTTCAGTGCCATAGTTCAGAATACAGATTGCAAACTAAATTATATAAAGCTTAAATGGAGAGATGATTTAATCTTTGTCTCTCAGAGTGACCTTTGAACTTAATCTTTTACAGGAAGAATGACCTGTTTCTATGTTGTTTGAGCATTTTGTGGGACTTCTACACTTTTTCCGACTACTCATTGTTATTGTAATTGTCTGTTTAAGGCCTAACTTAACACTATTTTCTCCACTGGCTCAGATAAACACAGAATTGTGCAAACACAGACCACCTAAACAAATAATTATAGTGTGATGAATTCTTCCAAAATGCAGATATCAAAAGTAGATCAGATGAATCATGCTTACTTTTCCCATTGATTGCAGGTATTCTACATTGATTAGTTTAGGTCTAGATATCTCCATTGCCATTGCCAGTTTTAGGTGAGATAAATTCCACTATAAGCATAGTGGTAGTCAAGAAACAGCTAGATTTCACACAAAGGTGAATTAAATATACAATGCCAGTATAAGGCTGTCATAAGAGCTAGAAACAAAAAGCTAAGAACAAGGAAGCAATGAGATATTAGCTAAGGGTACCAAATATATGTTTGACATAAGTGCTGTCAAGGGTGTTTATTTTGCTTTTCCTTCTCCAAATCATGCTGCCCAAGAAATCACATCAGAGTGTTAAGGGAGAGAAGTGAAGGAAGACTACTAGTAGGCTCACACATGTTTCTAAGGAACCCATGCCATTCAATGCATGCCTTACGATGATTTGTGATTCCAAAAAAAATGACAAACGGACAGTGATGGCACATGTCATACACTGCTCAAAGGTTAATTTTTAAATCTATGCTTAATGTGAAGTGAATATAGGTCAGGGTTAGCTTAAGAGTGGTCTTGAAAGGAAACTTAAGAGCTGGTATTTAATATGATAGAAAGGGCAAGACTCACAAAAACATTCTGAAAATTTATAGTGACACTAGGTTATGAAAGCCTAAACAAGTATTCTAGTTTTGTGGAGGGATACCATAGATCATGAATCAGAGTCGATATGCAAGAAAATCCTGCAAATTTTCATACATCTTGGACGTTAATTAAGTATATTACCCAATTCACAAGCAGGATAGCGAAGTTACCCATCATGGCAGAGATGAAAAAAGACTGTGAGGGGAAAATGAGGTATTAAAGAGGTAGGTTCATAATATTTGCTCAAAAGAACTATAGTTTGGAGATAAGAAATAGAGAGATAAGAAGGGAGGAGGGAGAGAGACAAACATATGACAGGTACAGGAGAAGAAAGCATAGTCAATATTCTAAAATGTTCCCTGCAGACAGTGTTCATCTCGTATAAAGCCTAAGACTTAGTAGCAGCCCTCCCTTATAACAGCCAGTGAGGAGGAAAAAAAAATATCCATGTTACTGCGTAAGTCATTAAAAGTAAATGAATCACACATAATAAATGTTTGTGAAAGTAGCCTAGACAATACTTTCAAGTGAAAATCTCCACACTGTAGAGGTCTAAAGGTGGAGGATATAACTTTACCAAGTATTAAAAGTGAAGAGCCAAACAGGGCTGAAACACAGCTCTGTAGAAATCCCACAAAAAGTTATAGTGGTGATATCTGTGTTTTCACCAAGTTCTGAAGTAATGACTGGGAAAGCAGGAGGAAAACTGACAGAGGATAGAATATGTAAGCTGAGATTTTTCCTGGAATTTCTTCCTGGAATTCCTTAAATTCCTGGAAGAAGAGCACCACTGACTGGAGGAGATTGCTGATGGATCAAACACAACTGGTTTACAGCACCAATTCTGTAGTTTGCAGAGTAAGCCAAGATAGAGGTTAAGATGGATTTGCTCATCCTTAACAACAGAAGTTTGGGAGAGAATTTTATGACCATCAACAACAACCTAGTGGAAAGTATAAATAAGACACAGCCAGATTCCACAGTGCACAGAACAAAGTCATGAAGCAAGTCTGAATACAGGAAATTCTGTCCTAAAAGGAAAAACAAATAAATACTGAACGAAGGCACACATGAGAACAGGCTGCCCAGAGAGGCTGTAGTATCTCTATCCTTGGAGACATTCAGAACTCAGCTGGACACAGCCCTGAGCAACCTGCTTCACCTGGCCGTGTCTTGAGTGAGACATTAGGCAAAAGACTACCAGAAGTACTACAAAAATCTACAAGGTTTTGTGACTCTAGCAAAGGACAAGATAATTTATTTTTTATTTTTTTACTATTTTAAGACTAGAAACTTGAAGACTGCTTGTATTATGAGACAGAGACAGAACAGAAAGAAAGAGTGAGAGATTAACTGAAGAGTGTGAGTGAAGAAAAAATCATGGTCATGAAAAATACGAGATTTTTTTCAGTGTCAACAGTTTGAGAGGTGATTAATTTTATCTTACTAGACTTATAAAAAGTAAACAGAATCATTCTAGTACTAAACAAAAACTTTGGATCTACAAATTGCCAGTTTTATCTCAAATTATTACACAGGTTAACCTGTTTTTTTAATGTTTTTTTTTAATTAAATAAATATATAAGAATTCAATTCTAGCTGAAGTGAATACCACTCTACTCTTCACAACTTTCTTTACTTACAAGTAACCATTAAGCTTGCAACAGGACTACACCTCTGCCTTTAGGTCTATCAGTCTAGGAAAACTTCAACTGTATATAATCTCATTTCCTGTCTATAGAAGAGAAACAATGAAAAAAAGCTTGCTTTATAGTCACTAAGCTCTTCAGATGGTGAGAACTATTGCTGTTAATGCCGCGGATTGCGGATTCTGAAACAAATGTGCTAATCTCCATCGTTCCTTTCTTTTTTTTTTTCCCTCCTCAGATACCTGAAAGTCCTTTGTCTATTGCCCACAGGCATATGTGTAAGTTGAATCCAAAAGGACCTATTTCATGTCTTTTGGGTTAGTCATTTCTGCAGATTTATTTGATGTATGCAATGTTTTACAAGCTCTCCAGAAAAGCATTTGCTAAGAGCAGCAACTGCGAAGCTGAAATGGAAATTACAGTGGTAGCAGGCAGTACAAACAGGAAAGCAGAGAGGAAAACATACTCAGGGCTCAACTATGTCCCCATTACAACTTCCAGGTTTTAAATGGTTAGAGAAGCAAGTAAAAACAAATACTTTAAAACAATTATTGCAAACTTATTATAATTACTCAATTTAAACAGGATCTACTATATATATGCAAATTCATCCAGTTAAAAAAAAAATAATAATATGTTTGCAGTGGTCCTTTAAATTGCCAGCCAAACATTCACATATTTAGAAAAAAGAACGATAATACAGTCATTTGAAAGCTTATGATTGTTTGATTGTTATGCCCTATTCCATTTTATATATGGGTTCTATGATTTATTGACATCCCAGTATAAATGGTTCTTTATTTCTATTCATGCTAACCTTGGCCAAATAATACCACCCTACTTCTCTTCACAATATTTTCCTAATATCTCAGCTCATTTAATTCTATTGATCCACTGAAGAGTATAATGGCAATGAAACTGGAATTAATAGCACCTCCCTTCTCCAATGCTAAGAGCTTTCCTATTTAGTCCGTGGACCATCACACAAAATCATAAAAGTAGACAAAAAAGCAGACTGACCTTTATCAGCTACTATTGTGTTGCAAAATTCAGCAAAGACCAGAACATCATTTTCAGTTTTATAGCACTGTTTTCTTAAATAATAAGAGGAATGGGGGGGAGGAACTGACCCCTGTTCAGCATTTACTTAAGCAGAATTGGCATTAATAGAGTATTCTGTCAAAAATTCAAGCCCAGGAAAATGTATGGCTTTGTCCACAGCAGCAGCTATCTTAGTAGATTGCACTGTCACTGCTTCACACAAAGAGCATTGCAACACCATTAGTGGACATAAATAATGCACAAGCTCTTATGCAGTACTCAGCTAAGTGCATGGAAACCTTGGGCTCCTGTTGTCAGAAATTCAATGGATTAGTACCTAGATTTATTTTAAGTCTGTAAAGCACTTTGTTCTTGACAGCGTTCAAAGTAGAAAGAGTGCTATCCTGAATGTGCATCTTAATACTGTCATTCTTGTCTTGTAAGAATAGATGAAATATGGGATGCAATACTTCTTTTTAATATTTAAAAGTTTTCGCTGAGCGGACACAGTACTCACATACCCACACAGATATATATATGTGTTTATAGATATATTTACCAGAACATAGTAAGCCATGGTTAACTTATTGATCTAGAAATGCAAAAGACACATATGCAATGCAATTTTACTAAGGAAGAGTACCATCACAATTGCAGATTATGAAAATACATACTGATAAACAAATACACGATCATTATTACCTGTTTTTCTTTGTAAATGAGATGTGCCCTCTGCCAGATTCCTGTATAAATATCACATTTACTGTTCCATTATAGCACAAAGTATTTAGCTTCTACAATGAGTATTACTGAGAAGAGATCATATGGTTAACTGAGATGATAATGAATATTTTAATCTAATTACTAATATTGAGAACTCGGTAAATCTTTACTTACCACATATCAAATACTGTAGTGTTCTTGTACAAGTTTATAACAGAATGTCAACTTCTTAGTTTAAAACAAAATAGAACAAAACATTAAAAAAAACCCTAAACTTTTCAAAATCATCATTTGAAAGCATGTGAAATATGTTCAAGAAATTGCTTCACACAGCAATAGAGACTGCAGGGTCTATTTGCCTCTCGATGTTCTGGAGAGTTAAGCATGATAATCCCCCATGCATTCGAGAGGATAACAGAACTCTTTGTGTAGATTAAAAGCAGTTTTCTATTGATATCAGGGTGGTAATGCAAGAACAGCAATATCTCATGTGAAGGTCAATCTTTCACAATGCCACTAAGACATAAATCTTCGTTTGAAATAATAACAGTTACCTTTTCTCTTTGCCTGCATGGTCCATGAATTTCCACACAATTCTTTGAACCAGTAGTCAATGAACTATTCATTACTGAATCTAGTGATTTAAAAGTCACAATATGTACATCATTAAAGCCCATTTGGAAAAAAAAATGACAAATTCCAGAAATCTTGGTAAGATTTGAAATATGTTAAAAACTGTTGCAATATCTACACAATAATCTTGAAGCATAAAATCAGAATTGCTTTGTTTCCAACTTTATGATATCTGCAGAAAACCCCACCCTCATCCAAGGGAAAATGAACTGTTTATCCCCATAACTATTGGAAGATAATATGAGCTTGTCTATTCAGAACGTAAAGTTCTCCACCAAGTCTGAGGATATTGCAGTTTGTATAGCCCTCATGTTCTACTAATTGTAACAGAATTTCTGTTAAAGCTGTTCCACAAGTCCTCCGTGCTGTACCTCACAAAAGAAAGCTCTTTTTAAAGAGATAAAAGAGATACAAGAGAGAACAAAAGGAGAGGGGAGAGAATGAAGAGGGGAGGGCAAGGAGAGAAACAGAAAATGAAAGAAGGAAGGAAGGAAGGAAGGAAGGGAGGAAGGAAGGAAGGAAGGAAGGAAGGAAGGAAGGAAGGAAGGAAGGAAGGAAGGAAGGAAGGAAGGAAGGAAGGAAGGAAGGAAGGAAGGAAGGAAGGAAGGAAGGAAGGAAGGAAGGGAGGGAGGGAGGAAGGGAGGGAGGGAGGAAAGGAGGAAGGGGGGAAGAAGGGAGGGAGGGAGGGAGGGAGGGAGGAAAAGAGAGTGAAAAAAAGACAGAGAGGAACAAAGCCCGATAAAATGATAAAATGAGAGAGGTACAATAAAGTGGGAAAGAAAGAAAGATAAAGAAAGAAAGATAAAAAGAAGAGAGAGAAAGGAAGGGAGAGAAATAAAGAAAGAAGCTTTTTTGCTCCTATATTACAGGATTACTACTATGTAAAATATTCATTTGGCTGTACTTATGTTTTAACAGATATTCTTTAAACACTTCAGCATGAAGCCTGAAAATATTGAAACTTGTAACACATATGTGCATCTAAAATGACGACTGTGCTCTTCAAAGACAACTACAACAGGTACCAAACAGTAACGGAGAGGGTTGCCCGCCATGATCGATAGGTGGCGCTTTGCCCCTTTCAGATTGCCTTAAACTACTGATCTTACAGGAAAACTGTTTCCGCAAGTATTTTTAAAAAACTTCTATTACTTTTTAAAAACTTGCATTACTTATGACAAACAGGAAATTTTGATCAGTTCATAGACCATTTTTTACAGTGCTGTAGAAGAACCAACAAACTTACACCAACTTACTGCTGATTTCATTAGAGTTTTAAACATTTCTATGAAAAACATCTGTTGTTGGAACTCTTTGTCTACATAATTGAAATTCTTGATACAAAAAATGCCCAATATAGTGCTTTTAATTTGTTCTTTTTAACCATAATGAAAAAAAGAGAAACTTTCCAAATATTGTATATCGTATTAAAACGACATTTGAATACGTGAATAGACTGCCCATTGGTTAACTATATGTTAATTTTAATGTAGCATTAAAAAATGAATATTAAACCAAAATATGCTAACTATAAGCCTGAAATCCTGGTTCATCTGTGAAACCTAGTTTTACATCACTGTTTAAAAGATTTCATCATGGTTTCTACAAGAGAGGAAAAGGATGTCTTTTCCTTCAGAACAGAGTTATTAAATAACTCTGTCTTACATCCAGAAAAAGGACAGAGTACATTCTCATCTACGCACACACGCATGTGCACACAAGGGCACATTGTATATTCATATATAGAATCCTATTATTACCAAAGTAGAGTTATTTTAAAAGCAAAGAGATAATTGATTAGCAGTGCAAGACATTTTCTAATGCTGGAAGGCAAAGTGAAGTTTCTTATCTAGTTTCTGCTATCAATATCTTAAAATGAAAACTATATTTCAAGAGCAAAATTATGATATCATGATAAGAAGTTTCAGCCGTAACTAAGAGTTTTGCCTTGATTAATAACTGGAGTTAGAAGGTAAAAACAACTTCCATTTTAAGGGAGAGATTCTGTTTTCAAAGAGGTCATCTCACACCATGGAAAGCAAAAAAGTGAAGATGAAATGTTTTGTGATGTTACTAAGTAAATAGTGGATGTCAATAGTTTCATTCTATGTTGTTGCTCCGTACAATGTGTACTTGAAGTAAATTACCGGATTAAAAAAGGAATTTCTGTTAATGATTTACCAATTCCTAAAAGTTAAGATTTTTACAGAATGATAAAATGACCTGAGAATAATTTAAAAGTACAATTATGATTAGTATATTTATAAACTGTAAAAATATAAAATACACCACAGAATCACAGAATGGTTGAGGTTGGAAGGGATCTCTGGAGGTCATCCTGTTCAACACCACTGGTCAAGCAAGACCATCTAGAGCCAGTTGCTCAGGACTGTATCCAGATGGCTTTTGAGCATCTCCAAGGATGGAGACTCCAAAACCTCCCTGGGCAACCTGTAAATATTTATAAAGATGTTTCAGGTTGCTAGCTAAATAACTTTAAATGTGATATTAGATTTGAAATTGGCTTCCTAAAATCACTGCTGCAAATATTTCTCGCCCACTTTACAACCCAACAGTAACCTTCCTACCTTTCCAGTAACTCTTCATTTAGACACACATCCGACCAAACAATATGTTTGTTTTGTGTAATTCTGTAGCATTTCTATGTGCTCTTTGGTATCTTGTGAAGATAGAAGGAACATGTGACATAAGTCATATAGCTAACTAGTATTTTTCAGCCTCCAACATTGCAGGATTGTGACAGGAGAAAGATGGTCTGTTTCATTAAAGGAAAGATTATTAATGATGGCTTTAGAGTAGAGACACTTCCATGGGACAGAAAGAAAAGAGAATACGTGAAGGCAGACATGTTGAGATAGAGCAGAGGAAGGCTTTGCCAGAGACTTCCCTAGGCAGCCTATTCATTTGAATTTAGCACTTCTTCTCTAACAGCAGACACAACTTATCTCTTTTTATTTTCTTCATATACTCCGATTCAACAAACCATACACATGGGAATTCAAGTCATACATATGCAGCTACGTATTTGCAGAAAATGGACTGTAACTGGTACCCTCAATTATCCAAGTAAGACTTCCATTTCTCTCATACACTGTTTGCTAAATTTGAAACCAGACTAAATGTAATTCAACTGAAATCTTATTAAAACATATACTATTGTGTTCAATAGAATCTAATGGGTGAAGAGAAAGGAGCTAACAAAACCTAAGACTGCCATGTCTTCTTTAAATGCAAATTAGCTTAATTTTGCCTTGTGTTTAAATCTCACATTGCTTTAGGCTTGGATAATAAAGGAGGTTGGTCAGATTCACTTTTCCTACTTTTCCTACTTGCCAATTTCTAACCTTTTTTATTTTCAGGCACTTAGACATTACAAGCATGAGAACAAATAACAGATGTATAGATCTTGTTATTGTTTCTTGATATGTTCACCCTGTAGCATATAGACGAACTTAGAACTACATGAAGTGCTGTATACACCAAGTTTAAATACTTTTTTTTAAAAACAGGTTCATTTAGGATATTTTTTTTTTTGAGTGTGATCATTTCCGTTGATCAAGGCTCCCACTAAGAGTGATTTCTCAACATTTACATATTTTGCTGGATAAGTCTACATTATGTCACTAAAATCTGTGGAAATTGATTTTAAAGTCAGGCATGTATTTGCTAAATATGCCTGTGCGTCATACCTATGTGAAAGGAATTATCACTTACAAGTGAGAGTTCTGCTGTATCTCTTTTAAAATATGTAATTATTTCTTATGAATATGTGTGTTTACAATATACTCCATAATATACTGTAATTTACCAGGCAAATTATCACTGCTTCACTATACTTAACATAATAGCAATGATTAACTATGTGTTTGTGGATACATTTTCTAAAAATTTCAGAATTTTATCAATGCCATTCACTTTGATATTGCAGCAGCTGGGCAGCTGAAACTTCATGAAGTACTTTAAAGTTACCATATTCATTTTTTTAGGTTGAGTTTTCCTCCTAGGGAAAAATTTAAACCTGAACTTAGAATTAAAATTTCTCCATTTTTTATTTAATATAGTTCTCTTTAACTGGTTCTCAGAAGATTAATTTATCAAAAAATACATATATGTATATATATAAAATAAAATACCAAGTGATCCTAACTCAGGAAAGATGCCTGGAAATGAAAGGAAGAAAAGGATACAGTTTATTCCAGAATTCAACAAGTTGATAACTGGACCCTGAGCACACACAAAAAAGCATTCCTACAGAATTATACTTCAATTAAAAGATATCCCTTAAAAAGAAAAAAGTTCCATTTACTTGACACCTGTCAAAAAGCTTAGATGACAGGCATCGTTTCTCAAACTATTCTACCTACTAGGATCTAATCAATCTGTCCAATTTACCATTCATAATTTGCATAGTATACTGACTGATTCAATCCATATTTTATCTTGTATTTTCTCATCATCAACTTTCAGTAATCATCAAAAATTTAAACAAGAATTTTATCATTCCCTTGATGACATTGGTGCATGAAAAAAAAAAGACAAGGAAAACTGAGCTTCTAACTTTGCATGCCAGTCTTAGACCCTTTTTAGCAAAAAGGGAGAGGAAATCAACCTTGTCTGCCTGTATTTTTAAAGTACGGGACAAGAATTTGAAGTTCTCTGAGGAACTACAGAACTAAGGAGAGTGGTCTCATCCAAATCTTCGCTTTGTTTTTTCATGGGTGATTTCTGTTGATTTTTTGTGTAGATGGCTAGCTGTAGAGGCTGAAAGACTTTGGGAACTTATGGGCACATCTCCAATTAATTTTTTACCCAATCAGTTGCTAATTAAAAGTCTTAGTTAAACAAATTATGAGTTACTCTAACTTCAGAGATTTGAGAACAGATCCCCTTTTGCCATGCATTTTTTGTACCACCCCTAACTACCTTAGCTATTATGTTCTCACTCTCAGTTAGCCTAAATATGTACTGTATAGAGATTTCACAGTTCTGCTGTTTGCTAGAATGTGCCTGTGTACCTGCATGTTGTGGACCACTATAAACGATACATATATGCTTTGGAATTTGAGAAAAGCAGTCCAGAAATATAAATGCATTAAAATGCTGGAATTTGATGGTATGGATTCCTAGTCTAAGTAATTTCTTTCTATTTTCATTTTCTATCTTTGTCTTTCAAAGCAGATCCCTAAAAGAAATTAAATTTTACTTTACATATCCATGTATTAATAGTTATCTGTCTATAATGAACTTGCTTTAAACAAAACCAAAACAAAATAATAATTAAAAAAACAAACAAAAACCAACCAAACAAACAAAACAAAACAAAACAAACAAACAAAAAAACAACAGAAAACCCCAACCAACCCAAGCTGTCAAAATCTTTTACACCTTAACCCAAAATCTAATACTTTGACTTTGTCTTAAAACCCAGCTTAGGTCATTTGCAAGATTAACACTGGCTATGGAGACATTTGACCACCTGGTAACTAAAATTATCATTGCTTCCCCAAACTACTATACATTTCCATGTAACTAAAACCCACTCTGACAACAACCTACAGTGAAGCAAGTTCCATAAGAAATTGCTAGGGTAGCTATATAATTAAAATATCTTTATGCTTTTACCAAGATCAATGGAGTCTGTTTTATTGGAAAAAGAGAGTTATGTATTCTTTCCAAGGATAAATGCACATATAATACTCCTCAGTAATGAACAGAAAACTAAACATTCAGAAAGCTTCAGTAGTCATATGGCAGGTGGTATTGGCTACCAACTACACACTGTTTGATGATCATGAGAAATTCTGTGATAAATCTGTTTCTGCCATCAGTCCAGAGTTATGTTCCCATTTCTACTGTTTTCTTTTCATTAGAACACCTCAGCAATCCCTTTCAGATTTTTAGATTAATTCAATCTTCGTTTAGATGTTCTTGGAAAATTTGCAGGTGTGAGTTTTGTGCCACTGCTAACTTAATTCAGCTTTCTGCATCCTAATTTTCCCTTGTATTGTTGTTGCAAAAGCTAGATATATAAATGAGCATAGTCCCAAAAGGAAAAAAGAACCTGTGAAACTATTTTTTGATAATCCGTACATGCAATAAATTCTGCTACCCTCTTTGCAGTTTGCCTGTCTATGTAAATCACTATGTATTTTGTCACAGAGTCTAATAAAGCTAATATAACAATCTAATTTTAAAATACAATCATACTGCTTTGAGACATATGATTAGAAGTTTGATGTCACAAACTTTAGTCATCAGTGTAACATTTATGATTTAATAGCCTTACTGTGTTTGCAGAATTAGTTTCTCATTCTGTGTCAGAATCTAAGATGAATGTATATATTAAAAACTCCTGTGTGCACATTGCATAAATATCCAAGAATATTTTTAATAAAACTCTTTATATCACCTTTCATTCCATTCTATTAATCTCACATGTAATTACATAAATGGAGATCACCTGTAGAGGTTGAACATGAAACCTTTAATATAAGGTCTCTTCCATTTGAAATAAAGGAATTCAGTCTGCCAATAAACACTTGCAGATCATGTTCTTGTGGTCTACTCATTCAATACAACGAATACAATATAGGTATCCAGTGTAAAAGCAAGATCATGCGGCTACCTGGATCATTAGTTTTTAATTACTTTGGATATGGGTCTTTCCGCATTGACTGAAAAAATGACTAGCACAGTTATAGGTACAGCCAAAGGAGATTGGTTTGATTGGTCACAAGCTTAAATCTTGCTGATGCCCTGTTGTGGAACCTGTTATTGGTTTACAAATGGAAAAATTGGAAAAATTGTATACATCTTGAGGAATATTTATATTTATGTACTGTATTGAGTGTAGGTGTCAGTTGTTGGCAGTGGGGGGCTGCAGAGGCCTCTGTGAGCTGATTCCAGCTGGTTCCAGCCATCTCTAATGGACCCATCACAGGGCACAGCTGTGACCTCAGCCAAGATGGCTCCTTGGGGAAAATGTGTTTAAGAACGGGCAAAATGCTGCACGGCAGAGAGGGGACTGAGGGAAAAAAAAAAAGAAAGTGTGAGAAACAGCCCTGCAAACACCAAGGTCAAAGAAGAAGGAGATGTTCTATGAGCTAGAGCAGAAATTCCCCTGCAGCTCATGGGAGTAACCGTGGTGGAGCTGGTTCATCATGAAGGACTGCAGCTCACAGAAAGACCCATGCTGGAGCAGAGGGAAAACATGAGAAGGAAGGAGCAGCAGAGAGGAACTGCTATGAACTGACCACAGCCCACATTCTCCATTCCCCATCTCCCTGCACCACTCTGGAGGCTGAGGTGGTCAAGGAATCGGGAGTGAAGGATTGAAGCTGAGCCTAGGAAAAAGGGGCAGAGCCAAACATGCTTTTAGATTTTGTCTGGTTTTCACCATCCAATTCTATTTTTAATAAATGCTTAGTAATTTAAATTAATTTTCCCCAAGTCAAGTCTGTTTTGCTTGTGTCAGCAACTGGTAAGTGATCCTCAGTCTTTACCTTGACTCATGAGGTTTTCCATCTTATTTTCTCTCTTGTCCTGTTGAGGAAGGGGAGTAGAGAGCAGCTGGGTAGGAATGTGGCAGCTGGCTAAGGTGAAGCCACCACAACGTATGTATGTAGGTACATATACTATTTTAGGTACACTACTAATAATTTATATTGAAAACAAACTAAAAAACAAACTAATTGCTTTCTGCGATGCACTTACCAAGATAGTCATGTTAGTTAATGTCAAAAGCTCACTGTAATGATGTTATTTTTTGCTTTGTTGTAAGACCAAACTGAATTATTACTAAACCAAAATTGTGCAGAAATATCCTGATGATCCTACAGAGTTTTCTAATGAATGGTGTCTTCCAATTAGAAAAGAAAAAATTCAGGATTGTTTTCTCCACATCAATTTAAAATTTAATTGAATGTATTTGTTATATTAGAGTTAAAAGCAGATGTTTTGTGCAGATTCCCAAGTAAATCAGTATAACTCTCTAGAGTAGATCAGAACTCATTTGTTCTAGATAGAGTCTGATACAAAGTATCTATTTCTAGTTCAAATTTATAAACTTCACTCTGTTAGAAATTAAAGCACAGAGAGCATAAAAATTTCAAAAGTAAATATTACCCTATTAATGGAAAACCAAAAAAAAAACTTCATTAAGTCAGGTCAGGTATGATGGAATAATATGTTTTAAGTCAAAGACATAAATCAAAATATCCCAAGGTATGAACTGTAGCTCTGTTAATAATTAACAAATTAGAATATTGGGAAGTAGAGAAGGACATAATGGTTTTAAAAGCAATCACCCAATGGGTGTTCATGTAAAAATGAACATCAATTTATTGGCTATGAAATAATTAAATTATGCTTGAAAATCCACAGCACTGTAGTTGCCAACCAATCTCAGCGTTATAATACAAAGCATTCATCCACAGCAGATAAAAATTGTTCTAGCAACTAAAGAGCAACTAAAGCTTCAGTCACTGAAGCTTCATATTTTACACTGTTTTACTCAGGAATCTATCACATCATTTTTTTTATTTATTTTTTTTTTCTTTCTGAAATAAACCAATGAACCAACGTTTCTTTTAGGATAACAGTAACAGTTAATATATAGTAATGTCTTTATTGATTTCTTCCAGCTCATCTTCAATTAGTACTGCTCTCTAATTTAACTTTAGCACTGTAGGTTTTTCTACAATGTGAAACAGAACAGAGGCAGGAAACAGCAGCAAAGGCAGGCATGTTAGATTCAAGGCTCATGACACTGTGCCTATCAGGCACAAATGCAACTGTTTTTTTCCCCGAAAAGACAAAGGCAAAGCTAAAAGGTGTTAGGACAGTGTCTGGGCCCTATTCTAAGTAAAATAAATGAAAAAGGGTTATTTCTGTTTGTAAGGAGGAAGAGAAACACTTAAACCATGGAGGGAAATAGACAACTACTTGTTAGCTTAATTCTTCAACACCAGAAGTTTATGAATACAACCCAGGAGCTGCAACTGTGAGACTCTTGAATTCCGGGAGACAGTCTTTCTTCCATATGTGCCTTCCTAAGCAGATAGCCTAAAAGGGAATTTCTGAAAAACAAATATACAAAAAAAAAAGACCAAAACCCGCACCCACACAAAACAAAACCCAAAACAAGGAAGTGAGTTCCTTTCCTCTTTTGTTTCCCTCCTATCCTGTGTCGTTTGTGCGCTACTCTAGGAGATGAACTTGGACAAAATCTTCCTCGACAGACAGGGATTGTACTCAGAAACTCGGGTAAATATCCTGATCACTGAGCTTTTGTATGAAAATGAGGGCTGATATTTTTCCTCTGACCTCTTAAATGGTAAGCAGCTACGCTTACTGTTTAGTAAGCCCATTCTACTTAACTGCACAGAGTTTCTCTTAAGAAGCTAATAGCTGGAGTACTTCTGATTAGATGTAAAAAAGACGAGTTTCTGAAATCTGGTGGGATTTCAGCATCACAGAATCATAGAATCATAGAATCGTTAGGGCTGGAAGGGACCTTCAAAGGTCATCTAGTCCAACCCCCCTGCAAGGATCAGGGATATCTCCAACTAGATCAGGTTGCTCAGGGCCTCATCCAACCGGGCCTTGAACGTCTCCAGGGATGGAGCATCCACCACCTCTCTGGGCAACCTGTTCCAGTGTTCTACAACTCTCATGGTAAAAAATTTTTTCCTAATATCCAACCTGAATCTACCTCCCTCTATTTTAAAACCATCATGTATGCACAAGATATGACCTCTCAAAAGAAGCAGCAGCTGTGTACACTGAATTTTTCAGATTTACAGCTTTCAGTTTGAGGTTTTCAGTTGAAGGACCTTATTCCAGGCACCCAAATTCTTTCTTAGTTCTGACTGTATTTTTGCACAGTTTACTGTTAAGCAGCTTTGCACAGATATGGCTAGCCTTGCCAGTCTATGTGACTAGAAACTTTGTAAAGGCAGAGTTCAAACTGAAACCATACCCATCCTCAATTCCCCTTTTTTGGTAGGTCAGCTACTATGATACTAAAATAAGAAAATAGTTTCTGAAAGGGTGAATTCATGGGTTTTGTGAATACCTTCCACTGTTCTCTAGAAGCATATCTATCCTAGGAGATGGAAGACAACTGGAGAGTGGTTTCCGAGCTCATTAAAATACACATAATTCTTCATCATTAGATAAGATCAGGAAAATATAAACATATTTGCAGCTTTTTAAAACTATTATATGCATGACAAATACTAATTTATTATTATTATTGAAAATGCATTTAATTAATTTTGCCATATCTCAAGTTAAAAAAAGTTTCAATAAAATGTTAAATTATCTCTAGCACAAACAAACATTTGTATGTATTACAAAGTAATTCTGTTCTCTGAAGATTATACTAGTCTTAACCTAGTTATGGTTGAAATGCATGTAAAAATACAAATATATTAAAATATTTTGCTATGATATATATTGTAAATAAATTGCTCAAAATCACTTCAATGCATGTCATCTTAAATTAAATAATTTACAAGTCTTTCCAATGCTCTAAATAAAAACATGTAATTCCTGTTCCATATTTACATAAATAGTCTGCATAATTGTTCTTTTAGCATGGTTACTGCATTGGTTGATTTGACTAATATTAAATATGTATGAATTTCCTGCTATTCCCTAGGGCTCTCAGAAACAAGATGAATCTCAAGAGACTGGTTTAAAGTTTAAATTTAAAGAAAACCCTTACAGATCTAAGCATCTTTGAATCTGTTTTCAATTGTTGAAGTCTAATTTTCACCTCAAGTAAACATTTAATAAATAATTATTACTTGAAGATTTAAAAGTAGTGCCAAGTTTAAGTAAACTATGTTTAAAAAAAAAAAAAAAAAGCTTTTTAAAAGCTTTTAGACAGTTCTACATCCACCCAAACAATAAGTAGGGCATGATTGATCTTAACCATATTGACTTTTTGCAGCACTATTCACACTGATGAATTAAAATTTCCCAATCCAGCTGACCAAGTAACTAAGTTTCAATATTAGTCTTGGAAAATGCAATTCTTATAACACCATTCTCCAGAAATTGCTGATGTCATAGCTATCTGCAGATAACAACTTATTAAAACTATCAATAATAACACGTAAATAGCACAAGTAACATTTTGTTTATGCTGATAAGGAGTTAATAATTTGTTATGCATGAAAGAATCTTGTGAGCTACAATACAAGTATTGTAATTGATGGACTTGATATTGCCATTGTTACAAGTGGTGAGCTTATGCAGAAGTCAATGAGTTTGCATAGTATTCTGTTAAAAGAAGAATGCATTTTTTTAAGTTTGATAATATATAGTGCTCATTATATCACTTGCTCTTGCATTCTCAACAGTGCCTTAATGTAGTGGTAAATACTGTACAAGTTGAAGCCATGACTGCAAATGTATGTATCTTTGTCCTCCTACAGTTTATAGGATTATATAATTGATAACAACAATACTTTGAGCTTCCTGAGAACACTGAAATAGTTTTTGATAAATTCTTAACAAAGACCTAATCTTACACTCTTTGAGTACGCTGTAGGCATATGCTGTAGGGTGGTAAGAATCTTAACAGCAAGAGCATCAGATGGGAAGCTGGTCCAGTGCAGCCAGTTGGAGAACTATACCACTTCAGGCTGGGGAACTCATAGTTGAGCTTGTTCTAAACTGCTTCTTAAACCAGTTCTTTAGGCAGCTAATGATGAAGCTCACCAAAAGCATATGAGCTGTAAAGGGGAAAAAAAAGAAAGTAAACAAACAAAAAATTGTTATAATTGTTATCAAGGTTCTTGGTCAAACGATAACAACAAGATGTTTAGAAATCATCCCTTATTACCATTGGTTATATCCTTATGCATGTTGGTTAACTTTGCTGAAAATGTTTCCAATTTATACAAGTGAAAGGCAACTTATTTTATCTTCAGGTCTCTACATAAGATAGACCATGCAATTCTCATAAGTGACACCTCTGCTGACCTCTCCTAACGTTTAGTATGTGACACACAGGTGTAGAGAAATTTCTTACTACCAGTAATACGCATTATGTTTTCCCGAATTTGTATATCATAAGCAGATACTGGATATTTTCCAGTCTAAACAGAAGCCAAAGTTTATTCATACGATGGTTAGAAAAAATAAAAATAAAATTTGAGGTGACTTCAATGTGAGCCAAGTAGTGTAATGAACCTATAAAATGCTTAGTGAGATGCAGTCAGGCTTGCAGATGTGTTTACAAAAAGGAATGTTCTCGTTTCATATTTATTATGAGCTTTCTCTGATTTAAGACTACTATATATTGAAACTGAGTAAACAAGACTTTATTTGCATAAACGTCAGCATATCAAAACAAAACTAAACTAAAAAAAAATCTTTCGAAATAGTATTATCCTCAGTAAGCTTTCTGTAATTAGGGAATAAAGAAATCTTATTGAACCTAAGAAACAGTTCAGAAAGGCTATTAGAAAAAAATCAATAGCCTTAAAAATAGTAATGCAAAGATGGGATTCTAAAATGTTCGTTGGATTCTGACTGCATGAAACCATCAAAGTGCAGCACTCCAGTAACATTTTAATAACACATTCAGGTGGTAATATAATAGATAGGTAGCTTTTTGCATTATAGTTCAAATGTCTTGATGCATAATTCTAGGGTATGAAAAAAGAATTCATATAAGTATCCTTGCATAAGCAGGTCTTTACTTCTCCAATAGCTGAAATATAGAATGTTGATGAGATTCTCCTTTTATCAAAAAAAAAAAAAAAAAGGAAGCACAATTGCATTGTAAACCCTAAAGCAGTGGTAGAGTAGGATTTTATATTTATTTTCAAAAGTGCAGAGGACTAAACAAAGTAAAAAGCAAGGGATATTTGAGTCTTTCGTGGGTTAAAAATGTGATTCTGTTCTCAAAATATTAGTAGGAGTTTAACGACTTCAGTAGTGGGAAGGCCTAGACCAAATGGGTTTGTCAATGATGTACTAAGTATTTTCTTCTGTATATTGAGTAAAATCAAACACAACACATTTCAAAAAGGTCTCAGCATCTCCTGAGAAACTGACTCTTTGACTGTTTCCATTTAAGTCAGTAGCAAAACTCCCTTTAACTCGTCCAAAAGCAAGTCCTAAATACATGATTCTTATGAAAGCATTTTCCGGGCTAATTATACAAAAAACGGCTCATTCTTTGCTTCCTTGAATGGCTGTAATATGAAATGATTAACTTAGAGACAATATTCCTACTATTGAACCTTTTACTTCATATAGTAACAAATAATCACCATAAAGGGAAATTATTTTGGAACATACTTCGTACTGTTTATGCCATACAAATACAAGTGGTGAGAAAATGCTGTATATCTGTTCTGCTGCTCCTTTGGGCATACTGTAATGACAGGAGAAACTGACCAGTTCTAGCTTAGATAAAATCTGTTCAGTTTTCCTATGTTTAGTTCCCATATGTTCTGGTTCTCAAGAGATGTGAGTTTTTCCATTATTTAGTGGGGCTTCTATCACCTCCCTTGGGAGACTAAATAGTCCAATAAATCACACCATTAACGCAGCTTTTTAGTCTAAATTTCCTTTTTTATATATATACCTCATTCTGTTTATGTACATCTCCATGCGTTGTCACAAACCGTTTTTTAGAATTATTTTTACATCACTTGTTAATAAAATTCAGCAATTCATCAAAGGTCTTACATGCCAAAGAGTGAACTGATAAGATGCTACTGTACTTTTATTAGCAAGGGCACATGGAAAGACACAAAATTAAATTTATTCCAAGCATAAGTACTGTAGAGCAAGTGAGACAGTTTAGTCTTCCAGTGTGCAAAATGGTGATTCCAGAGAAGCATCTTCACCATGTGAAATATAAGCACAAACTCCAACTACAGTAGAAGCACCTCTTCACACTCCAGTTTCAGAAACAAAGACCAAAAAGAGGCCAAGTCAAGGATTTTAAGTGCACTTCAGACCTCTAAACAGTTAATATTTATTCTGCTTCAGCTCAAGGAGTGTCCCAGTGTTCCCAGTTATCCTACTCCAGCCAAAAACACTTACTCCAGCTGAGAGCTGCCATGCACCAATGACTGTGGTAAGCCATAAGGCATTGGCTACAGGCCATCAAATGATACACACTACCCAGTACCAGCTCTCCCTTTCCCTGCTGAGCAAAGGTCTAGGGCTTAAGCACTTCGATTAGCTACTGCTAGTCCAGTTGCAAAGAAAGAGGGACAGAGGCCTGAATGGATGTTGGGAATATTTTTGCTGCTGCTCTTCATACACTTATATAGTATAATTTTTAGAGAGTCAAGGGTTATTATTCTCTTTTTTGTTAGTTTTGCCCAGTCGTGGTTTAACCCAGCCAGCACTAAATGCCACATGGCTGCTCGCTTATCCTCCCCCAACCCTGGGGCAATGGGGAAGAGAATTAGAGGGGAAAAGGGAAGGACATCCGTGGGTTGAGATAAGAGAAATTTAATAATAATAATAATAATAATAATAATAATAATAATAATAATAATAATAATAATAATAATAATAATAATAATAATAATGATGATGATATATAATTACAAGTGATAGTGATATAATAATAATAACAATAATAACAATAATAACAATAATAACAATAATAACAATAACAACAATAATAATAATAATAATAATAATACTACAAACAAGTTACGCACAGTGTAATTGCTCACCACCCAGTGACAAATGCCCGTCCCATCTTGGCAAGTGATCCCGAAACAGATAGGTCTTGACACCACAATCTCGGATGGGTGAGAGGCAAAAAAAAAGCGAGAGAGAGAGAGAACTCCAGGAGTCCGAGTGTCCGAGAAGAGACAGAGAGGTTGTCTCCCAGAAGCGAGAGAGATCTCAAGTTCCTGGTCAACCCTCATCCATGTGCTGGGCACAATGTTGCATGATATGGAATATTCCATTGGCCAATTTAGCCCTCAATCCTAAGTCTAAATTCAAATCATAAGTTGAAAGTTGTGCGCCCTTTGTCCCGGCCGTGCTCCCCCCAGCCTGTTGTGCTCCTGCACACTGGCAAGAACATGGAAAGCTGAAAGGTCCTTCATGTCTCAGCACCAATTATAAATGTCAGTGCACTGTCAACATTCTTCTCATAACAAATCCCAGACCAAATCCAAAACACAGAGCTATTCTACCTACTAAAAACGAACTCTCTCCCAGCCAAAATCAGGACACCCAGGTTATAATGTAATGTGTGAACCCAACACCTCTATATGAAGAATAAACAGGAACTAGATACTGGTAGCATTTTCAAAACCTTTTGAATAGCCAAGAGTACAAATCACAGTGTGAGCCAAGGGGCAGATTCCTCTAAGCAGATTCTTTTAAGGCCAGGTTGGATGAGGCTTTGGCCAACCTGGTGTAGTGGAGGGTTTCCCTGCCCATGGCAGGGGGATTAGAACTAGATGATCTTTGAGGTCCCTTCCAACCCTAACCATTCTATGATTCTATGATTCTAAGCACATTTGTAAAAAAGCATTTGAAAATCGCCTTCTGCCACTAAAGAAAAAATCAGTCACACTCAAATACATGCACTAAACATACAGATGAGCTTTTCATCTCATATTAATGTTTCTAGATTTCAAGGAAGTGGTCGTTGTGTACTGACTAGGTTTGGTTTTTTATTTTTTGTGGGTTTTTTCAACACTTGTACATCAAGTTTTCAGTTCCTGTACATTGACATTTTTCTCCTGACTTCTCTGAAGTTGTGACAAATTATGTTAGTTGAGGATCTTTTCTCCTTTCTAAAGAGGAATTTTTCTATACACACCTCTATTCTTCATTGCAAGATCTTTGAAAATGTTTACTTTATTTCAAGGTGATTCCTGGATTATAAACACACAAAGAAAAATATAATCATATGAATGCTACATACAGTTTTATTGAATATACAGTAGCTTCACTTGATTTCCTTTTCATATTTGTATCAAGCTGGATATCTATTCCAGACAGACTATCATTTAAAACAAGAGACATACCAAATGAGTAAATGAGGTTATATTACTAATTAGCATACTGTCTCCTACTACCTCCGGTAAACTACTAAAATGTGACTTCCATTTTATCACATAGATGAAACAGTTATCTTTCAGGGTTTGAAATTTCTGTGATCTTTATGCTTAATAAGCTCAGTAAAAGGCATTCAAATTACATCACTTTTGTCTTGGAAGTTAAATTAGGAAATATTGCATTCTCTGAGATGATAAACTCTGTAGAAGATAAATTATCATGAGAAATAGTTTTAATTGATTTACCATAATAAAAGTTATGTGACTTTGAAGTGCAAATGACACATTAAAATGAAGCTACAGTATATTGATAATACAGTGGCTTCTTTGTTAATGGAATTACTGACACTGCAGATGCTTGCAGAAGAGTTGTCCTCTAGTGTGAAGTAAGAAACACTGATGGAAATTGAAGATATACTGTATTTAAATCCAAGCTCAATTCTACGCCTTCTGTGAGCTCTACACTGATCTCAACAAGTGTAAATGCAAGAACACATGCAACATGAGAACAGCTTGAGTCTGAAATTTCAGCACTAGTTTTAGAATACAGTTATCCTGAATTTATCATTGTGACTGCACTGAAGCCTCAGGAAGATCATTAGTTTGTACCTCAATTTCCCCGTTTGCAAAATTGAGTTAATAAAACCATTTTCATGCTCAGAGGCATTGGCCAATAGCTAAACACCAGCTATTTGTGTCACCTTCAGAGATACCTAGTGTTCAACATCCCTAGTGAAGGGATGGTGGGGAGGTGGGGGAAGGACTCTTTCCATTAGGAAATGGATATAAGCTTAGTCAGGGGAGATTCAGGTTGAATGTTAGAAAGAATTTCCTCTCTGAAAGGGTTGTCAGACACTGGAATAGGCTGCCCAGGGAGGTGGTTGAGTCCCCATCCCTGGATGTGTTTAAGAAAAGGGTGGATGAACTACTTAGGGATATAGTTTAATGGGAGATTAGGGACGGTTGGACTGGATGATCTCTAAGGTCTTTTCCAACCTAGAAAATCTATGAAATCTATGAAAATGAAGGAAAGTGCACATAGGTCCTGGACAACCATCCTTGTAAATATTCTTCTTTTTGCTTTGCAAGGTTAAAGAAGCAGCTTAAGAGACTTATAAACCTAGCAGCGGAAACCAAAGCAACTTTGTTTTATTTCACTGTTTTCTCACATCGCTTATCTCTGTGATCTTTAACTAGATTATACAATGATTCCTTTTCCTTTATCCATATCTCTTACCTTCTCATTCTTGTAATTCTACAGTCTTTTTCCACATTCCCAGTGTTTCATTCTTTCTTCAGTTGTCTCTTACCTGTGAACCTTTCATTTTCTGTATTCCTTTCCTTGACAAATGTCTTTCCTGCTTTCCTTTCACACAACAGTATACATTTTCCATCCTTTCTCTGACCTTTTCTCAGCATCTCTATGCCTCATCCAAACTTATCCTTCAGACAGTCTTACATTCTCATTCTTTTTCCTGTGCACACAATTCTCTTCCTTACAAGATTTCCTTTTCATTTATCTCTTCTTTTTTCATTTTTCTCCTTACTATTTCTGATTTCTAAGTTCAGAAATATAGTAAAAGAACTTCTGGTAGATCATCATCATGTTAATTTTGAGCAAAAAGAATCTAACAACTGTCTAAACTATTTTAAATCCATTGGTGTAAGAAACTGTAAGCACTCTGTAAGTGTGTGTAGTGGATTAATCTTGGCTGAACACCAGGTGCCCACCAAGCTGCTCTATCACTCCCTGTCTTCATTAGGGCAGGAGGAGAAAATAAGATGAAAAAGCTCATGGGTCGAGATAAAGATAGGGAGATCACTCATCACTTACTGCCACAGGCAAAACGGATTTGGCTTTGGGAAGATTAATTTAATTTATTGCCAATTAATAACAGAGTAGGATAGTGCTAAATAAAACCAAAACTAATATCACCTCCTTTCCACCCTCCCTTCTTCACAGGCTCAGCTTCATTCCTGACTCTTCTGCCTTGTCCCTCTGAGCTACACAGGGAGATGGAGAATGACAGTGACGGTTATTCCATAACAATTTGTCTCTGCTGCTGCTTCTTCCTCGCACTGTTCCCCTGCTCCAGTGTAAGGCCCCTCCCATGGGAGATAGTCCTTCATAAACTGCTCCAACATTGGTCCTTTCCCCAAAGTGCCATCCTTCAGGAATGGACTACTCCAGTGCGTGTCCCCCACGGGCCCCAGCTCATGCCAGAAAATCTACTCCTGCATGGCCTTCTCTCAACAGGCCAAAGCTCCTGAGAGGAGCCAGCTCCAGCCGCCAGCTCCAGCATGAACTTCCTTGAAGGCGTATCCACCCACTTCTGCGTGGGCTCCTCCTCAGGCTGCAGGGTGGATATCTGCTCCGCCATGGTCTTGTCCACAGGCTGCAGGGGAATCTCTGCCCCAGCACTTGAGCACCTCCTCACTCTCTTTTCACTGACCTTGATGTCTGCAGAGTTGCAGACTGTGCAGAAATGCATTCCTGCTTAGAATAATTATTTTTTAAACACTCGGTTATCTATTCTTTTGAAAAAATAATAATATGCAGTGTTTGCTATACCATTTCACATGTATGTGTTAATAATGCTTGTACATTACTTACAATTTTCATACTAGGTAATGGATAAATACAGTGAAAATAGTAGGGGTAACAATAAGCATCAGGATCTTACTTGTGCATTTATTTGTCAGTTTGCAACACTCATATATTCCACAGCCTTTCAGCTTGGAAAGCATGTATCCATTTTTTTTTTAGTAGCTGTTTAAACAAAAATAGATGTTTATCTCTTTAAAATTTTGCCAGGAAGCTGTCACTTTCCCATTTACTCATGCTATGTTTTGACAGAATGTGTCAGCTTCTTGCACAAATGAAAAGAGATATAGACCTATATTTATTTTAGCTGAAAAATAAGTAGTCATCAATTCTGAGAAAAGTGTTTTCCCATCTGAAAAGATGGATAAATAAGAGAGGTTTTGTGAAGTAAGTATTTACCAATGCTTAAAAGGTAGTTGCAAGCCAAATATTCCAGTTCAATTCACCAGTACCCATCACTGAGAGAGCAGATAGACTCATAACATGTAGAATCAGATATCTGTAGCAAACAAAAGCAGATATCCAGAGAGCTAATGTTCTTATTGAAGCCTTTGATGTTTAAAAATATCAACAGTAACAAAAATGAATAGATGAACCTATGCAAGACTTGCTCTTTGCTCTCATGTTTGACATAGAACAGAAATGCCAGTTGGAAAATCTTTATCCTAGATTGGCCTCAAATGCTAAAAAGCATGGAACTAATCAGTGACAATTAAGTAGAACTGATACATTACTTTAGGAGAATCTTAGAGATATTTCTATGGGAGTGCATAGAGAAGAAGGAAATAAAGAGAGGGTAGTAGTATGTAATATCTGTAACTTTCTTTTCTTGAAAATTCTTTAATCTTTATCAGTCTCGTAGAACCCAAATTTCTACCATGTAATAAGTTAAAATGCAGGTTGCAATTAAGAAATCAGTTTTTCAAAATATTCATTGAAAACTTAACCACTGTTACAAATCAAAGTGTAGAATAACAGAATCCTTAAAATCTATTAAATTCCAACCAAAAAATTCCATGCATCGTAAATCCAGGAAAATAAAAGGAAAACTGCCCATGGAACATAAAGGTCAGGTCTTAAACAGATATCAAAATGAAACTGTAAATCAGCTGAAATCCTGGGATGAAACACTCACGGATTTTAAAGGACCAAGGTTTCAACCTAGAAGTTAAATGTGTAAGATAATTTATTATGCAGCACAAAAACGTCTTCATATGGCATATTTTGTGTTGCAAAATGGCACATAGTACGGAAATCATCAAGCCAGTGGAAAGCTACTGAGAAAATCATCCCTGGCTGACACTGAAGTAACACAGCTCTACTGCTGTCAGTGCAGGAGCCAAGGTCATTGTGTATACCACAGAGGCCCCATTCTCTCTTATGTATATGTCTTCTTGAATCAATCCATTGAGTCATTTGGCCAAATGATTCCAGGATACCTTACAGCTGCATTAAAGCTGCTCTCGCTTGTCCTCTTTACTGATGTCTTTCAGAGGATTTAGAAAATACCAGAGGGATGCAGAGTCCAACCAACCTTCTTTCTGTCATGGTTTATCCCAGCGGCAGTCCAGCCACCCCACAGCTGCTCTCCCACTCCTCCCCTCAGTGAGGTGGAGAGGAGAAAAATGTAACAAAAGGACTGAGAGTCGAGACAAGAACAGGAAGGGATCACCCACCGACCATGGCCCCCAGCAAAACAGACTCGGCCAGGGTGGGGGGACGGGGGATTTAAACTGATTAAAATCAGTTTAATTCATTAACAGTTCATTCGGAGAAGAAAACTAGAAACAAAGCCAAATCTTAAAAACACCTTCCTCCCACTCCCCCCCTGCCCTTCTTCCTGGCTCCACCTCCTCCCACAGTGAGGTCCTGGAAGGGGGTTTGAAGGTCAATTCGTCACACGTTGTTTCTGCTACTCCTTTCTTAAAGGTTGAGGACTCCTTATACTCTTTTCCCCTGCTCTAATGGATCCCCTCCTCATGGGAAAATAGTTCACAGACTTCTCCATCATGAGTCCTTCCTGCAGGATGCAATCCTTGCCTATCAGATTGCTCCAGCATGGGCTTTTCCCACAGAGTCACAACTTCTTTGGGCGCAGCCACCCTTTCCAGTGTGTAGTCCCCTCCCACAGATTTCAGGGACTTCATCTCTGACTTCAGACTTCATCTCTGAAGCCCCTCCCATTCTACCAAAACCGCATAACGTAAACCCAGCACACTGTTCCAGATACAGGTACACATTGGGGAATTCTGCACAGTGCAACTTTAATTTGCCGCAAAAGCAAGAGAGGGCATAGATCTGGATCTGTGTCTATGATTTAATGAGATTTTATCCATGACAAACATATTCTTCATAAGGAGAACTGACTATATCTCTCATGGATAGGCCATATGGAATATCTTAAATTGGTACTGTTTATATCACGCCATGCACCCTGTTCAGTGAAGAAACAAGGTTATTCATCTTATGACAAGATTGGTCTGTCATCTTTTCTTGAGCAGTAGTATCTTTTCTAAGACAGCCGTCAATATCGATATTAACAACAGCTTTCTAAAAATACAAAGAACCCTACTCGAGTTGGAAACCCACTTTCTCAATCACAATATAGACGTAAAATAAGTAACATCCAGATGCCCATGAATCATTAGTAATGATCATGTCAGCTCCTCCCTCCCCCAGTCCCTACCCCAACCATCAGGAAAACACATCTTTTAAAAATGTTGTTAAATAATAGGTGTGGTACACAACTGCTGCCATCGCATTTCCTATGCACTTACCTGTTCTTAGTAATAGTTCCAAGTAAACTTCAATATTTTCGTTTCATATTGAAAACTTCCATTTCAACTTAGAATCATAGAACAGAATCATAGAGTATCTCAAGCTGGAAAGGACACATAAGGATCATCAAGTCCAACTCCCTGCTTCTCGTGGGACTGCCTAAAACAAAACCATGACTAGGAGTGTCATCCAGATGCTCCTTGAACAAGCTTGGTGCCATGACCACTTCCCTGGGGAGCTAGTTCCAGTGACCAATCACCCTCTTGGTGAAGAACCTTTTCCTAATGTTCAATGCGAACTTCCCTGATGCAGCTTCATTCCATTTCCATGTGTCCTGTTTCTGAACACCAGAGACAGGATACCAGGACATCCTCCTCTGCTGCCCACCTTGTGGAAGTTGTAGACTGTGACGAGGTCGCTCCTCAGCTTTCTCTTCCCTAAGGTGGACAAACCACATGACCTCAACTGCCCCTTGTAAGTCTTGCCTTCAAGATGTTTCATCATGTCCTCTGGACACACTTTAATACTTTGATGCCCTTCTTATAGTGAGGCATCCACAACTGCACACAATACTCGAGATGGGGCCACAACAGCACAGTGTACGGCAAGACAATCACCTCCTTAGACTGGTTTGCTATGTTATGCTTGATGCTCTCCAGGACACGATTGGCCCTTTTGGGTGCCAGGACACACTGTTAACTCGTATTCGACTTGCCATCAACCCAAACCCCCAGATCTCTTTCTACATCTCTAGTCCCTCATTTCCCAATTTATACGTATAATGAGGATTTCCCCATCTCAGATAGAGAATCTGGCACCTGCTCTTGTCAAATTTCATACAGTTAGTGATGGCCCAGCTGTATGACTTTGTTTATTTTACAATGTTCCAATGAAGGGATTATTTTTCGTAGTCACCAAAGATTGAGGTTCTGCTTTTAGAAAGGTAGTCTTTCAAGAATGAGAACAAACAGGATAAAAATCGATAGGTCTGTGAGATTTGGTAAGTCCCTGTATCTTCTACAGCGAAGCATATGTCCCTGGAAGTGTTCAAGGCCAGGCTGGATGCGGCGTTGAGCAACCTGGTGTAGTGGAGGGGCATTGGAACTAGATGATCTTTGAAGTCCCTTCCAATCCTAACTATTCTATGAT
The DNA here is from genome assembly GCF_009769465.1 of Tauraco erythrolophus. Taxonomy (NCBI): domain Eukaryota; kingdom Metazoa; phylum Chordata; class Aves; order Musophagiformes; family Musophagidae; genus Tauraco; species Tauraco erythrolophus. The sequence goes on along the minus strand of NC_141465.1, from coordinate 91,658,591 downwards.
TCTATGTTTCATAGCAACTCTGCTAGGATAAATTCTGAAACGTCTTTGCATAGTTGCTGTCACCCTGAACAGTAAGCAGGAAATTAACCTCGCAAGGCACACATGAAAAACTACCAACTGGTTTGATAGTGAACTGGATCTTCCATATTTTGATAAATTTTAATGTATCATATAGTTACAAATTGGAGATCAGGGAAATAATTCCTACATATGTCTGAATATATGTGTGTATGTATGTGTAGGTGCATGTGCTTTAATAATTCAAAAGTCCTTACTCTATTTCATCAACACATGAAAAAGAACAAAATCACAAATGGGAAAGAAAAAGCACTGTATCAAGCTTTGATTAATTCATTTTAATAGCTCAGGAATAATAGTCCTGAAGTAAATCACAACAAACTGTGATTTTGATAGAGGTCATATGCATGCCTAAAAAGCAATGTAAAGTCAAGGTCATTGTATATGAAATTTCTCAAAAATAAACACTTGGGCTTTAGGATATTTATTCACTGACCCTGAAATGTCAGCTTGACACTGATACTAATGTAGCGCACTTGTCTCTGGAGTTTATCCTACTATGCAAAGGTGCTGCTTACTGTGAGAATCTTTCTGAGGTGCTCCAAGTGCATTCTAGAAATCATCTGCATATGTTATTTTACTGCTAGGTCTCATAAATCAATATTATGTAGAAACATCTATAATTTCATACTGTATTAGAAATAGGATAGCCACAATGCTGCACATTTGAGGTCCTAATGACACTAGTGGTACAGTACTTACATTTTAAACATTTTATTGAACAGCTTGAGGTTATTGGTTTGTAAAAACCCCAGACTGTTTCCTCACAAAGCCCTGGGGCTCTGACCTAGTAAAGTTCAGACTGCTGAAGGCAGAGGAGGAGTCCTACTTCCACTTGCTAATGGATAAACAGTAGAAAACACCAGTGGAAACTAAAGATCTGAATGCAGGTAGCTGCATATAATCAATAAAGCTAATAATAAATAATGAAATTTTTAAATATATGAACATGATGCTGCAAAATTTCAGGAGAGCAGACCGGTCTCTTCAGGGATCTCCTCAGTAGAGTACAGTGGGACGAGGCCCTGGAGGGAAGAGGGGCCCAAGAAAGCTGGTTAATATTCAAGGATCACCTCCTCCAAGCTCAGGAGCAGTGCATCCCAACAAAGAGAAAGTCAGGTAGGAACACCAGGAGGCCTGCATGGATGAACAAGGAGCTCCTGGACCAACTCAGACACAAAAAGAAGGCCTACAGAGAGTGGAAACAAGGACAGGTAGCCTGGGAAGAATACAGAGAGATTGTCCGATCAACCAGAGATCAGGTTAGGAAAGCTAAAGCCCTGATAGAGTTAAATCTGGCCAGGGACATCAAGGGCAACAAGAAAGACTTCTATAGATATGTCAGTGATAGAAAGAGATCTAGGGAAAATGTAGGCCCTCTCCTGAAGGAAACGGGGGACCTGGCTACCTGGGATATGGAGAAGGCTGAGGTTCTCAATGACTTCTTTGCCTCAGTCTTCACTGGCAAGAGCTCCAGCTGCACAGTCCAAGTCACGGAAGACGAAGGCAGGGACTGGGAGAATGAAGAACCGCCCACTGTAGGAGAAGATCAGGTCTGAGACCGTCTGAAGAACCTGAAGGTGGACAAGTCCATGTGACCAGATGAGGTGCATCCACTGGTCCTGAGGGAACTGGCAGATGAAGTTGCTAAGCCACTATCCTGTGAGAACCTCATGAAGTTCAACAAGGCCAAGTGCAAGGTCCTGCACATGGGTTGGGGCAATCCCAAGGACAAGTACAGGCTGGGAAGAGAATGGATTGAGAGCAGCCCGGAGGAAAAGGACTTGGGAGTGCTGGTGGATGAGAAGCTCAACATGAGCCGGCAATGTGCGCTGGCAGCCCAGAAAGCCAACCGTATCCTGGGCTGCATCTAAAGAAGTGTGGCCAGCAGGTTGAGGGAGGTGATTCTGCCCCTCTACTCTGCTCTCGTGAGACTCCACCTAGAAAACTGTATTCAGCTCTGGAGACTCCAACACAAGAAGGACATGGAGCTGCTGGTGCGGGTCCAGAGGAGGGCCACGAAGATGATCCAAGGGCTGGAGCACCTCTGCTATGAAGACAGGCTGAGAAAGTTGGGGCTGTTCAGTCTGGAGAAGAGAAGGCTCCGGGGTGGTGTTATTGAAGCTTTCCAGTACTTAAAGGGCACCTGCAGGAAAGCTGTAGAGAGACTTTTTACAAGGGTGTGTAGTGATAGGACAGGGGGCAATGTCTTTAAATTGAAAGAGGGCAGATTTAGATTAGATCTATGGAAGAAATTTTTCACTCAGAGGGTGGTGAGGCACTGGAACAGGTTGCCCAGAGATGTTGTGGGTGCCCCATCCCTGGAAGTGTTCAAGGCCAGGTTGGATGAGGCTTTGGGTGTCCTGGCATAGTGGAGGGTTTCCCTGCCCATGGCGGGGGTGTTGGAACTAGATGATCTTTGAGGTCCCTTCCAGCCCTAACCATTCTATGATTCTACGCTTCTATGAAAATAACTTCCATTAAATGTAAAAAGGCCCAAAAAGGAGAAACGGTGCACTAATCATAAGCATAATCATAGAAAAATATTAGCCACGTAACAACTAATTTCTGCTTCTAGACTATGGTACTGTGGTGTACTCTACTGTGTTACTCATTTTATTGAGTATCTCATCTGTGTCGTATCCTACCCTGAGTCTCAATAGGATATATGTTAGCAATTGTAAGAACAAACCCCTTAGGAATTTATTCCTACCTTAGCTCTTTCAGAAGGTTTTGTGAGATAGAGAATATTGTAGAAGAGGTCTTAATGTCTTTTTTCTTTCTTTTCGCTGCAAAGCTATGTCAAGGTTTTTGGCTTCACAGAGGTGCCTGAGAAGCCCACAAGTCCAGATACGTAGATGATTTCAAATTGCGCTCCAGTTTTATGCAGCTAAATCCACAAGACCAAAGGCTTCAGATATACAAGGAATATTGCTATTGCCTAAATTTTGCCAGGCAATGCCACTGGAGATGTTCTGAGATATCTTCCCTCATCCTCAACCGCTATTTCCAAGCAGCCCATCTACCAGCCCCAAATGAAGAAATTCGTTTTGCTTGGGCAAAACTTAGGCACCTGAGTTTCTTAACCACTCCCTGTTCAGAAGCCATCTTCTTCAACCTTCTGTCAATATTATTGTACAAGGCTAGCACAAGCTTCTGCAAAGACTAGGCAAAAGTGATAAATCAGAATGAAGGACACAGGATGTGGCCTACCATTCCAGACTATTCAATTACAGAATAACTCCAGTTTCTGTGGATATCTCTAGAGTTTCCTTGCTCACATTCTCTCAATACTTCTGTGTTATTTCGTCTGGTTCTCTCTCATACATATACAAGCCTGGCACAGCAAGCATTCAGCCCTTTGATTTCCCTTCAGAATTCATGCGATCCTAATTCTGCCTGGCACGTGGCCTGCACCTTTGGCAACAAATGTTGTTTGAGATAAATACTTCATAAAAATCTGAATGCTCCTTTATACTTCATCTTACTTCAGCAGCTTGAACACTCACTGTTCAAGCTCAACACACTCAAAAAAATTTATGCAGGAGAAGATCAGCATGTTGAAATACTTTTACAAACCATAGAGATAGTATCTGCAGTGTGATTATCCAGTCTAGAGTTTTTTAGAAATGAAAAAGAAATCCATCAGTCTGAGCTGTGTGTACACCATCGTGTATTTGTTTTGTACATGTCATGGTTAGGCTACTAAGAGCCAAAGAATTACATTTCTCTTGTTTTCCCAGTTTGACCCAACCGGTCATGTCTAGATGCCTAGGAAATTTCGTCAGCTGGGACTCTGATGATGAAAACAGCTATTCCTCTAGTTCAATTCAGCTGTAAATTCAGAAGATCCAGTTGCTGCTGTGTAAGGTCTGTTACCTTGAACAATGTAGGCAACTCAGTGAAGGACTTCAGAATACGGAAAGGAAAAATCAACTACATATGACTAACCACAAGCCTCCATGACACTTCCAAAGACATGATGATCCTTCTCCCTGGCTACATGGGGAAAAGAGCTTATATTATACAGAAGCTTAGAAACTTCTTTCTCTCACCTGCTCTTTCAATGTACTCCTCCCACAATAGTACTACTGTGCAATTCTTTCTGAAGCTTCCCAAGACAGACAGGGGTTAGATATCCTAACATCTTTTCATAGATTTCATAGATTTCATAGATTTCTAGGTTGGAAAAGACCTTAGAGATCATCCAGTCCAACCGTCCCTAATCTCCCATTAAACCATATCCTTAAGTAGTTCATCCACCCTTTTCTTAAACACATCGAGGGACGGGTTTCTTCTACTTCTTTTCTCTGTCCACTGTACCATGTGTTCTCCTGCCATTTAGCACAAAGATTACTTTAGTACAGCCATAAGATCTTGTGTCTTTTGTGACAGTTCCAGAAAAGGTTATCACTGTAGGCCTTTTTAGCAGAGTCAAGTCACAAAATGGAAGCAGCCTTACACTGCTAGGGGTTATACACTCCCTCTACTTGAGCAGCAGATTAAAGCATTACGTTCATGTTAATGGGACAAGTTAGCTCCTAGTGTACATGCTATGAATTTTCCTTTCTGGGTTTCATTGATTGTGCAGGGAGTTCAGTCCTCTAATATAGCTTGTGAAGTTAAATATCAAATGTTAAATGGTGTGAATAACTTTGCGTATGTCCAAAGTAATTATTGCAAATCCTACAACTTAAATTACGTATGTGCATAAGAAAATATTGAATTATGTTTTTATAATTTTTTTAATGTCACAGTTTCCAGATACCATTTTCCTTGCCTAATAAACACTGGTGAGCTAGTGCTTGTTTTTGCCATTTTCCTGTGAATAAAGATATCTTTTGCAAAAGCTGTGCATTGCTTTGTAGTAACGTGAATCACAATATAAGAACGGAAAACAACAATACATCACTGTAAAAACTCACATATAAACCAGTCTTATGTAAATGCTTTTATCTTTATGACACTAATCTTTTGTTTTCATTTTATAACTGTAAAAATAACATTCAAAAAACAATTCTCTCCTCTAATGTGAATAGAAAATGGTTAGAGGAAGCAGCTCCAAGACTGAAAAGCAACCAAAACATAGAGATATATTCTTGAAAAGGAAAGCTTTTTGAACATGTTGTATTTTAGTTTCTTCTTCCTTAGGGGTATTTACTTATGGTTTTAAAATTGATGTGTATTTCTGCTTTTGAAATCTGATTATTTAAGAATTGTAGTGAGTATGATTCCTGAAATTTTGAAGCTGAAATTAAACTGAAATTAAAAAAAAAAGTTTCTTATGTCTGTTATTTATATACTGTTCATCAACTGTTTGAATTAACTTTGCTTTAATAGTATCTTTCTTTTTGATGTTTTAGTGTTGCTAACATTTTTTTAATATCTACTTTATTGTATAAAAATAGTATAAAATTTATGTCATAAGAAAACGTAAAATAATCCTTCTGTTTAAATAAAGGTAGTGGAAATGCTTATGTACGTGGTAGAAGAATGAAGAACATTTTATCTTTTGAGGAATCTCCCTCAGTTTGAACATTCCTAGATGCTGGCACAACATCTTTCCAATATACAATATTGTCATAGGCATTTTCATGGAGTCCCATGATATAAAAATGTGTTTCCATGGCTGAGTGACACCATTTCTAGGTCAGCTGTTCGGACAAGAGCCTCATCTGGAGGCAGTAAATGAGGTTCTAGGATGTCTCCATGGCTGGCAATATCAAGCATCTTGCTAAACGTTTAATTTGAAAACTCTGAGTTCTATTAAGTCCATTAGATCATTGTCACCATTCATTTTTCTTTTTTAGGGTACCTGGCAAAATGAGACTTCCTAATGTATCTGAAGAAGCATGTTCTATGAACAGAGAAAGCTAAGGGATAGAAACTTTGTGTTGGTTATCCTGGAAATTCAGCCTACATTTTCCACCTCTGAACTGAACTATCAAGATTTACAAGCAATATAGAAATCAGTATCTCAAGTTTTTTGCACTTCAAACTGGCTTGAACTGGAAAAAGAGATTTGACATTTCATATCTCTTTCTACCTGCTACAGAGATTCCTCTAATGTCGGAAAACTGTGTGATTTGTACCATATGGGCTTGCAAACTGGAAGTTACTGTGATGTCTTAATGGTTGTAGAAAACTGCATTATCATGAGCATTCTCCCGTATTGAAGTCACGTGGGAAGACCTGATATAGACAAATTTTGCAGCATTTCTTAGCAAAAAATTTTTATTAACGTAAATGAAATTGAGTACATTTAGGGAAATGCATTTACACCATTTCACTTAACACAAAATATAAAAAAATATTTTAAAGAATCCATACAAATATGAAAAATGTTAATTTATACCTAAGAAGACCAATAAAGGCCTTTTCAAAACAGGGCTAAAAATGTCTTAAGCTCGTATACTGCTCATATTTCATGGCACACATAGCATAGAAAACATATATTGCTTTGAAATATGAGCACCACAGCCATAAGAAATTAATAAAGTGAGCTCAGGAAGTCTTCATTGTGTTATATTTTATTTTACTGTGTTTATCTAGAACATAAATAATCAACAAAGAATTTAATTGCATGAATCTGAGGATGGGAAAGATGAGGACCATAGGACATTATCACCTTCATCTTTTCACTAGTTGATCCAGATTAAGTAGATTTTGTTAATCCTGTCATCAGAAATGAGCCTGTACACGCCTTGAGAGAAATTCCTCGTTGCAGTGTGCTGGGTTTATGTGGCATTTGTGCTGGGTTTATGTGGAGGGGCTTCAGGCTGCAGGGATGGTCCCTGCAAGGAGCTGCAAGAAACTTCCCCAGCACCAAAACCTGTTGGACCCACCTCTGATGAGGACAAAGCCAATCAGCGCATCTGTGAATACCAAATTTCAGACAGGGGCAAAGGAATCCAAGCGGTGGGGGACCTTCAATGAAGAGAGGCAGGAGGCAGGGGGGCTGGCCCCATCCCCAGCCTCCCTGATGGGCCAACACCACACCACCACCACTCAACTGGAGATGGCTGCGTTGAGGTGACTTGGAGACCTCTGAAGCACCCACTCCCAGGACACCCACTGGGCAGAGTTTGTCCTGCTGGAACTGCCGAGCTTCATTGGGCTGGTCAGGCTCAGCACGGCTGCAGCAGAGAGAGGACTGAGATGTGACGGTGTGCTGGATTTACTTGATGGGGTTTTGGTAGATTCTCTGGCTCCAAAACTGGGACCGACCTCTGGCCAGATTGGACCCTCCATTTCCTCAGACCACGGCTGAGCCAGTCAGCGCCTCTTCGAATATCCTATTTAAAATGGGGACAAAGAAGTTTGAATGGGGCTGGACCTACACTGAAGAGAGGGGGGGAGGCAGGGGCTGCCCCCCCGCCCCAGCTGCCCATGCTGGGTGGCCACCACTTGGCTGGAGATGACCACAGCAGCATGGCTTGGAGAGCTCCGAAGTACCTCACTTTCTGGGGCGTCCGCTGAGCCGTTTGTCCTGAACTGCTGCAGCAGAGAGAGGATTGATATTTGAGAGAAATGGCTACACAAACATCAAGGACAGCAAAGATGGAGCAGGAGGAGGTGTGTCAGAGCTGGGATTCCCCTGCAACACGTGGTGAGATGGCAGGTTGCCCCCTGCAGCTTGTGGAGATTAATGGTGGAGCAGAGACCCATCCACAGCCCGTGGAGAAGCCCACACTGGAGCAAAGATGCTTGTGCCTGAAGGAGTTCGTAAAGGACTGTTTCCCATGGGAAAGGACTCCACTCTCCTGGAGATTAACAGTGGAGCAGAGATGCATCTACAGTCTTTGGGAGAGGACTCCACACAAGAGCGGGCGGCTGCACCCTGAGAAACTGTGACTCCATGGGAAAAGCCCACGCTGGAGCAACCTAATGGGTAAGGATTGCATACTGCAGGAAGGACTCACACCGGAGAAGTTTGTCGAAAACTCTCCAGTGGGAAGAGGTCTCACATTGGAGCAGGGGAAGAGTGTAAGCAGTCTTCCTCCTTTAAGGAAGGAGCGGCAGAAACGACATGTGAGGAACTGACCTGTAAGCCTCATTCCCCGTCCCCCTGCACTGCTGAGGGGAGGAAGTAGAGCTGGGAAGAAGGGAGGGGCGAGGGGAAGGCATTTGTAAGATCTGGCTTTGTTTCTTGTTATCCTCTCTGAATGAACTGTTAATGAATAAAATTGATTTGTCTCCAAGCTGAGTCTGTTTTGCCTGGGGCCATGGTCAGTGGGTGATCTCTCCCTGTTCTTATTTCGACCCTCAGTCCTTTTCTTGCATTTTTCTCCTCTGCACCCCACCAGAAGGGTGGGGGGAGGAGCCAGAGAGTGGCCGCGTGGTGGCTTAGCTGCTGCTGGGCTAAACCACAACAACACTACAACCAACAGGGAAGGAAACAATATGAGGTGAATGTGAATCCATAAATGGACTTCTTGCTTAAAAACTGTTAAACTTTCACAAGAAGCCAGTCTCCCATATTCTTTTGAATCATTGTGGTTTATTCCCCTCGTGGCAATTAAACAGATTTTAAAATAGGTCTTCCCCAATTAATGTAGTATTACTTTCTTGATGAGTTCATTGCTGACAGCAGAATTCCAGAAGTCTTGAATACATTACGTATTTTCTCTGTAACTGTATGTAGTATATTGCCTAATCCACAGCCGGCTATCTTTTAAATGACATGTTTCACTGCAGTATTATCAGAAGGATCTTGAAATAGAAAGTTTTGCAATTTTTTAAGAAGATTAAGAAAAGAGAAAGAGGACAAAGTGGCTAGTTACATTTCAACAAAATGCAGAAAACCTATTCTTCCTTGCTGCCACTTGGAGCCTAATGTATAACCACAGTACTGTAATCATATAACTGTATATTCCTATATTCGTAATCATAGAATCATAGAATCATAGAATGGTTAGGGCTGGAAGGGGCCTTCAAAGATCATCTAGTCCAACCCCCCTGCAAGGAACAGGGATATCTCCAACTAGATCAGGTTGCTCAGGGCCTTGTCCAACCTGGCCTTGAACGTCTCCAGGGATGGTGCATCCACCACCTCTCTGGGCAACCTGTTCCAGTGTTCTACCACTCTCATAGTAAAAAATTTTTTCCTAATATCCAACCTGAACCTACCTCCCTCTATTTTAAAACCATTACCCCTTGTCCTATCATAACTGGCCCTCCTGAACAGCCTCTCCCCATCTTTCCTGTAGGCCCCCTTGAGGTACTGGAAGACCGCTATAAGGTCACCCCGGAGCCTCCTCTTCTCCAGGCTGAACAGCCCCAACTCTTTCAGCCTGTCCTCATAGGAAAGGTGCTCCAGCCCTCTTATCATCTTCGTGGCCCTCCTCTGGACCCTCTCCAACTGGTCCATGTCCCTAAGGTTATATGCCATAACTACATCAGAACTTTCTTTATATTAGTTATATTTAACATGACTCTCTGTAGGAAGAAATACTCTAGAACCAGACATATTTCAAAGAAGGAATATCATAGAATCATAGAATGATCGTATGATCATATGATCAATATCTTAATGGTGTGTACTTTATGCAATAGTAAATGACGTTACCAGTTCAATGATTAATATGATCACAACAATTGCTAAATCTATGGATTTACTAAAGGCCAGATCTAATAAAGACCTTAGTAATATAGGGTTAGGCACTGCAATTTGTAAATTGTGGGTGATAGAATTCTGAGCGGCTGCTAAAACCCAAAATGCACTTTATACTAAGAGTCGATGGATGAAAATAGACATAGAATAGATCATAGACCTCTATCCTCATAGTTAAATTTACCCATTAGGTACCAAAGTCAGGTTCCTTATACACATGCTTTGAAGAAGAATTCAAGGTTCCCAGAGAACTCCTTGAAATGACACCTAGCAAAATTTGACAGCAAATACTTCAAGTAAAACCTCAGAGGAGATTTTCTAGATCAAAATTTCCAGCATAAAACCTTAAGCTTATTTAAATCCTTTTTCTTGGATCTGGCCCTACAGTTTCATCTACTGAAATATAATAAAGAGAAATGAATGGAGACATGGGTCTCACAGCAAAGGTAGTATAGTGTAAAATACTGGTATCAACTTAAAGACTTTTACTGAAGGCCACTTACAACAAAGCCTGGTAGATTCAGAGCTATAAAATTATTAGCAGAGTAATGCTTCTTATCCATAAAGAGTCCAGTAATAGTGTTACAAGCTATAGTGCTTTTGATCATTATTTTAAAACACTGCAGTATCTATTCATAAAGGCTAGTGCTTGATTCACCACTCTGTAACACCAGCTTTTATGCCTCTATAACGACTCTAAGGGTTTTCCTTTTCAATTAATTTAGTACTCATGGCAGGTGCCAGGTTGCAGAATCCAAGGCTCATTACTCAGTCACAGAAGTAATTTCTCAAAGTCTATAGGTTTCCCCACTGCTTAGCAGCTGACCTTGCCCTATGTGGTCTTTATGCAGTTGTTGTAATTCAGACTGCCTGAGATATAGAAACATGAAGCACTGAGGAGTCAAACTAGAAAACCTGTATCTCTGTCCCTGGTGTGATCTCTACATTGGTCTATCAATTTTCTTAACAGGAATAAGAATAACAAACACAATAATAATTTGAATATATCTTAGCAGCAGAAACCAGAACCCATGGATATATAGTTTTAAGTTAAAAAAATGAATTTTCAGGAATTTATCTACTCGCCTTGTATTTGACTGCATTGCCAGCCATTTTTAACAGGCAGGCAATAGAAAGTTCTTCACAAATATATTCTATGGTCTATTAAATATACTTTTGGATGCATGAAATCGGGACATAGCCTAGCATTTTTGCCTTCCATTTCCTAGGCAGGTAGTCCCAGCAGAGCCTGTCATCGAGTCATTGAGTTTCATCAAAAGTATTAATCACCCAGCATCAGATGAAGGACAACTAAATGAGCAGAGAGGACCAACACCTTTCCTCTTTGCTCTGTATACCAATAGAATAGCACACACTGAGCATAGGAACTGCATCATCTTCTCCAGGATACTAGCGTCAACTGAGAAATGCTATTTCTCTCCATTGACTCAGACTCTGTGTGTGTGTTTCCATGGAGGGGAAGGTGTGGGGTTAAGTCAAAAAACTACAGTTTTGCAGGGAAGGTGATTCGTCAAGCTAGGTGAACTTATATTTGTACCTCAAGCATACCACTCAACCAGGATGAAGAGGCAGATGAAATATTCTATAAGCAGCAGGCAGAAGTCTCACAATCACCAACCCTTGTTCTTGCAGAGGTCTTCAACTTACCAGATGTCTGCTGGAAATACAATACAGCAGAGAGGAGATAGTCTAGGAGGTTCCTGGAGGGTGTGGAACTCCCTGAAACAGCTGGTGAGTGAGCCAACTAGGGAAGGCACCCCGCTGGACCTGTTGTTTGTGAATAGAGAAGGACTTGTAGGTGAGGTGATAGTTGGAGGTCATCTTGGGCACAGCAATCATGAAATGATAATGTTTTTAATTCTGGGAGAAGTCAGGAGGGGGGTCAGCAGAACTGCTACCTTGGATTTCTGGAGGACAGGCTTTGTCCTGTTTAGCAGCCTGGTTGACAGAGTCCCTTGGGAGGCAGTCCTGAAAGGCAAAGGAGTCCAGGAAGACTGGATATTCTTCAAGAATGAAATACTAAAGGCGCAGGAGCAGATGGTCCCCATGTGCCAAAAGACAAGCTGGCAAGGAAGAAGACCGACCCGGCTGAACAGAGAGCTTTGGCTGGAACTCAGGTAAAAAAGGAGAATTACTTTTGGAAGAAGGGGCGGGCCACTTAGGAGGACTATAAGAGTGTCATGAGGATATGCAGGAAGAAAATTTGAAGGGCCAAAGCCTGAACAGAACTTAGTCTGGCTACAGCTGTAAAAGACAATAAAAAATATATCTATAAATACATTCACAAACAAAGGAGGACTAAAGAGAATTTCCATCCATTATTGGATGCAGGGGAAAACATAGTGACAAAGGATGAGGAAAAGGCTGAGGTATTCAATGCCTTCTTTGCCCCAGTCTTTAATAGTAAGGTAATCAGACTCCTGAGCTGGAAGACAGGGACAGGGAGTAGAATGAAGCCCCCCATAATCCAAGGAGAAATGGTTAGTGACCTGCTACACCACTTAGACACAGACCGGTCTATGAGGCCGAATGGCATCCACCCAAGGGTACTGAGGGAGCTGGTGGAAGTGCTCACCAAACCACTTTGAATAACTGATCAATAGTCTTGGCTAACCAGGGAGATTCCAGTTGACCAGAAGTTAGCAAATGTGATGCCCATCTACAAGAAGGGCTAGAAGGAGGATCTAAGAAACTACAGGCCTGACAGTGTGACTTCAGTGCCGGGGAAGGTTATGGAGCAGATCATCTTGAGTGTCATCATACGGTACATAGAGGACAATCAGGCAACCAGGCCTAGTCAGCATGGGTTTATGAGAGGCAGATCTGGCTTGACTATCTGATGCCAACAGCATCCTGGCTCGTATCAGCAAGTGTGACCAGCAGGACCAGGGAAGTGATTGTCCCCCTGGACTCAGCACTTGTAAGGCTGTACCTCGAATAACGTGTTCAGTTTTGGGCCTTTCACTATGAGAAAAACATTGAGGTGCTGGAAAGTGTCCAAAGAAGATAAACAAATCTACTGCAGGGTTTAGAGCAAAAGTCTTATGAGGAGTGGCTGAGGAACTGAGGTTGTTTAGTCTGGAGAAAAGGAGGCTCAGGGCAGATCTTATCGCTCTCTACAACTACCTGAAAGGAGGGGGTAGAGAGGTGGGTGTCGTCTCTTCTTCTGACTAATAAGTGATAGGACAAGAGGAAATGGCTTCAAGTTGCACCAGGGGAAGTTTAGACTGGACATTACGAAAAATTTCTTCACCAAAAGGGTTGTCAAGCATCAGAAGCTTCCCAGGGAAGTGGTTCAGTCACCGTCCCTGGAGGTATTTAAAAGATTTGTAGCTGTAGTGCTTAGGGACATGGTTTAGAGGAGGTTTTGGTGATGTTAATGGTTGGTTGCGATGATCTTGAAGATCTTTTTCAGCCTGAATGATTAAGGACTCTATGAGATCATTTTATCCTCTGTTGAGCTCTAATGCCATCAAAAATACAGATGACAATCTTGTCAGAGGGTTTAAAAGCTATTTACAAAGTTAAGAAATTAATCTATTGCTTATTAGCTAAGAGCTAACTGCAGTGTACCTGATTTATCTGGATTTGATGACCTTATGAAATACTTCCTTAACTGGAAGAAAGGAGAAAAGTAGTTCATATAAGCTTTTTATTTTTCTTCCTAACACTTAACTGATATAAGTTTATAACTATGTGTGTGTGTGAATATACGTGCACGCGTGAGTAATTTTTTAGTAATATGAAAAAGACATTTCATAATAATAATACTCTCATTTGGAAAAATGTAACTGATTTTGAAATTGCCAATTTATATTTTTAACTATTTGATATTTAGTCACAAGACTATCAGCATTTATTCAGGTCATTCATTTCTGAAAATCCAATATGGCTATTGGACTAAAAAAATTTGTTTTTACAGTTATAATAATTATAGAATTATAGAATGGCTTGGGTTGTAGGGGACCTTTAAAGGCCATCTAGTCTAACTCCCCTGCCATGGTCAGGGACATCTTTCACTAGATCAAGCTGCTTAAAGCTCCATTCAACCTGACTTTCAACATTTCCAATGATGGGGCATCCACAACTTCTCAGGGCAACCTTTTCCAGTGTCTCATCACCTTCATGATAAAAAATTTCTTCCTTATGTCCAATCTAAACCTACCCTCTTTTATTTTAAAACCATTACCTCTTGTCCTATCACTACAGCCCTTGGTAAAGTCTCTCTCCACCTTTCTCATAAGCCCCCTATAAATATTGAAAGGTTGCAATAATGTCTCCTCAGAGCCTTCTCTTCTCCAGGATAAACAGCCCCAACTATCTCAGCCTGTCTTTGCAGAAAAGGTGTTCCAGCCCTCTGATCATTTTTGTGGCCCTCCTCTGGACCTGCTTCAACAGCTCCATGTCTGTCTTGTGCTGTGAGGCCCAGAGCTGGCTGTAGTACTCTAGGTGAGGTCTCATGAGAGCAGAGTAGAGGGGTAGAATAACTTCTCTTGTCCTACTGCCACATTTCTTTGTATGCAACTCAGGATATGATTTGCTTTCTTGGTTACATGTTGCTGGCTCATGTTCAGTTTTTCATCCACCCATATCCCCAGGTCCTTCTTCACAAGGCTATTCATCCCACAGTCTGTACTGATACTGAGGATAACCCTCACCCAGGTGCAGGACTTGGCCTTGTTGGACTTCATGAGGTTCACATGGGCCCAATCCTCAAACCCGTCAAGGACCCTCTGAATGGCATTCTCTCCCTCTAGTGAATCAACTGCAAAGAAGATAAACAAATCTACTGCAGGGTTTAGAGCACAAGTCTTATGAGGAATGGCTGAGGGTGCACTCAAATCTCACCATCAATGTCATTGATAAGGATATTAAATAGTATTGGTCCCAGTTTGGACACTTGAGGGACACCACTTGTTACTGATTTCCACTGGACATTGAGTCATTGACTGTAACTTTGGATGCAACCATCCAGCCACTTCCTTACCTATGTATCAGTTCATCCATCAAACTAATATCCCCTCAATTTAGTGGCAAGGATGTTGTGGGGGACCCTATCAAAGGCCTTACAGAAATCCAGGTAGATGACACCTGTAGATCCTCCCTTGTCTACTGATGCCCACTCCATCATAGAAGGCTACAAGATTAGTCAGGTATTCTTTTACATAGAGGGTATATTCCACGCTTCGCCCCTCCTTCTTTGCCTGTCCCTCCTGAACATGCTCCAGTAGTGTGATTCATCCTACCACATTTCAGTGATAGCAATGAGATCATAGCTTTCTAGCTGCACAATGGCTTCCAGCTTCTCCTGCTTGTTACTCATACTTCATGCATTGGTGTAGAGGCACTTCCACTGGGCTATTAATCATGTTATCTTTTTGGAGTAACACTCCCTAATTCTTTTGAGGCACTTCACAGATGTTTCCCTGTTGGATCCTAATACATTAGAAGCCCCTGGTTGTTCTCTGTTGCTCAAAAATCCATCCCCTTTCCCTGCTAAGGCTAGCTCTCTGTATAAGTCTGGTCAGCTTGTTGGCAAAGATCCTCTTATCCCACTTGATCAGGTGAATCCCATAAGCTCTCAATAGACCAGCTTCTCAAAGGTAAACGGATGATCACGGAAGCCAAAACATTGAGTATATCACCAGGGGGTTCTAGTATCCTTCATCTCATGGGTTACTTGTTTCAGTCAGCTTGAGGTTGAATTCAGGCTTAGTTTCCTTTTGCACGGCCTTAAGGCACGGCTGTTGCTAAGCATGCGATGGTGTGCAATGCCATGTAGCAATCTCCCACTCATGTACCCCAATACTGCACTGCCTGTTGAGCTTCTCTTGTACCACAGCTACTTATTTGAAGAGTTCTTCTAGCTGGGCACACTAGCAGCTATGACATCTACTGCTGCCTTCAGATGCTAGGGCGACTTCCAGGTTCTGGAGCTCTATGTAATCTGAGGTCTGGAAAGTTATTTTATAATAATCATATCTTCCTAGAAGAACACACAAAAATAATTTCCAAATATTTATATAATGAAGAATGGTCAGTATGTATTTAAATGTGATTTAACTTTCAGTAATTTAGTCTGACTGCATTATGTGCTAAAGCAGCTTCTAATAACTAGCATCTTCTCTGCATGCAAGCCGAATATTTTGTTTCAGTTTTTTAAACTAGTTCTATACAGTAACTAGCTTATTTAAACTTAAAAAACAAATAAATAAGCAAAAATTTGGATTGAGAAAGCAAGAAGGCTTTTCCAATGTATAAAAATACCTTACATATAAGAAATTAAGATTTATTAGTTTGAAGTTCTTCCAGGATGCAATGACCAGAAGCAACCACTTCAGCACAGTAATAAAAGATAATAGTATGTTTGTTTAATAGCTTAGTTATTTTTAAATGCATGTAGGTATTCTTTATCCTTAGAAACAATTAAAAAAATAAAAAATCATAAAAAATGACTCAGTCTTTCTTTAGAAAAATTGCTAAATAGTAAAAAGAAAAAAAGTTAATTAATTTTAAAGTTTTTCAGCTTTCTGATTTGAAATAATGATTAAAATTTTTCATTTAAATCAGTGAATTTAAATCCAATTAATCTGTCTTACTTTAAAGTAATTATAAAATGAAAGATTCTTTGCAACAATAACATTAAACGGTGTTAGTTAAAAGGCTAGTTGTTCTATGACCCTCTTCCCAAACTGTTTACCAAAAAGTCTTCTATACAGAAATTATGTAATTTTATATGAAAGAAAGTTTTTGTTATGTTTTGTTATTCCCTTAGGAGTTGTTTAGTCATATATTGTATTAGAAGATGATTTTTTTTTTATAAACTTCATTTGCGTTTTATCAGCATTATATTCTTATGGTTTTCTTTTAACTTATGTCTTAAACCAAACATCAGGAGACCTATCATCAAAGCAATGCACTCAGCAAAAGTCAAAGACCTTTAGAAGAATTTAGGAGTTTTAGCAATGTAAAGTAATCAAATAATCAATAACTCATTTAACTAGATTTTTCCTAATTGAAGTAAAATTAATTAATACAATGCTACAACTTCTTCCTACAGTGTGTGAGGCGGTGAACTTATAGTCAAGAGAATTGCCTGATCAGGGCTGGAAACAGCTAAAGACTTTACCAGTCTTGTGTGAGTGCAATCTTACATAAAAAACCAATTCTTCTAACATAAGGGAATTCAGAGATAAGAAGAGAGAAGGTCCAAAACTAGAATCAGTGTTTCCTGGGGACACAGAGAAACTAAGAGGGGAAGGAATGCACTGAGAAAACATTTACCCCATCTCTGGGGACCATAGCTTACCTAGTACTGACATTACTAAAGCTTTGAAGACATGTGACTTGTTTCAGGAATTACATAGAAAGCCTCTAGGTTTCATATAGCTTAGGTAGGTAACACAGTTTTTCTGGAATTATAGAGTATGTTAAAGAAAGAAATTAAACTCATGAATCAAAACAGAGCCCAAATCACAGGAGACTCAAGAATTGGAGTCTAACGTAAAATCTAGTGATTGCCATATTGGAAAGAGAAATATAACATCAGAGCAAGAGTTACAGGCTTTTTTTCTCAAATATTTTTGTCTAGAGTTACTTATTTGAAACAGCAGTTAGAAATACAAGTAGTGATTTTTATCGTTTTCATGTTTGCCGTGAAAAGGGCATCAGGCTAGAAATACACTGGGAATACAGCAAGCCACAGGTCCTGCCACACACACACACATTTCCCATTGCATCCTTCCCATCACCTTTGATCTGCATAATAAATTATGTGAGAAAGATCATATGTATAATCTTCATCTTTTGACATGGATTTTTATTACAGAGGGGAAGTGCAAATACTAGTTCTGGCTTGGGTCACTGTAATAGAAAAAAAAAAAGATTCAAATCCAGTTTGTACTTTTAGAGGGAAGTAGAGAATATTTAATGAGATTCTGTTCCCATTGGAGTTATTAGACTTATGAGAATTTAGTTTGCAAAGACTTTTCTCTTTCTCACCTTCAGATCAGAAACCCAAAATGACTCTTAACCGCCAAGAAAGAAAAGTGAAAAATCATAGAATCATAGAATGGTTGGGGTTGGAAGGGACCTTATCGATCATCTAGTTCCAACCCCCCTGCCATGGGCAGGGAAACCCTCCACTACACCAGGTTGCCCAAAGACTTATCCAACCTGTCCTTGAACACTTCCAGAGATGGGGCACCCATAACTTCTCTGGGCAACCTGTTCCAGTTCCTCGTCACCCTCTGAGTGAAAACTTTCTTCCTTATATCTAACCTAAATCTGACCTCTTTCAGTTTAAATCCATTGCCCCTTGTCCTATCACTACACACCCTTGTAAAAAGTCCCTCTCCAGCTTTCCTGTAGGCCCCCTTTAGGTACTGGAAAGCTGCTATAAGATCACCCCAGAGCCTTCTCTTCTCCAGGCTGAACAGCCCCAACTCTCTCAGCCTGTCTTCATAGCAGAGGTGCTCCAGCCCTTGGATCATCTTTGTGGCCCTCCTCTGGAAAAAATAAAGCAAAAAAACCTTCAGACTGCTCCTGTTCTTCCTTCTACTTTCTCATACTTGGAACCATAGTTCAGCTGACAGTTCTAACAAGACTGCTATTCATAGATTCATAGATTCATAGATTTCTAGGTTGGAAAAGACCTTAGAGATCATCGAGTCCAACCATCCCTAATCCCCATTAAACCATATCCTCAAGTAGCTCATCCACCCTATTCTTAAACACATCCAGGGATGGGGACTCAACCACCTCCCTGGGCAGCTTATTCCAGTGGCTGACAACCCTTTCAGAGAAGAAATACTTCCTAACATCCAACCTGAATCTCCCCTGACTAAGCTTATGCCCATTTCCTCTTGTTCTATCACCCATCACTAATGTAAAGAGCCCTTCCCCTACCTCCCCACCATCTTTTCTCAAGTATTTATAGGCCGTAATCAGGTCTCCCCTCAGCCTCCTCTTCTCCAGGCTAAACAGCCCCAACTCCCTCAGCCGCTCCCATAAGTTTTATTTTCCAGCCCCTTGACCAGTTTAGTCGCCCTTCTTTGGACTCGCTCCAGGAGCTCAATATCTCTCTTAAAGCGAGGGGCCCAAAACTGGACACAATATTCCAGGTGCGGCCTCACCAGTGCTGAGTACAGGGGCAGGATCACTTCCCTGCTCCTGCTGGTCACACTATTCTTGATACATGCCAGTATCCCATTGGCCTTTTTGGCCACCTGGGCACACTGCTGGCTCATATCAAGCCGGTAGTCAACCAACACCCCCAGGTCCTTCTCCGCCAGGCAGCTCTCCAGCCACTCCTCCCCGAGCCTATAGCGATACTTGGGGTTTTTATACCCCAAGTGAAGGACTCTGCACTTGGCCTTATTAAAGCTCATGCCATTGGCCTCAGCCCAACGATCCAGTCTGTTCAAATCCCTCTGAAGGGCCTCCCTACCCTCGAGCAGATCGACACAGCCTCCCAGCTTGGTGTCGTCCGCAAATTTACTGAGGGTACATTCAATCCCCTCATCCAGGTCATTGATAAAGATGTTAAACAGAACTGGACCCAGCACTGAGCCCTGGGGAACCCCACTGGTGACCGGCCTCCAGCCGGATTTAGCCCCATTTACCACCACTCTTTGGGCCCGGCCATCCAGCCAGTTTTTAACCCAAAGGAGGGTGTGCCTATCCAGGCCAGCAGTTACCAGTTTCTCCACCAGAACACTATGAGAAACTGTATCAAAGGCTTTACTGAGGTCAAGGAAAACTACATCCACAGCCCTTCCCTCGTCAACCAGGCGGGTCACCCTGTCACAGAAGGTGATCAGGTTTGATTGGCAAGACCTGCCTTTCATAAACCCATGTTGACTGGGCCTGATCACCCGTTTAACCTGTATGTGCTTATTAATAGCACTCAAGATAACCTGTTCCATGACTTTGCCCGTCACTGAGGTCAGACTGACAGGCCTGTAGTTCCCCGGATCCTCCTTCCGCCCTTTTTTGTAAATGGGGGTAACATCCGCCAGCCTCCAGTCCAGCGGAACTTCCCCAGTGAGCCAAGACTGCCCAAAGATAATGGACAGGGGTTTGGCAATGACATCCGCCAGCTCTCTCAGGACTCTCGGGTGGATACCATCAGGCCCCATAGACTTGTGGGCATCCAGCCGAAGGAGCAGATCCTTGACCCGTTCCTCTTGGATCACAGGAGCTTCGATCTGCTCTCCCTCCCTGCACTCAGACACCGAAGGCCAGCTCACCTGGGAACTGCTGACCTTATTATTAAGACTGAGGCAAAGAAGGCATTAAGGACCTCAGCCTTGTCTTCATCCCTAGTGACTAACGTACCCCCTGAGTCCAGTAGGGGCTGGAGGTGATCTTTAGCCCTCCTTTTGTTATTAATATATTTATAGAAAGACTTTTGTTGTCCCTTACGGAGCTGGCTAGTCTAAGTTCCAATTGGGCTTTTGCCTCCCTGATTATCTCCCTACATGCCCTAACTTCCTCCCTGTATTGATTCCTGGATGCCTGCCCATTCTTCCAAGACTTGTAGACATCCCTTTTTCTTTTGAGATGTTCCCAAATCTCCTTTGTTATCCAAGCTGGTTTTCTACCCCGGCGGCTCGACTTCCGGCACACAGGGACAGCTTGCTCCTGTGCCTCCAGAATTTCCTTTTTGAATAGTAACCATCCCTCCTGCGCCCCCTTACCCTTGAGAGCTGTCTCCCATTGGACTTTGTTAACCAGACTTCTAAACAGCCCAAAGTCAGCTCTCCCAAAGTCCAGCTTGGCCGTTTTAGTGTTCCCCCTCCTAACTTCCCCTAGAATTGAGAATTCTATTATCTCGTGGTCACTTCATTCCTTATGAAACGACTGATGAAAGCATAGGAAATAATTTTACACTGTTACCAAGTAGCAATTTTTGTAATTTCTATCAGCATGACCCAGAATGAAAATCAATTCCAGATCTTACCCTTTGACTTGTCCTTCAAGATCTCACCAAAATTCTCTCAATGAGGGTGGCATTTATTAGAAAAAGAAATAATTTTTTCACTCTAGACTACTTTTCTATGAAGACCATTATGTAAGTGTCTATAGGAAACAATAAGTTGGATTTCATCATCTATCTGCATAGTAGTTGGTCAAATATCCAAGTGGAACAAGGCTTAAAAGATCAAATTTCTGAGCTAACATAAAGAATTGATTCCCTAAACAATTACTTTTACCAAAGGGGAAAAAAAAAAAAAAAAAAAAAGACGACTATTCTTGGTTTAATATTAAGTAACATATGGCTGTTGCCTTTGAACACTATTTAAGAGAACAGCTTAATGTTCACATTCAACATCTCCTGGAAAGAGACTTTATCTAAATTTAGAGAGTACACTTTAGGAAAGGGCTATCAAAAATAAAGAAGTTTATCAAGAATACCCTCACATCAAAGGAGAAAAAATTCAAATCTCTGAAGTCTATTGAAAAACTGTACTATGCAGTCATAGGCACATTTTCTTTTATATGAAATAGATATGGAAGGGTCAAGAAAAACATAATAAAGTTGTCTTGGAAACTTATCAGTTCACTGAAGCAGAAAGCAGTAATTGGAGTGGAAGTGTGCATTATACACCAGGTGAATAATTTTTCTTTCTATTTTTTTTTCCGTAATGTTACTTACATATCCACTGTTTATAAATATATTTCAGATGTTAAAGAGTCAATACAAGAAGAGAACATGTCAAAACAGACTATATTTGAACAAATCTATACATTTATGAGCAAGTACTCATTGAGAACAAAAGCTATAACATCAGAAGCAAGGAGAAAGTCATCAAACTGATAACAAAAATATACAGTTCATTTAACACATAGTTTTAGAAATGTAATCTAAACTTTTATAAGGAACTCTTAAAATAATTGAGAGGTATCCCATGTCAAGGTTGAGCTAATTTAAATAAATCAAATTCAAACCGATTTAGTTAACTAATTAAACTTTTGTGTGGCCAAAATCAGTTCCATGGATTAGGAAAACAGTAATGTTGTTCTAGTTTTAAAATACACTAGGATAATAAAAGGTATGAAAATAAACTTCCTTTTCTTTGGTGTCTGCAAAATTGTCTGGAATTTGCAGTAAAAGAGGAAACACAAAAGTTGCATAGAAAGAAAATAAAATCTATTTCTTGACTCTGTGAAAGACTTAAATTCAAGCAAAATTAATTAGTAGAATTCCAAGGGAAAGGGGAAGGTGAAAAGGGGAAAGAGAAAAAAAGACTACCTCATAATTGATGAAAAAATAACTGTAAAAAAATTGACAAAATTATTTCAGACTGAATAGTTTCAGAGAGACTTAGAGTTAGGTCATTAGCAGCTGAAGTTCTCTAGAGTTCATCAGGAATTGCCTAGTATAGTGTTCACCAACGGAACAAATGTTTTCCCAAAACATATGAAGGTTATTATTGGGAGTATTTCTACTGTAGACAATTAAACTACCACAGTGACATATTGGTGTAAGACAAATGAGACCAAAAGGCTGCAAACTCTAAGACCAAGGTGAAGGTGACATAATCATTACATTTCGGAGTCCTATACTGTACCAAAAATATCTGAATCCATTGAACGAAAAGCATTGTGTTCATCACTTTACACTGCTAATTGCAAGTAATTCAAAACATGATGGTTTAAAGAATTACGAGGTTTTTTTGTAAGATTAAAAGATTCATCCAGAAAATAAAAGTGAACTTACTGCAAACTGTACATCTGAATCAGCAGAGAACAAATTGATGAGCATGGGAGAAGACAGTTTCTGATAAAGAAGGGAGGAAAAGTAATAGTATTCATTAGTCTTGAGAGTCAAAATAGAGTTAAACCAGTCTCACCTTGGATTTCTAAAAGTCTCTGCAGCTTTCAGTAATTAAAATGTTTGTGCAACCGTAGATGACATTTCTCACCTCTTAATTTCACTTTCCCTATGAATGTGCAAGAGATCTGTTCAACTGGTCTTTACGAAAAAGACTTAGCTCACCTCTTTTTAAAAACATTTACTTTCAGGAGTTGCAGAAATGGAGTATGTGGGCGTGTAATTTTGGAAGTAAGAGGAGTTTAATTGTATGAATTCATTGTAATTGAACATGAATTCCTGAAATCAAGCATGTTATTAATATGTAGAATATGCAGGAGAGAATTAAAAATAATATGTACAGAAATAAAAAGAGTAGAAAGGAGCTGAAAAGAACTATTTATTTTAGGTCACTTTTAAAGTCACTTGCCATTCACACATTTAAGCAGACATTTTTTCAAACAGTAAACGCTTCTCATGTATTTAATAGCTTTCACCTGTGGGAAAGGGTTCTACTCCAAAGGTTCCATAGAGATGAGTAAAATGACAACATAAAGATGGAACAAGAAAGCATAAAAACAAGAAAGATTAAGAACAAGTATTTATCTAGGAGGAATATGTCTGAAAGAGACACTATCTCTATATATGTTAGAGATTCACACCCTTTAGTGAAAATACAGCGAAGTATTTTGTCCTGATCAACATTAGTCTTATCATGTCATTCCCAGAGTTTAGATGATATAATACCTTCTGCTTAGATCATGACATAGAACAATATTTAAATCAAATCAAATAAAAATATCTGTTGCACTACCACTATCATCTATATATTTACCTTGGCCTACATATAAAAATAATATATATAATATATATAGATAATTCATATGTCCATTATGTTTAAATCTCTGACCTCAAAGGAAAACAGAGATTTACAGGATATATCATCCTACTGTTTGCATAAATGAGAAAAATAATGCTTTGGGTTGTTTGGTTTATTTTGACATACACATAAAATACTTTGTAAAGATCGAACCTCAAACCATATTTGCCTTCCAATGCACACTATATTTCTTCTTTACTCATTCTCTTCTAACCCTTACACCAGATTTCTCTTATTAAAATATAATGATGCTTCAAAGCTGCAAAGCTTCTGAGTTCTTTCACTGATTGATAGTAAAATAACATAGTCCTGGATCTGTTCCACTTATCCACTTATTCTATGATTCTATGATTCTATGATCCACATAGAATAGCAATCTATTCAGGCAGTAAATTCAGTGATAACAATGTACAAGTCAGTGAAAAAGTTTTATTCCTTTGCAGAAGTCTTGTATAGACTGAGGTACTGACAGAACTTTTTCTCACTTTCAGAATAAAACAGATATATCATTCTTATGTGAACCTTTTCCTGATCTCTCAAAAAATGGATATTTCTCACACAAAGTGTGAATCTTAGAAAGCAAGACCCTTTAACTGTAAACACTGGTTTAATTCTCTTTCCTATACACAGTAGTACTCAACATCTTGAGAGAGTGTCTAAAGTGGGAGTAGCTGTCCTGTGCACCTGCCCCTGCTCATATACTTCTTTATTCTCACCTGTGCTTTGGCTTTATGGCTTTGTAATTCATGACACCTCCTGAACTCTGAAACATCTTCCTTATTTGGAGGAAGAAAATGGAAATTTTTAGTGTTTATTCTATTTTTAATATCTGTTTCACAGTTACCATTCCTCCTCTTATGCATATGATGTGAGTCTCTAGTATGGGGCCTATGAAGATCCTGTGCAAATCCATTATTCCTTCATAACATTTTCATGGAAATTGTGCTTACATCTAAATAAAAAAATGAAAATTCACATTCATGTTTTTATACTTGCTTTTTAAGTTAAATTCAAATGCAGAAGATAAACCTTAATGTGGTAAATTAGAACACTGAGGGATGTAAACCCAAACTTTATCTGTATCGGATATTATTGGCTTACCAAATTCAGCTAAAGCTTCCTATTTTATCTTCAAGTATAAACTACAAATTTTACTCTTAAGGAAAGACTGAAAATACAGTTTATTTCAAAATGTTTTAGCAAAAGATACCTTGAATGCACTTTTTCTTATGTTACTGTTCAAGGGAACCCCTTTGTAGTAGTAATACCATTGTGTAAATGTAATACTGGAAATTGAGCTCATATAAGTATAGTGTGCCTGTGACGTTAACTCAAGATAGCTAAAATGTGAGAGTAAGAGAGATATGCACCAATGAAGTTCAAACTGTGATCTTTGGGTGCTTTTGACCCTCAAGACGTCAAGTTTTGCTGTCATGAGAGAGGATATCAAGGAGAAAATTAGTGAACATTTATAAGATGAAAGTGTCCCATGAGTCTCCCCTTGGGATTTTTATAGTGAACTATTTGAGTCATACTTACTGTTGAGAGGAGGTATTGAGGGTGGAGATCAGCAGGGGACTGCTTTATAGACTCTGTTATAGGTCCATCATTTCTGACGTTGACCAGAAAGGATGTGAGCAGATGCTGTCCTTTCCTTGGTAGCACTGACTCCCTGGTTTCTCTTTTGGTGTGAGGAGGAGATACATACAGGAAGTTACCTTAACTTTCCCTGAGCCACGGAAGCAGCTAGCAGAGGCGGGGTCTTTTAAACAGCTACGAAAAGCAAGATACATTATAAGCAAAAATGTTGACCCTTTTTATCTTGTTTATTGGTGTTATTTGGTAAGCCACATGGTGTAGTTGAGTTTTTATCTGACTCAGCTAAGACAGTTCAGATCGAAACTGAGCTATGCTGTTTCACATCAGTTAGCAATAGTTTCTAGCTAATGACAGCTGAAGGGTTAGTTCTTATGAACCCACACGATTTTCCCATTACACAGCAGGGTCTTCCCATTAACCCATGCGGGGAAGTACAGAAGGGAAAGAAGGAGGCTGTAGAAAATCTCTCTTCCCTATAAAAAAAAAGAAACTTTCCTAGGTCTGGATTAGATGTTGTTCATGATTAAAAGCTGGCCAGCATTATGAACAAAGTCAAAATTACTTCTGTAGGTAAGGAGAAATTTTCAGACAGAGCAGAAGACAGGAACAGGTTACACTGGAACAGGTTGCCCAGAGAGGTGGTGGATGCTCCATCCGGGGAGATGTTCAAGGCCAGGTTGGACGAGGCCCTGAGCAACCTGATCTAGTTGGAGATATCCCTGTTCCTTGCAGGGGGGTTGGACTAGATGACCTCTGAAGGTCCCTTCCAGCCCTAACCATTCTATGATTCTATGATTCTAAGACCAAAAAGGTGATTAAACTTTCCACTTGTTTCCAACTTCCAGAAACTGCACAAGCTGTTACCCTGAAATAGATAGAAATTAGCAAAGCTCCACTATTCATGCAGTGGTCTACTAAGAAATATTTGCTTATTTTTGCAATTCATGTTTTGGTAAGACTTCTGTATTTCAGTTAAGTCCTGAGACTAAAGGTAAAATAAATTCATAATGAAAGAATTATTGCCCTCTATGTTAAAAATGTAAGATAATGGGAGCTAACAATGGATTATAATGCATGAAAATACAAAATGAGACATATTTTCCCCATTTAATAGCAAAACTTTTCAAACCATCATCAAATCTTTTTTTTCTTTTCCTTTTTTTGGCATACAGCAGTTCAGGGTATTATTGTTTAACAACTTGTAATTTACACAACAAAACAAATGTTAGCAGCCATGTCAGTATCCCATATTGATAATCAAATGTTTTTGCATTAAGTGAGGTTATATTGCTGTGTGATTTGAATAATCAAATACATTTATTTAAATAAACATAAAATAGATTTGGGGGGATGAAAAGGACAGCTGTAATGTCAGTGTGTCAAAATAAAATGAGATCATTACCACCATCTACTGTAGGAATAGAGAAGGATGAAAACCAACAGTTCAGCCATAATGATTTCATTAGGGTATATATATGGAGAGATAAAAGGAAAAGATCACTAAGAGATTGCTAGTGAAACATAAAGAGTGTGAAAGCAGCTGAATGTGGTAATACTTAGAGAAATCAAAGTAGAAATGCTTCAGAAAATAAATATAAACTAAATCTTTTCCTCTGTTTACGGCAGTGCACAGGCTAAAGATAAAATATACATTTTATCAATTCACCTCGGAGTCATTGATCTCTTTTAAGCATTGAGCCTAACGAGGCCAGTAGGAGAAAATCGTAATGGATCTTGCATGTGCATATCGTTGGTCTTGGATTATTGTGTAGAACTAAATCATATTTTCTATAGAAAAGTCGTTCAAATAAAGGCAGGATTCTATTACAGATAAGATTATTAATATTGTTTTATAATGAAGAATTCCAGAGCTTCTTTAACTATAAATAAACAGGCATTATATCAACTCCACAAACACTCACACTTTTTTAAAAGCAGCTACATATTAGTTATGAATATCAATTCAGGTAAGTTATTTGGGAGGGGCATGTTTCATACAGAAAATAAAACGAAACTGGAGAATTTTCCATCTTCTGAGTAACTGCTTATTACTTAATTTGGTGTTCTGCAGATTTATATAAAATCTACTTCAGCACTTGCTAAAATATGTTCATAAAGATTTACAGTTTTATATCATACATCTTTACAATGCATTTGGAAATCATCGGTAGTAGCACTGTTACCTGTAAAGTGAAGGAGTATATATGTAATAATTATAAATGCCAAACTCTGTGATTTTTGCACACATTTGTGAACAAAAGTGTTAGATTGTGAAGAGTGTAATTATGATGTCTCTTAAAAAACTAACCAGAAAACTCATTACTGATTTGCAAGTCAACTCTAGAATAGCCAATAGGAAGTGCTAAGTGCAAGGATGTTTCTGAACTGTCACTGCTTTCTGGACATTATGGCACTTTTCCCACTAGAGATTGTGTTTTCCTTAAGCAGGTGTCTAACTGAGCAGTATTTACTATCTGTAACCAGTAAAAAATAAAATAAATTTAAATAAAAGAGGACAGAAATCAATCACTGATCTACAGGCTGAGTGTCAAATTCTGGCTTGTAGCCTTGTAGCTAGCTTATGGCTAGCTTCTATACTAGTTTGTCTTAAGGAGGGCCATTCTCAAAAAAAAAAAAATCAGAGAGTGAATTTAAAAAGAATAATAACCACTTAAGAATTGGTTACAACTCTACACTTCCATTCCCCTCTTCATTAGAACTATGAATGTACCTGTTGGTTATTTGTAGATCAAACAGGGCCAGAGCCCAGACTCAAACACTATCACAAAATCGTTCATGCTTTTTGGCTTCTAATATGCTTCCTGGATTGTTTTTACCCAAACCAGTGCCCAGTTACAATGCAGGATGTAATTTGTATTGGCATGGTTTCTGACAGAATTTATGGACAGGATCATTGTTTTGAGGAGAGAATTGAACACAACATGAACATAAAGCATGTAGTACTACTCTAGGGCATAGCCAAACACCTTTCATGTCCTTATGCCAGAGTTCAAAACTCAGTGTGTACAAATAAAGAAGTTTCGTATGTAAACCAAGTATTGCTAGTAAAGGTTTCCTTTTGTGTAATCCCAGGCCTTATTCTTTTCAGGACACTATAACCAGGATTAATAGTTGCAGCACGATAATATCTCAGGAAACTTTTAAGGCTTTTGTGCATGTGTAACTGTAGCTGCATGAATATTCATGTCCAGGATGCCATGATGGTGTATGAACACTGCTAACAATCTCAGTTCCCTTGATATTTCAGAGCGCCTATTGTTTCATTTTCTCCAGTTATACTTCTCAAACTATTGCTGAGTGCCAATCAAAATTCTTAGGGAACCTTCAGCATTAACCTTGACAGACCTTTCTTTGAAAGTAGAAAATTAGAAAGTTTGTGTTTATCAGACATACCTTATACCCACAAGACCTAGAATATTTTCATTTTTTTTAAGCAATACAATGGGAATGCAGCTCGTCATGCCACTGACTGTACGCAGACTCCAGACTGCTTCTTTTGCACATCTTGTTTGTTCAAATCCTATTTTTTCCACCTACATTTTCCCTGGCCACTTTGTCATTATGTCAATTACTAACTGACATAGTGATATGTGTGACATAAATCTAGAACTATGTGCACTTCATTGGCTCTATTATTTTAATGTTGAAATGCAGGTATGAGAAAAAGCAGCGCAAAAGCTGGAGTTTCATCTCCTCATAACTGAAAAGGAAAAAGTCAGAAGAACCTGCCAAAATTACTTATCATTTCAGTTTACTTTTCCTCATATGGATCGGGAAATTCATTCAATAACAAAGAAAATGTCTGTGACATATTTCTCATGTGACTTTATAGTGCTCGTAATTCCTTTATAATTTTACAGTTGATTAAGAGGGAAACAGACACAACAGACTTCCTGTCAAAGCTTTTTATTACATTAATTGTGCTGCTTTGTCTGATTGCTCAGAAATTCTGCCTTACACACATACTTTCTATTAAAAGTAACTGGCTTTAGATTGCTATTATTACCGAGATAGAATCTACACTGATTAGGTGACAAATGTGCAGCTACATTTATTGGTGCATGTGAAAAAGCTGATAGTTGTATAATTCAGTGGCTACTGAAATCTACTAACCTCAAGTAGGGGTTTTCAAGAGATTTGATCCAAAGCAATTTTAATATATTGGTAAAACTAAGATTTTAATTTCTTTTTATCTGGCACAGAGTCGCCTTTCAATCTAGCAGGGCTTTAGGGATTCAGGGTGTATAAAATAAGAGAATTCTAATTTTCTTCACATAGCTAAGTTGTCAAAGGAGCAAAACAACAGCGTTCTTCTATTGTCTACTTGGCAAGGGCAACAAAATAAATGAAGATGAGAGTATGTGCTTTAGTACATAGCAGCAATTTGAATAACAGCAGACATAAAACAGGGAGCCTGTGTTTTGGCCAACAGTAGATGTCAAGGCTTGGGCACCATGTCTGAAATGCTATTGTTAGATCAGGAAAACAGAGATTTACTGAACATGTTACAATCCTGTCTTCATTTTGCTACATGAACATATATTATACAGTGACGTGAAAAGGCTCTGATATGGTTTCAAGTAGTCTAAATTATCAGAGTTAAACATCACTCTTTATCCAAATTGGACGATCTGGCCAGAAGTGGTAGTCCCCTAAAGCAAGCCAATAGTGACCCATGAAGTGTTTCAGCTCAGAATCCAACGAATAAAGTAGTATTTATATATCTCACAAACTAAGGACTATATATGTTAGAGTGTCGGGGAAGTTTTCTGGCTGCTACGTGGGCTGAATAGAAAGCACCTGTGCCTCATCAAGACAGGTGCTGTGAGTCACGTTGGTCAGCCAGGAACCACGTGACTCATGAATGGTTAAAGGCGGGGCACTCCCAGAAGGGAGTGGGACAGTTCCCTCCTGGAGACTGGAGTGGTAGGAGCCCCTGGAGAGTGTGAGTTGGAGCTCTCTGTTGGATTGAGATAGCAGTGAGTTTGGATCAGCCTTCTGATTGTGAGATACGTCGTGGTCGCAACAGCTGTTTGGTTGCGACCCACTGTGAGAAGATACAGGCAGTCTGTGACATTAGAGTTTCAGTTTTACTGTGTTAATAGCCAGCAGACAATATCTATTTCAGCAGGTAATGTAGAAATCAAGGATGGTATTTGGAGCTGGAAAGACTGGATTAAAATGAAGAGTTAAGAAATATTCTTGTAAAAGTCAGTAAGGCTCACGGTTGTGCTGGTAAAGCTAGTATTTGTCTATAGTTTGTGAAGCATCCATGCATTACTATTGTAAATTAGGATGTTAAGAGTAAAACCTGAGCATTACTACCACTTTACGCTTTCTGAGTAAGAAGAAAGTCTCCTGCAACACTTTCTGATTCATGGTCATTTGCCAAATTTACTGCTTTGAGGTCAAGACATACTCCCAGCCGTTTTACGTAAACAGACGCAGTAACTGAGACTGTTGTTCGTTCTTAGAAGAATTATCTGATAGCCCATGTTCAGATTTTCTGCACTGGATTACTGTAATATGCTTCACTATCAGCTCGGAATCCATTTGGAAGATGTTGTTCTGAGGAGGAAAAAAAAAGTGAGTTCAATAATATTTTAGATAATATTTTTAAGGGAGTATAAAGAAACTGGTTTAGAAATTCTCTGTCTGTCTCCTTTTTTCCAGGAGGATGCAAGGGTACTGCTCCTGACTTTCAAGGCTCCAAATGGCTTAGAGCAAGGCACTCAGGAGAGGCTCTTTTCCAGGAAAGAATTCCAAATCTCATGAGAGGAGCAAAGAGAATACTAACACTTAATTTCCTATAACGTTGTAGCTCTTTCCCTTCTTGTTCAAGGGTAATCTAAATGTGTTGCCCTTCTCAGGCTATTTCAGAGCAAATCATATTCAGCAGATGCATGCTGAGAGTTGAGGTTTGTTGAGGAAGAGGCTTCTTCTGGGGACCTGAAAGGGCTGACAGCTTCCATTGCCAATAGATGTTTGCTGATTTGTTGTTATACTTTGGCTAAAATTTGTTGCTGATTTTGCTCTATGCTTAAGAATTTTTTTTTTTTATTAATTGGTGGCAGGATGTCTGGTATCTTACACAGATTTTGAAGGACTGTTTCTGCATTGTAAATATAGAAATAATACCTGCTCATCACACTATGCAATGCTCTGAGACAGTGATGGTATCAGACTGAAGGGTAGAGGATTCACACATGTGAACTGCAACTAAAAGAGATCATTAACTTAAAGACTCCCTTGGCCCTGATATAACATTCCAAGTCACTTCCATGCTGTTCCCATGTTATAATTCTTAGGTATATTAATTGTGAGGGAGGTGCTCCCTGTAGGCTATTGAAACTTCAAATTTAGGACCTTAGTCAGGCAAATGTCTAATAGATCTTCAAGGGAATTTTGCCAAGTAATTTTCTAACAAAGATTCTCCCTCATATATACAAAAAATGCAGAAATATTTCTATATTATAATATGTGTATGATGAGATGAGATATCTCTCAGTTTATCACTGTGATTCTGCTCACATTACATAGGGCAATATCCAATTTAATTTTATTAGTCAATAGATGTTTTTCATTGACATCTGGAGATCAACGCTTGTTCCTGAAAGTAGAATTGTTCTTATGACCTTATACTTCGAGTCTAATCACATACCAAGGCCAAGTCAAGCCTTTACTGAAAGGTCTGTTGATTTTGAATACACTTGATATTTTCATTATTTTACTAACATCTCAAACAATTAAGATAGAAGGCAAACATTAAACTCTAACCATCAGTTTTTCCAATTTCATTAAATACAAAGAGAATAAATACTGAAAGACTTTATGGACTCAGTAAACATGTTACACGTAATAAAGGAAAAATAAGGGAATAAAATGATGGAAAGAATAAAAAATAATATTACAAGGATTTAAGAGTGGTCATCTCAATCAGAGTAGGTCAGTATTCTTTTACTGATGCTTGCCAGCCTCTGACACTTCAGACATGTCTTCTGGTTTGACTTTCAATATGTGGAAGCCAAATCAAGCCACAGAGCTTTAATATTTTTTCCTCATTTTTTTGTTATTGTCTCTAGCCCTTAACTCTGTCATGAACTCTGGATATTTTTACTATCCACAACAACTCTGAAGCTTGCTAAAAATCTTGATTTTTAACTCTGTAGGATATTGGACAATTTATACAGCAATTTACAGGCATGTCAAAAATGGTGCTCTAATTTAAGATCACAGAAGAATGAGTATGGAAAGGTGGAGATGGATCACAAGTTCTGTATCCTGTTTCTTCCTTCTTTGTCTTTTCTTGATGAGTATCTGCTACAGTTGTGGATACAGACAAAATGTCCACAGAAAGAAAACAATTTCCAGTGAAATACAAAAGGGATGCCTAGTCCCCCGTATCTGTGGGTTGTTGAGAGAAGTGTAGCATCAGACTCTGTTTTCATTTCCATTCCCCTATGCCATCCCCCCCAAAAAAACAGTTTAACAAGATAAAAATACGGTGGGTTATTCTGGATCCACATATATTAACACAGCTTTAATGTCATTACAAAAACTTACACATTTTTAAATTATCTGGGTAACAGAGCGGATATATCTCTCTACAAAGAAGCTCAAAATCATACATGGAAAAGTATTCTACATTGAATTGTTTCCTAAAAATGAGACATTGATTGTAATTTATTATAATTTCAGACATTTTGTCTTCTGCAGACTGCAAGGTTTTTTGGTAATGTTCATTTTTTGCTTTCTGTCTTAAAAAAATAACTAAGATTTTTTTTACTAAGAGCTTTAACAATTAAAGTCTGAAAAAAATATTTTTATAAAAGTGTGCTGATCTTTTCATCACGTTCTTTTTTTCAATGCTTCTCTGTATATGATTTGGTGATGTAAAAATATGACCTTACAGTCTAAGTGACTTTTCCGAGCAGTGAAACTAGTGATTTCATGGGATGACTAAGTTCAAGATTCTATCTCCTTGAAATTTGTTTCCAGGATGTTAACTGCAAAGCAAGTTATATATAGCAGTAAATGCATGCTTAATTTGTGCAGAAATCATGGTGTGATGAATACAATTAAGAGCCTCGGAGGGAATAATTATATTACTGCATAAAGCTGGTGGATCTCAAATTGCTTGGTGCCTGGACTTTAAATTGGCCTGCGTTCCTGTTGTGAAAGTCATTCATAGTAGTAACAAAACTGCAGTCAGAAATGAGGTAGTTTCAAAGTCATATAAGTATATTTACTCATCTGCTGCAAATGGCAGAGCCTAGAAAATGGAAGGAACATTTAGAAGTAAATGAATAAAAAGTTAATTCCATTAAAAATATGTGCAATCTATTATGAAAATAAAATATAATAAACAGTCTACATCAAAGCATTGTTTCATGCAATAACAAATCTCACAGAAATTATAAAATCTTAATGATTGCATTTTCTTTCATACATACACAAGTAGAATGATGTAGTTCTTACTTTCCAGTCCATCATAGGTACTTCTAAGACTTTAATGAAGATCTGTAATTGAATTAAAAGCCACAAACATAGCATAAGTCTGAAATTTGGCTAGTAGATAATTGCCCCATATCAGAGGGTCAGATTCCTCACCTAAGGTGTGTTTTAACGAAGGCCAAGAATTATGAGACTGGATTCTACCATCTTCACAACCCAACACAATTCAATGGGCTGACATAGGGTCATATGACCTGAAATATTTTTCATAATAAAGACAATTTTATGGCATTGCAGAGCTAGTTGTTCAACTTTTTCCTTAAATATTGAGCATCTAACAATAGTCTTACAAGAAGTTCACTTGACTTTGTGACCTAAACCAGAAATTCCAGAGCACAGGATGTGTCAGCTGCTGCAGCTGATTTAAGATTTGAAGCTTTTAAATTTATTCAACGTCTTTCAGCATTTGGGAACCATTTTCTTATTCTTCTACTTCTGTTTACGCTTGTGAAACACACTACAGGAAACACGAAATTGTATATATTGCACTAGAAAGAAAAAGCAGCAAATAAATTTTGACTGATTCCGAGGTCAATAGCTGTAAAATATTACTCGAAGGAGAAAAAATAATCACTCAGATCTGAAACTGTGATTATGATGTGAAAATAAAGACTATGGGTATTATTCCCAAACTGGGGTAAATTTTCTTTTCCCTAGGTAGTATTTTATAAAACTCTTAATTGGAAGCTAGGCATTATTTACTCTTGATACATTTCTATTTGTTTGAAAAAAGGTAACGATACAGTGTCTGCTTCCTCAGATCTCCTCTTTATGCATAGGTTTATATGCATGTTTATATGCATAATTTTAAGAAGTATTATTTTGTAGATAATCATAGAATCATAGAATCATAGAATGGTTTGGGTTGGAAGGGACCTTAAAGATCATCTAGTTCCATCCCACTGCGATGGGCAGGGACACCTTCCACTAGATCAAGTTGCTATGATATAGAACACAGGTATTAATAGTCTAAAGTAAAACTAGAGCCATAAAATATACGGCTCAAGGTCTGTGTATCATAAGACATCATAGTAATGCTGGTGACATAATAACAATGAGAATAGAGTATATGTCAGCTATGCTAGGATGTCATAATGGTGTCCATTGTCATTATTCTGAGTGCTTCCCACACAAAATCAGTAGTGAATGAGAAATTCGTTAAGCACTTCATGTGAGAAATTTTTCTTTATCAAGAAAAGTGGTTTGTTTTATTTCATGTTTCTGTGAAAGTTTTATTCAAAGTGTGTGTCATGGTAAAGGAAAGCCTGTCTCAGTTTTCTTAAACTGTTATTTTAACACACTTAGAAATTTCAAATGTACAGGCACCCCACTGAAAAAAAATCCTTATTCATATTAATTATATAAGATACTTTTTCTGTGTGACTATCTTTTACTTTTTTAGAGGAACTTCTGTAATAAGTATACATAATATGTTTATATTTTATCATCATTAACAGTGTCAATGCTTTAGATAATATTTAACATCCTGCCTGAGTGTGGATAGGCAATATTGCACATAATGCTAGCTTTAGTGGAACAAAAAAAAAAATATAAAATTGGATATTTGCTGGTAAAAGTAGAATTGAAAATTTCCAAGAAAAGGGGTTTTAATATGAATTCAGCAAGCTTCTTTCTCATTTCATTCTCACGAAGAGTCCCATTTAAAGTTTCCATTTCCAAAAATTATTTTCATCCAGTGAAAAAACAAGAGGGAGAGAGATTGATAAAAAGTACGTTTAATTATTTTCGTTGACTAAATTTGCCATAATCTTACTATCCCCATTTTAGTTACTTGCATTGTTCCAGTCCAATATGAAGTCTAGTGTTTGAGCCATAGCAAAGCTGATCTATGCACCTATACTCAATCCTTACTTTTCTAGACTTTGAAGGAACTTAGTTTAACTATTATTCCTGGACAAATATCTTTTCCATCTAACTCTATGAGCAGGTTTCAGAAACAAGATGATACGTTAGTGCATAAGCCTTCTCCATCACTATTTGCACAAACTACGACCATTCTTACTGCTTCCTTTCCATTTAACATGAAAATTGTGACTGAAAAACACCTTTAAAAATTCTATTTGGTATAAGCCTATTTTATTCACATCTTTTTCATCTGCTTGTTCTTTGTGCTGGAGAAGATGGCCAATGCAATATACCATCCATCTTTATGCCTATAATCTCATTCTCTCCCCACATCTTCAGAGAGGAAAAAGTCTTCAAGCTACTGTCCTTAGAGAAAGAATCAAAACTAGCATGTGCAGCATCCATTTAATCTCTGCTTTATTCAACACCTTTACATGGATAAAGCTTACATCCAATGGGACTGCTAAGAAACAATGACCTCCAGATGAGCTGTAGAAGCTGCGTAACGTCACAAGTAAAACCATGCTTACAACTAAGACTTCCTTTGAAGTCAAATAGAATTAAATTACACCCACACATTAGCTGCCCTGCTGATTACAAGACTCCTGTCAGCCACTCTTGATAATTCGAAATGAGCACAAGGGTTGCTTTAAAATATATTACAGAGGATACCTATTTTCCTTCTTTTTTTAAACAAGTTCAGCTACAAGGAAATATCTTCTAATGTTTTTTTGCTTTTATTTTTTTTTTAAAGTGGCAAGTATATGTTAGTGATATGTGTTTTTAATAAACATTTTCTGGATCTCAGGATAGGATAGTTCTTGCCTTCATTTCTGAAAGGTATTCACAGTGCCCAGATGTTAAACTGTAGAAATTTCTTTTCCAACAGTAGCATCTGGCTCATTGGCAATCTCTGCTTGCTGTTTTGCTGGCTTCACTGCAGTTGTCTTTAGGCTGTGAAATGATTAGGATACTGATGTGATATCTTATTCACTAGAATCCCATTGCTTTTAGCTAACTCGTGGTTTCTGTCCTGTAGCACTTCCAAAAAAATCTAAATTACAACAAAATTTCTCCCAAAGATCTCTGCATGAACTGAAATCAATGGGGAAAAAATCCAAATGATTTCTCTAAGGATAAAATGAGTACTTTTCAGAATGGTCTGGAAAAAGAATGACAAAAAAGAAGATGATGGTGGCTAATAGATTTTTTTATTACTATAATACGACTTAGATTTCCAGTATATTGCTTTTCTTTTTTTTTTTTTTAAAAAAAAAAAAAAGAAACTGTTGATAAAATGCTTTATTTCCTCCTCAAACTTGATTCACTGTATTTATAAGATGAAAGTTGGGATCTTCCTTATATTCTACAACCAGAAATACCTTGTGAAAATTATGAATTATTAGTACATAAATGTTGGATGAAGCTCCACCATCAGGTACCATATAAACATAATAGAAAGTATATCAAATTTTAGAACTCTATGCAATACTTTTTGAGGAGAGAAGCAACAGAGAACAAAAATTTATTAGCTACATTTTAAAGTAAATTGTCAGCCATGTAGGGGTATGGATATAGACTATGGTTTTGACCCAGCCTTCCTTTTGTATGTAGTCTTTTTTTTGTATATACTGTCTTTCTTTTATGCCTAGATGTCTCTTTGAGGCTGAACTATAATGTGCAGTCTTTTAAATGACTGGTTGATTGTTATCCAATGATTTTATGAAAAATGCTTTGTTATTTGCTTATTCTGAGATGACACCGTGCAATATAGTTTCAAAAATATTATTGAAATATTTACAAAGCAATGATGTAAGTTTTGCTTGTGGGATGAGAGGAGTTTTGTTCCCAATGGGGTGATATATAGAATCTTTCTTACCTTTAAGAACGTTTCCTCTAGGTATCATTTAGCCTATGAATGTTTCATTCAATTATTTTGATATTAGATATAAAATTCTGACATATGGAAACCAGTCTTTGCTCTCTTATTTATAAACATATATAAATGTACATACTGTAGATTTAGATATCAATACTGTCTTCTTTTAGATTCTCGTAAACTTAATCTTATTTTTTATTTTTAACAATGAAAAAGTATTTTCCAAAGATAGAAAATTGAAAATTCTGTGATTCTCAGATGACATTTCAGATCCAAATTGCCATCTAGCTATACTCTTTATTATATAAAAATAGAAAAGATGGAGCTAATATAAGTAAAGTAGACAGCAAAAGGTGCCTGCTGACCAAACAGGATCAGTGGGACTGAACCTGGATGGGTCAGCCCACCTGTAATAGATAATCTCAATTGTCATTGCTCATGTCAACTGTTTTTTTATGTTATTGTATGTCATTTAATGCCTAGGAGCTGTATAGCTTGCTTTGAAACCTTTAACATAATACTGTTGAGATGTTGAAATGCTTGGTTTATATTTTTGTGTTGAGTTTACATGTCACCCCCCTACTTAAGGAATTAATATCATTGGAGTTATTTTACTTTAAATTAAACTTGCATACTTTTGTAAAGATACAAGACCATTACTTGATATATATCCAATTTGTCTTCTAATTTATGAAAGTATAATGATATTGCATTATTGTTATAAAGTTAATCAAGACTTTAATGGGACAGCTACGTTTCTATTGAGTGGGTTTTTTTCCTTTCCTATAATGCATGTCTTCAACGAGCTGATTATGCAGTGTAGCAATGAATTCACTAATTAGAAAGTTATTACTACATCTATAATGGGCAAGAATTCTAGCTTTGTAAGTCGCATTTTAAGATGCTTTCAAATAGAAGATGAAAATAAAAAATTTTAAAAATACACATCAATAGTTACAGCAGGGTGTTTAATCTATAGGCTCTTGATCTGTTTTACTTTCTAGGTTTTTTTCACCTGATGTGCGTATTTCCATGTATGCAAAGTTAACACGAGGACTTTACATAATGTCTCTGTGACTTGATAACTTCTTTTACTTGTTTTGCATAGATGTGAGAAGTTCATGCCAAGGACCAAGAAAAATTTCCAGTTTTGGTTTGAACAAGAAGAAAATTTGTTACATAGTTTTAACCTTGTTTCTGTTTTGAATTGCATGAGTATTGAAATCATATTTCCTCTCAGAGCAAAAGTAGATTAAGAAAAATAAATACATTTAATATTTGGAAGTTCAAATATTGTCCATATTGGAAGTGTTTTGTTGAGGTTATTTTTGCTTTACCTTTAATGAATTGATGATTGAATCTTGGTTATCAACAAACAGGTTTTATTCAAGTAAATGAGTACAATGCCTTCAACCAGAAACTGAATCTATATGATACTCTACTTACAATCTGGAGCTTCTAGTATCAAAACTATTCATACAATTAATTCTTTGTTGGTTTATCCCACCACGCACACCAAAAATCTAAGAATTCATAATAACATTCTATGCACAAAATGATAAATTGATTTAAAGTAAATTTATGTTAAACTTAACAAAGTGTAGTATCATGACAGCTAGACAGCAAAGGCTTAAGTCTCTAATTCTGTCGAGGCTCTAACGTCACTAAAATCATTATAAGTGAGACCTGCCTAGTTAAGTGCTTGCAATTTAGCACCTGCAACACCTGAAAAATTAAGGACTTCGACCACAACTGTAACTCTGTGAACTCAAGACTGTCAGTTCTGGAACCATTCTAAAGATCACTGACCTGAGATCCAGTCTCTGCACTGTTCTAAATTTTTATTGATTTACTATTGAAAGCAAAATGTATAAAAACAACATGGGAAAAAAAGATGATCAAGGCATGCCTTCTTTACAGCTTAGTGATGGAAAACTAGGATACTGATTCTTTGTCTTATTCTCTAACTGAAAAATCATGGAAAGACCACAGATACCTGACAAAAATATAGGATAAAAGTAAAAAAGAATGCCACAGCTACATCAACAGTGTGACCCTAGACAAAAATTTACATCAGCAAGCTGTTGATAAAATGTTGATTTAAAGAAGATTGCAGCTGTGACAAGAGCATTGTATAGTATCATTTTACTCTTCTTACGTTGAGGATAGTAGGACTTTACTAACGAAGAACATAGAAGTACAATCACATCAGCTGTATTTCATGTCTTTATCGAATTACTTAAAGAAATCACATCTTTTTTTTTTTTCACCCACTTAAGACAGTAGGAGAAAAAATTACTCATTTGAGTAGAATAGGGTACACTTCCAGATCGTAGACACCTAAATTAAAATGCATAATTTAGATCTTTGTATCTGAACAAGGTGTTCAAATGCTGGTGATAGGTAACACAGATATACTCAGTACAAGAAAAGCTTTTGGAAAACTATTTAACCTACCTTGAAATATACCTATACATTCAGTTTTCTCTAGAATCTAATTTAGGAATAGCACTCAGGTATCTGGTGCCATTTGTGCTACCTGCGATATCTGTATGAAGTAGGCAAATAAGAGAGAATCTGTATAAAAAACGAGTCCTTTTAGATCTTTAGTTTTGGGTTAAATAGGATATAGATGGAATTGCTTGTCATGTAGAATAGATGTGGTACATAACAACTGTTTTCTTACAATAAGCATGAGCTCACTATAGGGTAAAGAGTCCTTGGTATCAGTGATGGCCAGTCACTTGCTCATTTAATTACTGAGTATAACAAGCAAACTAAGAGGGCAGCTTTTAGATCTATATAGCACCAAGTTCTGCTAAGAATATGATAAAGTGTCAAGATGTTTTTTAGTAAAATGCCCTGTATGTGTACATTATCTCCATAATATGCATTACAAGGGTTACACTTTTTGTCGAATATTTCGTATAGGCACAAGCACTAGGAATTACTTTGCTGCAGGTTGTCTCTATACTTTTGATTTATTGAGATCTTCTCTAATACTTAAGCAGTTTTACAGGTTCTTACAAAAGTCAAAATAAAAGCTATCAGTGGGCTCTGAGGTTTGATTCTGTATTTGACACACCCATGCAATGTCACCTAAGAACTGCCATTAGCATGCATTCTGACTTAGGAAGTAAACTTGAGGGGGGGGAAAAATCCTTCTTGGGTTTGTGTTTGTTTTTTTTTTTCTAATCTCAGCCCACATATAGCTGGGAACTCCAAAACCACCCACCATATCTTGCATCGTAAAAACAAGAAAACAAATAAAGAAAACCCCAAAACTTTGGGCACATCCTTTGTTTTTCTGGGTGGTATTTTTGGAGCAGGGGTTGTCTGGGGAAGAACCTAGCTCCAAGTCGTACTCTTCTATGGACTTACTGTCTTGTTTTCACAGACAGCAGCAACCCTGGACTGCTGTTCTTTGGAAGATGTTATTATAACAGACATTACTCCAGTGAATTTGGCAAGAATAGCAAGTTGAGAGAGATACTGCTGCATCTTTTGGCACTAGCATGCAGCTTAGATTTACAGTTCCCTGATGTCTCTTTTTTTCTTTCCTCCTCTGCTCCTCTTCCTTCCCGTTTCCTTTTCTTTCTTCCCTCCCCGCCCCCCCCCCCCCCCCCCCCCCCCCCTTATTCTTATAAACACAAATAAAGGTGTTTTGCATCCTTGGTTGTCCCAATCTAACATTCTCTTGTCCCTTACATATGCACAGTATGTTTGAGCTTGGTGCTTGAGGCCTGGACAGGGCTGCTCAAAACAGTTCAATGTATTCCTAACAGAGAGTCTGAAGGGCATACAGACTGTTCTGCTCCTGTGACTGCTTTCAGAAAACTTCTGTTTATCCCAGGGTCTCATCCTGGCAGCTCTTTGCTAAATAAATAAA
This sequence comes from Tauraco erythrolophus, assembly GCF_009769465.1. Lineage (NCBI taxonomy): Eukaryota > Metazoa > Chordata > Aves > Musophagiformes > Musophagidae > Tauraco > Tauraco erythrolophus. The sequence continues at coordinate 91,617,414 of NC_141465.1, read as the reverse complement.
ATATTAGGGAAAAAAAATAATCAAACTCTTCTGATCATGTTTTGGCCAGATTCCCTCTTCCATTTTTTTTACTATGATAAAATATATCCTTCCAAATTTTATTAACAAAATTATTTGTCACTTTTGCCTCTCTCTTTTTCACTTCTCTCAAACGCTTTCTATCAAAAACAAGCAGACATGAACATTTGAACTAAAAAAAGGGTAAAAAACACCCCACATGATATTCACTCATTACATGCTTATTTTTCCCTTGTAATTATAACTATGATGAATGCAAACTGTATATTTGTAAACTTCTGTAAAATGAAGGCTCTGTGTGTATATTCTTAGTAAATTAATACTATGGGCCCCGGGATTTTCTTCTTTTCAAATTAGATGTCATTAAGAATCATCATTATTCAGACCTAACATATGTTTGCAATCTGAGCACCTGCAAAAATTTGTCATGCAGTGGCTCCTCAGAGAGAAAAAATAATACTTTAGTTGTTTCTGATGAGGAAGAGTTTTGGTGACATACGAGAGAGTACTAAACTTTCTTATTTCCTTCCCTACTCCAATTTCTTACGTAAGAGATAAGGGTTACAAATGTTTATTGAAACAATGAAGATGTAAACAGACCAAAGGTATATTCTCAAAAGCTAATTGTAGTACAAACAGCAGGCTATAAATGAACTTAGTGCTTGCACAGATTTCAGTTCCTAAATATTCCACATGTATCTTTAGATTTGTGCATTTTATACAGCAGCAAAACTGCCCCTAAAACTCAATAATCACGTAAGACAGGCCATTCTAATGTTACACACCCTAAAACCAGTAAATCTGTGTAAGATTTTCCATTGTATTTGTATACACACGTCTGAACATACTAATGAATGAGGTGGAAAACGTAGATACAACCGGATGAAGCGTAATATCATAAATAAAAATAATTCTTTGTTATTTTTAGAAGGTTCCAGTTTCATATCCCTTACTGAACCTTTCTGATTTTGTTGGTAACACAAAGAAGGATTTTATGCAAAGGGAATTTTTTCTGAAAGAAGTTTTTTTCACAGTGTGTGGTTTTGGTTGCATTATCTGTTGGACCCTTGAACTTACCTCCAAACAAAAGCCTAACTATAAGACTTCCAAAACAAGGAAGTTCATAGTCAGGGAACTTAGTGTTTACTGAGTGTGTGAAAACATGAGAAAGCTTGGCAGTCTCTGGTATTAAGCAGTAGCTGACATCTATTACAGAATATAGAAGTAAGTAGGTACCTAAAAGGGCTATATTTTTTTGCTTGTTTGTTCTTTAAGATTCTGTCCTTACACAAGTATTTTATTGGTGTTAAACTTTCTATCACCTTCTGTTACTCAGCAGCTGGTACAATCCTCTGTTCCCTGGAGTAGAGGTGTAAAAGAGGCAGTCACCTGGAATATAGATGCGTTTCACTGAACCACAACTTTTTGTCTCCAAGATTAATTATAAAGGAATACTGTGCCTATGAAAAAGAAATCTTCTATAAAAATTATTATAAAAAATCACCATTCTATACAGTGTAGAAGCAAATTAAGCAAGCAGTTAATCACAAAGAAAGGCAAATGCTGTCAGATTTCAGAGTTTTGTGATCCCACTTTATGCAGTTAGCTAAACTGAGAATTTGATGCCCAGAGCTCCTGAAGCTTCATTTTCTTCTTAGGTGTTTAGGCAATTCAGACTGACTGAAGGCATTTCAGTGGCATTTGTCTGGATTTAAATGTAACTCAAACTAGACCAAGGACCAAGAACTACAGCAGAGGTTCTCATCATGCACAAATATTCTAAAGCTGACACTAGAGGATCATGAGAATATGCCTGAGATAGAAAAGATGATGTTGAAAAGCATTCAAACATTATTATGTTTTCCTTTCTGGGAAGAATGTGTTCTCTAAAATATTGGATAGCCTCCACTAAACCAGCAGAGGAATCAATCTAGGAAATTACAGAACAGCCAGTTTAAATTCAATAGCTAGTAAATTGCTAGAACATTTATTAAAGCAGTCAGTGTGTAAGCACCTAGAGAAAAGCAAGGTGATAAAAAGTAGGCACCATATAGTAGTCACAGAGAAATCATGCCAACCTAACTATGTCTTACTTTTATAAGCCTTAGTAAATTAAGGAAATGTTGGCAACGCACAGTAGATCTCAGGCTAAAATCCTGCACAGTATTCTCACATGGCAATTAAAACGCAAGGAGGTTGAAATATTGCATTATGAACACACAACCAGCATTAAGATTGACATAAACAAATAATGATTACACTTCATTCCTAGATGGAAGGACTACTGATGGAATAATTTTCTCAAGAGAACTACTGTGATTTTTTTTATTTGCTATCTCATTCTTTTTAAAGTTTTCCTCATTATTTATTAATAACTGGAAAATCTGTGCATTTGTGTTCAATGGGAAATCCTTTATACATACAAGTATTTTCTGTTTGCTTTAGCCAAATAAAACCCAAAATTTAATCTTTATCTCCAGTTTCCTCTCACTTGGAAGATAAATAGCTACAATTCGCATTGTACAGAGAACAGAGGCAAAAGCAACTCAGAGCCTACTTTGTAATATTTCTAGCACAGGGCTGGGACACCTGCCCAGCTCACTGTCACTGAATACACCAAATACAACTGACTTATGGACTTTGAGTTTAGAAATAAGAATGTCCTGTCCTCACTGTTGATTGTCTATGAATTGGAAAGGCTTTCACAGTTTTAATAAAGACAGGTAAATGAGGTATAGTCCTTGGGCACTGTGGGACTGATAAAATACACAGCTGTGTGTTGCAGCCCATCTCCTTTGTGGCGTGCTCCATCTTTACTAAATTTCTAGAAACAAGAACTTAGTGAAGAGACAATCCAAATTTCTACACAGAGTTGATAAGTTTTATTATTTCTGCATATGCCAGACCTGAACTGAGCCATTTATTCCATACTTTTTCCTTTACATTTAAATTTGGGGCATTTTAGTCAGCTGAGAAGGCTTTTAACTCAATCTTAGCATTGTGCCAGTGTCATAAACTATCTCATCAAAATGCTCAAAAATAAAATGCAGAGACACCCATTGTGCCAGGTAAAATCTGGCATAAAACTGGGAAGACCAGTCCTAAGCTGGAGGTAGTAAGTCTAGCCAGAAGGTACCAGAAGGCTTACTAGTTTTCATGTAGTTTCCAGGCCTGACCTGTCTTTATATGTTAAACTCAAACTGTGCTGAAGTTAATTTCCAGACACTAGATCACTGCAGGATGTAGGAGTCAAGAGAGACTCCGCAAAAGGCATTGGATTTATGCGACTCAACTCTAGACTGCAGGGTAGGACTTCTTTCCAGAGAGTAAACAAGTATGTTTAAATACAGGTATCTAAACCATGATGACCACACGTGGAACATGCTCTTGCTATAGTCAATGGAGATACAGTTAAAGGAGATACAGCCAGTGCAACCAATGTAATCTGAAGAATGGAGCCTAAAGCAAAGACCCATATGTAGGTAAGTATCTCTCCCAAATCTATCAACTAAAATAAATACGAGCACAACTCAGGAGCAGCAACTGAAACTAACCCAGGATAGAAATAGCACTAAAGTGCTTATGTTTGGACAACAAAATCCCTTCCCTTACAGGGAAGTAAACTATAATAAAAGCTTAGAAATAGACCCCTCAGGTAGACATTCACATTCAGAGGCCTACATATGAGTGTCTGCAATCCTGAGCTCTCATTTTTTCACGCTTACTCTATGGGGCTCAATTCAGTTTGAAAACAGAGGCCAGTAATACCAGTTCAGATGTTCTAGATCTTCGACCTGGCCTATAGCTACCATAGTAGAAAGCAACGGGCTCTTCTAGGTTGTGTGTCACATCCGTGAATTGTTGTCTCAGATGCTCTAGAGTGTCTCAAATGGCATGAGTCCTTTCTGCATGCAAATTAATTAAGCCAGATATATCTTCATAAGAGTTCACCCATACTCCAAGGAAATAAATAGGCACTCTAGGGTACAATTCATCTCTTCTCAGTTAGACATCTAAATACATCAGACAAATTGTACTTCAGTATTTCCTATTTCTTTCCACTTAGAACTTATTTTTATCACATTCCTCAGAGCTTCATAGCAGCACTTTTAATGCAGTACTCCCAACTCACCTTTGTCTCAGAAAATGCAAAGTTTGCTACAGGCTATAATACATTTGGTTTCTGAACTGACAGTTTAGAAATACTAGCTTTCCAGAGCTGGTTTGGGCATCCATCCAGCAGTTCATCACATGGTATAGATGTACCTGACCTGCTAAAGGTATTTTGTATTCAGATCATTTAATCACTTTTTGTTTTAACTAAATTAGCCCACTGGTCCCTCACATGTTATATCCATTACCTAGATTCATCTTGTGATGTTAGTGCTGTTAAATTGCCAGAAGCTGCTCTTACTCTCTTTGAGGTTATTAGGACTTAGACAGCAATTAAGCAACATGTCAACTGCGCTAGTGTTTCAACATATAGTATAAGAGTTTATAAGAAGATTGAGTGCAGCTCCTGTCTAATGGTTAGAGCACGCGGCCACATATTCTGTCATAGATGGCAGTATATAAAAATAATTTTCCCAGGACAATATTGTAAATAAGGTAGAATATGTCTTGACGAAGCTTCAGAAAATGTACTGCAAACATTGTTTTGAATTTTGCATTGAAAATTCATTCATTAGGCAACTAGGCCGAGAAACAGTGCCATTTACACGTCTCCATAGATAAACCTCATTCTCTTTCCTCTCTTTAGGTGATGCAATTATTGCATCAAAAGCAGGATTCTGCATTAGGAGAAGGACTAATGACATGAGATCGTTTCATGTAAAGAGAGTGGATAGAGAAGCTGGGTTAGTGAGGAGACTGCCAGAGAAGCTGGACAGGATGATAGCACATGTTTGCAAAGAAGCTGATAACTAAATTAGGGGAGAAAGTGTGGAATATCTGAGAAACTGAATACCTGATGAGAGTTTGGAAAAATTTGAAGACAACTCCATTTTGGAGATAACTGGATACTCTGAGAGGGAGATGTGAACCACCGTATTTGTGAAGAGTTAGAATCAGAGAATTATTTAGGTTGAAAAAGATCGTTAAGATCATCGAGTCTAACCATTAACCTAACACTGCCAAGTCCGCCACTAAAACATGTCCCTAAGCACCACATCTACACATCTTCTAAATACCTCCAGGGATGGTGACTCAACCACTTCCCTGGGCAGCTTGTTCCAATGCTTTGCAATTCTTTCAGTGAAGAAATTTTTCCTAATATCCAATCCAAACCTCCCCTGGTACCACTTGAAGCCGTTTCCTCTTGTCCTATTAGTCATTACTTGGGAAAAGAGACTGACATGCACCTGGCTGTAGCCTCCTTTAAGGTAGTTGAAGAGAGTGATAAGGTCTCCCCTCAGTCTCCTTTTCTCCTAGCTAAAGAACCCCAGTTGCCTCAGATGCTCCCCATAAAACTTGTTCTCTAGATCCTTCACCCACTTTATTGGTCTTCTTTGGACATGTTCCAGCACCTCAGAATGTTATTCAAAGTTATTCAAAAAGTTATACAAAGGGAACTGGAATGAGCAAGCAGGTTTGTGGCACCTGAATGGAAGATGAGGAGAACTGACAGGGTTCTGCAATAATATATTTGTGGGCTGAGAAAAAAATGTTGCTTTAGGGAAAAGAATAATAAGTTATTCACGATGGAAGACTGTGGAATCACTTAGGTCTCATAAAGTATTCTTTTATTTATTTTGATTTTGTCTTTTTTTAAAAAATAGATTTTATTCATTCAGGAATCATTTTTGGTTTGATTTAGTGTTATTTCTTTTTTGGCTGTTTCATTTTTTGCTGGAATTGGCCTCCATGTGGACATTGAACCATTGACCACAACTCTTTGAGTGCAGCCATCCAGCCAATTCCTTATCCGTCGAGTGATCCATCCATCAAAACCATGTCTTTCCAGTTTAGAGACAAGGATGTCATATGGGACAGTATCAAATGCTTTGGATAAGTCCAGGTAGACAATGTCAGCTGCTCTTCACCTATCCATCAATGCTGTGACCTCATCATAGAAGGCCACCAAATTAGTCAGGCAGGATTTGCCCTTAGTGAAGCCATGTTGGCTGTCACCAATCACTTCCTTATTTTCTATGTGCCTTAGCATAGTCGCCAGGAGGATCTGCTGCATGATCTTGCCAGGCACAGAGGTGAGACTGACTGGCCTGTAGTTCCCTGGGTCTTCTTTTTTCCCCTTTTTAAAGATGGGGGCTATGTTTCCCCTTTTCCAGTCAGTGGGAACTTCACCAGATTGCCACGACTTCTGAAATATGATGGATAGTGGCTTAACAACTTCATCTGCCAGTTCCCTCAGGACCTGCAGATGCACCTCATCTGGTCACATGGACTTGTCCACCTTCAGGTTCTTCAGACGGTCTCAGACCTGATCTTCTACAGTGGGCGGTTCTTCATTCTCACAGTCCCTGCCTTTGCCTTCCATGACTTGGGCTGTGCAGCTGGAGCTCTTGCCAGTGAAGACTGAGGCAAAGAAGTCATTGAGAACCTCAGCCTTCTCCATATCCCGGGTAGCCAGGTCCCCCGTTTCCTTCCGGAGAGGGCCTACGGTTTCCCTACATCTCTTTTTATCACCGACATATTTATAGAAGTTTTTGTTGTTGCCCTTGATGTCCCTGGCCAGGTTTAACTCTATCAGGGCTTTAGCTTTCCTAACCTGATCTCGATTGCTGGGACAATCTCTCTGTTTTCTTCCCAGGCTACCTGTCTTTGCTTCCACCCCCTATAGGCCTTCTTTTTGTGTCCAAGTTGGTCCAGGAGCTCCTTGTTCATCCATGCAGGCCTCCTGGTGTTCCTACCTGACTTTCTCTTTGTTGGGATGCACTGCTCCTGAGCTTGGAGGAGGTGATCCTTGAATATTAACCAGCTTTCTTGTGCCCCTCTTCCCTCCAGGGCCTCGTCCCATTGTACTCTAGCGAGGAGATCCCTGAAGAGGCCAAAGTCTGCTCTCCTGAAATCCAGGGTCGTGAGCCTGCTATGCACCCTCCTTGCTTCTCTAAGTATCTTGAATTCTACCATTTCATGATCGCTGCAGCCAAGGCTGTCCTTGAGCGTCACGTTCCCCACCAGCCCTTCATTGTTGGTGAGAACAAGGTCCAGCATAGCACCTCTCCTCGTTGGTTCCACTAACACTTGGAGAAGGAAGTTATCATCCATGCATTCCAGGAACCTCCTGGATTGCCTATTCCCTGCTGTGTTGTCCTTCCAACAGATATCAGGATGGTTGAAGTCCCCCATGAGGACCAGGGCTCGTGAACGTGAGGCAGCTCCTATCTGTCTGTAGAGGGCCTCATCCACCCAGTCCTCCTGGTCAGGTGGTCTGTAGCAGACCCCTACTACTACGTCCCCTGTCCCTGCTCTCCCTTTAACCTAACCTATAAGCTCTCAGTCGGGACCTCATTCATCCCCAGGTGCAGCTCCATGCACTCTAGCTGGTCCTTGACATAGAGGGCAACTCCTCCTCCTCTTCTCCCCTGCCTATCCTTCCTAAAGAGCCTGTACCCTTCTATTCTGACATTCCAATCATAGGATAGGATTCATCCCACCACGTCTCCGTGATGCCAATAAGATCATATCCCAAGAGGCGCGCACACACCTCTAACTGCTTATTCCCCATGCTGTGCGCATTGGCATAAAGGCATTTAAGTTGGGCCCCAGATGAATCTGACTTCCTGGCTGGAGCGGCTGGAATTCCCTTCTTCTGTTCTACAGGTAATTCCAGCATATCTTTATCATTCTTGATATTATCCCCCTCCCCCTTCAAATCTAGTTTAAAGCCCTGTCAATGAGCCCTGCTAGCTTTTGCCCTAAAAGACCCTTGTTCCCCTCTGAGAAAGACAACTTCTATCTGCTGCCAGTAGGCCTGGTGCCATGTGACCCATGCCATTGTCAAAGAAGCCAAAATTGTGGCAATGACACCAGCCACAGAGCCACTTATTAATTGATAGGGAAAGAGATTTCTTGGTGGCTAGAACAGTTACAAGTAAAACAAATCAACTTGCAAATTTCTTATTTTCATTTCAAGTTTTCCATTACCATTATCCCATAGTATTAGAGACTAAGACTGAGTCTGTTAGAGTTGTAACTGTCCTTTAAAATGGGAGGTTTGGAATCATTGTGCACCTTAGGTAAAAACATAAATTAGTTTATGAATCCTTGAACAAAATATAGATTGATCTCTAATGGGATTAAGGAAGGAAATTAATTCTTAGACATGTAATAGATAAAGACAGTTGCAGCCCTTCCCCACAAAAAAAGATCACTACTTTACCCAGGTTATCCTCAGATCCCTAGAAAAATATAAGAAGTTCCTATACTAATTCTTCTCTCTGATAAAGTAATTGTTAAAAAATATTCTTCCTTTTAACCTATTAAACATGTTTTGTGTTTTCCTCCTCTTTTTCAGGAAATTCATTGCCTAGATGGGCAAGGTGTGAATTTACATAGTATGTCCAAACATGAACAAAAAACATTTGACAATCCTGAAAAAGTTATTTTTTCACAATATCTTTAAGTTACAAACCATATACTCAATAATATGAAAAAATTTAATCGGTCACTAATACCACTTTGAAGATCCATTTCTAAAATGTACATGTAAGTAATGTGTAAACCATTGCATAATTAAAAAGAGATGAACAAGAGTTCTGGCAAACAAAGGCTTGGACTACTCCATTGGAAAAATAGAACTAGAAAAAGAAGAGAGAAAGGAGGTTTTTTCTTTCTGACCTCTTTTCTATGTGTTTTATGTGAATCAAGTTTATGAAATACTGTACAGCTAGACAAGGGTTGACCAATGGATGTCATCTACCTGGACTTGTGCAAAGCTTTTGACACTGTCCCGCACGACATTCTTCTCTCTAAATTAGAGAGTCATGGGTTTGATGGATGGACCACTCGGTGGATAAGGAATTGGCTCAATGGCCGCACTCAGAGAGTAGTGGTCAACGGCTCAATGTCCAAGTGGAGACCGGTCACGAGTGGCGTCCCTCAGGGGTCCGTGTTGGGCCCGGCCCTCTTCAACATCTTTGTCGGTGACGTGGACAGTGGCATGGAGTGCACCCTCAGCAAGTTCGCCGATGACACCAAGCTGTGTGGCGCCATCGACACGCTGGAAGGGAGGGATGCCATCCAGAGGGACCTTGACAGGCTGGAGAGGTGGGCCCGTACCAACCTCATGAAGTTTAACCAGGCCAAATGCAAGGTCCTACATCTGGGTCGTGGCAATCCCAGGCATAAATACAGACTGGGTGGTGATTAGATCGATAGCAGCCCTGAGGAGAAGGACTTGGGAGTACTGGTGGACGAGAAGCTCAATATGAGCCGGCAATGTGCTCTTGCGGCCCAGAAGGCCAACCGCATCCTGGGCTGCATCAGGAGGAGCGTGGCCAGCAGGTCGAGGGAGGTGATTCTCCCCCTCTACTCTGCCCTCGTGAGACCTCACTTGGAGTACTGCGTCCAGTTCTGGAGTCCCCAACATAAGAAGGACATGGACCAGTTGGAGAGGGTCCAGAGGAGGGCCACGAAGATGATAAGAGGGCTGAAGCACCTTTCCTATGAGGACAGGCTGAAAGAGTTGGGGCTGTTCAGCCTGGAGAAGAGGAGGCTCCGGGGTGACCTTATAGCGGTCTTCCAGTACCTCAAGGGGGCCTACAGGAAAGATGGGGAGAGGCTGTTCAGGAGGGCCAGTTATGATAGGACAAGGGGTAATGGTTTTAAAATAGAGGGAGGTAGGTTCAGGTTGGATATTAGGAAAAAATTTTTTACTATGAGAGTGGTAGAACACTGGAACAGGTTGCCCAGAGAGGTGGTGGATGCTCCATCCCTGGAGACGTTCAAGGCCAGGTTGGACAAGGCCCTGAGCAACCTGATCTAGTTGGAGATATCCCTGTTCCTTGCAGGGGGGTTGGACTAGATGACCTTTGAAGGTCCCTTCCAGCCCTAACCATTCTATGATTCTATGATTAGTTAGACCTATATATTCCACAGAGACTGTGGGAAAAAGCTTTCACCCTATTTATCTTCCTTTGTTTAAATACAGAGACCCAAATACTTTTGATGGCAATATGTAGAATGATAGTCTAGTTAGTTGATGGCAGTGTCGACTTAGACCTCTTGCTTTCCCAGCTAAGTGCTGCTCTTAAAGAAGCTGACTTTGTGAGAAGCGAAAATGGATTTTCTTCTATTAGGTACTAAATACTTAAATGTGTGAGCAATTATCCACAGGCCAGGCTCCCCTCTTTCAGAAACCTGACATGCTAGCACACCCTTTGTGATAGAGCAATTCCACAAAACCAAATTGTTACTGAAAGTTCAAAGACTGAAAAATTGTTAACCACGTTGTTACTGAAAATTCAAACCAAACATCCCTTCACATTCAGAAACAAATGTTGACAAGCGAGTAAACATGAGGCTTCACATAGACTCTCTCAGTATTAATAAGTAAATGCAGAATACACAACTAGGTAATTTCTCTCTTCCTTTATTATACAATCCATAAAATGTAGGTACTTATTTTGCTGTTCAGCTTAATTCTTGTAGCTTATCCTCGTAACCTCAGAATGGCTGGATTGTTTCTAGTTACAAATGAAACACCTGTTGGGTTGTATATAATAAAGGCAAAATGAAGTACATGCTTTCTTCTGAAAGTTAGATGCAACAGAGTGTTGGATATTTGATAATGTCTACCATCTGGTAAACAACTTTGGTGTTCCCCTTTCAATAACACAAGTTCCTTTCGTAAAATGAACATAGCCATAACATCTCCCTTTCAAAGCACCAACCTTGTTTCAAGAGCCATGGAGTTATCTGTGTGTCGTATCTGTTATAGGAGTTGCAACCCTGAGGTCGCAGCACACTCTGAACACTCCTACACAGGCAATACATATGATTATTTGAGATTCTGTGCTGCAAGCAAGCAGCAAGATACAATAACTGCTGACAAACACAAGACTATTCCCCATATACAGTAAAAGACAAACTATCTGGAGATGGAAAGTAAAGCTAAAACCACATCCTGCAGCACTGGTGTGGTGCAGCTCAAATATAGAAGGAAAAGGAACTTAAACTCTGCCTGGGGAAAACATTTTCGTTTGATAGCTCAGTAGAGGACTGAAGCACCTGTACTTAGAGACTGTAACAGTATGTAGTAAATAGTGGTATTAGTAAAGAGAAAACGATAGCACTATTATTGATTGCAGTAGGGGTTAAACCCATAAATTGTTGCATATCTTCCACTGCTTCACAAAATCACAGAACTAAACAAATGCTGACGTTGTAGAAATTCTAGAAATTTATCTTACTTCAGAAGTTGGTGGTGATTATAGAGAGTTTACAGATTGGTTAAAGAAAACAAAACCAAAAAACCTCAAACATTAATAAATGGCTGAATTAAAGAAATGCATTGCCAATGGGCAGGTGATTTTAATGAAGAGTTAAGGGGTAATTCTTAATTCTACAGAGACAGAAAGTATGTAGTATGAAAAATTAAGAAAACACAAATGAGCTATTGACTGCGGCTGCTTTCATCATAAAATGCATATTAGATATTACTGTTTCAATTTGGACTGCCACCGAAGATGGCAAAGGGTCACGACAGCAGCAGAAAATCTGTTTATCAACAAATACACCAGGAGAAGAGCAGGAAGGACGGTGTAGAGAACACTTACAGACTGTATATTTTTATTATGAAACACAGTCTCACAGTACCAATTATTGTTGTTTCAAGGACAAACACTGTGCAAAGAAACTGGGACATATACAGAAAAGATGTACAGGTCAGTGCAAAAAGCACCTCATGGGGACAATACCTGAGAATTCCAGAATCATCAGCTTGCAGACGACAGCAGAGAGTCCACAGAGAATACCTTAACATCTCTACAGCTGTTTAATTTAGAAGTTATTATCTGAGTTCCTTGCAAGTGAAAGTAATGCAATATAAAATTGAGCTTGATCGAGAGTCCGCTGCTTCTGTAATCTCACGGCAGGTTTGTCAGAGGCTACTTAAGAAGGTGAAATTGCAGAAAACTTCAGTGTTTCTAAAACACATACTAGGAAAATCCTCACTCCCCTGAGTGCTGTAATGGTGAAGGTAACATATGACTGTAAACAACATATGTTAAATCCTTATGTTGTGAAACGAGGAGGTCATGCATTATTTGGTAGAGGATGGCTGAGAAAGATTCAGTTGGATTGGCAGAGAGTAATGTGTTTGCAGGCTTGAAAATAATTATGGACTCCAGCCCAAACCAAAAATAACTGTTCTGAGTGTTTATACAATGAAAACTGTCTTTAGAATGCTATCAGAACTGTAGACATAACTGAGAGCCATCAGTATAATGTAGCTGTGAAAAAAAGAGGAACAGGATAGATAGGGTGTCCTAAGCAAAGTGCCAGCAGCAAGAGAAAAGTATTAATGTCATCATTCAAGACAATCTTGAGGTCTCCCTGTGCTATAAAATGTGTATGGATTCACTTTTTTTTTTTTCTGATTAAAGAAAGTTACAGTTGTTCCTGTGTGTGAATCCATCTATCCTTCCTAAATGACACACATTTTAGTAATCAGAATGGATGTGTATTGTAAGCATAGTGTACAGTATTGTTGTCGAAACTGTTGTCGAACTGGTCTTCAGAAGATGTCTTTTTCATCTTTTTAATTTTATATCTCTACTTTGTAAGACAAACTTTTGTTATTATCCAGGTGTACATCAGTTATGTCCAAATATGTCTTATGGGCTAATTAAACCACCACAAGTTTGCCATCACAGGCAAATTCATATAATCTAAGAAATTTTCACTTGTTAGAAACTACTTCTTGCCCTTTTGTCTGAAGTGTAGTAACTGATCCAATGGATACTCTTAGCCTGTTTCCGTGCAAAGCCGAACACAGTAGCTTAAATCACCAACAAAGCTAAGACCGTAGTATGTAGTATCACTTTCTCAGTCACTTATGATAGTTTAATGAATCTCACATCCCTCTTTTTTCTCCAAGCTACTTCTGACACATGAAAGCATGAAGCTTTGCTGATACAGTCATATCAGGAAGGGGGAGGCAGTATTTTCTTACATTTGTAATGGTATGATTTCCACATAGTCATTTTTAGGAAATTTTACAGCAGAGATGTGAGACACTCTCAGGGAAAGTTCATCAATCCCTTTTACTTCACATTTGCACTATTTAACAATAGCAATCTTAAATTTCTTTTCCCTATTCAGTCATGAAGGATTGCATTTGAAGGACTAATATGCTCCTTCCTTCTAAGTCATTATCTATAGTGGAACTACATTTCCCATGAGACTTTGTGATCTTCCTCAGTAGTGGAAATTCTTCAACTTCACAATTCCTGTGACGGGTGAGCAAAAATGTTCTCTATAGAGGAAGTATCAACCAGTTTAGTCTGCAGCATATTCTGCATCATGACTGAAATGCTAGCGGTGATGGATTTGTAATTTTTATGTGACATTTTACATGAAAGTGGTAAGACTATTTAATATGTAAGAATAAGATTGGTTCAATTGTGTCGTGGTTTCAGCCGATCTGGCAACTAAACTCCACACGACCGCTCTCTTACTCCTTCTCCAGTGAAATGGAGAGGAGAAATATATAATAACAGGACTGAGGGTCGAGACAAGAACAGAGGGAGCGCCCACCAACCATGGTCCTGGGCGAAACAGACTTGGCTTTCTTAAAGCAAAACAATTTATTAACAGTTGCTTAAAAAGGACAAAGGGAAACAAAACCGGTTACTCGAGACGGTAAAGAGAAAACAAGGCCAGATCTTAAAAAAACAACACCTCTCTACACGCCCCCCCCCCCCCCTTTCTTTTCCTCCCGGCTCTACCTCCTCTCCCCCAGCAGTGCAGGGGGACAGGGAATGGGGGAGTGCAGGCCAGTTCATCCATGTTGTTACTGCAGCTCCTTTCTTAAAGGAGAAGGAGTCTTTACACCATTGTCCCTTGCTTCAGTGGATCCCCTACTCACGAGGAAAATCCACAAACTTCTCCAGAGTGCGTCCTACCTGCAGGATGCAATCCTTCCCCATCAGATTGCTCCAGTGCGGACTTTACCACAGTCTCAGATTCTTAGGGGGTTGTGGCCACTCGCTTCGGCGTGGGTCATCCCACGGTCTCTAGATGCCTCACAACCTCGTCGCGCATCCCATGCTCCACGACCTCTCTAAGGCTCAGGCATCTCTTCCCCGACATGGGCTTCTCCACGGGCCACGAGTGGATCCCAGCTCCATTGAGTCCATTCCTGGCTGCAGGGGGGCCGCCTGCCATCTCGCCACCAGTTGCAAGGGAAACTCAGCTCTGGCACACCTGCTCCTGTTCCATCTTCACTGACCTGGTGTCTGTGTGGCCATTTCTCTCAGATCTCAGTCCTCTCTGTGTGAACTCGGCCCAGCGGGCACCCTGGGAGTGAGGCGCTTCCCGAGTTTCCCAAGCAGCTCTGTCTCCGCCATCTTGAGCGGGTGGCGCCGGCCCGGTGCGGGCCGCCTGGCTGGGCGCTGGGGAGCGGGGGCAGTGCCCTCCTCCCTTCTCCTCGCTCCTGGGCAAAGGCACACCTTTCCGGTTTCTTTGTCCCAATTTAAATAGAGCAATTCGCAGAGGTGCCGATTGGCTCAAACCCCGAGGTAGATGGAAGTCCAATCTGGTGGCCAGCTCCTGCCACCAGAACTGCCCTCCCCCATGGATTTGTAATTTTTATGTGACATTTTACATGAAAGTGGTAAGACTATTTAATGTGTAAGAACTAGATTGGTTCGATTGGTTCAATTAGTATGTTGAAGGCCTCCCTGAAACTTGCCTATTCTCTGTTACTGTAGCCAGTACAAGAAAATTCAACATAAAGGCAATCTGAACATTTTACATGTTAGTATCTTCAGTAAATATTCACATGTGAATTTAGGATAATTGCCTCTCAAGTTTTCAAGGTAAAGGATTATCATTTTTAAAATGCATGCTTAAAAAGTTACCTGCTCTTGCATATGATCAAACTGGTTTTTATGGCTCTTAAAAACAAAACAATAAAAAACACCCAATCAAACTAACCAGGAATGTAAATGCTTGCTTATCTATAAACACAAATTGATACAAGTCAGAAGAAAGGCTGACATGCTTAAAGAGAAACTCAAAAGCTATTTTCTCAGTTAAGGTTTGGATGGAACAAAACATTCCTTAAATCCTCCTCTGCTTAGTTCAAGATTTCTTCTGAAAGAGAGATTCATTAACTTGTGCCAAGCAAATGTGGTAACTATCCTGGTGAAACTGCTTTTGCTGGACACAGAGCAGGCTCTTGCACTGGCTTCTAACTTAGAGTCCGGTCATCCTTAATTTCCTGAAATCCTAACAGAATCCAGAGAGTTTTGCTTACTGGGTTGCTTATAAGTGCTCTCCAAATACCTGGAATTTCACCTAATTTGAAATATTTAACACATAGTCTACTAAGGCTAAAGTAATTGTCTGGGTTTCCCTCTCCAGTCTATGGAAAGAGATAAGCAGTTCAGAAGTATATTTCACTTCACCTATTTTGCAAACCCATTTAAAGATTGGATGTATTGTCATTTGAATGTTTTTCCCCATTTATTATGTATGGGTGAGTTGATTAAACTTGGAAAACTAGCAAAAACCCTACAGATACTGAACTGATCATGAAATGAATCCCTACTTCTCTCTCTAGAGCACTTGCTTGCCTAGATCTGAGGTGCTGCAGTCTGACTTCTTCAGCCAGTACCCGTCCTTTAGACATACAGAGCCAGACAAATTCATAAAGCTTCTAGACGTTTCCCCAAAAGGTTTCTTCACTGTATCAGAGCACTTGTGTAGTTTAAGTCACTGTATTGTTCATCCACGGTTGTTCTCTATTATTCAAGATATTTCTTCTGAAATACAGAATTATCTTCTATGTATTTGAAATTCATAGAATCATAGAATGGTTAGGGTTGGGAGGGACTTCAAAGATCATCTAGTTCCAACCCCACTGCCATGGGCAGGGACACCTTCCACTAGATAGGTTGCCCGAAGGCCCATCTGATCTGCCCTTGAACACCTCCAGGGATGGGGCATCCACAACTTCTCTAGGCAACCCCTTCCAGCGTTTTACCACCCTCATTGTAAAAAAATTTCTTCCTTATATCTAATCGAAATCTGTCCTCTTTCAGTTTAAAGCCATTGCCCCTTGTCCTATCACTACATACTCTTGTAAAAAGTCCCTCCCCAGCTTTCTTACAGGCCTCCTTCAGGTACTGGAAGACTGCTATAAGATCTCACTGCATCCTTCTCTTCTCCAGGCTGAAGATCCCCAAGCTTCCCAGCCTCTTCATAGGTGAGGTGCTCCAGCTGTCAGGTCATCTTTGCGATCCTCCTCTGGACTCGCTCCAACAGCTCCATGTCCTTCTTGTGTTGGGGACTCCAGAGCTGAATGCAGTATTCCAGGTGGGTTCTTATGAGAGCAGAGTAGAGGGGCAGAATCACCTCCCTCGACCTGCTGGCCACACTTCTTTGGATGCAGCCCAGGATACGGTTGGCTTTCTGGGCTGCCAGCACACATTGCTGGCTCATGTTGAGCTTCTCATCCACCAGCACTCCCAAGTCCTTCTCCTCAGAGCTGCTCTCAATCCATTCTCTTCCCAGCCTGTATTTGTGCTTGGGATTGCCCCGACCCACGTGCAGGACCTTGTACTTGGCCTTGTTGAACTTCATGAGGTTCTCACAGGCCCATCTCTCCAGCCTGTCAAGGTCCCTCTGGATGGCATCCCTATCCTTCAACGTGTCCACAACACCACGCAGCTTGGTGTCATTTGCAAACTTGCTGAGGGTGCACTCAATCCCACTATTCATGTGACCAACAAAGATGTTAAATAACACCGGCCCCAGTACCGACCCCTGAGGAACACCACTCGTCACAGGCCTCCATGTGGACATTGAACCATTGACTGCAACTCTTTGAGTGCGACCATCCAGCCAATTCCTTATCCACCGAGTGGTCCATCCATCAAATCCATGTCTTTCCAGTTTAGAGACAAGGATCTCATGTGGGACAGTATCAAATGCTTTGGACAAGTCCAGGTAGACGATGCCAGTTGCTTTTTCCTTATCCATCAGTGCTGTAACCACATCATAGAAGGCCATCAAATTAGTCAGGCAGTATTTTCCCTTAGTGAAGCCATGCTGGCTGTCACCAATCGCCTTCTTATTTTCCATGTGCCTTATACTTTCCATGTTCCTTATACTTAACAACTTTGTTATGATCATTCCTTTAGACGTGGAATTACTTCTCCATGAAAGACAGTCACCTTCCCTCAAAAGTTTTGCATTCCCTCCCTCCCACCCATTTTTTCCTCTTTGTGTTCATGTTGAATGGAGACTATCCTTGAGCGTCATCCAAAGCCAACCGAAGTCAGTGTAGATGTTTCCACTGAATTTTAAGTTATGTTTAGCTTTTTTCCTTATTTTATTTATTTATTTATTTAAAATAAATCTCATTGAAATCAAAGGTATGACTTGTTGAATAAAATAATATGAATGAGAGTTGCAGAATCTGTTCTTCAGTAATATTTCTCCAAGAAATCTTTGAGTTTTTTTACTAGCACTTTAAAAAAAAGGTATAAAACATAATGTATTATAATGTAAATTCTATCAAACACTATGTCATTAACATTTAGCATTATTGTTTATTCAAGTTCATCCATCTATATATACAAATCTGATATTTGCCTTTTTAAAAATTTAACATGTGTAAGTGCCCATAAATCAGTTATGACAATCATTGTTAAAACAATCAATAGTAAGGAATATGCATTAATTCAAATAATATTGATAGCCACATGCACCTGCATCAGTCTTCTGTGAAATAAGAAAAATGAGACTTCTTCTTAAAATCAATATTTCCCTTTTTATGTCACTCATTTGAAGAGTATCAATAATACATTATTTTATACCTTGTGTGTCAGTGGTCCTACTTCTAAATGTAGAGATATCTTGAAAAAATATTGAAGTGAGGCAAAAGAAAAAAGTGATCAAAGTGATGACCTGCTAAAAAGCTTACATTCGTTCATTGTCTTGTGGGTATTCGTCTGAACTAAAATATGCATGGGCAGCATTACTAGCTGTATATGATGTTTATAACTCAGATCTCAATAACAGATGCTTGTACACTACTTTTTTCCTGGAGTTAAAGAGCAAGAGGAAGAGCAAGAGAACTCAGTATTGCCTTTATCTGTCCTCAGACTTAAGAACCAGGAAGTTAGGCAGGTGTGCAGACCAAAGTGGAAATACAATATGTGGAATTACAACATCCATTCATCACAAAAGAAACATTTTAATTGGTTATATGTGGAAAATATCTACTTGACAGTCAGTTTCTCACTTTTCACATAAGTGCTTTGCTGCTTGGATGCCTAATCTTGTTTAGTATAGGGAAAGTAATTTGACATGAAAGTACCTAGATGGCTGCCGAAAATTAATTGCCAATTAAAAAAGAAAAATGTTTGTGCTACTCTATAAACAAGCCAACATATAAACCTTTCAGTCTTGTTGCTTTATTTATGTCTTTGTAGATCTGGTTTCAAGCTATTTGCATACAATTTACAAATTCATATTATAATTCTCCAGTATATTTATGATTTTATAGTTGTATATATTTTACCTCTATGAAAAATATTTATTTCTTTATGCTTCTGTTGCTTATTATTTAACAAAAACATTTCATTACATTTGATAGTTTATGTCTCTTCCTTAGAATGAGGCATTTTTATTTGTAGGGCTTTAAGAGAGAGGTTTATTTCTTCTCCACATTTAAGAAAAAAAAAAACAGGAAAAAAAAAAAAACAGAACAAAACACCAAACCTCAAAACGATGAACTCCTGTCTCTAACTTTCCATAGCTTCCTCAGTCTGCTTTCAAGTGAGGATGAATACCCCAACAATTCAAAGTATAAAGGTTAATCTGAGTGGAAAATGAAGGCTTTAACAGGATTGTAAAGCTTAAGGACTCCTTTCAGCACTAAAGAGACTTTTGAAAGTGGCTGAGTCATAGAAGTTTCATAGTACCATAGAACAGCTCCCTTAGATCCAAAATACAATTCAAATGGCACAGCTGGCTGAATCCATCAGTAGAAATGGATATTGACTTCCATTCTCTTCCTTCTTCTCCTCCCAAAATTAAATTTCTACACGTCAGGTAGATAGTGTGAATCAATGTTATGTCCACATAAACATTAAGGATTATGTGTAGGATAGATTACTGAATACCATAAATTTAAGGTAGTAATATAAAATTAATAGAATTTCAAAGTTTGTATGATTTTTAAAGAGTAACATAAATATATCTCTTTTACATTTAAAAGTTTTTCATTTTGTTTTGTCTTTTAATTGAAATGTGTTCCCAGTGGGTGAAATTCAGTCATTTTACCTTCCACTAATAAAGAACTGGGAATATCTATGGCTATTCAAAGTTATTATTCCTTAAATTTACCTCTTTATTCAGTCTTCAATTCTAAATGACTGACGGAAGCCAGGGCTCATTTGCTAAAGCCAATCCAAAAGCCAGATTTTAATGGAGGAGGAAAAAAACTGTAACAAAACAAAACAAAATCCTAACAGCAAGCCTACAAAGCTTTCAAGAGCAAGCTTTGATGATTGTGAATCTCTTGGAAAAATATGGGTCCAAGAAGCCTGCTCCACAGATTTAACCTGCATGAAAGACTGACTACAAAAAATATGTGAAGATTTTTTAGGTTAAAACTATCCTGTAGGAGACTTCTGTGCACACTTATAGACCGCATAGTTTTCTCACAAAGCCTATGGTTTGACGCAAAACTTCAATAGTGTGGAGATAATATCAGGGTCACTTACTCTGACTGTAAGCCTGGCAGAGCCAAACAGCTCTGGAATCCTCAAAAGACAGACACATTTTATACAACAGTTGCCATTCGAGACATGAATGAATAGTGACCTGTCTTATTTTCCTTTTCTCTTTTAATTAGAATGATAAGAATAAAAATAATAAGCAATCATATGTAGATTTTGTTGAATGAAACTTTTTAGTGGGAAAGAAAGTTAATAACATAAATGTAACATTAACTTTTGAATCTTAACAAAAATAATATAGAACGTTTCTTTATATTTAAGATTTTCAAGTTTTTGTTGGTATTATACCCATTTTCCAATTCCTATTTGTAGTCCTTTAAAAGGTAGAGGATAAAAAAGATCACAAAATGCCAAAATTATCATGTTAGTAAGTAAGGAAAGCCTAAATAATCTGCACAGTTATCACAAACCTCAGAGAAACTTGTATTCAATTAAGATCTCTCAAACTTAAATAACATTCAAGTGCAGTCACCATTATTATGGCTTCCAGAAAAGTTTCATTTAAAGTGAAACATTTTATGAATCTTCAGCTAGTGATCCTATTTGATTTTCTTTAAAACTGTCGTTAAAAATAATTCGTAATACAAGCTTTCAATCACTTATGGTTCTGTAACATGGACCTCTTTGAAAGTATTGGGTGATATTGTATTGGTTTTCCTTTTCTAATATGTGATACTAAAGAAACCTCAGTCGACTGTAAGAAGATACTAGAAATTTTACTTCTTTTTCTCCTTAAATTAAATACAGTTGAGTAGAGGCTGTTGTTCTTTATTGTATCACAAGTATCACAAAACCTTCACATTATTTATCACTGGACACATACAAAAAGCTTGCAGGACATTGAGCAGTGAAACACAAACTCCGTGTTCCTTCATTTCCGATATCTACTACAGCTTTTTAGTCATTCCTTCAAAGCAACAGGATAGCCAGGTAGCTGCAGCTGCAAGTAGGAATAGCATTTCACAGAGATTTTCTTCTCTATGATAATCCCTACTGCGGAGGGCATTATTAAGTTGGCTTACAATCTTGTGGTCTTTTCTGTTTCCTTATTTCTGTGAGAAGTTATATCAACCATTGTAATAAAACCAGACAAACACAAAGTGTCTACCCCTTACATTCTTAAGAGATTAATGTGGTCTGTGCTTTTGGACACAGATCTAGACACAAGATTTAGACTTAATTATTTCAGCTTCCCTCTAGCAACTGAGACACATATCCTGAAAAGCTCCAATTACTTCAAATAAACACCAGAATTCTCTTAGCTATGTAGGTCACCACAAACCCATCACTTGCTCTTAACTATAGAGAGCAATTCAAAGTCCTCTGTGACTGACCTGCTTAAGATACCATACCTTCCTGTGACCCATAATACTCTGTTAGGTTGGTTTCCACTGGAACAATAAAATAGTATACTGCGAAGGAAATCTTATGAGAGTAGTAAATCTTTCCATGAAGGGGAATTCAATGATAAACCTCACCTGTGAATTTACTTGCCCACTACTTAAGAATTTGTTATTTTTATCTTGCAACCAGTTTCTTTCATTTACTTTGTAAGAACGAACCTACCTGTCCTCATCTGTACCTAAAGAAACAAATGAACAAGTGAACAAACAAAGAAAAAAATCCGATCAACATGGCAAACTGAGTCCCTTCCTAGGATGGAAAAGGAACAAGAAAAAGACTATTTTATTGTCACACAAGTATTCAATAGACATTGACATATCTCAATATACGTCATTTAAGTAAGAAAGGTCAAATAAACATCACTTACTTAAGCAATTTGCAAAATCATCTACAAAACTTAATTGTAAGTCACAGAAAGTAGTTGTTCTTGTGAAATCCTCATTATGCTACCTTCTCACAGACATGATAATGTTGTGAGCAGATAACTACCAGCAGCGTTTAGCACGTCTATTTCTGTTTCTGCCTAAAAGCCGAGTAAAAGCAGATTCATTTATTATTATTTTCTTAATTGTTAGTATTCGGTTTTCTCAAAAACATTCTGGTTTGGAGACGAGTCACAGACTAGTATCAATTCTGTTCTCACCTTACTTGCCTTACATCCCCAGGTGCATCTATAATTCTCCATTAAGTGTGTTGGGCACTTCAATACCTATCTGTATGGGGTTATATTCTTAAAAAATAGTCATCAACTGAGGATAGTTTTCAGTTGTTAAATATTAGGTGATCAAATTCCTTAAACATTATAGTGATGCGAAATATATAATCAGGCCAACATGAGCATCACACGTACGACAATGTCTATGAAAGGCAGTTCCACTGAAGAAATTATTTTTCTAGTAGTGTCAGATTAAAACTGGGCCAACAGTATTTCACCACTTCACGTCTCAACCTTCTGTGGTTATTGTCATGTCACATGTTGAAAACCAAGATAACTCAACAGTGATCACTGTATTCAGCCTTTCAAAGAAAACAAAATATTCAATTTGAATAAAGCAATGTATACAAATTTTCAAATAGAAAACTGTACTTGAAAAATACGACCAACTATTTTTTAATACTTATACTGCTGTTTTGACTTGACGTCATGAGACTGATTCTTTCTTTCCTTGCTGAGTTCTGTTAGTTATTAGCAAATAAAGATGGTCCTTTCACTTACCTTTATAGTGGAACACCCCCTGTTTTTCAATTAAGTAAATATGCTCACAAGGTTATTTCAGTGCTCTGTTCCACTCCAACTATCAGAATTAGAAGCAGCAAAAGTGGAACAGCTAATATCTGAATGCTTTTGAACTTTTTAATTCATTCCTGAAGTTTTTACAAAGGAAAAAAAAAAAGTCTCAAAGTCTTACTCAAATTAAAGGAAAATTAAGTGACTTGTGACCACAGCAAAATAGTGTTCAGGCCTGGTAAATTCTCGTCATGGTACCCACACGTGTCTCTTAGCCTTTCCATTTGCCATGTTTCCTAACTTGCAATACTCATTGTTTCAGAGATATATGTTTTGGTTAATATATGTTTTATATATATTGTTTCAGAAATAATGTTTTGAAGTGAGATAATTTCTTTTTGTTTATGACAAAATATGCTCACAAGAGAGAGAAATCAGGAGCTGTCCATTTTAGGAGTAGCTTTACTGATACATAGATCACTTGTTGGTTTCTTTCTTTTCCTTAAGAAACCCTGTGACCTAGCAAATAAGATAGAGATTAAGGTATTATTTCCACTTTTATCACAGCTTTCAAACAAGCCACTTCATGTCTCTCTCTGTTACTTGGTAAATGGGAGGAATGATATTGGTCTACCTAGGCCTTCTCCATTAAACTCTCTGAAATACAGAGAATTAATACAGTCAGTCAGTAAAGGATTTTAACAGACATTTAAAAAATTCAGATTATCTTTGTAATAAGAAAAGGGCAAATCTTGTCTATCAAAACCTCTGTTTTAAAGCTTGAGTTCAGGGAGCACAAACAATGTAATGTAACAGAATTATTCATACAAGTTTTGGGAAAATTCCTTACTAGGAGCAGAATAGCCACACTAGTACAGAGCTCCATGTAACCTCATTACTTGTATTGAGCTGCAGGATTTGTTGATTTTAGGCACAGCACTATCTCCATGGCTATACTGCTTCTCCTGGTCTCAAATGTGATCATTCATAGTTGATACCAGCAATTCCAACATCACTTTGGGTTGTGCATACAGATGTAGTCTTAAAAACATACTGATTGTCTAAACCTTTCCCTCCAACAGAAAAGCACCTAGTGAAACTTCTGAAAATATTTGTTAGACAGCATCAGCTGTCATGAGTACATCAATCCTCTTCTTAGAAAAAACAGCACATGGCTCTGATGTTGTTTTAATAAGCAGAGGTGAAATCCAAATCATTATATAAATTTTTTTTTTTTTTTTTTTGCAGAGCAGTCTGACTTTGTTCTACATAGTAATGTGACCAAAGTGAAAAAAACTAGTTTTTAATGAGCTGTCTCAATAGTATTCATCAAAAAGCAAGCACAGGATTCATCAAAATCAAACATGTTTATTTGTGTAAGCTGTGGTATTAAGTGGAGCACTTCATGCTTTAGTACACAGCTGATAAAAAATTGTGAAATAGGAATGTATTGCTGATGTAAAATGTCTGAAGTGGCAAGTCTCAGCTCAGGTTTAAGGTGCAATTTGGAACATTATTTTACATTTAATCTATATAACATTCTTCCATACTGTCTTGTCTCTCACATTATTACTCACTCTTGTATACATAAGCAGCTTTTCCTATTGGTGTACCAAATATGACTTATGTGATGAAGAATAATTATTTATGTGTCATATTAGTCACTTCTGAAGTAAATACACAATGCTGTTCCCTTATGAGTTATTTATAGTTTGAAATCCAATAATTCTAAAATATAGTCTCCTTATTTCTAATAGCAATCGCTGAAGATGTGCTTTTTCCACCTGCTAATTTAAGTGTAGAGAACTACCATCTAGTTCTTCAGCATATTTTGGAGAAGACTCACGAAAAGATTTCAGGCACTGAATGAAAATTTTATTGAATCTATTGATGATCAAGTATTTTGGTATTAAAGTTTTCCCCATGCACCTAACCTCCTTATACTAGGCGGTTCATTGTCTGCTGTATATCTCACCCATGTGGCACCTGGGCAACACAGTCTAATAAACCATCTCAGAGCTCTTCTAACAGATCAGGAGCTAGTGTTAATGCTGCCGGAATAGTTGAAGCATTCACCTCTGCCTCTGTTTCCAACAGACAAGTTTCTAGCAGAGCTGCCCAAGAATATACCTAAATGAACAGGTTAAGGTCTCTTAAAAAAAATACAGAGTGATACTGGGATTCTCACAGCCCTTCCATTAGAAATGTTAATAATTTTATAGGAGTATGATCTCTGGGTAGAGAACAGATGCAATTTTTATAACTTATTTAGTAGATACTGCCTATGTTTGAATCCTTTCTCTGTGCTTTTATAGTTATCATCCAGCAGTGCTCATCTCTCCTTTTCTGATATCCTATTCACTTCTTCACATTCATTTGAAAGAATATTACATTATTTTAGACTGAATATAACTAGGATAAACTGTGCATTCTTCATTTTCACTGTATATTAGAAAATACTCTGCAGAAAAGGGCATCTTCACAACAGGTGAGAAATATGTAAACCTCTTCAGGCAGAAAAGGAGCTGAATTCAGGATTCTCACAATCTGGAGGAAAAACTTAACCACTGAACTGCTGGTTAAAAAGAGAAAACCTATCTTTCTTTAAAAAATCAAGTTAATCTCCTAATATCACAAGAGAAATGAGGAAAAATAATTGTATTTGCAAATGCTTAAGGACTAAAGAAGGCAAGATTCCATTTGTAGACACTTTTTCCCCAAAATCTCCTACTTGTTACCTAAAAAGATGAAAGTGTTACTCAATCTATCAGTTTCTTGCCGTCCTTCTCTCTGTCATGTAACTCTTACCATAATCTGTATAAAGATTCTAGTTAGAGTTTACAATTTAGCTATTGTAACTAAGCATTACTAAATTGATTTTTTTCTTACCTGGATACTTCCTTGCAAACAAGCAAAAGTATACCAGACTTGATTTCAGTCACTCCAAATGATAATTTCTGATCAGTATTTCTAAAGAATAAAAGTAGAGCAAGTATAAAGTCCTAAACTTATATAAACCTAATTGTTAATGTGGAAGGACTCTTACCAATATTTTGGATTCACTTAAACATGTCATATTATCCTTCCTCATAAACTTTGATAATTGTGTTTCAATCAGTATGCTGCTTCTCCAAGGCGTAAAGAGCATTACAGGCTTCTGTTAGAGCATCTTGTTGACTCTTCTATAGCATCACCTAAGTCCACAGAATTTATATGAAGTGCAGTCATATAACCTTGGGCTGTGATCTTGTCAGCTTTTTACAAGCTAAACAGCATGAAAACTGGTCAATACTTGTATGGCAGACTTCCAAGAAGAAAGGAAAAAAAAAAGACTGCTGTAGGAAGTACTGTTGATCGTCCTCTGCATATCAAGCACATATCTGTGAGTAAATACTCAACCAGCACTGCAGCTGGTATTAGGCATATTGCTCAAAACTGAAGGAGAATGAAAAAAAATAATTTTAGATTTAGACTTTCATCTTCATAGTTAAGTAAACAAAATGGTCAATTTTCAAAATGCCTTATGAGGCTCCCATAGAGAATCTCCTGTAGGGATTAATTATAGCAACTAGAATTTCTGTTATGATTTTGAAAAAAATGGATTCTTTTTTAGATGCCTGCTTACAGAAGTAAGGAATAATCTTTATATTCCTACTCATAAAATTCTCACTCTCAAAGCCCTATTAGGTAGGGTTTCCAAAACAGACTATGTCTTCTTAATGGCAGGATGGTAATGAAAAAAATTTCTGTCTTCCCTCACCCCGTCCACCTTCTCATACCTCCCTCTTCCTCCTTTTGTGTGTCCTAGAAATTAGACCGAACTGACTCAGAGAATGGATAGTTAGAGCTGTCAAATGGAAGCCAACAGACATGTATGTCCTGGAAGAAATAGAAAGAATAGCAGAGCTTCCCCACTTTAGACCTTTTTTGACAGTAGCCCAAACTAACAGATTAATCCAATTTTGAAGCTGCATGTTAAGTTTCTTGTGTGTTACAGAAAATAAAAGTCTCACCATGTGTGGTCATGAAGATCCAAAATTCTCTTGTTGGTCAACAGCTGGCAGAATATGAGCCAGCAGTGTGCCCAGGTGGCCAAGAAGGCCAAAAGCATGCTGGCTTGTATCAGCAATAGTGTGGCCAGCGGGACTAGGGAGGTGGTTGTCCTCCTGTACTCAGCACTGGTGAGACTGTACCTCAAATAATGTGTTCAATTGTGGGCCCCTCATTGCAAGAAAGACACTGAGGTGCTGGAGTGTGTCCAAAGAAGGACAACAAAGCTGGTGAAGGGTCTAGAGCACAAGTCTTATGCGGAGTGTCAGAGGGAACTGTGGTTGTCTAGCCTGGAGAAAAGAAGGCTGAGGGGAGACCTTATCGCTCTCTACAACTACCTGAAAGGAGGTTATAGCCACATGGGTGTCGGTCTCTTTTCCCGAGTAACAACTAATAAGATGAGAAAAAATGGCCTCAAATGGCACCAAGGGAAGTTTAGACTGGATATTACCAAAAATTTTTTCACCTAAAGGGTTATCGAGCACTGGAACAGGCTGCCCAGGGAAGTGATTGAGTCACCATCACTGGAGGTATTTAGATGTGTAGGTGTGGCACTTAGGGACATGATTTAGTGGTGGACTTGGCAGTGTTAGGTTAATGGTTGGACTCAATGATCTTAAGGATCTTTTCAAACCTATATGATTCCATGAAAATTTATTCTTTTTTCTTGAAGTACTGTGTGATCCTTTTAATTCTAAAGAAATTATTTTATTTTGTTAATTTATATGATTTAATAATCTTAATTTATATGATTGTCTTTATCAATCTAAAATCTTGGCTTTATTATATCAAAATAGATAGAATATTGTAAGAGTTTAACCCCAGCTGGCAACTAAGCACCACACAGCTGCTCACTCTCTCCTTCCCAGTGCCATGAGGGAGAGGATCAGAAGGGTAAAAGTGAGAAAACTCATGGCTGAGATAAAGACACTTTATAGGTAAAGCAAAAGCTGCACATGCAAGCAAAGCAAAACAAGGAATTCCTTCACTACTTCCCATCAGCAAGAAAGTGTTCAGCCATTTCCAGGAAAGCAGAGCTCCATCACACGGAGTGGTTACTTGGGAAAACAAATGCCATCACTCCAAATGTTCCACTTCCTTTCTTTCTTCTTCCTCCAACTTTTTATTGCTATGCATTTCATCATATGGTATGGAATATGCCTTTGGTCAGTTGGGGTCAGCTGTCCCAGCTGTGCTTCCTCCCAACTCCTTGTCCACCCCCAGCCTACTCAATGGTGGGATGGAGTAAGAAGCAGAAAAGACTTTGACCCTGTGTAAGCACTGCTCAGCAGTAACAAAAACATTCCCATGTTATCAACATTGTTTTCAGCACAAATCCAAAACACAGCCCCACACTAGCTACCGTGAAGAAAAGTAACTCTAACCCAGCCAAAATAATCTGTTATACTATACTCCATATAGGCTTTGTTTTCAGAAAAGTGGCACTTTAGTCCAAATGCATGAGGAAAATTTAGGAACTGATACGCTTAGAAGAGTTACAAGATGAAGCAAGGTTATTACTGTCAAAATTGTCTTTGTCTAGAAAGAATACCAAACTTCCGTGTCTCTGAACAAGACCCAAGTCAAATAGCAGCAAAGCACTTTACTCTCAGTTCAAAGTTCACTTAGCTCGCACTTGGTGCTTTCTATGTTATCCGGAGCTCTCAGGCAAACTTCTCACCCTCCTGCATTTGCTTTTCTCCGATGCTTTTGTATCTCTTCTGTACAAAAACTGTCCACATCCATATATATTTGTTTTGAAATCTAGTAATACTCTTCATCTTTAGATCTGTTTTAACATTTTAATTTTACAATGAACTGGACAGTTTTGCAAATTTTTTCCTAATTTGACAGGTTTGTAATAAAATTTATATAATACGTAATAATATTCCTTATCCATCCATCTCTGGTTTGCACCTTAAACAACTAGTGCCATCCAGAAATTAAAATAATAATAATTTAGAAAGTAAAAAAAAAGATCAGGGCTTGGGATTGCAAACAAGAAGTAGTGTTAACTGCCATTTTGTCCAGGAAATTTAAAAGGATACATTTGTTTTCATTAAAATTACTCAGCTCCTTATTTTTCTTGCTGAATGTGTCCTTTCTCTGTGAGACCCTAAGTTTGCTTAATATTTCCTGCTAATATGGGTAACATTAGACATGTACTGTAAAAAATTTGCATTTGTTTTTAGTTTCCAAAAGTCTTAGAATGGGGAGGGGGATCACAAAAAAAAAGAAAAAAAACCCCTGAGAACTTTAATTCACATCTATCATAATCAGACTAGGCTTTAAGTACACATCAAAGTCAGAATTCAGGAGGAATTTCAAAGTTAGAGAAACACATTTTATCACTGATAACAAGGCCATTTGCCCTTGCAAAATAGATACAGTTCCAAATTTATCTATGCAAGATCATAAACTGGTAGAAAATTAGAGCCCAGACGAGGAATTTACTGCGAATGAATTTTTATATTTTTTTGTGCTGCTAGGCATTCTATATAGGACAAAATATTTCCTAGAAGAGTTTAGTGCTATTTTTCTAAGAGTTAATCTACAAAATTTACCAAAAAAATAAAAGCTTCCTGGGAAATTAAATAAAATGCACTCTTCATTGGAAAATCTGATGCTAATAGTATGATCGATTGCATTCAAGTGATAGCTATATGACATATAGAAGTTGTCTTCAAAAACACTACATCTGCATTCTGATCAATCTGTTAATTTATGTGAACATATCTAAAGAGGGTCCATACATAATGCTGGGGATGGCTTTTCATGAAGAAAGTTAAAAGCAAAGAACAACAAAAAAAAACCAAACATGAAATCAAACAGGTAGGTTTGAATGAATGAATGGCTGCAATAATGTAGTAGAATTATGTATGCCAAAAAACCAGCTATTAAAAAATCAAACCTTGTGGTCCTAGTTAAATTAATCCAAACTTTTAAATTATTAATTAAATCGTATCAATAAGCCATGATGAAAGACTCTTTCTCTGATCTCAAAAGCTCTCCAAATTCATTATAAAAGATACTATCTCTTTTTTTTGTGAAGAATTTTTATGGTGACCTGTTATAATGTAGTGATCTGATTATACAAAAATTAACGACAGAGAGACTGTCATGTCTTAGGTGTTCGGGTTTTTTTTGTGAGTTGTAGCCTAATCCTATATTTTTCTTTGTTTCTTCCATTTTATTGATAGAAATCTCTTTTCTGCAGACATTTCCTTGGCCTCTGCCACATTGATCGCTGCTGTTGAGCGAGAATGAGTCTTCTGATTGCACTCTACTTGAGAGACTCTTAAGGCAGAATGAACCTGAGGATGCTAAGCAGGTCACTGGACAGTCCTTCATAAATATTCAGAAGAAACAAACATCGTGAAAGACAGTAATGCTGATAGAATTCACAGATATGCTAAGTAAGAATAAAGTATTTCCTGCAGAGAGCTCCTGTAGGGATTATATGGCCTTCTGCTTTAATGAAGTCACACTTTTGACTAATGGCAAATGATAATAACATTTCCCTTTCAACATCATGGACTATTTTTTATTGTTTAAAAAAATGATGAAAAAAAAAGACAAATTTCAAGCTGAACTTCAAGAATATATAAGCATAAAAGACAGTGGATTCACATACAAAGTCAATTTCTATCCGAAGTTTAGACACAAGTCTTTGATTATGAGAAACAATATTTGCAATACAAGAGAGTAAACAGGATTGTTCCTTTTGCTGCTACCTAAATGATAGCAAAAGCATATGTAAAATTACAAATAAACTTTCCCTGTAGAACGATTTCATAGAGATCAGTAGAAACACACCAGATTTTCCATTGGATTGTTTGAAGAACAGCACAACTCATTCTGAGGATTTTATTCTTTGTTACATTTTACAGACTAGTTTAAAAAACATCAAAAGGAATAATACTTTTCAGTCTACAAGTCTGCATTCTTTTCGTAAAATTTTGCTTATTTTACTTCTAGTCACCATGCCACACTGCTAATATACATTTCATTTTCAGTCAAGTGAATCTTCCTAGACTTTATCCACAGTTCTGGTATAAAATTGTGAGACTCTTCCTTAGTCTTTACTCAGAGAGTCACTCATGGGATTGAACATATATAGGGATTGAACATATATAGAGAGAGAAGCGGTTGGCTGGAGTACTGATCTTGTACCAGACTTAACCTGAATATTCCTAATAGTTTCAACGAGGCTACTCAACAATGATCAAGTAGAAATGCAAGCAAGGATCATAGAAATCTATCGTCTGAAAAAGACCATCAATCTTTCTGCTAAAAATACTTTCTTTTTTTAAATTTCCACCCTTTTAACTGTGACAAAGTAACAGTGGAAACCAGTTGTCTTTATTTAGACAATCTTAGATTGTCTTTTATTTTTAGACAATCCTTTTACAAAGGGTGTTATGGTAAGACATATACTGAAAGTTATATCAAATGAGTAAGAATTTTCCTAAGAGAGAAAAAAAATAGAGGATTTATGGGTGTGCACACAGACACATGAACTAACCAGTCTAATAGCAATGAATCAGACAAAGAAAAAACGGTGTTAGTTTCTGTCAACCACCAGAAAGTGTCCACTCAAGTGTGCAAATGTGCTATACGTGTTAGCATGACATATTGTAGGAGCTATAGATTTCAGGAATTAACTGTTGCTAGTGTCTGCTTTTTCCCCTCTACACGATATATTTTAAAGGACGTTGGTTCAAAGGATAGTCAAAGTTTGGTTCAGGTGTTCTAAAATAGAGGAAAATCTTTCTTTTCTGTGGCTTTGATTAATCAGTTACACTGAGGAGTGATAAAGAAAAGTTCTTTACAGTTGCTGTGTCATAAGATTTGTCCTGACTACCGCAGATAGTAGTATTTTAAAAAAGACACCAAAGCCCCCGAAAAAGGCATGTCCACAAGCAGCATTTGAGGGTGAGCTAAACTATAGATGTTAAGAGGGAGAGGAAGAGGAGTCATGATTCCATTTTATTATCCCACCACAAGAGGATGGAAGAGCTCTGAAAATTACTTTTCAATAACTGGAAGGACAAATACAAAGCAACTTCCCTGCTGTTCCTAGTTTTCAACAGGGAACCAGACTTGCCTGTGACTTTTAATGCTGTCTGAATCTGCAAGCCTCAAACCTTCAATATCAACATCCAAATGTCAGTAGGAATTGTCTCAGTTGCCTTAAACATTTAAAAGAATAATTTGTGTAAATCCCTGTCATATAGGTTTAGTATAGAGAAGGGATTTCTGATATAATTAATTAAATGTCCTCCAGAAGGGCCTGTTGCTTTCTGTTTACTTTATGGGAAACCTCAACATTTACATGTCTAAGTTAGGTAATGTAAATCCTACTGCCGTATGTCTTAATGATTGTCCTACTGAAGGATAATTTATTTCTATTTGCTAGGAAGATATACCTTGGCTATTCACATCTATTTAGGCAGTTACATTGTTCAATAAATATTTATTCAGTCTTCTGATTATTTTTTTCTTACTTTTTTTTTAATATGCTGGGAAATATTGGAAAAGTTTAGTTCAGTTGCATTAACAGTTACTAAATTTGAATGAAAATAAAAACAAATTAAACATGTTTAAAATATAATTTTAGAGGTTTTCATTACTTAAGTAAAACTCTTAAATGTGCTCAAGAAATAAGAATAAAGAATAGCTGATGAATTTTGCTTTGGAAAGTAATTCATTCATTAGCCAAAGCAATGTATTGTCTGTGTTTCAGGAGCTGATTGATTTTCTCCAATCACAATGTAATACCTCTTATTCTACATAGCTTGTTCTTTTTTTTTTTCTCACAGAATAGAAGAGGAAAAAGCACTCCTGTCTGTTTAATTTCTAGTCAGTTTCTCAAGAAACTTGCAAAGAAGAAAATATTTTTTTTTACTTGAGGAAAAGGAACTGCACTTAAAACTAAGTTAAATACTCCTACACACTGTTTCTCAGCACTTAGCCAGTATCTTTCATCGTTCTAGCAGACCAGGTCAGTATTTTTTTTTTTTAATTTAAATTGCTTTGATGGCTTGTTGTTCAGTTAGGCAATAAAATACTTGCTGTCATAATTTCTGATTTAATTTGAAATTGATTTATATTGGGTTTTTTTAATAATATACATGAAAGTCATTACAGGTGTTTTTGAGCCTGCCTTAGTGCAGGAGGATGGACCAAACAATCTCTGAAACCTCTTTCAATCGCACATTCTAATGCATTGATTAACAAAATAATTTGTAGTGTAATTTACAGTTACGTGTGTATGTATGTACACATAAATATTGTGTATAAAATACATTATTTATTTATGTTGCATATGAAATAGTAAAATAATTCAACATTTTTCATCCAGTGGTTGAGCTTCCTGTGACCAAAGTTAAGTTGGCAAGAAACACCAGTATATGAATGAGAAAATAATTTTGAATAAATCCACGTTATATTTGTCATTGCAATTGCATGTGTGCGGGTTAGTTTGTTAATTTTTGTCACTGGTGTTTATTAATAAACCTATGCATTGCTATATCATTTGCTAATGTACAAATAACATTCCCTGATGTTCATCTTAACTTGTCTTTATATTTTAATTATTAATGTCTAAATACAGAGCTTGCAAAAAGAAAATACCTTTGAAGTGGGCAGTGAAACCTAGAACAGGTCATTATAACCCCTATTTCTGTTAAATAGGCAGTGGACGTCCTGTGGCCTTCTGACATTCACGCCAATATTATTAGCCAGCTATGTTTCTCTGTGACAGTCATACCACTACTGTTAGTCTCAATCCCAAACTGGATATTTCCATTGATTTTTCTCTTACCATTCTCTATTCGGAAGTAAAACTTCAGAGGAGTAAGGTACCTTCATTCTAAAATAGCCTGGAAAGTTCTTTTTCAGCTTGCCTGTCTCTGCAAATGTCATCAGATTTTCATGTACACCGTGCTGTTGTAGGGACCTGAAGCACCAACCAGCAGTGATAGCTTCATCATGTTAAATGCACAACAGGAAGGTAAGCCTAGCAAGAGGCAGCAAATGAATGAAACACATAGATGTAAGACAAAATTAAACAGCATCTGTGGGTGACTAAAATCATTGAGGACACATATGAGTAGCTGATAAACAAAACAGCCCAAGTTGGAATTTTCAGGATTTGTAGGAAGGAGTAGTTGGAGAACTTGTTATTAGCTATCAAAGAATTGACTTTATCTGTGACTGGAGGATATGCACATATGTTTAGCCTGAAAAATTTTATTCACACCCAAAAATTAAAAACTAAAATGTTTCAGAAGACAGATAATCAGTTTAAGACTGCAAGTGATTGCCATAGTCACTTAATTTAACCAATGTAGACCAATGCATAAGAAAATCCACCTGACAAACAGGTAGCTGTTAGAGCAACGTGAAGTATCTCCAGTCACTTCTAACATTCATAGAAAATAATACAGTTTGGAAATTTCAAAATACATGGACGCCTGTTTGTAGATAAGAAATGCAAGAAAATACAAGAAAAATAGTTTCCCCACTGCATTGTTAAATGGTTGTGTCTTCGTTAAGGCTGAAAATGGTCCTGACCTATTTTTTAAAATACCGTCACCACATACATACTGCTAAAGTAGCAGAAAAAATAAATGTGTTCCCTTGGATGCAGAGTGCATGTAAAAGCTTTTATGTGTTTAAAATACTTTCTTTTAGATGATGTTTAATAAATGCAGAATATGGGAAAAGCAGAATTCCCTTCTTCCCCACTCTCCTTCACAGTCAAGATAATAAAAAGGTTTCCTATAGAAATGAGCTACAATAGCTTCCAAGAGCGCAATGACTTTGTAGACAAATGCACAGTCATAACGCACAATAGTTCACATTCAACACTGGATGCAATAATTATTTTAATGAGAAAGATAATGGCTAGTCAGGACACTGGAGCTAGTCCCTTACTATATTAGAGAAATGTTTTGTGAGTTTAAAATTTATCATAGGCAGCCCCCAGACAGTGAAGGAAAGAGCTTACGCTCAGTGACCCGACAGTTACCATAGCTGGTGTGTAAAGCACAATGGGCACGGAGCATCATCCCGTGTGTGGAGTAAAGAACTCTGAATCAGAGCATTCCAGCAGAATATTAGTTCTTTAAATTAGTGCTATGCTCTAGCATTGAAACGGCATCACGCTGAAAGGATTAATCCAGGGGTAGCCTGAAGAACCGGTAGGGAAATTCACCCTATCTAGCTAAACGAAGTCCATTACACTCACGCATTTAGTGAATGTTCTTGAAAATCTATTTGTGGTGCAACTTAAGTAGTCATTTGTGATATGAAAAGAAGATAGCAATGCTACTAGCTCCACATGACAGCATTTTATTTATTTTGCAGAGAAGTAAATGGCCACAGTAGGAAAAAGCCATGGTGATGCAGGACAAAATCTAGCATTCACAAAGTTTTTATTTCTTTTTACTTTTCCTTTTTTTCACTAGCGAGCTGCAAAAAAAGTATTACACTGTTTTTCATTATAGGAAAATAGATCATACTGGACCCAACAACACACGAGAAGCAAGACTGCTGCTGCTCCATGCTCCCAGATGCAACCAGTAGCAAGACTGACGATATGATCCCAGCAGGAACATGAACACACAGCACACACATACACTACGTGTATGCATACATGCAGCTGCTGGCACCATGGATACACAAGCCCTCCAGCCTGTGGTCCATCTCAAGTCACTGCGTTCGCAGCCCGAAACACACATATGCATTCAGAATAGAGAGCCCCTCTAACCTAGGAAAGAGTTAGAAAGTAATTTAATAAAGTGGTAAACCAGCTTGTGCTGGTCAGGTACAGAGTACAGCCAGACAAAAGTACTGACTAGCAGACTATTTACACACAATTGACCCTTTCTATCCCCTTAGTGCCCTATTTTCCCATACTTGTTCCACCTCAAATCACCTCACATAAGCCGCCCACCTCCCCCCCCTTTTTTTTCCTACCTTTGGTTTCTCCCTTAAGCGTCGTGTAACAAATCCTGCATAATCCCAAACTGCTCTTCCCCTGCATCCCATAATGTGTTCCACCTCTAGGCAGCAATTAGTCTGAAAGGTGATCTGGAGAGCTGTTCAGGATGACTCATCTTGATGAGTTCTATGCCTGGACCATGGAGCTGATGGCTCTGCTGAGACAGCCCTGAGAGGGGCCCGGACAAGATGTTCGCTCCTTGGAGGTCTGTAATTTTGGTCCTGCCTGCCCTGTGCTCCTCTAGGTTTGTGGAGCTATACTTTTGGCAGCTCCTTTAATGGGCCTGGGATCAGCTCAGCAGGGTATTATTTGGGCCTCCCATACTGCCATTGTCTCTTGGAGCTCCTCTGTGGAGCAGATAGTCTTTGTCACATAACCTAAGACTTTGGAACTACAAGATCCATTGAATCATCATGTGTCTAAGTATACTTCCATCAATACAATGCACTGGAATTTCCAAAACTTTTTGAAAAGGCTCCTCAACAGAGACTCTTGAAGAAACTAAACTGATAGGGGAGTAATCATGTCTTGGATTATTATATGATTGAAAGATAGAAATAGGCGATTGATTTTCACAAAGGTCACAAAGCGAGAAGTATGTGAGTAGTGAGGTGACAAATTTACGAAATAAACAATATTTTCCAAAACTATCTCTGCTAAAACACAGGTAAAAAGTGAATGGGCAACAAAATAGCAGGTAATACATCACATTGGTAAGTGCAATGGAATCCTGACTGTGCAAACAAACTGATGGACTCAGATTAGGTATTGCTGTGCTCAGGAAAGAGATTTTGGCACCCCCTGTGAAATTATACCTCTCGCTCCATTAGCATTATGGTGAGGCAAACAGAATTTTAGTAACTATGAGAAAAAAAGAATACAGATAAAAATAGAAAATGTCTTTATGCTATTGTATGAATGCATGGTGTATATTCCTCTTCAGGAATGTACAATTCTCTTATTATCGTGCTTTGAGGAGGATACAATGATACGCAGAATGGGATGCTTCTATACAGTCAAGTAATTTAGACCCCTTGATCATTACAACATACAGCACCCCTTATCTTCTACATTGTATGCATGTCACTTCATCATTGGGCTCCCCCTTTTGTAGTGAAAGAACTAGTTCCTTCCAAAGCAAACCTGAATGAGGTTCTGAGAGCACTTCAAGGATTGTTATAGGCAGCAACTCAAAAACTGTGCAGGGCTTGTCTCCCAACATCTGAAATAGTCCTTCAATGCTGCCTGAAAAGAATTTGCACCTTCAAATATTTCTCATGCTTTCTAGGCATGTCTTAGATCATGACTTGTCAAGATATGGGATAAAATCAACTTTCTGATCAGTTACACTTCTGTTTCTGACATAGAAGAGGGGCAGGGAGTTGGACTTGATGATCTTTATGGATTCCTTCCAACTCGAGATATTCTGTGACTTTATGATTCTATAGCATAGTTAATGAGTGAGTTAACGAGTGTGTAGCTAAGTCTGAACCATTGGATAAATGTGAAGCAAAAAAGGAGACCTAGTTCAGGAAGAGACCGGACAAAATCATAGAGAGTAGACCATTTGTGGCTCTGCATTGCTGCCGTCTTCAGTTCAAGGAGCACCGAACTGATGACTTACAAAAGCTCTGGAAAAATCACTGAATAGATAGCTTCTTTCCCACACTCTTTCCCTAAGCATCCACTTTCTGAACCATGATCTTGTTTGCATGGACATTAATTCTGATGGATTACATCAGTTATATTTTTGACCTTTAATTCAGAGGGATTTAAAGGCAATATTGGAAAAATAAGAGACTTCAGTGATCCTTTTTTTTGAATGAAAAAATGTTAGCATAGAATCTGTGTGGAGGAGAGAGGAAATCCAGCTGTGCTGTCTACATAAAGTCTGTGAGGGAAGTGAGTAGTGAACAACACGCCTTTTCCTTTTGTAACTTTTATGATTCTTTCAACCTTTATCCAGTCGCAGTGTGACACTCCCACAAGTATGCTTTCAAGTACTGAAAGGACGCACACTATGATAACTTCACATTGCTGCATATTCAAAAGAATCATTATGTGACAACAACCAGTAAGTATTCCAAAAACATTTTACTGTGATATATGCATATAAGAGAAGCTATTGAAAAAGCACTCATAAAACTAAATCATTCTAACTCCTACCTCCTTACTCCATCTTCAGATTTCTAGCACCTAAGAAGAAATCATCATACTGCTGGAAAAGAACGTTGCAGTAGATAGACACCATAAAAGGACTCATTACATGCTCATTTAAAAAAAAATAGCATTGAATTTTATACCTCCAGTGTAAGAGGTACTGTGAAGAATCTGCAATTACTCGCATGTGAAGAGATGTCCATTTTCCCACTTCGATTACTGAATTTGAAAACTACAGTGGTTTTCATGCTGGAGTATGTGTTAAAAACCAATGGCCCAGGTTTGGTTACTTGAATGGGAAATTAAAAGCAGAATCAGAAGATAAAATTGAAATGTATCTCTATTATCTTCCTTAACATCGTAACGTGAAGAATAAATACTTGCTTTCACAGAAATCAAACACCTATTCTAAAGACTTGCAAAAAAAGAAACAAAGCAAAAAGATGGGAATATCCCTTACTTGAGAAATTTTAGAGAATCTTGGTTTTTAAACAAGTATCTATACCAAATTTTTGAAATTCATAACCCTTAGAAATACCTTATTCTAGTGTTTTACATTATTTATTTATTTCATTCAAGTTTAGAACCTGCTATGTACATATTCTGTTATTCTTAGTAATACACACATGCCATGTATAATGTATAGTTAGAAATATACATTAGATTTGAAAAATATTTTAATTTCTGATGGCTTATAAGCCAAGTCCTGAAATGTAAATGCAACCAGTACCGACACTCAGGGTAGTAACCAATGGACAATATGTAACCTGTAGATAGCAAAGGACTCACAAGAAACATTCAAGGGCTAACCACCACTTCTGCAACAGGTAGCAAGGAAGCTTTAATCACACTGTAGATTAAACAGGAACTAGAGTTTTAGAGAGCTCACTTACAATCTAAGAGCCCCCTTTTCATCATGTCAAGTACCTAAAGAAGTAATTAATAGCTTTTTTAAAAGTACTTGGGAGACTAAATGTTTAAAGGAGACCTGTATCAACAGAATTTCAGCATTTAATATCCTGATGTACTTTTGAGTATCTCAGTGAGGCCTTCCTGTATCTCTGGCACTCAAGACCATTTAAACTAAGTTTTGTATTACTTATGAGGGTAAGGCGATGAAGTGACACAAGGAGAAATGCAATCTTGGCCCTGATATACAGACCATCGATTCTTTATGTCTATCCCAAACAAACTTATTTCCTTAGAGAAATTGAGCTCTTGAGCCTGTAAATGAATAAAGATAAGTCAGGTTTAACGTGGCTGCAGATAACCATTAGAAAGAATGCAACCAGAGTTCAACTGAGGCATTTACAATGTAAATAATAAGAAATTTTCTGGTTTTCTCTCTTTACTTTTACCTGAAAAGAATGTCCCCTTTCTACTCAGAGATTGTGCTGTTTTCTTTTTGCTTATGTTTAGTGCAATGCAAAGACGTATACACTTCCATGCTTTCTCAAGGATGCTTGCCTTTATTCTTGCTTGTTTTGTTGTTCAATTAATATCAAACAAAGGTCAATCTGACAAAGTATATGGTTGGTGTTTATGTATGGAAAAACATAATGGAAAACTTGTAGTAACAGGAGTCCCATGTGCTAAAGAAAATGTTAAAAAGCCTCTCCTTAGTGACAAAGTGAGCTTCATTTGTACTGCATAAGTACCCTACTACAAAAGCAGTCTTGGACTTCCATGGGACTACTATGAATATGTTTATAATATGATTAGGCAGGCAAAGCACTCCTAAAGTGCTGCATCACTAGTCTTGTGACTGTTATACTGCTGTAGTGGGACCTCTTAGACTTCCAGTGGGCTGAAATAGCACTACTTATAAGTGTACTTATATCTTACTTAAAATGAAGAGAATCTTGCTGGCTGATGGCATGAGGCTTGAAGAATGGTATTAGTGCTACAAATAATGAAAGGGGTTTACTCACTTTACTTCTGTGACTCAAATGGCAGTGTTACTTCACAATTTTAGAATCCCATGGAATAGAGTTCAAAATAAATCCCTGTTCACCAAAAAAAAGAAAACACTTACTGATCAAACAGATTAATTTAATGCACATTTGTGAACCACTAATATGGTATTCTCCTGGGGGGCTGTGGAAGTATTGCTGTGGGACTACCAGCGATGGTGCTACACCACAACTGTTAGAATTTCTGGAGACTTCTAGATTTGCATTTTCTTTGTAGTTTCATTAACATAATTGGAAAACAGACTTAATTAGTGTTTTAGCACTATTCATTTTGTTTTATTTTCATTTTTTTAAGTTCCTAAAGAGATTCTTTTTTCACTGGGGTAAGATATTGAGCTGACAACCCTGAAAAATCAACCTCTCTTTGTAGCCACACAATAAGCATATATAAGGTTAGTAACAAGCCAAGTTTACTGGTCAGGGTGGTTTTTTGTAGTTTTATTTTCACTTCTGGTTGTTTTTTTTATTTGTTGATCTGCTATGACAGATCTTATTCTAAGCTCCTAAATGTGTGAATATGTGGGCTTCCTTCTACACTGACTGGTAAACAAGAGCTTTCAGAAAAGTACACCTTTTAAGCTATCTCAAACTGGGCACACAGAGCTATTACTGATCTAAAATAATGGGCTGTTATTCGTAAGGGTAGGATGACAGCAGGTTTTTTTATGCTTTTGCTCTCCATGACGTTTTATGTTTAGTGTTTTCCCATGTCTTCGGTTCATGAAGATTTGTAAGTCCATACAAGTATATTGTTGTAATGAAATACTGCTAAATGAATAGTCCTGAAAATGCTGTTTATCTCCACCAAAACCTTTATCCTCATTTCAGTTTATGATTTTTGTGTTCCTGTTTTTCCTCTGAGTTTACTTTTTCCCTCTTCTGACCAAAATGATCTTGGCAGAATATTTTTTCCTCTTTTTTCATGGAATCTTTGCTTTTGCAGACAAAACTGTAGTTGGTGTCACATATGATGACTTTACTGATCCACCAGAACCATGACTGAGATCGTCAGCTCATTTTATGCAGGACTCCAAACAACCAACAAACGGTAAAAAATCTGAGTTTCTTATTTCTTAGTCAGGTATGAATTAGCAGCCTGAAGGTGAAAGACTCCATGTCTTTCTACACTTTTTCTTGGTCATTTAGTTCTTCTATTTAAATTCAGTTATTTATTACAACAGAAAAACAATTTTTGAAAATGAAAACCAAATGTAACTATCACAGTAGTAAAAGTGAAAGAAAAAATAGTCTCCTTACAAAGATATTTTATTATTTTATTGGCTCAGTAAATGATATTGCCTCCAAACCATCAATTGTGAAGGATGCTGAGAACTTGGACATAAAAAAAGTAGACAAATCAACAATACATTTGTAAATGTTTGCAGCAGATAATGAACATCACAGAAATACTTTCAGTGTGGTCCCCTTAGCCTGATCTGGACAGTAACATATGACTAAAATTTGGGTTCCTAATGAATCAGTCATTTAGTGTAGATGCAAAAATCCCCGTGCAATCAGATTAGATGTTTCTCAAAGCCTTCAGGACAATTGCTTCTGGCTAACTCAGGCACCTAAATAAGTCCACACAACGTTAGAACTGAGAGATATTACTTGAGAAAAAATACTAATTTTTTCCAGTTCTATTTTGTGCATATCTGGTTAGTGTAGGTCTAAACCAGCTTCTGCTTGTAGAAAAAAAATTTAAAGATTAATTTAAGAATTTAACCACAATGCCAAATTATTACATAATCCATGTATTCCCTGGTCTTTTAAGATACTCCTTCTCTACTCCAGGTGATTAGTCTGTCCATTTATTAAACTGCAACATTTACTGATGTCAATTACTGTTATGTATGAAATTTTAGATTTCTTCTACTGCTTTAAAGATTAGGTAGTACCACATTTGCTGAAATAAAAATTAAATTAATCAGGGCAAAAGAGATAGCTCCAATTTCTAAATCTTTCCCTGCATCTGTTAAATCCTGATATAATAGACTGAAAAGGTGGGTGCTCACATGAAGAGTACTATTATTTAGGCAGTGAAAAGGTGTGTTGGATTTGATGCTGAAGACCAAGTGCCAGATTTTCAGCAGGACTAAACTGCTATAGCTTTGTGGAAATGAATCACAGTGGCCACGACGAATGTAATAGCAGTGGGGACTGTGGGGAGGGAGCTGGCTGAGCAATGATAATCCGAGATGTCTCTTGTGAATGTTAGAGGGCAGCTTGTTAATCAGAAGTTGTTAAAACAGTTGTTTGAAATGTTGCCACTGGACAGGATGTTTCTAAGCAAATGAGTAATCCCGACAGTACTAATGATACCAATTTATCACTGAGGTTCTGTTTGTATGTTTTGTAGTTTCCAATCTGTTACAGGAAAATGGTGGTGGCTGGTTGAATGCCTTCTTTTTTTTTTTTTTTAATGAACATTTTAAGTACATAATTTTACTTCATTTGTGCCAGAAAATTGCCCAAACACCTTCATTAGAAATAAGGCAAATCTGTTCGATACTATCTGAACAGCAGGCAGTATATGCTTTATTGAACAGAAAAGCTTTAGCAAACCTTATCCAGTACACATGTTTGTACTATCAAAGTCTGTTTATGTACTCACACGTTTAGGGAAAATATGGGTGCTGCCACATAATAAACAGTGTTTTGCTACCCTTCTTTTTTATCCAGGTGGTTGATTATATGGTATGGGATATTTTTGCAGGTGGTATAGAAAATCATATATACCAGCTGCTGCACCCACTGAGCAACACTTTGCTAAATGACACAGCACCGATCACATATAACAGCGTCTAATGATTCTAGAGTGATATCTTTACTAGATGTATCTTTTTCTCATCGAGAAAGAGCCTTCAAAAAGAACTTTACCTGCCTCTGTTTTTCTTGCATGCTGTGTTAGGTAAAAGGAAAAAATATTCAGGAGAAACATAAGTGATTAAAAAAAAGAAACAACACAAGAGTACAAAGCAATCTAGCATAGCAAAGATGAACAGTGTACTGGATGGCTTGGCTTGCTGCCACTAATATTTGGCATAACTCACTTGCTGCTGGCACTGGAGAAGTTAGATGTACTAGCCACTGGGCTCCTGCTGTAAGCACTTTACTATGTAGAATCAATATCGACATACTGCATAAACAACTGGAGGAACCTTGTACAAAAATGATAGCAAATAGCATTTCAATCATTTCATATAAATCTAAAGATATAATAGTGCTTGACATTACTGTTAGTATTGTATCTGAAGGCACTGATTATCACTGAGCAGCGTTAAATTTAGTCTATTGAACATCAGTCCTGTTCTTGCTTTGCCCATGAATATGACTGGTGTGAAGAAAGCAGCAGTACAAAAACTCACTTCAGTTGGTACCTTATGGGAGGGCATCCAGGGTATTTGTCGTTATTTGTGCAATTAACAGTCATATTGATCACTTGATTATTTCAGTTAATAGTGGATAAGCTGTCTGCTTCCTGTCCCTGCTGTAATTAATGAAAGTAGACATTAAGCGTTGCTAGAACATAGCTGTTTGTTTACTTCCTGTACTTCTTGTTCTGAAGCATGGGATATGTTAGCAACTGGCTAAGTTTGGTCCTGGTGTGGTCAGTAGATTAAGAAATTTTCATAGTTAAAATGTGCAGGTTTGTAGCAGAAACAATATCATTGCTTACATTTTCTCCTTAACTTTGGTAGAGAAATTAATATTGTTTCAAAAAAGATTGTCCACAATTGGATTCCCTGAAATTCCTTGTATTTTAGGTAATGAGAACACTGTCTCTGTCTCATAAAAAACAACACAGTTGCTTCTGTCTCATGAAACATGGTTACAACACAACTCAATGATCTAATGGGTTTCGTATGAAAGACACGTGAGATCACATGCTTGTGCCACAACTCCCAAGTTCTTGAAGTCGAAAGCTGTGCTCCAAGTTCTCTAAATCCATCTAAACATGTGGACTCTTTTACTCGGTTGGAAGCTGTCAAATCACTGAAGAAGATTTAAGCTACCACATGCAGTATTGCTTCCCACTGTGGCTGATGAAGGAGATACACAGTAACTTTAGTGACATTATTATTTTCTTTCCTGTAATAAAGTGTCCTCTTCTGCACAAAAAAAAAAAAAAAAAAAAAAAAAAAAAAAAAAAAAAAGAATGTGGCATTCTTTCCAGTATTTTGTTGTTGTTGAATGATACATACGATTAAGGGATACTAACTATGGATGAGTTTTCTGAGAGAAGGAAACAGACCTGCTTTGCTTCTGACATTACACTGGGCTGGGTGAATATAATGAATGCAAACTGACGCTGGCAAGGACAGAAACTGATGAAATAGATGGACTGTGTGAGGTATGCATCTTTACGTCTCTAAAATATGTGAAATGGAGCGGAAAAGACTACTCCCTTTGTTAAATTACTCAGATTAATTTAAAAAAAAAGAGGAAGGGAAGGAAGCAGCTTATATAAATATACACTTGTTTGCATGAAACTTGAACTTTTCCTGATTCT
This sequence comes from Tauraco erythrolophus, assembly GCF_009769465.1. Lineage (NCBI taxonomy): Eukaryota > Metazoa > Chordata > Aves > Musophagiformes > Musophagidae > Tauraco > Tauraco erythrolophus. The sequence goes on along the minus strand of NC_141465.1, from coordinate 91,573,121 downwards.
GGTCACCCTTTATTTTGTTTAACTATCCAAGACCTTTTCTTTTTGTTGTGTTTTTATTTCTTTTTTCCTTGCTGCCACTAGCAGTCCTTTTAGAAGCATGTTGACAGCTTTGAGCTGACAGAGAATCATTATAATCAGTGTAGAAGATATAAAGTCACAATGAGAAAAGAATTCATGTTTACAGTAGTGGAGACCACACACTGTGATAGTTTGCATTAGAAACTCAGCAGGGGGAGTGTGAAAAGCTGTAGCATTATAGTGGATATAGGGGCTTTTTGGTATGAATAGGTCGCGTGTGTTCAAGTACCTGTCTAACATGTAACAATCACAAAATATTATCATATTCAGCAGGGCCATTATTGCTGCTACATTGAGTATGTAGCCTCTTCATATTCCCCAAGCTCTCAAAATATGAAAAAGATACAACCTCAAATAATGGATTCCCCCTAACAATGTCAATAGTGCGTTTCAGCATACGTTGCCACAAGAAGAGATTGAAGCATACACCTGAATAGATCAAAACCGTATGGAACCGATATTATGTCAGAGCAAGGTTATTCCTTCAAGTAATTAAAAAACTTTAAGATAAAATGCAGAAACAAATGTCTGAAACAAAAAAGAACAACCAAAGCTTTACCTCTAAGCTCTGAAAAAAAAAAAAAAAAAGTCATAATGAGCAGAAGCTTATAGCAGCTCAAGACAGGTTCAAAAATCCAGGAAGTGTTCTCTAGGGAGACACATACACAGAGCACAGATTCAAGTCTGTGATAAGTCTCTGCAATTTTTTATTTCTTTCTTCTGTGTTTTTTGCTTTGAGCTTATGAGATGAACTGTAGGCAGTTTGAAATTACAAACAAATCTCTAGGAGGCAGAGATCAAGCAGCAGAAGTTTGACTCCAAGGTCCTTGTTACTGTAGTAAAAGCTACATTTTATCCCTTTTTTTTTACACACAACACCATGTTGGAAGAATGTTAAGGTTACACAGGAAGGCACTTAAAAGTTGAGAGATGTCAAAAGTACTTTTCAGCTTTCCCTGGTGGAATGGAGAGGTGGTGGTGTCTTCATTTTACAAATGAGCAACTCTAACAGGCACAGATTGAGGCCAAGGGATAGGTTTATTTTAACTGCCTAAATGAAGATACCATGAACTTGATTGTCAGAGCACTTCAGATTTAATGGCGTAGATTAAATCTACTTTAGGTTAGACATCTAAATGGCTTGAAATTAGACATCTTAGTTAGTGGAGCTGAATTACAGAATCACAAAATCCCATCCTAAATGTTCAAAGAACACCTCCCGTTGACTTCAGAGTCAATAAACATTTTGGGAAACAAAACTTCCTTCAAGAAAATGAAGAATGGCCCATTATAAACACCCGTGAAGAGATATCTGCCCATAACATGAGATACAGCTTGCGCACAATGTTTGTGGGCAGCTATCTTAACCACAGAATCATTGTTTTCTCTTTTTCCACAGCTGATCTGAATTGCCATCACACTCATATCTGGGTATTTGAGATTGTGTAAGAAAAAAAATCACAAAAGGAGTGCAGACGGATAGCTAAACCCAATACATTTTCTCCATGGTCAGGCCTCCCTAAGGTCAGCATATATATCTACAGTCACGTTATGAAAAAAAGGGACTTACATAGGAAATAAAGTTCCACATAGGACCCGATCACCTACAATACTTAATTCTTTGATTTTACCTTGTGTATAAGATGGTCTGTTTCAAATAGGTTTCTCTGTTACAGAGAGACCCAGCTCCCAGCAGAGTGGATGCAAGTTAATAAGCAGTATTTGTTCTTAGGTTGAAGGACTGGTCCCCTTTTATTTAGCTGATAAACATACTGATAGTTACTGATGTAATCCCATAAGTGCCTGTTCCTTGGCATTTTCAGCAGCAGCTACGTCCTGACAAACCTGAATGCTCAACTTCATGGGTATATTTAGTGTCGTTCACAAATTCATGTGCCAAATCTGAACTGACAGACATGCTTGGAGTTATGATTGTCCCCTCCAAGAAAACATTAGGGGCAGGTCGTTCCCAAATACTCTTCTTTCCTATATAAGTTCAGGACACTTTCGCAAAATGGTAACCTAAATGTAAGTCTCTCCTCTACAAGACGGGATGTAAGACCATGTCCTAAGTGAACACAAAAACAGGTTACAAGTATTTCTGGGGTAGACATTTCTCATTCTCGCTTGTGCAATTTGTTCTGCTATGCATAAAGTAAGACTCACTGAAGCAAAGAATTCAATCTTTCCAAGTAAATGTCCTAACCACTTGTTACTAGAAAAAGCGGGAAGAGGGCATTGCCACCCATCCTTCCTTTTTTTAAGAGCGGTCTGAAACGCCAAACTCCAAACATAGGGCTTCTGTGCCTATTCCCAGAAGAAAGTGGAAAATAAACGAATCTTCTAAGGGAGGAAAGCTGTCTGATAGTCAAAGTTTGGAATCCAACCACCTAAGAGAGAACTTACTTAAATATTGTCATTATTCTGAATGCTTTCTTCAAATCTAATTCCACGATGGAAATTTTAGAGTCAGATATTAAATATGGGAGCAGAGGATTTCAGGAAAATATAGACTATCTAAAAAGTATCTAAAAATCCTAAACAGTATTTGTCAGTCTAGTCAGAGGAGGAAAGCCATAAAAGAAATACATATTATTCACTTCAGAGGCAGGGAATTTAGGCACAAGCTACCATTAAATAAAACTAGGTAAAACCACATGTTTTAGCACTGACCCTTGCTCATCGCTGCTGTTTATGCAAAACGTAACTAACAGCGACTGAAAAAGCAGTACTTTCTTCTGAAGGGGAGCAAGAACCTGCTGCAGGTAAGCAGTGGTACAGATCAGGCATAGTTACCTTAACTGAGAGAAATGATACTTCAGCAATTCCTCTCTTCTTCCCTTTTTCTCAGGTTGGTAGAAGCTGTGGTAGAATTCTGTCCATATGTATTATCCCCTTAATTTTTTACCATATGAGAGATTCATTGCATATGTTAGATGCATGGGGTTTTGTTCTCCTTGTTATAATCTAAGGTGAGATCTACCCAGCTCTTAAAGTTTCATTCTTTTATGACCATGCGTGATCTGTGCTCATACCTTTATGGCCTTACGTATTGTCTTGTACCTGTATTTTCAAGGCATTTGTGACCTTCTTGAGCTTTTACTCTTGGGGATCATGTTACACAGCACATAATTCTAGAAATAATATAAGGTAAGAGCCTTCCTGATAAGGTGAAGCCATGACTTTAACATCCTCATCTTCTCCTATTGCTCAAAATTAAATTTTCTTGCTTCTGTGAAACTAAATCTACCACTGTATTCTACAAGACAGGCGTTTTCACTTCTGTCAGCAAGGTAGATAAATTATGCAGAAAAGAGATGAAGAGTTACAAGAAGAGGAGCAGAGGTAGAGAACAAGTCCACACTGTTGTTTTTCAGGTTTGTTTTATTTTGGATATGGTTTTGCCTTTATATTCTATGGCACTTGTATTGGAGGAAAAAAGCCTCTATTACTGTTCCTAAGTTTACTTTTTGTTTGCTATGTGTTTAATCTAAATTAGGCACCTGAACTCTACATAACTCATTTAATGAGTCTCAGTGTTTGTCAAAGATCCTAGGATGAAGGAATAGCAGAACAGGATTTGGTAACACCCCATACTACTGTAATTCTTTAACCATCAGACCATGCTGCCTCTATAATATTCTTGAGATTAAAATGAACTCACCTAATTAAGTGGAAATATTTCATAAACTCTGTTAAAACAGGCTTCAGTATAGAATTTATGCCACATCTAGAGTCACATTATTACACAAAATTAAAATATTTCTTTTCCTCAAGACAGTTCTGCATGAGTTCTCATTGTTACATGCCTAGCACAATATTCTCTGTGTTCAATTTCAGAACTAGCAAGTAATAATAGAAAAGCTAAAATTCTGTAGATAACTAAATAAATTAAACATGTCACAACTCCTAATTGCTCACACAACAGCTAAAATTGAGTTTGTATAAGCAACATTCTATGTGCTACATTTGTCTGTGCTGGCTACCCTAATTGCCTGGGCTGAGAGGATTATAACTTGGAGAAAGTAAGGTGTTATGTTGTATTACTTCATAGTTAAGAGCTTTTTCCTAAAGGGCAACAAAGGAAAACTATTAGAGCTACCCGTTCACCTCTATCCCCATTAATATTGACATTTGGAAGAAAACATGCATGTTCACTGAAATGAACCATGTTTGATATCTGAAGGCTGATTTATGTCATATGGAAAACTAAACTGTGCTATAAGGATTTGTGTACAATGCAAACCTGTTAAATACTTAACAGGGCATAACAAAAAATGCATTCTTTAAAGAAGAACGCTGGTGGCAACATTGCCTCTGTCTGATTGGTACATTAGCAGTCCTGGCTGTGATAGAAGAACACCAGTGTCAAGGAAATCTCATTAAAAACCCTTTCCTTTAGTAGATAATGGACTGTGTGGCTGAACTGTGCTGCTGAACTGGTTTTCTGATCTGTGCTTTCCAATCTGAGTCACTAAGCAAGGTTTCCTTATTGGCAAAATCTTCTGGCCAGAATATGCAGAACTGCATTAAACATCTGATGTTTACAAAATGTATTCAATTACACTTCTCATATCTTTTCAAAGATCAGGGCTAAATCCAGCCTACTTGTAAGTGAATGAATAGTTGTGGAGTGAGGTTGGTTACAAAACATCATGTGGTCTTTGCTGATAATGTGTGATGGGAATTGTTTTCTAAGAGACAATGTAAGCCTAGGATCAAGACAAAAAAACAGGCTCTGATTTATAAAATTACAAAGAAGAATGAAAATTAAATTAATCTTATTAATAAAATGTGCTATTTGAAACATTTATTTTATTTAACTTCATATAACTAGTGACAGTTGATGAAGCTAATTTAAAGTTGAGAGTTTCCAGGGAACAGGAGACCAAATTCTATTCACCTGTTAAAATCCTACAGCTCAAACATCAGAAATACAATATTTTCAAGTATCTCTTGCTAAGAGTCACAGTTGCATTGTTGTTATATGCAGTTTGTGGTCTAAGTGAAAATGCAGGCTAAGGCTTACGGAAAAGGTGATTAAATCAGACAATATATTTGGCAAGAAGTAAATAAAGAAACAAAAATACTGGGCTTTAGACACACAGAAGTTTTATTTTTCCAGCTAGATTATTGATCTAATTAAAGATATTACCCTTTCCTATGAAATTTTGTCTTTTCGAAGGAATTTCCTTTTGGGAAAAGACATACAATTTCTCAAAAGAAGTTCTTTTCATACAATGCCTAATTAAACTAGGGAACTCAATGCCACAGGATGTTCTGAAGGCCAGATATTTAAATGAGTTCAAAAAGGAACTTGACAAGTCCATGGAAGGTAAGTCCAACTGGGACTATTAAAAACGTAATTCCTGAGTTCATACTCAAGTTTGAGAATTCCCAAAGCCATTCATTCGTGTAAGCTGGGAAAGCAACCCAGAAAAGTAGTTTCCTTGTGCCTGTACTCTTTCCCTATCAACCTGGGAGAAAATCCTGGGTCACATTGACCTATTGTCCCTGTCTTTATATTCTTTTGTAACGACCATCAAGGCCACTTTGGCACATACATTTTAAGTAGGCTAGCTGAAGCCAGTGACTCAAGGCCTAAAGGTTCACATTGCTAATTTACTTTGTGAAGTCTAAAGTGAACAGCTGCATTATATGAATTGGTTACTGAGAAGTACTCAGCCAACAAGATGAGGAGTGGTAACCATTCCTCACATCACGGTTACATTCTACCTAGCCTGAAGTATTACACACACACAGTTTTATATATATAAAAAATATAATTGTATATAGATATAATATATTTCAATTTGGAATAGATTAGGTACAGAAAGCACTGCTCCCTGAAATGTATATTCATTTTAATATTAGACATTCACTGAATAAAAGTGAAGAAGAATGAATAGAAGAATTTGCAGCTATTCTTTCTCAGAGTAGTACACTAACTTCCGAGCTTATTTCCAGTTGCTTTCTCTTCTCTAAATCACCTTCTCTTTCCTCCTGGCTTTACTGGGATCTACCTTCAACAGAAGAGATGGAAGGTGTCCTTTAGCCTCCTTGAATCCCCTAGTTTCTTCTAGTAGGAGTTTTGAATCCACCACTTCAGTTCCATAGTTGTTGTACAAAATGGGAGCATAACTGCATTTCCTCTTGTTTTCTGATACTGAAAAAGTCTACTTATTTTATCATGTGCCTTCACATGAGAACTCCAAGGTCTGGATCCCCAGAAGGAAGAAACAGCTCAAAAGACATGTTTATGCGGTCATTTCAGTAAGGCCCTAAATCTTCCCTTTGAGGTTTACCATCTGAATCATCAACCTAATAAAATGTATCTTGGTGTAATTTGGAACTTCTCTGAAGGGTAAGCCTAGCACTGCAGGTAAACTGATAGCACTCAGAATGAGAAACTAAATCCATCCTTCCTGCTGCAGGGATAAATGTCTGTAACAGGTCTGTAGTTAAAAGACTTCCAGCTGAGTAGTGTTTAGCAAGCTGATTTTTACTTGGTTAGCCACAACTCCCAGCTAAAACACTGAAACTGATGGAGTGAAATTCCCAGTTTGGTTTTTTTTTTAAATTAATTTTTTCATTGTGAGCTTTACTATATTTTTTCTTTCTTTCTCTTTCTTTTTCTTTCTTTCTTTCTTTCTTTTCTTTCTTTCTTTCTTTCTTTCTTTCTTTCTTTCTTTCTTTCTTTCTTTCTTTCCTTTCTTCTTTTTCTTTCTTTCTTTCTTTCTTTCTGTCTTTCTTTCCTTTCCTTTCCTTCTGTCTGTCTTTCTTTCCATTCGTTGCTTTTTCTTTCTTCTTTCTTATCCTCCTTCTTTCTTTTCCTTCTTTCTTTCTTTCTTGGTTTTAAAAAAAAGAGTTTGAATTAACTAGAATTGCTCACAAAGCCTTTCAGAACTGTAAGTATTTAAGAAGCTGTTCCTTGATGCCTTTCAGCTATTAGATTCCAGCTCCCAGTTTAGACTCTATAACTGACTATGTGTAGACAGGCTTAGTGTATGTTAACATATCAAACACGGACATAAATCTGATGTGTTAGCAGGTCTGCTCTGATTAAACTTAGGGATCAAGAACTTAATTGCATCACTATATAAGCACAATCTTTATCAGACTGCTAACCCGAAGAGAAGGGCAGAAAGGCAAAACGTTTCTCTGTACATATGATTTTACATTGTTTAGTCTTATTGACTGCACTCTATTCATCCTCAGAAACACTTTTTTCCCAGCAATTGCATAGAGAACATAATCCGTCAATTTTTAAAATCTGAATAAACGTATTTTGGGCTGTCACTTTCCATTAAGCGTCAGAATAATTAAATTGGCTCTGGAAACAAGCAGTCTGGATCTTGTCCTATGTGGCTGTTCTTATAGTCAAACTTAGAGGTCTTTTTATGAACCAAATTCTAACACCTTTTGCAAAGATAGGATGGGAACAGACCATTTTGCTAATAAGGTTCTCCTTTCCCCTGAGCAGCTAATTACACACGGTGAGGAGATGTCTCTAGTGGGCAAACAGGTGAGACTGCAATCAGGAGAAGACCCTGTAACCAGATGAGTCATTCCAGGTATTGATAACTGATATTGATAATTGATATTGTCTGGAGCTGAAGAGTGAAAAGCAAGACGAAAATGAAACATGTGTCTTTCCTACACAGCAGATGAGATTTTATTCAATTAGAAAAGTAATTTTCCATCTTCTTGCATTGTAACAAAACATAAATTTGGAAGTATTCTCGTCTCTTCTGACATATGAACTTCAAAGGAAATGTGAGGTAGATCCACTAGATAACTTTGGCCAATTCCAAGTCCTACAATAAAGACCCTCAATCTTCTGTTTACATGCCAATTAAAAGATTCAGGCTAATTTAACAGTCACTCCATGAATGGCTACTTCATTACATATCTCTGATGCCTGCAGTTTATCTCATTTCGTGACATCCGTCAGTCTGGCTCTTGAATGGAAACTAATGTCTTTAAGCTGGATTTTAGCATCCTGTGTATCATTTGGTCTAAGGGAAAAGGAACATAGACATTAGATGACTCAGTTTCATAAACACTGTATTTGTTAGATTGTGGTGGGAGGCTGGTAGTGGGGGAGGGGCTACAGCGATAGCCCCTTTAAGGAGCTACCAGAAGCTTCCCTGGCTCCAAGCTGGACCTGCCTCTGGCCACATGGGACACACCTCTGACCAAGGCCGAGCCACTCACGACCTCTGTGAATAACATATTTATGAAGGTACAAAGAAACCCCTGCCAGGTGGGACCTGCAGTGAAGAGAGGAGGAAGGCAAAGGTGAGGGTGGGGAGGGGGGCAGCAGCTGCCATGATGCAACTTGGAGTGCTCCAAAGCCCCCACTCCCAAGTCACTCACTGGGCGGAACTTGTCCCTCCAGGACTAGCAAGGTTCATCAGGCCAGGCTGGGCTGGTCCAGCACTGCTGCAGCAAAGAGAGAAGCAAGACGTGAGAGAAACAACTCTGCAGCCACCAATGCCAGTGAAGAAGGAGACGGAGGAGATGCTCCAGGCACCAGAGCCAAGATTTCCCGTGCGAAGGGACTCGTGTCAGAGATGTTCATGAAGAACTGTCTCCTGTGGGAAGGGACCCTGCATTGGAGCAGGGGAAGAGTGTGAGGAGTCCTCTCCCTGAGGAGGAAGGAGCGGCAGAAACAACATGTGACGAACTGACCCACAGCCCCCATTCCCCATCCCCCTGCGCCGCTAGGGGAGGAGGTACAGTCGGGAAAAAGGGAGGGGTGGGAGGAAGGTGTTTCTAAGATCTGGCTTTGTTTCTTGTTATCTTCTCAGATGTGATTGGTAACAAATAAAACTGATTTTTCCCCAAGTTGAATCTGTTTTGCCATGACCGTAATTAGTGGGTGATCCCTCCCTGTCCTTCTCTTGACCCATGAGCTCTCATTATGTTTTCTCCTCCCCACCCCACCAGGGGAGAAGCAGTGAGTGAGCAGCTGCGTAGTGCTTAGTTGCTGCCTGGGCTAAACAAAACCGGTAAATGCTCTGTTAGAGATACAATTTTGGCTTTTTAGAAAGAGTAGACTTCGCACATATATTAAACTACAAAAGCTATTACACAATTCAAGATAAACACAATAAAATATCTACTTTTTTCCAACCAAAGACACTTCTCATTAGTAGCCTCTAATTATTCTCAAAGAAAAAAATGAATAGACTAATGTCTATGTTAATGTCAAAAGAATATTTTACCATTCATCAAGAATAATAAATGATTAGAATTTTCAGTATACGGTGTTCTAACTAAAAAATATAGTTTTTTGCTCAAATGTGATAATCCACTTTGTGTGAAGGATTAAAAAATCCTGAAATTCTATATGTCACAGAAAATAAATTTTTTTGTTAATTAGAAAAGTTAATGTTGGTTTATTTAACAATAATAAATTTTTGGTGGACTGAGTGAGATGATGTAAGATCTTCTTCAAGCCTATTCAGTATAAAACACGAATACAAACTGTGTAGTTTATCTTCTCTGATATTCTCAAAATACATCAAAGGCACAACAATTTTATAAAAGAAATGCAGGAAATAAAATGTAGGTATGTTTATTGCATTGTGCTTGCTTTGGCCTCTTAAAAGACCTAAGTACATGCTTAATATGTAATTTCTACAACATCACTAATTCTGAAGGCTATTTTAAAATGTTTTATTTTAAAATTTATTTTTTTTATAGTATCTCTGCACTGTCCATGGTGGTTCATGGATTACCATGTGAAGGCAAAATAAGGTTATCTTCATGAAAGCAGAAAGGAAAGATCCTTACTTTTTCTTTTTCTTTTTTTTTTTTAAGAATTAAACAAAGGTAGCTCAACAATAAAAGGGAAAGTTTATAAAATATGGATGTTGTTAGTCTCACCTAGTTTTTGAGATATGTGAAAAAGTTTATGGCTAAGTTGATTTCCTGGGTTCCTGGTACAATCAGTAGAGAGAAACAGACATCTCTGAAGGGCAGTTCATCCCTTCCTAAGACACAGAGTCCTGTTTCAGTGACGTTGTGCAAGACACCATCTCAGAATCAACTTCGATGCTATTTCTTTACTACCGGTTTGCGTAACTTTACTTCTAAGTTCATTTGCATGTTTGAGTTGTCTAAGTTAAACACAGTGGAAAAGCTTTCAGTCTTTGGTTTGCTATTCTGTTTCTTTAACACTTATCTAAAATGATTTGTAAACCAACATCTTCCAGAGTGTATATTTCCACCATATGTAAAGGCAGGCAAAGAGCTTAGTTCAGCTGTCCATATTTCTTTTGTGATGTCCTAGACTCTACTTCTGGTCCCCATCAACAGCTCCAGACATCTCTCCCAGGAGTCCAGTAACATCTGCTAGCCTTGACAGATATTCTTGGACATTTTGAGTAGTTCTAAATTCTCATACAAGTGAAGCTCAAGATGATCAGCTAAGTCTTAGTTGGTTTGAACAGGACTCAATTAATCTACATTTAGACGTCTACAGCTACATGTGATCTGGATGATCTAAACTATTGAACTCAATGGAAATCAAGGGTAGGGTTCAACTAACCATATACAGGTATCTTGTTTTGTTTGAGATGCCCTATGCTCTCTAAATCAATAACATGGAGCTTGATCGACAGCCAGCAAGACTTATAGGACACTTCAATCCTTCTGAAGAAGCAATTAAAAGCCAAGCAGAATAATGCCATGGCTTATAAAATTGCACCACATATTTATATGTTACCAGTTTAATTGCTTCTCTCATCACTACAGTCCATGAAGAACAGAAGAGTTATTTGTCTCATCCTACAGTAATCATTTACATTTCATCACCTGAATATCTCTCCAGATTTCAGTGACTATACTATCTAGAACTTTATTGGTTGGAAGGGAAGCTTAGATGGTCTGCTTAGAGGTAGACTCTTCTGTGTGAAAATTTAAATTCAAGTGCCTTATTCTGCAAGTTCATCCCACTCAAAAGGAGTCAGGATGAGCAAAAACTCTTCCTTGAAGTTAAGTGACAGAAATTCCATTTTGCGTGTTATTGAAGAAGTTGATAACAATAGAATTAACCCCTAAATAATACAGAACATCAAATATTTATGTGATAGGAAATGTTAAAACATTCACAGACTTGGAGAGTTTTTGAAACTTCATCTGATCGACCTGAAACTGATCTATCTGATCTGCAATCAGATAGATTTACCGTCTGAGGGACATTGGCAACCCAATTAGATTCAGAGCCTCTTTAAAATTATGATTCCCGTTCATTATATTCTTTCTCTGAAAACCAAAATACAGCTAAATTTTTATTAATCAAATTATAAGCATTTAATGGTCTGTCAATATATATATCTCTAACTTGAAATTTTGCTAGGAAGTAATTGCTAAACCTAATAGTCCATCTGAAAAATGGGAATGTCCCATGGTGAGGTTACATAAAATCACATAGATTTAATTTAGGTACACTCATCTATTATTTTAATCAATACGCATTATACATATAGTAGTTTATATAGAAGTAAATAACTCCCTTTTACTTTGGGGAAAATAATATTTATGGTAGATTTTCAATGACTTGAACTATTAAGAGTCTAGTGTTTTGTTTTGGTTTGGTTTGTGTTATCTTGTTTTTTTCTACGTTTTTTAAAATACCACATTAAAAGCATACATCACATAAACACAAATGTATACTTGTGTATATACGTGTATATGAGACACTTACTGCCCAAACAAGGTAAGCACAGAAACAGAACTTTCTACTGACATCAGAAAAATATTAATATTTAAAACTATTGTATGCCTTTATCTCCTGCTGATAATGGTTTTCCTTAAAAGAGCTGTAAGAGACATTTCGAACAGATGGTAACTGGTTTGCTATATCCTGCATCTCTTCACAACTGCCACAGAGTTTTACCATTCATTAATCTTCCATAGACTTCCAGTAGCACAGCAACTAAATTACACACATATACACTCTGAGGCCAGCACTGCTGTCAAGCTTAAAATTAAACTGAAGTGCACTGTGTCAAGTCTTTTAACCAAACTCTACTATAAAACAGTTAGAAAAATAAACATTTAGCTTGGAACCTGACCCATGAATGTTCACTCTTGAAAGAGGGAGCGCTAACTGTCATTGTATCTAGGGCATACTATGCAGCAAGTGGAGCTGCTATTTCTAAGTGGGAATAAAACCAGAAAACATCTGGTTTGAATCCACCTTGACTCATTAAGGTTTAAGGAGAGAGCTATTTCCTCTGCGTTTGAAGTGATGAAGAGAAACATACATACACCCACAAAACCCTCTATGATCCTTGCGTTTGTAACGAGGTCTCTACACAGCAGGTGATAACTAAATAAAATTGCAATCCATTTTCTTGGATTAGACATTAGCCCACAAATGCTAAATTTCCCTGTTGCTTGGAGAACAAACACATGCATCAAATTCCTAACTCTCCATGCTTCATTTAGAAAAAAATAGCTCTAGCATTTACAGCCTGTGAACTCTGCCAAAGCTTCTTCTCTGCAAGTTTTTCTCTAATATATTTTTTAAACTTAGTGATGGTTCAGACCTTTTTTTTTAATATTGAATTCTTCCTCACAAAACTTTTCATAACTTTGCTCTCCACCACTTCAGAAAATCAATGTTGGCATTTATACAGGGAATTCAAAGTGAACTTTGATCCCAATACTGCACAGTGCTGAAAGGTCAGCTTTGCCATTTCACCCTTCTCCCTGCTCCATCACTGTTGGCTGATGCATACCCAGAAGATACTGTAAACTGACAAACTCAACAATACAAGCAGCAGCAGTTTGGAAGCCTAACATCATCTATCTTTTATGGCAGTGTAGATATACATATTACATGTGTGAACAGATGTTCCCAAAATCCAGAACTGAAATGTTGCAGCGACTAGGAGAGCAAAGCCGTGCTGTAAATAATTACATTGTTCCTTCAGTCTTTCTGTTCTTTATTTCCTTTGTTTTTTTCCGTGAGAAAAAAAAAAAAAAAGGAAAGATTATATTTTTACTTCACAAAGTTTTATTGACTGATCTAATTGTTATCTTTCAAATGCAAATTTGAGGTTTTAATTTAGAACTACTACTATCTTTTAATTGCATCAGTTTAGTGGAGAATTAGTATTAGTGTGCAATCTCTATAATCTCTATAATTATGGAGATTTCTGCAGTGGGAATCATAGAGCTCTAGATATTATGTATCTAAATTTCTCTGTTTACCTGAATATACTTTTGTTGCAAAATACCTCCAGGTACAGTTATGCAAAGCTGCAGTGTTAAAAGAGAAAGACTTCTTGAAATTTGTCTATACATGCTGAATAACTTTAAACACCTTTGCTAACGTGATTCTATTTAAATCAAACCAAATGTTTCTATTTAATGTGTAGTTTGTATAGGTATTTTAATATCCAGAGTCTCATGTTAATGCAAAAGTAAAGAATTAAGTCAGTTAGTTAAGCTACTCAGCTCTTCTCAAGTTACTACATAACACTGCATGCAAACAGTGTTCCCATGGTACGTATAGCTATTCGAAATCTACCTGAAAAGTTGCTTCTCACTAAAAACTTATAAAGTCCTCTCAAGATTTTTATGTTTCTACATATTTTCTTATATTTTATTCTTCGGTTGTTGATCTTAAAAAAAAATATTAACAAAATAAATGCGAGATCAACCTGTGAAGAACTCCTCCTGAACGTGAGACAGTCTTTCTAAATTTGCAGACAGAATGAATCCATGTTCAAAAATTCATGATCTGGTTAATTCACCAAGATGAACTGCAGACTCAGAAGATCTATGACCATTTAAAACCGTGATCCTGGAATTAACTATGCATCTGGGATTACCTAATAACACACTAGTTAAATGTCTTTCTAGTTTCCACTGTGTGTTAAGATGAAGATAAATATATATTTGGATATAAAGGAAACGGGGGACCTGGCTACCCGGGATATGAAGAAGGTTGAGGTTCTCAATTACTTCTTTGCCTCAGTCTTCACTGACAAGAGCTCCAGTGGCACAGCCCAAGTTGCAGAAGGCAAAGGCAGAGACTGTGAGAATGTAGAACCGCCCACTGTAGGAGAAGATCAGGTTTGAGACCAGCTAAAGAACCTGAAGGTGGACAAGTCCATGGGACCTGATGAGGTGCATCCGTGGGTCCTGAGGGAACTGGCAGATGAAGTTGCTAAGCCACTATCCATCATATTTCAGAAATTGTGGCAGTCTGGTGAAGTTCCCACTGACTGGAAAAGGGGAAACATAGTCCCCATTTTTAAAAAGGGAAAAAAAGAAGATCCAGGAAACTACAGGCCAGTCAGTCACACCTCTGTGCCCAGCAAGATCATGAAGCAGATCCTCCTGGCGACTATATTAAGGCACATAGAAAATAAGGAGGTGATTGGTGACAGCCAACATGGCTTCGCTAAGGACAAATCCTGCCTGAGTAATTTGGTGGCCTTCTATGATGAGGTCGCAGCATTGATGGATAGGGGAAGAACAACTGACATTGTCTACCCGGACTTATCCAAAGCATTTGATACTGTCCCACACGACATCCTTGTCTCTAAACTGGAAAGACATGGTTTTGATGGATGGACCACTCAATGGATAAGGAACTGGCTGGATGGTCGCACTCAAAGAATTGTGGTCAACGGTTCAATGTCCACATGGAGGCCAGTGATGAGTGGTGTTCCTCAGGGGTCAGTATTGGGGCCAGTGCTGTTTAACATCTTTGTTGGTGACATGGACAGTGGGATCGAGTGCACCCTCAGCAAGTTTGCAGATGACACCAAGTTGTGTGGCGTTGTGGACACGCTGGAGGGAAGAGATGCCATCCAGAGGGACCTTGACAGGCTTGAGAAGTGGGCCTGTGAGAACCTCATGACTTTCAACAAGGCCAAGTGCAAGGTCCTGCTCATGAGTCGGGGCAATCCCAAGCACAAGTACAGGCTGAGAGGAGAATGCATTGAGAGCAGCCTTGAGGAAAAGGACTTGGGAGTGCTGGTGGATGAGAAGCTCAACATGAGCCGGCAATGTGCGCTGGCAGCCCAGAAAGCCAACTGTATCCTGGGCTGCATCCAAAGAAGCATGGCCAGCAGGTGGAGGGAGGTGATTCTGCCCCTCTACTCAGCTCTTGTGACACCCCACCTGGAATACTGTGTTCAGCTCTGGAGTCCCCAACATAAGAAGGACATGGAGCTGCTGGAGCGGGTCCAGAGGAGGGCCGCAAAGATGATCATAGGGCTGGAACACCTCTGCTATGAATACAGGCTGAGAGAGTTGGGGCTGTTCAGCCTGGAGAAGAGAAGGCTCCAGGATGATCTTATCGCAGCCTTCCAGTACTTAAAGAGGGCCTACAGGAAAGCTGGAGAGGGACTTTTTACAAGGGTATGTAGTGATAGGACAAGGGGAAATGGATTCAAACTGAAAGAGGGCAGATTTAGATTAGATCTAAGGAAGAAATTTTTCACTCTGAGGGTGGTGAGGCAGTGGAACAAGTTGCCCAGAGAAGTTGTGGATGCCCCATCCCTGGAAGTGTTCAAGGCCAGGCTGGATGAGGCTTTGGGCAACCTGGTGTAGTGGAGTGTTTCCCTGCCCATGGCAGGGGAGTTGGAACTAGATGATCTTTGGGGTCCCTTCCAACTCTAACCATTCTGTGATTCTATGATTCTATGATTCTATGATTCTATGTACTATAGGGTCATGGTCACTCTTCTGTTTCTGAAGAATTTTGTGGTATCATACAGAATGCAACTTTATAATATAAGTTTATTTTGTTACTATATCTATTAGTGGAAAATGAAGAATAGGTTGTGCAGAACACTTAATATTTGGGATTTTCTTCTCATAGATTTTTCCTGCAGAGAAAAAAGAGGGACTTTGTGAGAAATCGCCATCACATAGCTATGCAGTTGGGAACCCAAAGTAAGACTACTGTATCTTTAGCAGCTCCAAGGCTTTTCCAAGCTTTTAGCATGAAAATTTTCATCCATAGATATTACTTGGTATTTTTATCACCATCTAAGACTGTGTCTACATTAGTGAAAAAACTAATGGGATCATTCTTTGGCATGCATTATTAGTAGTGCATCCATACTGATAAACTCATATCCTCCAAAACCAGAAGCTATATCCATATTGTCTTTTGGGAATGGTTCCTTTCTCAAGCTGTCATTAGGAGCTATTTATGAGTGCTTTTTGTAACAAACCAAAACACACATGAGAGAGTATTATAATTTAACAGTATAGACAACCGCATTCCATTGTCCAGAAAAAGTTCTCTGGCTCTTTTTAATTTACTGATACAGATGCAGGCCAAGAGACTTATGAGTCGAAACTAGGCAGATTGCTGTCCAGTACTACTGCTGCACAGGAAAGATAACCTGCTGGTCTTTTGGTGGATGAGCTTTGAGTGTGATTTTTATTTAATGAGGGTCAATAAAAATGTACCCTATCTGATGTAAATATGAAAACTATATATAATCCAGGTAACCTGCTTTCCCAAAGTAAATGCATTTTTATCGGCACTAAGAACTACAAAAAAAAATACCAAATTGCTACTTTTTTATTAATTTACTAATGTAACCCAGTAAATATGTAGGCACTTTACAAACAAGAAGACATATCCCTGACTTGAAAAGCATGCACTCTAAGACAATAGAGATAACAACATTATGAAGATGTTAAGACCTGGATAAAGGGTGAGAGAAAGAATATTTTCTTACAATGGATTGACAGAGACTGACAAAATAATGATGTAATTACTGCATTTTGCTATTTTGGTACCAATATTAAAGAGATTATTTCAACCATATAGAGTAGATTTTCTTCCTTTTTTTTTTTTTTTTCTGAAGAAAGTTCAGGAGGAAAAACACTTTATCTCCTAACTTTCTTTGCATAGTGAATATGATTATTTTTACAAAAAGTAATTGTAATAATGTATGTTCTAAAACTGTGTTCAGTACAGCTCCTTGTCATTGTTTTTAACTCCAGCAGAAATTTAAACAATTAAAGGTTGATCAAAGACAAAATGTTTTGAAGAGAGATCATAGCAAGATAGTGCATTTATCTGCTAATTGTCTGAGGGTAAATTCACAGAAAGCTTCTTTTGTTGGCTTTTGTTATCTGACTGGGGGCAATGAATTTCAAATTGTTTGTTCTGCTGATAATCAAGTTACTCATCAGGTTGTTTAAGGATTAGACATCATTAGATGCTTGATAAATATATGACTTTTATTATTAAAGCATTTTTTCTCTACAATTTGAAGTGTATACCTTCGGTCTAGTATTAACTTGCTGTTCAAGGGCCAACGTGGGATAGAACATTTAGTTCCCCTTGAAGTGGATGTACTTCAGGGGCCATGTGTGGGGAAAGATCTGCAATATTTTCTCACTCCTATTAGGGCTTTTCAGGATAGTCTAACAGATGTGACAAGAGTGATGTAAGCTTCCCTAACATCTTTGGAAATTGGTTTTGTCTTGTGTGCTTCCATTCCAGGACTTTTAAATGTCAATGAGCCCAAACAGCCCAATGCAAAAAATTGGCCAAAAGATTTTATATGTAAAGGTTCACATTTCAAATCATAAACTTACAACTTCTACTAAAATGCTGAATTTCTTCCCCTTATTCTTTGCTTTAATTCTGTGTTCTCTGATGGTAAAATCTAATAAACTTATCATCTCAAATGTCCCCTGTGATTTCTTTTCAAAAAGCTTTCCTGCTTTAGAAGTTCAGCAAGTGCTCCTATTGCTCTTAGGAACACATTTATGATGTTAATATCATTAAGGATTGGATTGTCTAAGACATGTAGCTCTAAAGATATCATTATATGAGCCGAATGAGAAAGAAACTGGAGCTCAGCGAAACATAGTCCTTCGTTTGAGCTGCACAAGGAAATCATGCCACTACTTTTAGATTGTCCTAGATGCAAACCGAAATGCTTTCTTTTACAAAGACATTTCACACACATTAGCGATAATCAGGAGGGTGACGGAACACCAGTGTTGTGACACAATGAGTAGTGTCTTTTACACTAGCGGGGCCATGACGCACACTTCTTTTTTAAACCCCTTAGGAAGATGCGGCATGTATTTTCTTTCAACGTTCCCGTTTCGGGCTTTGGAGGATCAGAAAGTAAACAAGTTTCACTGCTTTTCTGAAAGTATGAAAGCAAATAGGTGAAAAGGTACCTCCAGTAATAGTTGGAGGAAAATACCTGCTGTCTCCAAAAAACAAGGGTTTTTTTCTTACCTTACTTAGAAAGGAGATATACTTGGGCCTGTGTATTTGTGGCAAGCTAAATAGCTATTATAACGGAGCAAACAAACATTACTAAGCTTTTGTGATAGTTTGATGTGTGTGGGGGGTGTTCTGGTGGCAGGAGAGGGGATTTGCTCCCTGTGCCACCAGATCTGAGTCCCATTCCCCCTCGGGGGGGTTGAACCAAATTGGCGCCTCTGCGAATTGCCCTATTTGAGTTGGGACAAAGGGGCGGGAAAGGGCTTTTTGCTCAGGAGCGAGGAGAGAGCAGGAGGGCTGTGCCCTCGCTCCCGGCCGAGCAGCTGCTCGGGCCTGGGCTGGTGCCATGTGCTCAAGATGGCGCCGGGGGAGCCGCATGGGGGGCTCGGGAAGCGCCCCACTCCCGGGGTGCCCGCCGGGCCGAGCTCCCCTAGAGAGGATTAAGAGCTAAGAGAAGACAACCACAACGACCAGGTCAGTCAAGATGGAGCAGGAGGAGGTGTACTGGAGCTGAGGTTTCCCTTGCAAATCGGTGTGAAGATGGCAGGCGGCCCCCCTGCAGCCAGGGTGTACTTGGCGGAGCAGAGACCCACTCGTGGCCCGTGGAGAAACCCATGTCGGAAAAGAGATGCCTGAGCTCAGGAGAGGTTGTGGAGCAGGGTATGCACGACGAGGTACTGTTAATAATGGGCATGGAATGCACAACGAGGTCGTGGAGGCTTCTGGAATCCATGGCAGCAGCTCCCTAAGAGGCCGAGACTGGTAAAGCCCGAACTGGTGCGATCCATGGGGAAGGATTGCAATCCTGTGGGCAGGACTCACGTTGGAAAAGTTTGGGGACTTTTTTTCTTCATGAGTAGGGGATCCACCGAAGCAAGGGAAAAAATGGTGTAAAGACTCCTCCTCCTTTAAGAAAGGAGCGGCAGTTAACAACATGGATGAACTGACCTGCACTCCCCCATTCCCTGTCTCCCTGCGCCGCTGGGGGGAAGGCAGAGCCAGGAACGAAAGGAAATAGGGGGTGGGGAGGTTTTAAGGTGTTTTAAGATCTGGCCGTGTTTTCTCTTTCTCCTCTCAAGTAACCGGTTTCGTTCCTTGTGTCTCTTGTTCAGTAACTGTTAATAAATTGGTTTGTTTTAAGAAAAAAGCCTGAGTCATGTTTTGCCCGGGACCATGGTTGGTGAGTGCTCCCTCTCGGTTCTTGTCTCGACCCTCAGTCCAAAAACCAGGACAGCTTTTAAGGTGAAAAAAAAGAAATCTTATCCATTCATGATTAAAATAGTTTAGGTTGACTGTCCAAAACCAAAATTCCCAGAATTTTTTACCGAAATCATACGTTCAATCCAAAATGTCCCCTACCTACATGTGGAAGTCTTACTTCTGTAATGAACAGGACCCATATACAGTCATTCACACAACCTATTCCAGTTCCATTATTTTCAAGTTTCCCCTTCCAAGTACAGATCAGATCCAACAGTATTAGACCTCAATGTATGTTTACTGTTCGTTCTTTGAAAATGTACCTCTGTTGCTAAACATCCAGCTAACATTTATCTGTAATTTAGCCCATTTTAGCCAAAAGGCTCCCAATGTAAAATCTCTTCCACACACATCAAAACCATGTCCTTTTCTGTGTTCATCCATTTCTTAGAACTCACAGAAAGGTAACTAAGTCATTCTTTCTTCCACTGACTTAGTGCAGTCTGAGACTAACAGATACAAATGACTTCTGTTATTCTAGATACATACTATATGTGAGTTTCTTTTAGTATTATCTTCCAGTCTGTACACTGCACTGTCAGACTAATATTTCTTGACTGTGTGAGGTTTTTGTGTATATAGGACATAAATCTCCTTAGCATTGGCATCTTTGCTTGGATAAGCTGAGGTCAGGAGTGTATGTTTATCTTTCCTAGATTTTCTTAGAATTTCTTTCTCACACATTTCACGTTAGCTTTATGTTTCTTCTAGAATGACATGGAAAGTGGATACAGTCAAATGAACATTAGAAAGGTTTTTAAGGAGGAACTGAGCTGATAATACTGTTGTTGAACAAAATTAATTCAGGCTGCCTAAAAAGATTGTTAGCACCAATGAATAAAGAAACAGAATACGTGGAATATGGCACAAGCTTCTTGTGGGAAGGGAATTCTTGCAGGGAATCTTGCAAGATTTGCTGCTTCTGGCTGTTGATACTGCAAAACAATCTCAATGAAAAACAGTACCTTTTCTGCTTGCATGAGGTGAGATGTCTGTAACTGTTTACTACAATTAT
The DNA here is from genome assembly GCF_009769465.1 of Tauraco erythrolophus. Lineage (NCBI taxonomy): Eukaryota > Metazoa > Chordata > Aves > Musophagiformes > Musophagidae > Tauraco > Tauraco erythrolophus. The sequence goes on along the minus strand of NC_141465.1, from coordinate 91,552,524 downwards.
ACACTTTTTCCTACTGAGAATGCATCAGTAAAGCAAATATAGCTGTTGCAATGATTTGGAAGATGAATCTGTGTAAATGTGGCAACATCATTGTGTTTTCCGAATTCCAGTTATAATTGGAATCTTCCTGGTAGACTACAGGATCTGTGTTGTAGCAGAGACTTGACGCCTTGAGAAGGCATTACATTTAGGAAACTCAGGACAAGCAGAAGCTGTCATCATTAAGCAATTCTGCTCTCTTAGAATGAGGTATTTGACAGTACCACATAATGGATAATGTTTTTCTTGGAAAGTGCCATTTTGTCGCAGAATATCAGAATCAGAATCAGATATTGAAACTGGTGGTTTCAAGGCCTCCATCAATGTGTGAAATAACATGAATGAGAGATCTGTCTCAGAGAACTGTATGTAGGAGTTTTCAGTTTTTCAGAAAGCTGCAATTTTCTTGCACTTTTCCAGTAGCATGAGCCTTGCATGATAAATTCTTCTACCAGATCTTTATGCTTTCTTTCACTTCCAGTAGAGCAGAAAGCCAGAGTTCCTTTAGTCAGAGGACTCAATGGTAGAGTCTTTTCATTTGAACTCTTCTGATTGCCTCCTGGCTGCGTTCTATCCCAGGTTTATTGTTGTTTTTCCAGAATGCACAATGGAAGCAGTCACTCTGACATGTTATTTTCTGGCTGTGCCTATCCAAAAGAGTGCTAGTTGGGGTGGAGCAAAACCATGTCAGGGAACACACAGTGAATAGTGAAACATCATGGATAATCACTTGTTTAAGCCCGTACATTGGCTGTTCTCATTTCCTGATTATGGCTTCAAAAATTCAGAGACTTGTTCTAAGTGTGACCACCAGCTCCAACAATGTTTGCGTCAGAGCACAGACCATCAACAATCTGCTGAGGTTCAGAGGTTCTAGCTAATTTACAAGCACCAAAACTGCAGACCTGTCAAATATAATGCCTTGAACATTATGACCTTCTTCAGCAGCAGAGGAGCATTTGTACGATGGATCACTGCAGTGCCGCTCCAGACCTGTAAGCACACAATGCACACTTGTATGCAGAGTCATTTAGCAGAGAACAGACAAAGCTGAGGAACTGTGGGATGCCCACAGACAAACCTGTAGATCAGCTGGTTTATGTTTCGTCTGTCTTCATATGATGCTTCTTCAATAAGGGTTAGCTAGCGTAGCAGTTAACTAGAAGCAGTTGGATTTAAAAGCAGTAGTTATGTCTGATCCTGCCATTTGGGCCACTACACCAAATTTATTGTCCTGTGACATCCACTGCAGAGACCTTTCACACATCTGAAATTGCATAAAACTTTAGATTCTCCTAAAATGTAAAACGTTGATTAGCACATCATACACTTTATTTGCCGTGATGCATGTTGGCAGTACACAAATTACAGAAGTTTTGCCATCTGCATAAATTAAGCAACCACTCTTAAAACACTTGAGTTATAGCATAACTGCTGATTAGCTAGATATTCAAAGTATGATAAGGGCACAGGACAGCAACATCAAGCATTCCCCATTAGAAGCATTAGCCTGCATACATGTTGTCACTTGGCAGTATGAAAACGATATCTCTGTAGTGGAAAAAAATAATGCAGCATCTGCTATATTAATAGCAGATGCTGTTCACTGGTACAGGCGTTCTTGCTACCAGGCACTCAGATGGATACACATTTGACACGCATTCACACACACAAAAAGGCAATCACATACTACTACCTGCAGTTCAATTAGCATTAAAGCACTGGCCTCAAGGTGCCTTATGGACAGATCTTTTAAAATATGCTTGGCAATAACAGATAAAAATAAGGAATTTCAAGGAAGTTCAAGGAACTTAAATGATTTTACAAGCTGAGTTTTTAAAGGCAGTAATGCTTACTGCTTTCTATTCTTTAGAAAGAAAGAAGAAACCAGTAAAAAGAAGGATATCAAAGAAAAAGGTTTTTACAGGATGTCAAAAATGAATTGCACAAATCAACAAAAGGTGAAGAGATTTTCTGAGCTGACGAAAATATGTGAACAAGAGGCTAATTGTAAACAACACTGCTGTAAAGTCAGTTTAATTGCTAGAGAAGGAAGAAAATCTTAAAAGACAGACAAAGAAGCTCACGCAGAACACAACGTAGGAGCTGAATGATTATTGCCATCAAGGAATTTTTAAACAGTATACAATAACAGAAATTAGTGCAAGCAAGTCACAAAATGTTCCAATTCTGTTGAACACTTAAGCAACTATAAATATAACTTGGAAAAGAGGTACACAAAAGCCAGGGTGTAATTATACAACAGCAGTGAAACAGAAAATTAAGTAACTTAAATAATCTGAGTAGACATACTGAAGGTAATCAGCTCTTACAAGGACAAAGCCAGATTCTTTTCCTCTATTTTGAAATATTCTTGCTAATGAAAAATAATACAATAAGGACTGAAATTTTAAGCTTGTGATAAGAGTACATCTATTATTTCAAAATAGAAAGGTGTAGTCAGGAAGTGTTTTGATATGACATACATAACACTGACCTCATCTTCTTTCAAACTTCATAACTGTCATCAGATAAAAACAGTTGCCTGAATGTTGCTAACTCAGCATGGTGCTATTGGCCACTGTATTATTATAGAATGTTTTTAAAACGTTGTAAAAGAAATGTGGAATTTCAGAAGTGCTCCAAGGTGGATTAACTCTCCTCGTCTTGACATCATGATAAACTTTCAGTGCATTTAGTGTAGAATGCTGACAGTGGATTCTTCTCTGACTGTATCCATCAATGCGTTAGGTGTCAGTTCTAAGCAAGCTACGTGGGATTCCTCTATGTTAAAAGGACAGGTCCCTTCAGAAAGTAAATTACCCTCCCTGGAGATGAGTACCTAAACCAGACAGAATTAATGACTTTCTAGAGGTGGTTCCCTAGGGAACATACACGGAGACCAAGACAACCAAGTTAGGCAAGATTCGTACATTTTATACAGTAAACTTCAGCAAAATGATATTCATGGTGCCTGCATCTGGAAAACCGCTCATTGCTGTGTTTGATCAATGATAAGAATATTAAAGCAGGATGCCTCATGCTGAAAGATCCAGAATTTCATTAGTTCCCAAGCATTTGGAAACTCTTTTAAAACAGGAGAGTCTATCTTTTACCCGAACCATTGTGTAGGGGAATCTAACAGAAAACCTGCATTGCAAATTTCGCTTATTCTAACTGCTTAGCATACAGAGCTAGTTGTTACAAAATCGATTAGGAGGGTATTGTTAAAAAATATATTTTCAGATGAAGAAACTTGCTGAAAATTGCTAGGGAAAGCATAAAGCATAAAAAGTATTTTGGTATTCATTCTCTAATTTTCACTCACATTCACTCATTCAAAATCGACCTCTTCAGTTTTAGCATTCATATTTCCCCTGCTGACCACTATGTTTCAACCAATCGCCTATGTTGTCAAAGTTAAAACTAGTTTGGTCACGTCCTGAGACAACTGGAATCTGGAAGGCATGGCTAGGAAAATAAAGGCTACATATGTGAAGTTTAATACACCCACACGTCAACCTTTTTGGTCTGCAAATCAAGCTCGGAACTTCACAACAGCGTGTAATTTTCGTTAGATTGCTATTTTTTCAAAATTTCTGAACAGAGAGTTAGAAATTGTCAGGGATAGCACAGCCGAAAGGAATTTTTGCTTCTACCCCACCTGAAACTGACAATTTAGACTGATTTATTGCTTAGGAGATTTGGACAGCAACTTCAGTCAACCATCTTCTTTCCAGTCAGCTGGTGACTCTTTTATAAAGCTTCTAATCTTGAGAGATGGTTTTATATACTAGTCCAGCTGGATTCTGTGCAAACATTTGTATTGTACGCAACTGCTGTGTGGAAATCTGTTTTCCACCAACTGCGAAACATCTGTAGATTATGTCCTAGTTAATGCAGAAGGTCTTTGTTCATTTCTTTGTTTTGCCTTATTTATACTATCCCTCTTTTTATTAGTCTCCCTGCTGTCTAACAAACTTCAGTTGATATAACACACTGCTGTGAAAAATCTAGACTGCATTAACCAGATGAAACATATACAGTATCTTCAGTTTTCACTTGCTTAAGGTTATGTTCTCCCTGCACGTTGCACATATAATTCCCACAAATGTTAATGGACTTTAAGATTGTGTACTGAGGGCAAACTGGAGCTCTTATATTAGTTGCTGGTTAGATTCTATCATGCTTCATAAAGCACTAACTGGTAAAATGTAATTGTTAGAACAAGGTCCATAACACAAAATAATTTGAGAGAACAAAAACTTTTTCATTCCTACTTAAAATAAAAATGTGTATGTATGGTTATGTGATAAGAATTCTAGGGTACTTATATTTAAATGCGTGTACTAACAATTAGTTGATCCTGCACGGATTCGCTGCTGTAATACATATTGTGGACTGATGAAGCAAAAGCTGTTATCAAAGTGAAAAGGAACATAGGCTTTTATAAGGTCAGCAATTTTTCAATGAACTGGCAGAGCAAGGATTACAGCTTCAGACATCTTGGTACCTATTTAAATATCTAGAACTTTGAACATTTGTTGGTGTTTCTGGGGATAAAATAAATCATTTAGGAAAAGAAAAACGGCCTCTTTATTACATGTATTTACTTCCTCTTTGAAGTTCATGTCAGATTTGCTCATTTAAAAGAAAATAATTCCACTACAGTCATTACAGTAATTCAGGTTCAAACAGCCGATGAAGCCAAGCTATATTCTGTCTGCTTTGAAGATCTTCAGTTAGTTTTCTCACACACATTTTGAATAAATCTTCTAAAACACAATGCTATGGAAAAATCGACAGACTGGAAGGGAGTAAACCATGGTATCAGAGATATTAGAAATGGGAAAATAAAATCTTTCTCAAGGAGGTCATGTAATCTCTCCCTCGCTACAGCAGATTTTTTTTCTGTAAAGCTTTTTTCAAATCCAGTTTAAAAATGAACAAGTGGCATTTCCATCACTTCCCCTGGGAGGCAATTTCATACTTAATGTGTTCGCAGTGTATATAAGATAGGGAGGGACACCCACATCTCCCACTTTGTTGAAAAGTGCTCTAATCATTTGGGAGAGAGGGCAGGTGGGAGGGAAGGAAATGTATTCCACCCCTCTTGTTGAAGCTGTGTCACTATGCAGAAAAGATTTCAAGCTATCATGGGGTGGGGGAGGGAGAGAGTGAGGGGAAAGAAGAGAAAGAGCTGTTTTCTAGTCAGCACATTCCATTTGGTACAGGGAATCCTAGGTTAACATTATTAGTTTTACTCTAGAGACTTTATTTTATCCACTGGTCAAGACAAAATCAGAAACATTTCTAACTAATTTGTCTAGAGTTCTTATTTTTATGAACTCATATATAGAAATACAAGATCGAAGAGGCATGACCATCTGTTTTTCTCAGATGGCATTTTGCAATAGCATCATGTAGATAGGTCTGACAAAAAAATCAACAAACTTCTCTGCGCAATCTGTTGGTGTTACATACAATGCCTTGTGCAACTTCCAGGTTAGACATTAATTTCACCTGTGGACCGCTCCTCAGTAATCCATATTTACAGGCAAAAAATATTATGTTAGTAGGAAAGCGAAGTAACATTAAATAAGCTTGCTTTAGCTACAAAGGTATTTTCTTGGCTTTGGCCTTTCAGCACTCTCCTTCCTGTACCACTGAAATTCAAGGTCCAACAAGGTTTAAGCAGATTGAGTACACACGTGAAGTTACCCCGTGTTTGATCTTCATGCTGCATCAGTGCTAACATTCCTAGAATAGCAGTTCAGTTTTGGTAAAGCTGTATTCCTTGCGACAGGCTCTTTTCTTGTCATGTGCCAATACTGCCATTGCTTCGATGCCTTCTGGAAGGAGGCAGGGATAGGACAGGGTTAACTTTAGTGAGTATAATAAATCTTCCTGAATACTTGAAGGCTTAGGGTTCTGTCTAAAAAGTGAACTTTGTGTTCCAATCTGTAAATGCCGAGTAGTGATCAAATTCAAGTCGTAACTACAACAAAACTAAACCAGCGGGGTTTTTTTTCCTTTTCATGTTCTGATTTTTGAGCAAGAAATTTTTACTGAATGCCTCATCACAAGAGGATTTCTGAATTTTGTCAATGAAAGCAGCTCTGTGCCTAGTGGTATATTTTTGCAGTTGGTAAGTGGCAGGAGGAAGCAATTAGAGGGGGGGGACTATATGAAAGTCAAAAGATGAAAGTGTTATGACACTTAAGCAAGTTCAGATAAAATACTTGAGAAAACTCAATTTTCGCTCTTGTGATATGTAGACTAAAGTTGACTATGACTCTCATTCAGTCATAGTGATAAGTCTTTGGCTCCAAACTCAATCTCTACACTTTATTCTTCTCAATCTGTTCAATTCAGTGTCACTCTTAGCAGCTTCCTTCATATCTTTCCTTCACAAAAACTTCCCTCCCACAATTCCAGAATGGATGAACGCATTCCAACTACAGTGAGCATCCACTACTACCGTTGTCTCTGTTTTGTGTCAAGCCATCTGTTGTCCTTAGAATGAAAGTCCTTTGCAGTAAAGTATTCATTAGTCATTGAGTACTGATATCTGAGCAAAATTTAACTTAAAGCACTATGGGCATTGTTACATTTAGAGTTTATAGAAGTTAGAACAGAACTTAGCAAATAAGTTCATCTAATACCTATAGAAGTGATGGTAGGCATGATTATCTGTGCTATCACATGCAGTTTGAATGAATCCTCAATATCTCTCTTCAATTTCTACTCTACAAAGTACTTTACCTCAAAATATATCATCAGACAAAGGATGTTATTGATTCTGAAAGTCACATTCCTGCAAGTGGCAGAAAGATGCTGCGCACCACTTTCCTTTCCTTCCGTTCCAAGCACGTATTGTTGTTGCAAAACAGATGAGACTTAGGATATTTACTGCCTACTGTGAACAAACTCAAAATAGGCTACACAATTCTTAATTGTCTCCCAGATAGTGAAGTAAGGCTTCCAAGAGTGAACTCATTTGTCTGAGTGCTCGTTTCACTTTCTCCAGGCACATATCAAGATGAGGCAGGAAATCACTGTATCTTTATGTGCTTTTACAAAGAATGAACATAGACTTAAAATGACAACAAAATTCCAAATTGATATTCTCAGTGCAATGCCTGTCAATACAAAAGCAACTCAATTTTTATACACTCAAAAGAAAAACAGAATAGCAAATTGGAATAGTAAAGTAGGCAGCATAATCTAACACAGCACCAACCACAAAAAGCATACTTTGATCTTGATCAAAGGTAGGGAAACTGGATAGGTACCTATCTTCACATCATCTATAGTGTTTCTCCTACAATATCAGACAGCAACTGCTGACTTCACAATGGTGAGCAGGACTTACACTGAAGTCAATGAAATTACTCATGTGAGTAAAACCATCAATGACAGAAAGAGATTCATAATCTGACATTTAATGAATAACTTCTAACACTGTCCCATAGTCCACAATGTAAGCTGCTTGCAAGGCTATCTGAGACAAGTTCCAAAGTACTTTGTTACTTCAACAAAAGGTAGTTCAGGAAAAACGTAGAAATTTTTAAAGAATCAGTCATTTCAGGAAAAAAAAAAAAAAAAAGAAGAAATGTAGAAGTCCCTGGATGTAGGTGAGACCTGTGACTACGACATGTTATGATAATTATGTATTTTTCAGGGTCTGTGTGAAGAAGATAGGAGAGGAAGAAGTTGGCACAGATTTTAAATTACTGTGACAACAGAGATCCAATAAGACTTGATTAAAACTGTCAGATGTGAAATGCATGAACTATATAGATCATGCAAAACATACATATTGTTCCTGATTTGCTCCAGCTCTGGTTTTTAAAATCCTAAAAGGATATCCTATAATTTCTCACTAATCTCCTCAGCATGAGTTAAACAACACTTTAACTTAACAGATTTACCCAGTAAAACACTTCTAAAAATGACCCTCAAAAAAAAAAAAAGATCTTCCACTAATAGTTAGTCAATCATAAACACCTTCCACAAGTGTTGTTCTAGTTCCTCCCACAATATCTTCACCAGAAAATTGAACAATATAATATAAAGTCAAATAGATTTAAGGTACAGAAAAATGTGTTCAACAGACAAGACTCAAGGATCTCTAAGTATGTGCTGTCTTACTTACACAAGTGGTCTGCAGCACAGAGGACCCAAATCAGTACTTCTGAAAAAATCGTGTTTCTTCCTAAATGTATATCATATAGATTTATATTTCCAAAATATTTGCAAAGAAACAAAAGCATGACAGCAGATTTCAAGTCCCATTGTCCATGGACATGCCACAGCAGTAGTGTTTGGAGAGGTTGTCCAATTAATGCTAGGGACTCACAAGCCTTCCTTTGCCTTGGGCATAAGGATTAGCTAGATAGAGCTATATAAAGTAGATGAACGACCTCACCTTCACGCTTAACACTGCCTTGAAATGTTGGGTTCCCTACTCATGCCATTGCATTATAGACATCTTAAGAGTCTAATTTACTTTCTCTCTAAGATTTCTATTCCCTTATGGTCAACTGAAACTCAGGGCTCATAATGATATCTGCCAGTGCTATGTGAGTAGAGGAACTAACACTGCAATCTCTAAAAATTTGCTGATTTTTTTATGCAGCTGCACCAATAGGACCCAATTTCATTACATGAGTTTAAGTCTTTGTGTTGCAAAAGGTATGAAAGCAATAGTTATGTAAGGAATGTTCCACTCAGAAGCTTTTTTTTATTTTTTCTTTTTCTTTTTCTTTTTCTTTTTCTTTTTCTTTCTTTTTCTTTTTCTTTTTCTTTTATGTATTATTGATATAAAAGTCTTGGCCTTGCACAGCAGCAGTTCAGGAAGCAAAAATACATAAGCAAAGACAGGTCTACAAAGCTTATGAAAAAGCAGACCGCATATCAATTTTAAGCATGATTTTGGGAAAAGTTCTTGCAAATGTCATGTAAAGTCCTAAGTGTTTATGAAGAGTCATGTTTGGAATATTGTTGAGTTTTGATGTGCTCACCTCTCTCTATGTCCCATCCAACCAGATCATAAAAGATAATAGAAATGAGATCTTGGTCTTGCAAGAGTGCAAAGGGCTTTCAGGAGTGTAACAGCAACAAACAGTACAAGCTGAGAATGGTTTCAAATGTTTACTTCAGTGCCTCTGCAGATTTACCCACAAAGCCTTGAATGCCTTCTGTGTCAAGACAGTAAAACAAGGACCTGCGTGTGTTTATCTCCCTATTCTTAACTAAGGGCTGCAGGTTACTCCTTGAACACTAAGCTTTAATACACACTTGAGTTCTCTAATATCTTACTGCTGCATCTGTACTGCTCATAGGTGCAGGTATTATTTCCAAATACACAATACCTTTTGGCTTCTTCCCAAGCCCACTAAAGTTTACTGTAGCCTATTCAGCTGATCTTAGATTTTTAGTTTCAATGGAAGGCATTGTTCAATGTATGCATGTGGTACATCATAAGTGAAATCTCTCAGACGAAATGCTTCATCTGCAGGAATTGATCCTATTAATGATTTTTCACTTCAGTTCCCAAATTAGGAAAGAGCTTACATTACATTCAGTTATGTTAAGCATATTTTTAAATATCATTTATTGAACAGAGATATTTTCCTCGGTTACAGATACGATAAAGTCTTCGGAGAGAGACCCTGTCAAACCCAGTCTTTCTATACTCTAAAGCAGTGGATCTTCTTTGTAATATCCTATTACAAAGCTTCTGTAACAACAGTCAGCAATTTGTGAGTTTCAGCGACTAGGTGATTTTGTGCACCAAATGTATCAGATCTTTAAACAAACATTGAAACATGACACCTTTTCAAGTGCCTCTGCTCTTTTTATCGCCTACCCAGTGAAGGAGTGTTTAACAGAGCAATGGCTTGTACACTAGGGAATGAGGAGTTTAATGGTTCATACATACTTTATTTGAAAAATATCAATAACCATTCACAAGTCTCTTCTTGCATAAACTACATGAAAATCTCTATGTAAATGGTGCATAGCTTCTTTATGATTCATGCTATGGGTTGGTTGGCGGTTGTTTTTTTTACAGTGTTAAATCAATTTTAAAAGTATTCCTTTACCTGCCAAACTTAAGGTAAATTTCCATCGGTGGTTAAGTACATGTTTCATTCCCAACAATGTTTTTCAGTTACATAAATAGGCTGGATGGAACACTATTTTCCCTTCTTATTAAAACTCAAAATAGTCATAATGAAGTACTCAGTAATATCTGTTTGGTAGATTGGCAGTCTAATTCATTCAACCAAATTCAGAAGCCAGAAACAGAACTGCATTTTAAAAGCTTTGACTGCTACTTCATGGCATTTAATTATGTAAAAAACATATACAGAGACTTAGAATGCTGATTCTCAGGTGTTTCTTTAGACACCCATAAATTTGGTGATGTTAAGCCATGACCAGCAGGAGTACAGACCAGTGACTCAAACAATTCTGTGATAAGCTAAACATGCAGATTGCAATTTTATTTAACAGCACTTAAATAACTGTCATTTGTTTGTCATTTGGGCAAACAATTCTACTTTGGATATCAAGCTAGCAACAATGAACAGATACGTGAAAATTCTGAATTATTCTCTGTTCATGGACTCATGACAAATCTCATGTAAGAGATTTGGCCTGCATAGCCAGAGTGCATCTTTTTTTTAAATAAGTGAAGAAGTAATATCAAAGGTCACCACAAGCTTTTTAACCAGGACCAATACTTGTGTAATTCACTAATGTAGATTAGGGCTTTCTAGAATTGGATTTACCCTACTGTTTCCAAGTAAAGGTGAAACACCTGAAAACTAGACATCTTGAATGAAAAGAAATATTGATTGTGTGTGTGTGTGTGCATATTTTGATTTTGTTTGTCTCATTTCCTAGTTTTGCTGAATAGATAATTCAGGTGATAAACATTGTAACACAAGCACTGAACATGAATAACTGAGAGAAGGACTACCAAAGAATTATCTTTCCGTGTGGGCAGGAAGTTCTTAATATCCGTTTTTCACTATGGATACCTGACACATTTCCAGTAACATATTTATCAACTAATTTCATTGCTGTTCGAACTAGGCTAAATTCTGCCATCCTATGGTTCAACCTCTGACAGAATACTGGAAGGTGATCTGTGAAGTTTTATTATTCCATTGGAAAGAGAAATAATTTCAATATTGAAACTCATCTTCAAAAATATCAAAATTCTAGTGAATTTCAGATTAGATTTTGGGGTCTTTTATTCCACTCACACATGTCAAACAACTGAAAATATTTTTAGATTAAAATTTTCTTATACATTCTTTATGAAAGTTAGGGGCATCCAGCTCCAGGTGTATGTTTATAAAAATGTTTTGTTATAAGATAGAACTTGTGCTTTTGCACAGTAGACAATTTTTTTTCCTACAAATTATAATTAGAAAGGGTGTGGTCACAAAAAAGTGTTAAATTTTTTGCCCAATCATGTTGACTTCTGTGTAAAGTGAAATGTTACCTGGTATTGTCCCACAAAGCTTATGAACAGAGAGTTTGATTGAAGATTTAATAAAATTAACACTACTTTCTTATTTTCCTCTTTTCTTCTTAATCTTCTCTTCAAGATGAAACTCATCAGCACTTGACAAAAACTGCAAATAACAGCCAGATGCAGGAGCTAGTTTTATCTTTTAATGCAAGTATGTGGTGCTAATTAGTGCAAATTGATTAAACTTTAATTGCCTGATCCATGGCTAATTAATATTTATAAGATGAATGAGCAAGAAAACCAGACATTTATTAAAACACTTTAATGATTTTTCATATGTTTTGACAAAGCAAAGCAAATAGATGTTATGAGTTTAGATGTGCCAGACATAAGTACAGTATTTCTTATGTTTTCTGACTCTCAGCATCAGAAACCTGATCATTTTTCCCTATAAACTACTTATGAAAGTAGTTTTTCTCTTCCACACAAACGTTATGGTACAGTGTTCTAGTTTGTACTTTATAATGTGTTTTGTTGAATAACAGAATGACATAGCACTCTCAATCCTCATACAATACACAACTACATCAGATAGAATCTGTGCACAAGTATGTTCTTTAAAGTGGGCTGAACTGAATTGAATGGGCTTGGTTTCTTCTAGATATGTCTACCTCAGTTCAAAAATATTATGTTAACCACAGTCTAACAATATGATGCTGTCGTGGTTTTTTGACTGAGGGTCGAGACAAGAACCGAAAGGGAGCACCCACCAACCATGGTCCCGGGCAAAACATGACTCAGGCTTTCTTCATAAAACAAAATAATTTATTAACAGTTACTTAACAGGAGACATAAGGGAACGAAACCGGTTACTTGAGAGGAGAAAGAGAAAACAAGGCCAGATCTTAAAACAACACCTCCCCACCCCCTATTTCCTTTCGTTCCTGGCTCAACCTCCCACCGGCGGCGCAGGGGGACAGGGAATGGGGAGTGCAGGTCAGTTCATCCATGTTGTTAACTGCCGCTCCTTTCTTAAAGGAGGAGGAGTCTTTACACTATTTTTCCCTTGCTTCGGTGGATCCCCTACTCACGAAGAAAAAGTCCCCAAACTTTTCCACCGTAAGTCCCGCCCGCAGGATTGCAATCCTTCCCCATGGATCGCACCAGTTCGGGCTTTACCAGTCTCGGCCTATTAGGGAGCTGCTGCCACTCGCGTCGGCGTGGGTCGTCCCACGGACTCCAGATGCCTCCACGACCTCGTCGTGCATTCCATGCCCCATTATTAACAGTACCTTGTCGTGCATCCCCATGCTCCACGACCTCTCCTGGGCTCAGGCATCTCTTCCCTGACATGGGCTTCTCCACAGGCCACGAGTGGGTCTCTGCTCCGCCGAGTACACCCTGGTTGCAGGGGGGCCGCCTGCCATCTTCACACCAATTGCAAGGGAAACCTCAGCTCCAGTACACCTCCTCCTGCTCCATCTTGACTGACCTGGTCATTGTGGTTGTTTCCTCTTAGATCTTAATCCTCTCTGGGGGATCTTGGCCCGGCGGGCACCCCGGGAGCGGGGCGCTTCCCGAGCCCCCCATGCGGCTTCCCTGGCACCATCTTGAGCACATGGCGCCGGCCCGGGCCCAGGCAGCCGCCCGGCTGGGAGCCAGGAGCGAGGGCAGAGCCCTCCTACTCTCTTTTCGCTCCTGAGCAAAAGAAAGCTCTTTCCCCCCACTTTGTCCCAACTTAAATAGGGCAATTCGCAGAGGCGCCAATTTGGCTCAACCCCCCCAAGGGGGAATGGGACTCAGATCTGGTGGCACAGGGAGCAAATCCCCTCTCCTGCCACCAGAACACCCCCCCACACATCAAACTATCACAGATGCTACAGTTATCAATGGATTACTTCTTGCACTTCTCTAAAAGCCCATCTCTTGTTAACATATAATATATTCAAACAATACTCCTTTACTGATGATAACCCCAGTGCTTTGAACATATTTGTGTGATGAAAAGCAAAAAATCTTGTCTTACTGTGATAGCGTATCCTAAAACTATTTTAAAGCCATTACGCATCTTGTTTTTCCTCAGTCCAGTGGGAAGGTCCATTACTAATTTCGCTCTTACTGAGACACCAAACTGGACAATGTGTTAAATCATTTTTTTGGTAGTTCCTTTTTAGAGATAGTCCATTTCTAACTACACTTTCATTTCGGGAAATGTGTCCTCACATCATCTTCAGTCAGCCTTCCTACATTCTTTGCCTTCTAACCAGTCTGTAGTCTAAAAAAGAAATGAGTTGACAAGGCAAAGTTCTTTAATCTTCATAATTCCTCTAGTTATGTACATGATATTAAGTAAAATAGCCGAAAAAATAATAAAAAAAGGATCTCTAGTTTTGGCCTATGATTATTCATACTGTTTTACTGTTACTGTTTTCCCCAGCAAAGCTTCAGCATGAATGTTCTAGATTTGGTTCAGGTATGGTTTAAGTGTTAGAGTCTAGAAGTGTAGCCAGTTAAGACGCAGATTTCCTGTTCCTTATTATAAATGACATTTGGGCACATAAGCATTAGCAAAAATGTGTGACATCTCTGGCAATCTAGCCAGAATAATCTCTATCGTGGTTTATGTGATAGCATAGATGTCACCTTTACATCCCCAAAGAATAAGCTCAGGCTCGATAAGTATCAACTCCTGATGGAACCTTTGGGCTGCATTTAATCTAGCAAATAAAATGATACTGCTTCTCTTTGCATAAAGAGATGAGCTAAATTCATTGACATTGCTAAATAAAAGAGGGTGATCACTGACCACAGGATCATGTGGTACAGACTGGCTTGCATCCACACTGCTTAAAACTGTTCCCATCTGTAACACGTCTAGATGGCGTGTCTGAAATAGTGACAAGGAGAATAGTTAAGTAGTTAATCAGATGTTAACTGCTCTCTCCCTAGTTCCCTTTCAGCAGATTGGACATACTCAAGAAACCTCAGCAACTTTAAGACCAGTTCACCTCTGACAGTCCTATACAATGAAATTATCTTTATTTTAATTTTTCATTTTCTCTTTATCTTTTTGTTTGACACAAGCTAACTTAATTAATAAATTAATTTTGTTTTAGTAAGTGGTCCCCAAATAGATACATTTTGAGCAATGATTGTATGTTAAAAACACTGAATTGAAAACCTTTCCATACTTTCTTCAGGCAATTAGTAATTCATTTCAGATAATACAGTTTTGAAGCCTTGCTACCCGCATACTCACACCCCCACATAGACACACACTTTTTTGATCCACTAAAAATGTTCTATAGTGAAAATTTTAGTAAAACACCCTTACTGTGATCCAGTTAGGCACTGCAGAATAAACCTGTCACACAAATATAAAAAAGTAATCCTTTTAGAAAATACAAATCACCTGGACTACTAAGTGATTTGCCATAGCAAATATATTAGAAGATTAAATTTTTAACTTTCATGTTCAGAAACACTTTATAAATAAATATATCTAAGCATTAGAGAAAGCTTTTTAAATGAATGAATAAATGTGCTAGCCTATAGAGTAGTAACTATCAAAAGCTTGAAGGGCAAAAATAATAATTCATTCACTGTGTACAGAAAGAATTCAGAGAGTTTATGCTAGACTCAATTATAGATATTATTACATACTATAATGTCTTGTTAAGAATTTGAACTGCACAACAGAATGCATATGAACAAGTGTACATATATATTGGGGCTATGTGTAAAGAAGGAATCACAGAATGTGATGGGGATGAAGGGGACCTTCGAAGGTCATCTCGTTCAACCCCTCTGCTTAAGTAGAGCCACGTAGAGTCAGTTGCCCAGGACCATATCCAGATGGCTTCTGAATATCTCCACAATCAGAGACTCCACAACCTCCCTGGGCAACCTGTGCCTTTGCTTGGTCACTCTCACAGTAAAAAAGTGTTTCCTTAATCTTAACTAGTCTAATAAACACAGTAAAATCTTCTTCTCATTCATACCACAGTGAATGTTATGCACACATGCTTTCTTTCACTGACCTTAATGTTCAACATGTCTAACGAAAACATAAGAATACATTTGAAATTGAAATTTCACGTATTAAATGACAATCACAAAAAAGACTATTGCCATTTGAATCAATGAAGCTCCAGGAAAAACTAGGACAGACTAAATTCAAGTCTGAAATTCCCAATCAGATGAAATATTGCTAAAATCTTGATCAGAATTAGGATCCTAGTGTGTTCAATACTAGCGCATCATTCCAATCATATTTGTCCAGTATGTCTCCTGACGTTCATTCAATTGCTTACAGCTTTCTATCTATTTGTGTCTCTCACCTTCTACTTAGGACTACATCTGATAAAGAACTAAATAGACAAATACAGAGGTGCATAATTGTTTGACTGTATTTGAAGTTGAATAGCTTTAATTCAGTTAGCTAAAGATAGGTGCCATTTGAAGTGGGTTAATGTATCCAAGACATTTGTGTGGAATGACACAATACCTATTGAGATCTGTAATACTTATTAAGATCTGTAAACATTTTAAAGGCAGAAGGACTCTTCAAGTATCTAAAATAGCCCTAGATACTTAAGTTCATGTAACTTCATCTCACTCTCCTTGACGGTATCTTGTACATCGATACATATACGTTGGTTTTAATATAACATACAATAAATAGCAATGAGCATCTGTTTCTGAAGAGAGAACTGAACTTCAGTCTTTTGGGGAGTGAGCAGCTGAGTATTTCATTAATTTTTTTTCTCATTTAAAAAAAAAGACATTTCCTTCTCTTGAAACTGTCTGTTCCCTCATCCGCATGTAAGGGTTAGAAATCAGTTTCAAATACGCTTCAGGAAGATTATTGTTCAGCAGCTGAACATCTTATCATCAGTCAAGTTGGGCACCATGATGGTCTTTTGCCTTTAGCTGTTGATACAATGTCTCTAAAATAGCTTCTTGTCTTTTATTTTGTCCGTTTGCTGTACAGATGACCTGCATCAGGCAACATGAAAAGGAAACGTTTTAAAATATGAAAGACATATGTACACATATATGCATATATATAGATATGCACACATGCTTCTGTCTATCTTTGTGTGTGTGTGTGTATGTATACAAATATGTAGAAGTCCACTGAAATTTTTATTTTTTCTGGTAACTGAGGAAACTTTAATGTCATTCTTGACATTCAAGATTCTTTTGAAAAACTATTGAGTCTGCGCTCACTTTTGCTGATTGATGCAAGCTGCAAAGCATCTGAAGTCCTGGTCATCATGTTGGTCAACTAGACCAATAACACTGTCCTTTTGTTTCAGTCTGGTTTATGAATCTGCAATTGCTTTTCTTGGAATGCAAAACTTGAGGAGAATGAGGAAGATCTAGTGTGTGCCTGGATCTCATTCCAACACATATTTGGAATACAACTGGACCAAGGAACAGGCAAACAGTCATATATATCCATGATCCATAATATAAAAGCAGAAAGAGATGATACAAGACTAGAATGGACTTCTGGTTTCAAGCTAATAATATTTCGAGAGACTGTGATATATGATTCAATTTTTAAACTTATCAAAACCTGTTTTAAAAGTAGTTAAAATGCTTATCTATTTTTCATGTTGGATGACAAGCAAGATGTCTTTTACCTCTGATGATTAAAAAAGTCACTAAAACACCAGCTTAATTTTGTTACTTAACTATTTGTTGATAGTTTAATAATTACAGGCTCCTGACCCAGCATTGTCCATTCACTTAGATATATCTTCTCCTTCTCTCCTCTTCAGTTTATATATTTCTCTGAGAGTAATCTAATGCCATTTTAATCTTCACTCTAACAGGCTAACATAGTAATTTCAATTTCCATATAATTTCCTTCACAAATTAGTGACCATCCCAGTTTTAAAAAAGTATTTTCAACATCAGCTGAAGACATCCTGTCATAGATGTACAGGTCCAAACTGTCAAACAAAAATAGTTCAGGGACCAATCCCTGGCCCAGATCTCTCATTCTCTCTAGAGCAGGCATATCCAGGAGAAACTTAACTGGAGCGATTCAAAGCAGGTTGAGGAGATGATCTAGCATTATGGCTGCCTTCCACCTAGCAGACTAACTGCACCAAAGACAATGAGACACAAAATGTGGAAACATATCTCCCTAAGATTTTTCTAAAATTAACAGAAGTAGATTTTTTGAAGTATTGAACTGATTGGAGAGAGGTTTTGACAGATTCACTCTGAAATTGGAGCAAAATCAGAACATCTTTTTTTCCTAGTTTTTCAATGACCTTCTCCATGAAAAAGAGAAAATCATACTCTTCCTCTTTCACTGTGTTTTCTTCTGTATAGTTTGTCAGTACTAAGATGTCTGTAGTTAATTTCCTATCTAAAACATTAAAATTACTACAGCAGAGAAGTGTCCGAGAATAATATTTTGACCAGTTGTTTTCAAGTATTGATATTTCATGCTTTGTTTGCGACACTTATGAGAGAATATTCATCTTGCAAAAATAGTACTGTGGTAGAAGCAGCTTTTCTTTGAGGAACTCCCAGGTTAATTTTTTTTTTGACATTTGTTAAATTAGCTATAAGTCATAATGATCTGAAAGGCATAAACTGGCATAAACTAGCATAATGCGATAGACATGAAGAGAGCTATCCTTCTTTATGCTGGATGACATATATCCTAAATACTGTTAGTGTCCACAAACACTAGACTTATTTTCCTAAAAGACTATATTCTCGTCTTCTGTGATTATTTCTAACTTTTTCATTAACTGTAACACTGTATCCACACATTCAAATATAATTAGACCATTCTTAAATCTATGGAGTTGTCACACAGTCCATAAACAAGCCTACTTTATGTGTCTAAACTTAGGCTGACAGAAAAACTTTTCATGAAGAAAATGTAGGCATTTAATTTAGGACTGCTTTAAGAAACACAGGTTTAAGTGAAATTTATATCCCCAAAGAGGTGCTTACACTTCTTGTAGGGTATAAACCCCAGAATAAACCATCATCTGTTACATTATGGTTTCCTCACGAAAAGAGTTTCTTGTTTGCTCTAGAATGCAGCTGGTGAGCAAATTAACAGGTAGAGGGGAAGGAACAGGGCCCTGGAGTAAAGCAGAAAGTAAATTAACTTGGCAATTTCAGTTGCGACTACAGCTTTTCTGCTTAATGCAAGCACTTCAAGAAGTGATTCTTGGCCCTTAGGCAAAGAGATGCAGAGCAACTCGTGCCCGTAGTGGTCAAGACATCTTATCAGTCAGGCCAACTGGATCCCCCTTTAGCGTGTTTAAACCTATTAATATATAAAAGTAAATAATTTTTTGGTAAAATTAAAGTAAAAGCTTTATTAAGACACTTATCGCTACCCTTCCATTATTGTTTTTCAGTTCTTAAATCTGCTAACATATTTCAACTGAAGCACGAGATGACCAGTTTATTTTAGTAATGGAAATGATAGTCTGTTTCTTGATGGATAGATGAATGGATGGATGGATGGATGGATGGATGGATGGATGGATAAATAGATAGATAGATAGATAGATTAAAATATTCCAGTACTTACATGTGGAAGCTCTACATTTTTGGGTGGATTTCAGGCTGGGAGTTCTCTGCACTGGGAGATCAGAAGGCAGAGAGCACATCAAGTCCCTCTCCAGAGGGGAAATCATGGAGTGCCACTTTGAACAAAGAAATGTCTATCTTGCCATGATTATCAGCCACCTGAGAGAAAAGAAGAAAAGAAACAAGAAAGAAGGTCATGAAGATGAAGGTACAGCTAGCAACTATCTCTCAGTCTTCTTAATGAGCATACCCCCACCCATAATAGATTAAAATAACTAGTTAAGCTGCATGAGAAGCTTGATCTCTCTTTTCCCTTTCCTTCTACAGCTCTACTTTTTACTTTCAGCACCAGAAGATAGGCTGAGAGAGTTGGGGCTGTTCAGCCTGGAGAAGAGAAGGCTCCAGGGTGATCTTATAGCAGCTTTCCAGTACCTAAAGGGGACCTACAGGAAAGCTGGAGAGGGGCTTTTTACAAGGGCGTGTAGTGATAGGACAAGGGGCAATGCATTTAAACTGAAGGAGGGCAGATTTAGATTAGATATAAGGAAGACATTTTTTTCATTGAGGGTGGCGAGGCAGTGGAACAGGTGCCCAGAGAAGTTGTGGATGCCCCATCCCTGGAAGTGTTCAAGGCCAGGTTGAATGAGGCTTTGGGCAACCTGGTGTAGTGGAGAGTTTCCCTGTCCATGGCAGGGGGGTTGGAACTAGATGATCTTTGAGGTCCCTTCCGACCCTAACCATTCTATGATTCTATGTTCAAAACAAAAAGTTATGAAACAATGGGAAGTTAGACGTTGATGTTACAAAATTCTATGTGTTAGGACTTAACTCCGTCTTCAGTCAGATGAAATTCCTTTCTCAGTTAAGTGTCAGAGTGCACTAACACTGAGTTAAACTACAGGTAGAACTGGACCTTGATCTTTTAAAAGGCTTCTTATTAACTGGAGTGTTTAATTCAAAACTATTGCACAGGTTAATCAATTACTGTGTTAAGTGAGTCTGCCACTAAAACAATGAGAAAATACACCCAGGCTGTTTATGCAGCAGCATATTTGTACTGAACACAGTAAAATTAACTGACTGTAGGTGTTTGGGGTTTTGTTGGGGTTTTTAAATTATTATCTTAAAGACATAGAATCACAAATGCACACAAAAATTATAGAACACATGTTCAGACTTAGAAAAACATCTATCATGGGCTACACTGGATCTACGAAATTTTCTCAGAGATGTAACAATTAAATGGATCTATGAAGATCTGAGTATAAGGCCCTCGAGGTCATACTGGACGTGTTTTCTCAGTTTGCTCATGCTGAGCTGAAAAGCTGTTGTCTAAAGCAGTAGCAGCAGAAAGAAAATGCATTAAAAAAAAAAAAAAAGAAAGAAAAAAAAGCAGGCTCCTGTGAATTTATGAGGAGTGAATCACAAAGACAAATATTTCAGCCATGCAATTCCATTCGGCCTTTTCAGCTGTGTGTCCATAGCAAGTCAGTGGCTAAATTGAAAAATCAATTCCAATTTAAATTATTGGAATAAAGAACACCAGGAGTCAGAGATAAAATGGCTTTGTTCTCTGAGATCCTTTTTAATTGGAAAGTTATTTCTTCAGGGTATTCTAATGGTTCTGAGGAAAGATTGCAAAACAAAGTTGATCGGCTGGGGGAAGGTTAATAGCTAATGTGCTTTTCTTGCTGCACAGCAGCGTCCTGTCTTTATGACAGCCTCCATCATATGTGAAAAGAGCCATGATTCTAAATCATTTGATACATGTGACTGTAGTGTCTCCCTCAGCCTCCCAAAGAAATCGTGTTATGGATGTTACTCTGACATATTCATAGCACTTCAGCTGGTATTCTGACAAGAATTTCTGTGCTTACAGAGGCATATACAGTCATTTGCTTAAAGCTTCCATGATGTTGAGTGATTTTGCTGAAGATTAATATGATTTTATAAGTATCAGAGATACTTTAAATAAAACACTGGTGGCCCTACATATGGAAAGCATTTTTCTTTTCTTTCGAGACTACTGAAACAATATCCTAGGTGGACAATCAGCAACTACAGCTAGAAAAACTGAGGAGAAACTGATTACAGAGAGGAAACGATATTATGTTGACACAGGGCAGAGTGAGAAAGGGAAGACAAGACATTGCTGGAAAGAAAAAAAGCAGATTAATAAACAATCATTACATTCAAACTAAAGCAGAGCAGAAAGGAAAGCCTTGCTGCTCGTATAAGTCTCATAACCAACACCTAGAAATGTCATCGTTTAGTTATAACATCATAGTAACCTTCGCTCTGTTAGCAGGAAACTGTTTAGGGCAGCTGTAGATTAGAAACCTTAAATGGGCATTTAATTTGAAATTAATAAAACAGTTATGGTATGTGTTAAGAAAAGTTACTGAGGTTTGCTTAGTATATTTAATTAGTGTAAAAGAGATAAATCTAGTTGCCATGTAATGAACTGAGAACTGCAGATACAGTAAATGTGTACTTACGTTCCTATTATTAATGCATTAAACTTGTAAGAATGTTTAGGAATTTAATTAGCATTTAATAAGATAGCTATAGCAAATTACAGTAGTTAGATGTTAAATGTAAATTAATATTTTTAGTATTTAATTGATATTAACTAATTAATTACTGTTTATTACATGGCAACTAGATTTATCTTTTATAGAGTTATTAAATCTAAATTAAAAGTTCTATTTTCAGTAGCCTCTACTCAATTAAAAAAATATAGTCTCTGCGATTATCATGGTTTACCTTCATGCAGGAATTGGGTGAGCTTGGGGTATTAAATCTGAAACATAAATTATATAGCATATAAGGAGATTAAGTATCTTCACACAGGAGAAATATTATTCATGTAGATAATCCCAAGAAAATGAAATTACTGTACTGAGTAGCGATCTTTTGTTGAAATGTTCCCTGAATTGGGCAACAGAAAGGCAAGAGGATGGAAAAAAAAAAATTTTTGGAATACCAAAAGAAGTTCTCTCATCCCATTTGAGACTAACTTTCCAGTAGCTCAATGACATGTTAGAGAAAGAGATAAGCAATCGGATTTTCAAAGACTCTATATATGAGATAATCACTTAAAAAAAAAATCTCACCACAGACAACAAATTATGTTTTTTGATTGTGAAATACCTTGGAATTTCTAGCCTTTACTTAAATGAGAGTTGCACTGCTCTGCATCCACATTTGAACTGTATACTGATCATTTAAGCTATGTAATACTGGTGCTATGAAATAGTTTATATGCCAGTAATGACAAGAGCTTATAAGACTTATTTCTGAGAGGAAAGCAATTTTACAAAAGCAAAAGAGAATGTGTGATAAGTCACCTAGTCCACTGGCATGCCAGACAAGAAGTTGCTATGAGCTCCTGGGACTGTATTACAATAAAAGGTTAAGGTACTGAAAGCATGACTAAAAGGAGTTCAGATATCATCTTAAAATTAGCATGTGACCTCCTTTGTGATTTGAAAATCCTACAAGTACTTGCAGATATGGACATATGCAGAATTTTGCCATGTGAGAAATGCCATACCATCTAGTTATTTCTCTAGCATGTAAGGCTGACTGGAATGCTTCAGTTGAAGTCCATGTGGGGTCTAGTGCAACAGCCATGTTTTAAGAACACCTAAAATGACAGAAGCATTAGAACTTTCAGGAAATTCACAGCTCAGCTCCTGAGCTTTATGTTCTTCAGCTGTAAAACGAGAAAAATATTTATTTGTACTTGTGGACTAATCTCCTGTTTATCAAAAATTATTTGTAAAGCCTAACTTATCTGCAAATTCTGCTAATCCTTGTATATTTTATTACCTATTATTTTATTATGTCCTTCCATATAAAGAATAATGATATCAAAATCAGACTAATGAAAGATCTCTATGGGATTTGTAAATCTTAGGGATTGTAGAGAGTTTCAAAAATATTACACTCTGATTGTCTGGATCCTTCTTTTAACCTTTAAGAATTTTATTGTAAAGCTACTTTGGCCTTTTATAATTTCTTTCGTTTTCCCTTGTTATTAGAATAATACTTTCTTGTAATTTAATTTTAGCACTTTTTACATGTCAGTTTCTCCTCAACAGACATATTCAACTACTTCTCCTCATTGCCGCTATATCAGTATAAATATAAACCTGATCTCACTCAAATCTTCAGCAAAACTCAAATTGATTTGAGTAGGACAAGGATTTTGACTGTGCCTTAATTCTCCGTTATAGAAATTGAATGCTCTTATACTATTGTTTTTTACAAATCACTTCATACTCCGCTTACTTTACATTTAAATACCTGAACAAGTAGTATTTTCATAATCTTTTTTGTCAATGCTTCCTTAATGACAAAGGCTCTATTTTCTAGATAATCCTTCTGCTTGAATCATGACACTGTCCTCTATGTACCTAACTCAGGAATGTCTTTGGTGATTCATGGGTGGATGTACTTGTCACCCACCAGATGGCTGCAGAGTTAAAGCTTCCCATGAGTAAGAGCCTTGAGATTTCATGCTCCATGATAGTTAGTCCAGGAGTTTTCATACTTGCTCTCGTCAAGTCTTCAGGGTCTATAGCAGATGCTACTGCAGTTTATTAATTTGAGTGCTACTATACCTTTTCCATTATCTCACAGTCCTAACTGGTTTACTAAATATTTTAGATCTATACCTCTAATGCAGAGTGAGTGGTGTTTAAATTATAGGTTAATGCATCTGTCAGTGTATGAAAATAACTCCTCTAAATAGAAATTTCTATTCATCCTTTTCTTGGGGAGTTATATTCTTTCAGACAAACAAACAAACAAACAAACAAAAAACACGAAAAAAATGCAACCCAACCAAACAAAAAACCACAACAATAAAGTGAGAATATACAGATTGATTTAAATTTAAAAAAAATTCATAAAGTTTCCAACTGCATTCTTTCTTCATTTATTTTATGCTTCATATTTGTCCAAATCCCACTGAATTTGATGGGAAAAAAATCTATAAGATCTGGATGGGGAACGAAGGGGTCTGTACTTGCTTCTCACAATATTTACAATCCCTGGACATTTTCCTATTGTTCTTGCAATTGTCAAAATTGTCAAGCATTTTTGACACTCATTTTACGATTTACCCTTGCAATAAAATGGTACTTTATATTGTTCCTGACACAGTTTTCACAAATTTATATTTTTATACTATATATGTATGAATACACATATATGATTTCTCCATGTCTCTGCTAAGTACTTTTTTAAGAACAAGGATAATTAGATTCAGCAACTGTGGTTATAGAAAACCAGGTTTTCAACCTAGCTGCATGTAAGGAAGTTATACAGATACTTTTATGTTCAGCTACTTTTGCTTCTCCATCTGGACTGTTTAACATTTGACAAAAGTTCAGAACAAATCTTCTTCTCACAATATTCTTAATGAGATATGACTGTACAAAGGCCATGTACACTGTATTTAACTTAGGGAGGCAGAGGATGTATGTGCTTGAGGTTACTAAGTGCAGCATCTAATAATTATGTTCTATGTTGACTGCCCTGTTTAGAGGCAGCAAATGTATATATTTTCTTGGTTTTGCTTTAAATTGAGACTTAAAAATCTTTAGGAGAGACTGTAAGACTTCAATTACTGTAAAATACTGTTGAACAGGTTAAAACCGAAACCTGAAAACATTTCAAATGAATTCTTTAAAAGCTTTTTTGAATTGTATTGTCATCAATCTGCAATCCAAAACCTAGAGACAGCGATCCCACCTGAATCATGCTACAGTTAATATGTACTTGCTAATATAATTTATCAAGCATTCTAAATCCATATGACACAAATGTATGGCATTCAGTCTGAAAAAGTTCATCAAGAGTTGTAAGTAAAACTGTATGAAAGCATTATAGGCTCTTTCCATGCCATGTTTTCCCCTATCTGTCACCTTAAACCATTTCACACTGAATGGTTTCCTGCGTGCTCTGTTGCAGATTTATTCTTCTCTTGATGCATGCATGTAACTCCCCATTAATGTTAGTAGGAATGAGATTTACGTATGTGCACTGAGAGGAGAACAGACCCAATGGTATTTTATTCGCCTATACAGGATTATAGCCTCTGAGGATAGATTTGATTTTTTTGTTGTTAGCAAAAAAGCAGCTTGACAAGTAGCTTTTTGATTGATAATACACTGGGAGTCATAATTTATATAATCTTACACCTGCTACTGAACATAAAGGTCACTTTAAAGGTGTGAGTTGTGTGTGCTGGGGCAGAGCATAAACTAGAGGGTCAGTTTTCAGCAGTTACTGTAGAATGGAGAAACGGACAAAAACTCCTACCAATGCTGACAAAATTGAAAATATCATGGCAAGCATTGTAATTAACAGCAAGTTTCCAGAACTTGACATTCTGAGCAAGTGTCATTCCCTAGGTTATTACAGAGGGAATTAGAGTGGCCTTTCACTGTCAAACTGATATATACCATTGGAGCACTGCTGAAGAAAAAGAACCATTCATGATGTCTTTTCAGGATTTAAACATCTGCTGAATTCCATCTCTTTCATCATCTTCTGAAAATAGATACACATCTCAAAAAATCTCTATTTGGGGCATTGAGTGAACTCAGTATTTCAGCATTTTTCTGCTTTTTAAAAAAAAATTAGCTCTACTCTCTATGTAAGAACTGTCTTGTACACAGCATCAGCAGGATGTTCTTGAGACTTTAATATTTTTTGCAGGGAGACTGGCTTCATGAAATGCATCCTTGTGATATATAACTGAACACAGTTATTTTTCTAAAGAATCCTGCTCATACAACAGGGAAAAATAAGTGAAAATAAAGCTTTCATACTACAAAGTAGAAAGATATTTGGTTTTATTTCTGCTTTGCTTTTCTTTTCTTTTTTTTTTTTTTTTTTTTTTTGTGGTAATAGCCTTGCAAATGTGTGAGGAGGTAACTAATGTCTGTGCAAAGCATTATTTGTTACTGGATAGGATCCAAATTATTAACCTTCTTGTTCTAACCTTCATCTCCTGCTGCTGCCTAGAAGCTGTAGGGAGCTGTACTTTCAGAGTAGGGGAATATTCATCTTTTGAGTTTTTCAGTCAAACGTTACCAATATGTGTACTAACATGTTCACATTCTGTGGTTGTAATTATTGTGTCTTCATGACTTGCTGTAATTATTAATTCTATAATAGATAGGGTTAATTTCACTTCAACTTTCATCTAGGAAATAATCCAAAACCTGAAGAAAAAAGCCAGTGATAGTTTTTTAATTGTCTTTCGATGTTTTGATCAGCTTTCTCCAAGCTCTGAATATGACCCGATCTTGAATGTGTTGAGTGATTTTGCCTTCAGTATTCATGACTAGGACCTCCAGGCCAATTTAGGATTTCCAGTCCATGCTGGCAACTATTGAACTCCTCCAGGTGACTGGGTGACTGTACTCTCTATTGATTTGAATCATTTGTTTGGGTCAAGATCAGAGGCTTAGAATTTGGAAGGAATATCTACAACATGGAGTGTTCATTGTCTCCTGTCATGAGAGGAGAATATATTTCTCTTTACAGTGTGGGGAAATGGTTACAAGAAACGACTTCTGACATTAATGGAACAGGGAAAGAATTCACTTTCCATGAAAATAACTGCTTTTAGGCCTAGCTTTGTCTTCATAGATCACTATGGTTTACAAATGACCCACAATAAATTAAGTAGACACCTCCGTGATGAGGATGAAAGCCTTGACAACACTGATTAGTTGTGGCAATTATTTTAGATATTTATGCAGTGTTTGCCAGAACCTTCTCTGTCTTTACCATTTCACCTGCAGCATCTTGTTATGATAAAAATGAAAAAAATAAAACTAAGGACTAAAAATAATTTTGTAACATACAAATTATCAGCACTTCTTTAAATAATGAGATGATGAAAAACACTTTCATCACAGATAGGCTATTATAATAGCTTTTTATAAAGTTTATGTCAGTGCCTTCAAAAGTATCAGTGACTGACGTTATAGAAGATTCATGCAGAACTGCAAATGAAGCTAATCTGAAACAGTATGGCAATATCTGTGTACACAGTTAAAGTTTTAGTTGATATTATTACACTTATTTGCCCAAAGATAGTTGTTTTCCTTCCTGATGGTAATTCAATTAAGTTAAAATCTTGTTATCAACTTCTCTACTGACTGGCAAAAGCTTTTATGTGTCATAGACAATTTTCACCAAAATCTGCCATTGTTTCTAACACAGCTGTTCAATATTGTTCATCGGAATTTAAATTTTACTCAAATTTGACAAAAGAATTTTAAAGTACTGTAACATTAATAATCTTAAATTGTTTTCGATGCAAAATAGCAGAGATTATTTTTAGCTATATAACTAAGTCTTTATTAATCACTCAATAAAATAGCTAAATAGAGTACTATTTATATGTATTTGTCATTTGGAATGTATATCTTCTTATAATAGCATTTTTGCCTGCTACTGCGTGTTCAAGGGAGGGTACAATTGATTCAGGAAGGACCAGAGGGATTTTTCATGGAAGTGCAAATGTAACACCATATTTTATGGTTGAGGATAGTTTATGAGACAAAGCTTTCTGTGCCTTAGTGGGATCATGAGAGACAGTTTTTAACACTAGCACTGCTGATGGCTCTCAGGCTGATGATCCAAACCTTTGTTTATGACGTGAAGTTATTATTCATTATGATAATGTAAAACAGCAACAACAAAACTACTTAGAGAATTGAATAATGACTTTATGTTTTCTGAAAAATAAGAAATGCTGCAATCATTAGCCAAGGTCAAAGTGACATAAATACATTGCAGGTCCAATAACTCAGGGAAGAAAATAACAGTTTAAGGAGATCATGAAGTAAGATTGTGTAATTGCTTAACAATTTAAATGTAAAGATTTTTAGCACTGTGTTAAGTTTACTTTCAATTTAACAAAATCTTTGAAAGGATAGATATATTGTTCTATTGTAACTATACTGCAAAACATCTCCATTGACATTTTTTTTTTTACTGTCCTAGAAAACACAACCGTGATCATAGTCATTCAACACAGCAGCAAATATCTGCCTACTGGTAAATAAGAACCAACTTCCTGCCTATGGAAGCTAAAGAAAATTTCTTTAAATAAAAAAAAAAGTAAATAGTTAATGAAAAATAAAGTTCACATACTGTAGAAGAATCACAGAAACATTGAGGTTGGAAGCCTCTTAAGATCATTTAGTACAAGCTTCCTGCTCAAGCAGTCAGCTAGAGCAAGTTGCCAAGGAATGTGTCTAGTTTGGTTTTGAATCTAGAGGGTAGTTATCAAAGACTCAATGTGCAGATGGAGATCAGTAATAAGTGGTGTCCCTCAGGGATCCATGTTGAGACCAGTACGGATTAATATCTTTATCAGTGACATAGGCAGTGGGATCAAGTGCACTCTCAGCAAGTTTGCAGATGACACCATGCTGACTGGTGCAGTTGACATGCCTGAGGGATGAGATGCCATCCAGAGGGACCTTGACAAGCTCAAGAAGTGCACTGATGTGAACCTCACAGCATTCAACAAGGCCAAGTGCAAGGTCCTGCACCTGCCATCAGGACAACCCATGAAGAGGTTGAGAGCAGCCCTGCAGAGAAAGACGTATGTGTACTGGTGAATGAAAAGCTGGACATGAGCTGACAATGTGTGCTCGCAGCCCAGAAAGCCAAGTGTATCCTGGAATGCATCAAAACAAGTGTGGCCAGCAGGTCGAGGGAGCTGATTCTGCCCCTCTACTCTGCTCTGATGAGACCACACTGGAGTACTGTGTCCAGCTCTGGAGTCCTCAGCACAGGAAAGACATGGACTTGTTGGAGCAGGTTCAGAGGAGGGCCACAAAAATGATTAGAGAGATATAACACCTCTCCTATGAAGGAAGACTGGGAGAACTGGGAATGTTCAGCCTGGAGAAGAGAAGACTTCAGGAAGAATTTATTGCAGCCTTTCAGTACTTATAAGGGGCTTATAAGAAAGATGAGGACAAACTTTTTAGCAGGTTCTGTTGTGATAGTACAAGGGGTAATGATTTTAAACTGAAAGAAGGTAGATTTAGACTAGATATAAGGAAGAAATTTTGTATGATGAGGGTGGTGAAACACTGGAACAGGTTACCCAAGGTGTTAGATGCCTCATTCCTAGAAATATTCAAGATCAGACTGTTCGGGGCTCTGAGTAACCTGATCTAGCTGAAGATGTTCCTGCTCATTGCAGAAACATTGGACTAGATAGCCTTTAAAGTTCCCTTCCAACCCAAACTGTTCTATGATTCCATTAATATCTCCAAGGATAGAGACTTCATATCCCCGGGCAACCTATTTCAGTGTTTGACCACTGTCACATTAAAAAAAAAAAAAAAAAAAAATTTCTTGTGTACAGGTGGAATTTAATGTGTTTCAATGTGTGCCTATTGCCTCTTTTTCTGTAATTGGGCAATACTGAGAAGAGTGTGGCTGCGTCTTCTTCAGTCATTCCCATCAGATATTTAAACACATTAATAAAATCCTCCTAAGCCTTCTTTTCTCGAGGCTGAACAGTTCCAGTTTTCTCTGCCACTCCTCACATGACAGATGCTCCAGTCCCTTACTCACCTTTGTGTCCTTTGCTACATTCACTCCTTATATTCAGGTATCTTTTGTACTGAGGAGTCCAGCACTGGACTCAGTGCTTCAGATATGTCTCACCAGGGCTGAGTAGAGGGGAAGGATCACCTTTCCTGACCTATGGGGAATGCTTTTTCTAATGCAACCCAGGATGTTGTTGGTCTTCTTTGCTGCAACATTGATGAACATTTCTGGTTCATGGTCAGCTTGAGGTCCACCAGGATTCCTAGGTCCTTCTTTGCAGAGCTGCTTTCCAGCTAGTCAATGCTCAGCATGTACTGATGCAATGGATTATTTCTCCTCAAGTGCAAGGCTTTGCACGTCCCTTTGTTGAGCTTCATCAGATTCCTGACTGCTGGCTATTCCAGCCTGTCCAGGTGCCTCTGAATGACAGCACCCCAATCTGGTCTATCAGTCACTCCTAGTTTTGATTTGTCTATGAACTTGCTGAGGGTGCACTCAGCTCCATCATCCAGGTCATTAATGAATAGGTTGAACAATATTAGCCCCAACATCAACCCCCAGGGTACACAACTAGTTACTGGCCACTATCTATGCTTTATGCCAATGATTATAATCCTCTGGGCCCAGCCATTACGCCAGTTTTCAATCCACCTTAACTGTCAACATATCTAACCAGTCTAATGAGGATGTTATGGGATACATAACCCTTACTAAAAGCCTTACTAAAGTCAATGTAAGCAACATCCCTCATCCTTCTTTCCTCATTTACCAAGCTAGTCACTTCGTTATGGAAGTCTATCAGGTTGATTTCCCCTTCATAAATCCATATTGACTCGTCTTGATCACCATCTTGTCCTTCATGAGTCTGGAAGTGGTTTTCAGGATTAGTTCCTCCGTCACCTGCCCAGAGATTGAGATGAGGTTGACCAGACTGTAGTTCACTACGTCTTCCTTCTTGCTCTTCTTGAAGATGGGAAAGATATTTGGTTTCTTCCTGTCCTCAGGAACCTCCTCCAGTCACCCTGACTTTTCAAAGATGATCAAGAGTGACCTCATGACGACATCAGTCAGCTCCCTCAGCACTCATTGGTACATCCCATCAGTTTATGTTTTGTGGTCTTTCACTTCCAGTCACTGAGTTTCAGTTCTGCCCTGAGGGACAAATATGTACAGAAGTAATTCTCAAATATAGCAGGTATAGTTCCTGCTATCAACTATGAATAAAATTACAGACCTGGCAGAAATACAGTTTAATCCAATAGTTGTGCTTATATTTAGCAGTAAACAAAATAATCTGCCTGAATTAGAGGTTAAACCTAAGAAGATCTGAAAACTGCTGATACAGTTTTCTGTGACTTTCAGTCATGTAAAACTTGACATTTTTGCAAGGCAAAAGATGTTTTTTAACCCAAGACATGTAAGGTTGGTCTCTGCTTGGTAGTTACATAAGTTGTAAGAAATTCAAATCATCCAAAGTGATCAGGTGTCTCCACTGAATCTCAATAGCAATGCCTTTTTAATTATTATTTTCTCGTTTATCTTACCACACATCTCTTTACATATAATTTGGCATACCTAGAATATTGTCCTCAAATCCATGTGTCCCTCCAGCTACATCCTAGCATGACATAAGGTTATCTGAGTTTTAAATATTGCTTTTTCAGTATTCCATTTTGCATAGTTCTACATCTAAAAAGATAAATGAATGCCTTGTAGAAAATTCTGATTTCTCTTGTTGCCTTGACAGCTATGATCAGCAACAAACAGAGAACAATATGTACTTGGATTTGGAAGATTTTTCTTTATCTTTTTATACTCTAGAATTCTCCCTTTTTTCAGATTTATACGCTCAAGTTATACATATAAACAGAAGTAATACACTATTTTACACACGTCAAAATGCAGAATGTATCACAGTATTGTTCTGAAAAAATAAATATGTCTTCAAGTAAGGAACTAACTTATATTGTAAAGAAATATTCCTCTCTATGGTACACCCACATGTGCTAGCTTCCCTTTAAATTAAGTAGCTTTTATCTGTCAGAACAAATTAAAACACCTGAAGCTCAGCCCATATCTATACCTCGCAGAGAAAGTTCTTACTTTATAAGAAAATGTCATGTGAATCCTCATCTGTCTGGTCATGGTCATAATAGCATGGGACTCCCCAAGGAAACCAAAAGCCCTTTTGCCTTCACTATATCTTCAAATACACATTACACCAAATGCAAAATGCAGTGACATCAACGGTCTATAAAAATGTGACCTTCAAGTTGATGGATTTAGAGTAATAAAAGGCCTCAAGAAGAGCTGACATATAAACATAAAGGGAAGTTGTAAGGACAACCCACTTTGGTGTATAATGAGTAAGGAATTTAATACTGTGTTTACAGATTCCATAGGTTTTGCTGTGCTAATTTCACCTGAGAATATTTCTAAACCTGAGATGCAGAAGGAGGTTGGGGACAGGGCAGTGAGTGTGAGATCTTAAATTACTTGGGTATAAAACTGGGAAGAAGGATGATGTTGAAAAAGTAGCAACTGAAAGTGATCTGTAGGGGGAAAATATATACATATGTTTCTGAAAAAAATATTAATTATATATCACAAATGAGATTTTGCAGGCAAATTTTCCCAATAGTAGCTTGTAGGACTTTGAACTATTGACTTGAAAATGTATTTCTAGATTACAGGTGCTGATTTGTTCAGTGAAACAAAGCTAAGAAATTAACTAAAGCAGTGAGACTGTGAAGGGTCAGTGCTTCCAAAAGGATGACAAGCCAGCAGTCCATCCATCCAACACCCCAGTGAGCTGGTCAAGTGCCCTGACATACAAAAATTGCCAAGAGGGGGCAGCAGCATGTTGAGTCATGGGAACTCTCCTGCCTCCACGTGAAGTCCACAGAAGCCAAGATACAAGCCCTTACTCACTTTGCAGATCTTTGCTAAGTTGGAGCTGAACCTGAGAAGATAGTTGATGTTGTCAATATTTTAGAAAAGAATTGTTTCCACTGACTAAGAATAGCAGGACTTGTTTGATTTTCTAGAAATTCTTCAGGTGAAGCCCAATTAAAAATCATAGCAAAGTTTTGAAAAGCCTTCAGTACTCATGCTCTGCACAAACAAAATGCTATAAATAGTTATCTACTAATTCCAAGTCATGACAGTATGTCATCTGCTACCTAAAATTTAGAATAATGAGGGAATGAAGGTTTACTACCTAAATGCATGGAGGCCTCTCTGTGAATAGATAGAAATCAACAGTTCTACATGCATTTTAATTAACTACATGTGCAAAACACATGCAGATGTATGTCATATTTACAAAAAAAAAAAAAACAATGCAATTTCTTGTCCACTGACAAATTTTGACTGTATATGACTGCAGTCCCAGTTTGAATCCTTTGCGTACACAAGATTTCTAAATTTAAAGTTATTTGCATGCAGGGGATAAATTCCTAGAGTTCTGCTAACATACTATGTTTTTCCAAACCTTTCATCTATCTATATGGATTCTTATGTAATCACCACCTTCACAGTATCTAAGGGGCCTAATGACTCCTTGTTCTGCCAGGTTTGCACTTAGAGCTTTTTATTGCCGCTCTTTAGAAAGGTGTTTGAACTGTGGCAGGTAGGACAATCCAAAGACAGATCTCATTTCAAAGTATTCTGAAGGGAATAGCTAGTAAAGAGGAGCAGTGATTGATGCAATAGAAGACATAAGAGGATTTTTTTTTTTTTTTAGCAGCTACAGAAAAGTCTAGACACTTTACTTTAAACTTGAAGTGTTAAAGGGGACTCTTAGATCTGATCATCTCAAAGTCTCTAATCTATGCAAAAATGGGCATTGATGTAAAAATAGTGCATGCATGAACAACTCAGAAGCATAGCTGGAGTGCAATGCATATTTGTGGGTCTAAATGCTTTGAAAATACTTGTTTCCGCCTGTGAGACTGGCAGAAGGTGAGAAAAGTCAAAGATCCTTTCTGTGAGAATTCAGCTTTTTTTTTTTTCTTCCTTGTGTACTATTTTTTCCTTCTGTATTAGGAAACCAAAATCAGACAAGTAGCTGAAAAATATAATATTATTTCCTTGCAAAATGTATAGGTGTATATATCTGAGTGCATAGATGTATATCAAAGAGTACCTATCTTTCTGCAGTACAACTAAGTTATGTAATTTTTATTTTAAATTGTGTTAGTATTAAGTGTTAGGAATATTGAAAGAATGCTCTCCAGTGTCCTAGTCACAGTTCCATGTGAATACATTCTGTCTCATGAAGTTAACTAGATGAGTGCCTCACTTTTATTTTCATACATGTACCTGATTTAAACATTTCTGTGACCAGAAAATCAGACCTTTAACTATATAGGTGGGGATTTGACATTTTGATAGAAGAAACATTTAGTCTTTACCTTCCATTACTTTAAAGCAGAGGTTATTAGAAAAAATAATGTGTCAGTATTCCCCTCAAGAACTGAAATCAAAGGGAATTTTGACCAGCACTTCTGAGGTACAATCTCATCATTGTTGCATTGAAAGGCTAAACATTTTCTCCCAGGCCTTCGCAATTGGATTGGGCAGAAGAGATGCGAAACACAGTAAAAAGTGGATTACACAATCACATTTATTCTTTTCAGAGATAACAAACTACAAAGTCAAGTCCTAGTAAATTATTTCTCAAAGCTAAATAGCACGATTGTCCAGCAAGCTGATGCAAGGGTTCTGAAAAAAAAAAAAAAAAAATACTCACTACATCCCTAGTCATATTAACATTATTAGTCCTGTAAATTTTCAGGTAATTGAAACATTTAATCGTAACCTATGTCTTTACAAAAAATGATGCATCACAATCCATAGCAGTACTCCTAAGAAGCAGAAACTTTCAAAGAATGAACATTCACTCTTATAGATCCATAGAGATGTAGAAAACTGAAGAACATAATTACGGTATTTAATAGTACATGATAAAATGCTAGAGTGCTTGCTATTTGTTTTTTTCATAACCAGCCCTTTCAGCGTGACAAAAGTATGGCATAAAATACATAAATGGCATACACACTGCACAATTCTGAGTTCTTTGATACTATATCTCAATCCCAGGGATACTACCCTGCAGGTAACATTGCACTGTGGATATACTCAGCATGAGCCAGGAAACTCAGCAAGACATCATGTCACAGTGCAACACAACAGCTAGAAATACATTAAAAAAATGTTTGATTTTGGATTTTGTTTTTGTTTTCTTGTGTTTTTTTTCTTTTCAAAAACATCATCCTACCATAAAAGCATATTCAGCATTTGTTCTTCCTTAAAGTCTAGATATGATTAGTCTGTTTTATTTATATATTGATGTCTTTTTATTTCTTTTCTATCTGAAATATTGTACTAAAAACTATAGTATATAGTTAACTAACTGGGTAACTATATGACTATAGTTAACTAACTCTATTTTCTACTTAACTAATTATATACCCATGTATACAGCTATTGACAGGCATTAGTATATGTACACGGAAAAGATTAGAACAAAAATTATTTAATACTTGTCTTTTATCACATGATTCAAGGATTTTATAAAATTATCTTCAAGAAAAGGCTTTGTTTGACATCCTTCTGCATGTGGAAAGTATGTAACTAGTACCTCATTTTAAATCAATGTATGTCTTTCTATGTATGATAGCATACATGTGATTGTGACTTGGATTACGATCTGGGTGATAGCGTTTCACCTCCTTAACTGATCAGATTCTAGACTATCTGAAACGTACTCTAAAATAACTGTCCTTTGCCACTGGTTATGGAAAAAATCTAAGATAATCAGTTTGAAACTGATGGTCTTAAAAACTATAAAGCTATACAAGGTAAATGCCATCCTATATGCCCCCAGATGCTGCAACTATGACAAAGTCCAAGAAACATCTGGGAATGGACTGGTCCTTTTATTGAGTCATGCTGAAGTAAAGAATTGGAAAGCAAATTTGGGAAACTGCTGGTGTGCAGTTGAGCCTCCAGTTCATGTAGAATCAGTCCTGAGGAGTCATTATGGAGACGTGACATCTCCACAGAGATACACAAAAGAAATCGGAGAAAATTCTGGGATGCAGCTGGTTATGCTTGCTCTAAGGTAGGCACTCATTTCCCTACGCTGGAGGAAATTTTACTATGGCTCCTGTAATTCAGTGGTTTGACTGTATGCCAGGAGTTCAAGTGAGTGTCATGTCAGTCATAGTTCATAAAAACAGTTGTATTTCCTGATGCAAAAATAAAGGATTCTGTAGATTCCCAGTGTGCTCTCCTTAACTACGTTTTAATTGAAAGCCCGTTTATTGGGTCACCTTGTGCAAGAACAAACATGGCTTCATGGGTTGGTTATTTTTCAAGGATAATTCGTCCTCATTGGGTTCTAGCTTTCTGCATGAATCTTCATCGTCTACAGTTGTTGCACTGGAACTTTAGTAACATCTGTCACTAGTTAAGTCCAAAAAGGAAACATTTTTTCTGTCTCTCCCTGACTGAACTACAAGCTGCTCAGTGGCTGTAAAAGTCAGGTTTTCTCTACAGACTCAGTCACAGCTATTATAGGAAAGAATACAATTGTATGGTAGAACCATTTTTGTTTATTTGACATTCAGTGTCTGCTGTTACCTAAAATCTGCATTTTCCCCTTCCCTTCCCTTCCCTTCCCTTCCCTTCCCTTCCCTTCCCTTCCCTTCCCTTCCCTTCCCTTCCCTTCCCTTCCCTTCCCTTCCCTTCCCTTCCCTTCCCTTCCCTTCCCTTCCCTTCCCTTCCCTTCCCTTCCCTTCCCTTCCCTTCCCTTCCCTTCCCTTCCCTTCCCTTCCCTTCCCTTCCCTTCCCTTCCCTTCCCTTCCCTTCCCCTGCAGTTTTATATGGGTCTGTTAACACTAGAGTGATGTGAAATGGAATACTTGTAAAGACACTCATCAGTCAAATTGAAAATCTGATGAGTCATATCCATCACTGTGCAATTAGTAAATCATATATCTGTTGATCTGAATCAGTGTAGGCTTGTTGAAGTTTATGGTACTAGTCCAAATTGAAGTAGTGCCATACTAATTTCTACTATTTTAATTCACACCAGATCTGATAGAGCCTTATTTCCAGTGATCACATGAACGGCTGATATATTACAGCTATTTCCTTTGTAAGCATAAGGTCATTTGAGAGCTCAGATTCTATTACTGTCTTATATGTATTGGGAAATACTGACTTTTTAACAGCAAATAATCACTTCATGAAATTTAAAAATGGCATTTGTTTTTGGCTAGTTATGCTCCTGTTGCCTAAGGCTAGATCTTGTTCTCATTTCAGTCAAATGGAAACTAGTCAGTTCCATTTTTCAACTTGTCTTGCATTAATACAGTGCTGCAATGTTTGGATTGAGGCTGAACAAAAGAATTATTATTGAAAAGGAAAATGCTCTCACGGTTTTTATTTAAAGAAACACTAATTAAAATAATTTTCCTGGAAGTATTTTAGAAAACCTTAATTCTGTGACAATTTAATTTGTCTTTTCTTCTCTAAAATTACTGTGTGATATCACTCAGACAACTTTTGTTTTTCTGCTATGCCTTCCTTGTTCAAAAGAAAATTTTTCAAGAAATACTGATTATTATATTCGTTATACTGCATGAGCAAGAGGCCTCTCAAATATGCTACCTGCCTTCCTTTCCCTCTTCTAAGGAAAGTCTTGTTGATATCAACAAAACACAGAAAGGCATTTTTATCACTGTGGCTTGAGGGTATATGAAGCAAGGATTTTAGGGACATGTTCACCCAACCCCAGCTGTCTATGATGTAGACATCTACATATGAGCTACTTGTCTAAATTTTCTTAAGAGCCAGTGTTCAGAAACAGGCACTACTAAAGTACAGTTCCTCTGACCTATATTTAATGGCTGCATTAGGGTAAGATGAATGATATCGAGTGCTTGTTCCTCTCCATTGACTATATGGGGAATCTAAATGACAAGCTGAAATGAAGACATTTATGCTCTAGACATCTATATTTTCTGAAGAATAATCCTACCTTAGATGTATCGCAGGCTGCAGAAAGGAGATCCACTTGTCATCGTGCAAGTCAGCTCATCTTTCTGTTTCAAAGAAGACGTAACTATAAAGGACTTCAGAGGTGAACTGACTTGCCAGTGACACCAATACTGTGATTACTAATACAACAGACATAGACAGACAGATCTTGTTTTCTCACGTATTACTCTGTAAACGAGATCACATCTCTTCTCCTTGGGGTGCATTCCTGGATATTGCCAAAAATTAAGCCTATGAAATAAGTATATCATTGTTGAGCACTTGAATGACAGAAGCTACTTTGGTCCATTTAAGTATATTGCTGTGGTTGCTGGAAAGAAGCACCCATATATTATGCAATAGGCCAAGTAGAATCTATTTTAAATTTTGAAATATTTTCTTAAGTTGGCTGATAATCTACTGCAGATCACAATAAATTCAGATATATTAGTAGTATCCAGAGGATATAAAACAATATATATTTAACAACAACAATTCTGCAGTTCAGTTCTTCTTCATCTTCTAACTTCCACTAATGACTTTTGGTTATTTCCCTAAAAAAAACCAAACAAACAAAAAAGCCAAGGAATTATCTTAGGCCATATGTCAATAGCCTGTCACCAGAATGTTTATACAAGCAATTTTCAAGAGTGGAAGAAAATATCTATTCACTCAGAAAAACGCATGTATTTCAAACTGTGAAGACCTATATCTTATTATAGAACATATGCCATGGGAAGTAGAATCCTGACACTTGGAAAAAAAGTTACGTATCACTTTCAGATTGTTGCCAATGGTGTTTAAGGCCATGTTAGGAAATTTCCTATATCTTGTTTTAAGAAGATTTGTTTGGGTGAAAATAAATGAGAACTTACCTAAAATACATTTTACTGATTTCATTACATTTCATGACTGTTGATTAAAAGTGAGGCCCATAAGGCATAAGAAATTTACAATCGTATTTGCCTACTCATATTTGCATGTATAATTACTGCAACAATTTACTTACTTTAGGTGGATGTGAGTGCAAAATATGCCTACACATCTAGGCATTTCCTGCACATATGGGAGCACTATTGATGTTCATATAGTTACATGGCACAAGTAATTGCATGAAAAAATATCACCTTTACAAGAACGAGATTCTAATTGCTAAAGAGTTCCTGAAAAGAGCAAAGAGCTGACTGCTATTGTAACATATCATGAAAATATAGTACAAATTATGTAAGTGCTTAGAAGCTTTCAGGTGTTCTCCACTTATGAATAAAAAAATGAGGATTATGGCATATTGTCAGTGGAATTTTAAAGTTTAATTTTATTTTCTGTATTTGTTTTTGTAAATACTTATCAAAATATACATGTATATTGAAATAAGGAGTTTTAGATGAGGCCATATCCATAGTTTTCCCTTGAAGACCTCTAGGTGCCACCTGAGTTCAACTGAATATGTTCTGAGAATGGGTAAACTGAGGCTTCGAGAAGTTAAATGGTTTAATAAAAATGACAGTAGCAACAAGTCAATGACCAATTAGAAATAAAATCTATTTGTCAATTTCCTTCATTCACTACTAGAATATCCTGCCAAAAAAAAATTATAGATAACTGAACTACACTGAATTGTTTTGAACCTCAGAAAACAATTGGGTTCAAGCTCTGGGTGAAAGTTGAGTTTTTATTTTATTTGAACGTATTCACCCGTTCTTAATTGAAAAGTAGGTTGATAAAACATCTAATTTGAAATGTGCATAAACTGTAGTAAGATTGAGGTATATATTCTGTAGTTCCTGCCAAAAAAAGTCTCACATATGGCTTGGGCTAATGGACAATAAATTTATTACTGGAAGAAATTACAAATGTTGCTGAACACTGTTACAACATAGATATGAATCAAAATATAACAGAAATACAGATAATAGAACATTTCATCTGATATTTCACAATAGTTATCTTGTCGGAGGAAGCTGTGAAGCTTGATTGAACAAAAGATAAAGTTAATACTACCTAATAAGAACAGACCATTATAGATCAGTGAAACTGCAAAACAGAATTATATGACAAGGGGCAAGCCACATTATCTAAATTAACATTTTTCCAGCATGAACAAGAAGGGCCACTGTAGGAAAACGAGAGCTAAATAGTGTGGCCTGCATTTAGTCAACCTGAAGTAATTATTAATTTATGGTTGTCTGTGATTTTAATGAAAATGAAAGCTGAGAGGAAAGAATTGAGAGAGATAATGTGCCGTGAAATTGAGTTTCATTTATTTGGGGGCCACCTTTTTTCTCTTCTTTTCTTTCTTTTTTCTCTTCTCATTTTTGTTGTTGATAAAGGAAAAGAAGTTACTGCAAAATGTCCACATTAAAATTTCACCAAGGTTATGTAACTGCATACATACTTTCATTATTTTAACAATGAGCCATTAAAAATGGCCAGAGAATGAACTCACTGGCTTGCCCAGTTGCTAGCTGGTGTGATCAAAGATGGCTTCTTTTTTACCTTTTGCAAAATTACCACTTTTCAAAGACAATATTATGCAACAGCAATTTTGTGTCATCAAACAGGCTTTAACAATATTTACATCTTTTGGAAATACTCTATCATCAGCAGTTGCTTGTGGAATTCTGGAACTCAAAAATATGGACAAAGTCATAGGTGAGAAACATAGATAGCCAAACTACAGTAGCTACTTTTTAGTTTAAATTGATTGTCTTGTTCTTATTACCCCGAGAAAGAAACTGCTGTATGAATAATCAAGTGCTGTTTTGATGTAGAAAAAAAAGTTTAAAAAACTTTTACAGAAGTCTTTGGTCACTTTGGAATGTGATGCAACTTTCTCAACAAGTGGACTTTGCTTTCTAGCACTGTGTTAGAACAGCTATGGGTTTTGTACTTTACCCTCCTTGTGTTCAGAAATTATTTTCAATATATTCTGAAAGCCAGAATCTTGCCTGCTATTAACTTCTAATTATATTTAAGACACTCTGTGGTATATAAGACATATATCCTAGGCTGGCAGATATGTTGCAGTACCTATGGGAGATCTGTGTCCATTTGAAATGACAGCTGAAGTCCAGAATATCCCAGGCTATCTCAAAAGACACTAAACATCTGTGTATGATCAACTGATTCATGTCCTGTTGACCGCACTGATTAGATTTCCATTGACTGTAAGAGAAGTCTCAAACCCTCTTGATTGCCTAAAAGCTTTGTAGTCTTCTAAAGAAAAGGCCTACATGACAGAGAATCCTGTATTTAGATATTAATCTTGACCTTAAAGGCTATCTCTACATGAAGGACACCTGAATTCTACTCTTAGTCTCACAAACAAAACCTTTTTCTTATACAATATTTTGGCAGGATCTCTCCACATCAGTGACTCTGGAAAGAGAAAATCTTGTGTATTCTGGCGTGGAGACCAGTGAAGTACACAAAAGTTAACCATGGGCTTTTTGGGGGGATGAAAAAGAAAGAAAGAAGAAAGCAAACATGTATTGATTTGATTTACAAACTGAAAAGTTAGTAATGATTGTTTTAAGATATCTTCATCTCCAAAGCACATCAAAATATAACGATAGCTATCTGAGGTCGCACATTTAGAAATATATGCTGGCTGATTCAGTAATGGGACACAGGGCATAGGACAAGGAAATCTGATATGATCAAAGCTGACATTGAACAGGAGAGACCATGTATTTACTTACATCCTGATTATGAGCAGTTATTACTGATTAATCAATTGACCCAAGACTGAGGTTGAAATGTTGGAATGATGTGCTGTGAGATAGATTATCCTCCATAACATACTGTAGAGTACTGAATCAATATATAAGTTTTGAATCAATAGAGATCAAGATAAACAATTCATTTCTCAGTATATTCTACCAAAATTTGATTGTTTAATGTGTAACTCTTTCTTGTGGAAATAGATATTAACTCTTGTAGAGAGATGATGTGTAGTGAACTTTTCTTTCTCTCCTAGGAGTTCTACATATAATTCCTTGATTTACATGCAGAGGAAGTAGGGAATAAAATGAAGGAAAGAAAGAAAAAAGTGAGTGTGAGTAAAAAATAATTTTCAAATACTTAAAATTTGGATTATATATTGTTATCATTAGACATAATATTCTTGAGTTTACCAAATGATTTCATAGTAACAGGTTAACTTACAATAACTTTGGAAAACATTAGAAAGTAATTTTATCATCATCTTGTTCTGGGAATATTCTCTTCCTTTCTTGATTATTTTTAAGTTTGCTGCTATTTTCATGATACTGTGGTAGCCTTTTAACTGCTCTATTCCTCTATAATCATGATCTAGGCCAGTAGACTTAGTTATTGTGATTATATTCTCCTGCCAGTTCCTTCTTATTTACCACAGAAGTATTTAAAAACCTAGTTATTTTGTTGTCCAAACAACAAAATATTCTGAACCTTGATTCAAATCCCACCAATCTTCATATTTTCTGGCTTCATTGGGCTTGGAATACAACATCTGAAACTTTAAATTCATTCTGAAGTCATGAATCTCTCCGTTCTTCTACTTGCTTCCTTGCTCAAAGCTCAGAAGCAGATCTCTTCTGTCTTAGTTTTCGACCTATAAAATGACAATAATTATACTTCCCTTTTCCAAGATCTTGTCTTACCTACTTAGACTACAAGTTCTTTGCAGCGATGACTGTCACAAGGTATGCATTTGCAAAGCATCACTCTTTGAATCTGCTGGAGTTTCTCAGTGCAATTGGGGGGGGGGGAAAAAAGGGGGAGGGGGGAAGGG
The DNA here is from genome assembly GCF_009769465.1 of Tauraco erythrolophus. Lineage (NCBI taxonomy): Eukaryota > Metazoa > Chordata > Aves > Musophagiformes > Musophagidae > Tauraco > Tauraco erythrolophus. Next base: position 91,509,988 of record NC_141465.1, on the reverse strand, counting down.
GAGAAGGATTAGAGAAAATAAAAAAGAAAAGAAAAGGAAAAATAAAAATATTGCAAGTATTCCACTGAAGAGTTTCAAGGTATCAAAACTTTTAGTAGAAAAATCTGCAATTTAGCAATCTTGCTCAAAGTTACAAATATGAAGTCTTAGTGTTGGTAACAGAATTTTAAACAAAGTAAAATTAGCCATTTGAAATTAATTGCAAATTTAGTTTATAGATTCATTAGAACATAATAAAAAAGAAAAGAAAAGAAGCATCTGAAGTAAAATCTACTAACCTAAAAACAGTTGTGCCACAAAATTCAAAGAAAAAGATCATAGAGTCAAATAAGAATATTCAGCTCCTATTAATTCTTGCAGGGAATATTTTCTATCTTGGGAAAAAATGGCAAGGTATTGCTCTTTCTTATTATTAAATCTTCACAGTTTGTTGACTCCAAACAGGTATCATTTCCACATTATGTCAAGTATGTCAGGTTCCTACATAGGTAAAAACGAATCTCTAGTCCTTAAAAATAGCTTGTGTTTCATAATTAAAACATTGCCATGTCACAGGTAGATTTATTTGAGAGAAACATTAATGTGAAAGAAATATAGTCCAACTGCTTGTTTCTTTATTTACTTAACAAGCAGTCCTGCTATGTCTAAGTTCCTTATACAGCCAGTGAAGAGACGTAGGTGATGGTTGTGGTTACATCAGAAAGTAAACTGGCTCTACAAGATTGGATCAGTAGATTAAAGCAATTAGTGCTGAAACTCCTGCATTTACACAAATCTCATATTTCGTGCTTCAGAGTATGGGTTGAGGCTTTCACCATGAATGCATTTTACACCCAAAGAGCCAATCACTGATTTGAATCCTCATGTTTCTGTTACAGACACTGAGGAGAGTGCCTTTGGTGTACACCAGAAGCAGAGTTTCCATTTTGACTTTCTTCACAAGGAGTATAACTTCATTTGTTTAATCCAAAATCACATCTTGAAACAAACCAATGTGCAGCAATTTAGGACAATTAGGGCATTCAGTGATTGACAGCTGTATCAGTGTTTTGTACCAAATTGTGAATGTGAATGTAGCCAAGGCCTCCAGGAGATCATCTATACCTTAGCTTGTCTGATTTAAGCAGATAGCATTTCCCCCACAGACCTTTGTTTCCCTCCTCTGACTACTAGTAACCTTTAGGTGTTTAGTTTATTGGGACTGCTTCCTAGGACCCAAAATTTTGATGTTAGTTAGGTACCTCTGAAGCAGATTGAATCTTTGCTGTAACTTTTGCAAATTTTTGTTGAAATAGAAGTCAAGGATAAGGATAAGGGTAAGGATAAGGATAAGGATAAGGATAAGGATAAGGATAAGGATAAGGATAAGGATAAGGATAAGGATAAGGATAAGGATAAGGATAAGGATAAGGATAAGGATAAGGATAAGGATAAGGATAAGGATAAGGATAAGGATAAGGATAAGGATAAGGATAAGGATAAACATACCATACATACAGGGTGACTGTCATGAGGATGGAGCCAGGCTCTTCTCAGTGACATCAAATGATAGGACAGGGGAAATGGATATAAGCTGGAACATAGGAGGTTCTGCTTAAACATGAGGAAGAACTTCTTCCCAGTAAGGGTAACAGAACACTGGAACAGAGAGGTTGTGGAGTCTCCTTTGCTGGAGATGTTCAAAACCCGCCTGGACGTGTTCTGTGATACTTAACTTTTTACTTCGCATGCTTCTTTTGCCATCAGGAGCAAAAAATAAAATGTTTCTAGCGTTGAGAAGAGCCATACTGAAAAACTAGCAACACATAAGCAATTACATTGCGTGAAATCAGAGATGGCCAGAAACCAGAGTCCATGGCTGATTCACAGTATGATAGCCTATGGCTTTTCTGTGATAATCTGACACTGTCTCCTTTCTGAGGGTAAGAAGATACTCAAGGACTTTTGCTGTTGCTTGCTTTTGTAGTTGTGAAGATAAGTATTGATTAATAAAGAGGTAATATAACAGTATTTTTATTAAAACCTAAAAAGTTTTCCGCAGTGAGATCACTACTGAAATTAATAAACATGACAGAAATATATGAGGTAGGTTACTGCATTGCCTGAAAACTTCTCATTTGGATATATTGCATTTGTTTAATTAACAGAGTCTCTAGCTTCCAAAGTAAAAAGAAAGTAAAAGCTCATACACATTATTCTCCTTTACTTTCTCATTAGCTGCAGCACTTCCTGACAAATATTGACCTGTAATTCTTTCCCTCTGTCAGAGAATTAAATAAAATATGAACTGCACACAATACATGCCATCTGTCCAATTCTACAAGGTGGTTAGTATGTTGACTCCTATTGACTTTATTGTGAGACCAAACTGCCCACAAACAAGGAAGGTTTCATATTTCACTCAAGTATGCAAACTTTGCTTGCTTCTGCAGTCTACTCCAAGTAAAATTAATTTTTCTAATATTTTTAATACTAAATTTTTTACTTATAAGCTTCCTCTATCATGTCAAACTGGCTCAGTCTCAGTTTGTTTCCTCTGTTCAGAAATAGTCAATTACTGATCTTTCATTTTTTCAGCTTCCTAAGTAACACAGACTCTTTTTCAAGTAGTCTGTATCACATCTTATTTAATATAAATTCAATTCACTTCTAGTAGACGTGTTGTATTGGATTTTCCTTGGTATGATAGAATGCTACCATTAGATAATGTTTGTCGGTTTCTTTATGTTTTAGTATAAGGCACATCTAGGCTTTAAAAACCACTTTTTTCTGTTTTTTTCCTAAAGTTTTCCTTCACTTACAGGTACTCATTCTTTTTCATGCTTCTTGATTTCCACTTGTCTTCATACACATTCCGGTCTACCCTTAATTAATTCATCAGTTATAGAATTCAACTTACTCTTATATCAGCTACATGCTGATATTTATTTTTTTGATGTCTGAACTTACTTTAGTCAGCTGATCTGTTTGAAATATTCTACTAAAGTGCTGTGTGTCAATATGCCATATTTACCTTTTCAACACTAGTTTAAGTAATGTATACAGCATATGTTGATAAAATATATAAATCAGTTTCTTCCCTTAACAGTCATATAATACAACTCTTTTACTATTTCTGTTTTTCTTTGAAACCTTGTGGATCTCTCTTCGCTCCTCTGGAGTTCCTTTCTCTTCCTCCTTTCAATTCTGCCTTTATGTGTGCAGCTTCAGATTAAGATATCTAAATATAGATGTCTGTATGTCAATATCTAGATGTCAGCTGTGTGTCTAAGCTTTCTGTGCAGTCCAGATACAGTCAATATAGTAAATGGAGCCTAAAGAGTTTCCCCACAGGCGGGCGCTAGAACCTGGCCAATGAAATGCTTTCTAGGTTTCATTGGCTGACTTGCGAAGGTCCTCATTTGTTTATAACTGTATTTTTAGCATCTGGCTTACAAAGAGATATATAAATTTAGGTGTCTCAACATGGAGCTATATTGCATCTTATGATCTCAGTTCAGTTTCCTCATCAATGTCATTTGAAATGCCCTCAGGTCACCCACTTGGCCTCAAGCTGTTTCTGTAGAGCAGTTCAATCCTCTGTCATATCTCATAGCTCCATGGAGTTAACTCAGATGTGTTAAGTCCTCTTAATTGACAGTAGCTACCTATTTTGGAGCAACTGAATTGGATCCTTTGTGTTCTTATGTAAAAGACTGAAATCCACAGCTATCAAACTCCTAAGCACTCATCTTTGTTCTCAAGACAAATCCTCTGTATGACTCTTCCCATTGCTACCTTCTTTATTTTACCAAGCTCAGACAGGAATTGGAGATGCATATTTCTGTATCACATGCCTTTCTGTTACATTATCTTTCCAGTTTTCGTCATATGCATGTGTGGAACAAAAAGGCTCCATAGGCTCCATCCTGACCAGGAAGACAGTACTGGCACTAGCTGGGATTTTGTAACTCCTCAAATCCGGTGATCTGGTTGCAGAAGTCTCTGGGCAGTTGCACAAGAATATCATCTGTCCCTGAATTCAAGAGTATCATTTTGTCTGTTGAAAAATTCCATATTCAGCAAGCAATCCAGGTTTCCAGAATCACACCATGTTTTTAGGGTCTTAACATAAGAATGCATAGAGCAAAAGGAGGTTTGAAAAATGATCTCTACGCTTGTGGGAAGGAAGTTTTCCTTTTTCAGTTATATTTTGTGCTATTTTCAGTATTACATATATCTTGAATCAGACAAGCCTGAAAAAAAATAATAGTAACTAATGACACACATGCAAAATTCAGGTGTCCATGATCAAAACCACGATTCTAAAAATCATGCATTTGGGATGAAAAGCTCAGCTTTTCTCTGGAGTTGTCTAAACTCTCTAAAGTTGCATCTCATTATGTTCTGGAATTCCTCTGTTCTTGTCAGAACCTGGTCATCTCAAATAGAATTTTAGTAGTGATAGAAATTAGATATCCTTCTATTCCTGTTCTCTAAATGGAGTTAGTCCAGTGGATGGTCTCAGATCATGGCAAACACAACTACAGATCTGATCTCCATCTCCAAGAAAAATCTCTAACTGCTGTTATATTTTTGTAAAGAATTATTAATATAGACCACAGTTAGTTAAAGAAATAAGTGTTTAAAATTCAGATTATTAAAATCTAAATTTTAAATTCTCAATCTCTAAGCTAGAATTTGGAATCAAAGAGAGATGCCTAGATAGCGAGTGTGTCATCCTGATGTTTTTGCAAGAGAATTCTTCAAACAGGTACTATGGTGGATCCTAGAGGATACATGCACTTTTCTCAAAAAATGCCCTTTCTGTAAGGGAGTACCACCAGGAAGAAGGAACATGTGGATGGGTTAAGTTTTCTGAAAGTAGTGACTGTGATATAATACTGTGAGATGATGATGAGTGTGGGAGCACGGTATTTATGGAAATACTGTGTGAGGAAAATAGCATGCAGCATAAAGGTGGGGAGTGTGGGGTAATACTGTTTGGTGCACATGCCTGAGGTGCGCTCTGTGGTATACAAGTCTTTCAAGTAGTGCAGAGCGGGAAACATCTCCAGTATACAGGTTGATATGTACGCCAAGAAATCGATAAATCCCTTTCTTATTCCATTGGGAAAAGCCCTGCTTCCCATGTACGCCTTTTGTTATAATCTAAGAAACATTCCTCAGTGTGTTTCTCTTTAGCTTGATGGATGTCACTGATATTTGTACTCAATAGTTAGCTGTAGATGGACTCTACCCTCTCAGGATCATTTCAGGACCTTTTCAAAAGTCTACATTGTATGTGTGTTTTAATTTGATATGCTGTGTTCTCAGAGCACTTTTGTGAAAGCAAGTAATGAGCCATCAAATCAAATAAGGTTCATTTTCAATGTTCTCTGTGTTAGTATGATTACAGTAATAGGAGTTGATGTCTTATGTTGAAATCTCTAAAATCCATACTTTAAAATGGTGAGAATAAAGATTGTGTTCTTCAATCCATATTTATCCATACAAAGAACATGATTCTGCTCCTAAGCTTAAAAATACTTCTTTTTCTATATCTTGACTGATATTTGGAAGATATTCAAACAGAAGACTCACTTTGTTAAATTGATTAACTAATATGCTCTCATCCCCTTCTTACAATTCTTCTGTTTGAAATATTTATAATATAATTGACAAGCTCTCCAAATTATTTTATTTTGTTAAGAATTCTGCTTCTGAGATATGGCAGACATTCACAAATACTTACTAAATCACTAGCCAAGAGCAAGGAAACTTCTTGTGGTTAATATGCCCCATTATCCTGACTTGAATATTATGTATAGCAAACCACTATCAAGAGCTTTGTTTAAGAACTCCATTTAGCAAATATGTTCACATCACAAAAATAAGATAAAAGCACTGCTGAGAAAAACATTTCAGATAGAGGAAAAAAGCAAAATTGAGCTTTTGTTTAGGAATTATTAATGGAAATGCAAATCCTTATGTCGTACAAGAAGCTTAACCAAGGACCAAAGTAGTAGTGGACTAAGAGATAGTAACTGCTTCTTAATACATCTCTGTATGTGGCCCATTTCTTTAAAAGACCCAAATCATCTTGGCCTACAAGCTAGTTTAGAGCACAGAGCACTTCATCTAACACTCTAAAATGGAGTGGAATGCCTGAATTCCATGCAGCAGCTTATCAGTGTGTGTGGTTGTCCGGCCGTGACTACTTTCTGCATCCTGTTGTAATATACACCTATATGAACAACAATAGTTCTCTCATCACTATTAATCCATCTATATTCCTACATTGAACTCGCCAGTGCTATGTTCAGACTTGTAAAGATGAAAGCACATACATTAAGCATTTTCTTCTTCAGAACCAAATTTCCTGGTCTAGTGAAACAGTGAATAAAGTATACCAAAATAAAATAAATAAATATTTATTTTGGTGGGTAATCAATGTCAGATGCTTTCTTCCTCTTAATAGGTGCCAGACTTTTATTTCCATTCTTACAAAATAATGTTTCTACATCACCATTTTTAGGAAGAAGATGACAATCCTGCTTATTTAAGTTCATCTCTTCATTGTACATTACTTTATTGAATGAAAATATGAATGAATATAAATTTGCCAGCAACCTGTCACTAAAATATATATTTAAGCGTTTTTCTCAGGAAACACACTTAACAAACAACAACTTAATTTTGTAGCATTACCACGGCCTTTGAGGGGATATAAAGACATAAAGATGCTGTTGTTTCTATAATTTATGGAAAATAATTTAATTCCAGGAAATGTAGTGCCAAGAGCATCCATAGACCAAGGTAATTAAGAGTTCAATACACATGTGGTAAGTTGGTTTCCACAAAATATTTCCTTTAACTCCTGGCACATGTGTTTCATTTAGAAATTCTGTTACTAGCTAGCACCATACTTCTGACAAATCATTGATGTCTGTGATGCCACAAGTTTTTAATTTTTCTGGATACAGCAGACAAAACCTTCTTAAATGTGTGATAAAAAACAGAGCACTGGTCTTTGGAGGATTTCCCTTGTTTCTTGAACTCAGTAGTTATTTTTCTAACTTTTATCAAATACATTTACCTTTCTTCTGGATAAATAAATAAATGTTAAAAACTGTACAGGGTCTCTTTGAATGATTAAAAGTAATTTTCAATGAATGAATGTATAGTAATCATAACTTTTAAACTGTGTGACTAGTCAAAACTAAGCCCAAACTGTAACGTAAAATTAATCTTCAAAGATCATGTTACTTGCTTTCAGAAAAGCCAAGAGAAGGGGCCTAATTCTGTCCTCCTCTATGTCATGTGAATTTTCCGTCACCCTCGACATCCTTATGCAAGGAAAGTGAAGCTTGAATTTTTTTTTCTATTTCCTCTTTTGAGTTCTTCAATACTTTAATTCACATCTTATGTCTGATATATGTCAAGATTTCTTCCTTGTTTAGGTAATGTGCGAGGGAAAATAACATACAAGAAATACAGTTAAACTGTACAGTTGTTTATCTAGCACTGATCCAAAAACATTATCAATAGACTGGAAAAGTAATATTATAATCTTAGATAGTTTTGCTCTCATTACATTTTTTTTCAAAACACTTTTCTAGCATTGTCATTACAAAACACCTATTGTCACAATATTTGTATTGGTCCTTGCAAACATCAAGTCTGTTTCTTCCTTGCTATTTAAAATGAAATATACTATACTAACACTATGATAGACAGTCTTTGCAAAACTTGAAATGCCTGCAACAGATACAGAAATAAAGAGCTAAGAACAATAAGTTTTGTGAAGCTGCATTCCTCCAGATATTATAGCCGTCTTTCGTCATTGTTAGCACCAAGTATAGTCTTTCCCACCCATTTAAAGTATCCTTTCCTCTCCTTTCCCAAAATAACTAACAAAGTAAAATGATGATATATTCCCCTTGATCCCAATCACAAAGTGCAGAGCAAAATTAAGGATTAAATTGCTAATATGAAAGGCAAACAGAGTGTTCCTAGACTCTCTTGAAACAGGCTTTTATCTTCTGTTCATCCCTGTGTTTATAGCAGAGAAGTGCTTTAATTCTTCCCATAGAAAAGGAGTAAAATATTGCCATCTGCATATGTTTTTCCTATATTTTACATTTTTAAGACATCAGACCTTTTTTGTTTGGTTGGTTGTTTTTTCAGTTGTAGAAGTGGGGAAATTTGGGATGGAGTTGCTTAGCTGGATATCAGAAACTTAATGTCAGTGCTTTTCTACTAACTAATGAATTTTATTTATGTAGGAAATTTCATCCAGACCACTGAACACTCAAAGACTTTCCAATAGTAATGTACTTGTTTGTTTATGCATTTATTTCTACTGAAAATACTCTGAAATATTTTCCTTAAAATGAATATTATCATATGAATCATAGAATCATAGAGTCGTTAGGGCTGGAAGGGACCTTCAAAGGTCATCTAGTCCAACCCCCCTGCAAGGAACAGGGATATCTCCAACTAGATCAGGTTGCTCAGGGCCTCAAACGAAACGTAAATGAAACATTTACGTGTGTGCTAAATTACCAAAACCTCAAAGGAATCCCAAAGGATAATCTAAAAGATGTTCAATGATGTATTATTTCTGACAGTAGTTAGCAAAAATGTCACAAATCACATTTATATTGGGAACATGCTATGTAATGGGAAAGTTACACATGGTACTACAATATCAGGCGTCACGATATGTATCTGATATTATAAAAGGCTTGAGCAGATTTTGCCACCACAGCAGTTTAGCACCTCATCAATATTTTCAACATCAGATAATTGGGATTCTTCCAAACACTGAATTGTATAACTGAAAAAATCCAATACTGAATCTGACTTAAATGTATTGCTGGATTATACAGATGAAGTTACAGTGCTTTTGTAGCATCTGAAATATAGCATCACTGAAGTGAAAAACATAATATACACTTGGGTTTTGACTGTTTTAAATCATTTAAAGAATGAAACATACTGTTCTGTCGTACATATCTGGTCTAGTTTTAACCTGACCCATCATTAGGAATAAATAGTGTCCGAACATGTAGCTTGGACACTAAGTCATGATTTTACACTTAAGTGTGTCTGAGTGACTGGAGCCTCCGGTCAGTTAGTGAAACAATTGCATACAGCCTGAACAAATACATTCAGTACATTTCACTGCTAGAATGGCAAGAATCTACTGAAGTCATTAGAGATGCTTAGGATTTAGCAAAGTGTGATGTGGCTGCTCTGCTAGCTATCCGAATTTAAAAGAGGTCGAAAAGTATATAACAAATACCCCAAAATTATGCTGAGATAACACTGATAGGAACCTAGATTAATTTCTTGTTTCTTTCTGCTAGCTAGGAGAAAAAAAAAAAAAAGTGTATTATACCTTAAATGGGGTCATATCTCTTAGAATATTCTGCATAAGGGGAGGCAAACTCATCTCCAGTCTATGTACTTAGTTGGCCGGGTATGAGCCTGCTGTAGTCTCAAAGACTTACAGCCATATTAGCACAGAACAGAGCCTAGGATTATAATATCCATTACTAAGATGGCAAGGAAAGCAAAGCAAACGTGGAGTGGACCATATCCATATGTTATCTATAGGTACTTTTATCAGCACCGCTATGTATCCTTTATACTCATTTCCTTTTTAGACATGGATGATGTTTTACCATGTTTCTAAACTACGTTGCTGTTTACACAGGAACATATCAATAATAATATTCCATGCTACAGGAGTCATACTTTGGAGTTTTTCTAGGAATTACTTATCAGAGAATATAAGACCCTATGTAATCTTATAGGAGTGAGAATAGTAAGTGTTACATTAGGTACATGAGACTAAAGGCGAAAGAATATTTAAACATAGGTTTGCTAATAGCCTTTTTTGTCAGTTTCTTCTGTAAATACCAGTTTGCACCTTCAAACATCTGAACATTCTTGAATGCCTGACCCAAGATGTTCAGAAATTAAGTTCAGTAATAGAGATGCTATTCCATTAATGGCAGATGAAAAATTGTATCCATACTAAAAGATATATTTTCTTAAAACTGAGATTTCTAATCAGTTTGTTAACAATTGTTAATCCTTTCCCTATTATTTCTCAAACAAAACTCTTTAAATCTTTTTAGTGGCACTGTGATAATATCCTGTAAAATTCTTCCTGTCTAGAAGAATTGAGATAGAGAAGATATGACAAGAGCTTACACTTGGATTTTTAAGGACTTTTTGTTTTCTAAATTGCCAAGTCATACCTGAAAACTTCCTATTAGCATAACATCTACTGAGATCTCTCTTTAAATATTTTAAATACATTTTTGTACATATTATTTCCTTTCTTTACAGTCACATATCACCTCATTCTTGATAAACATTAATCAGTCTATTCAGGCTTAAACGTAGTTTCTTTTGAAGTTCTGAAAGCTGGTCTGAAGGAAAGTACTATCATTTTCTCTTTATGTATATGAACAATGGTGAAGTGAGATATCCACTGCAGATAAAAATAGTCCATTAATAACAGTAATACAGAGCACTTACATGAGACTTACTATCTGCAAAGCAATTTACAAACAATAACCAATTTATCTTCTCTAGTTGCTCAGTGTAATCCATTCATTACCTAATGGATCCCAAATCTTTAATGCAATAGCAAAGTTTCTAACAATATACCTGGGGCTACCATTTTCAGCCAAAACTCTCATTTTACTGACAGTTATGATGGATGAGAAGAAATGTGTCAGGACGATTCCTTGGAGCTAGACTCAGTGATCTTAACCCCTAGAGCAACAGGTACCTGATCCTGGCAATAGCTCTTATCATAACAGCTAAATTAATAATAATGAAAGGAAAAAGAATTTCCAAAGAGAAACTTCGGGGTACTTCAGGAGAAAGCAAAAATGAAGTTAACATGTATAATTATTCTAGGCTTTCTTAAATCCCTATAAAATAATACTCAGGATACCTATCCCCTACAAGTTAGTACCAAAGATTTTTTAAAAACATCTATGGAATCCTGATTAGAGAGGCTATCATCATGTTCCAGTGATTCCACGGTATTTTTCACGTTAGTATGTGACCTGAACATAAATGTACAGTTTTATGATGAAATTACTCTAAAGCAAGCCAAGGGTAAATAACATTATAAATGCTAATCTTGATAATTTCTGTGGCCTTTACAACATTATTCTGTTCTTTGGGCATGCAAGTGGTTTCCAGCATTGTCTTTTGAACAGGAGTGAAGGAATATGGAGTGATGTTTCCACTTACTAACTTTACCCCTCTGAGTTGGGAAGATTGTTTCTCAGTGATTCCCTTCTAGTCTTGTAGAAAAATAGATGGTATTACTATCTAGCCAGGATTCCTTTGCCCAAAGAGGAGTACCTAAAGTCCATTGTGATGTCATTTATTCCATCTGTCCAAGGCCAAAGATATGGTACAGTATGTGCAGGACATCAGCTGCAACTTCCTAGTGCAGCAGATGGGGTCCAGATGACATACCTCCTCAGCCTTTAGAATGGCATTTCCTATCATTTAGAGAATCATAGAATCATAGAATCATAGAATGGTTAGGGCTGGAAGGGACCTTCAAAGGTCATCTAGTCCAACCCCCCTGCAAGGAACAGGGATATCTCCAACTAGATCAGGTTGCTCAGGGCCTTGTCCAACCTGGCCTTGAACGTCTCCAGGGATGGAGTAAATGCTTGATATTCTGTGCCTCCTGGCAGGTGTGTCTGGTAAGCCTCTTGTGCACCAAAGAGACAGAGGACTGCCTCCTTGAGTGCACAACGGTGCAGAGCCATGATACACTGAGTTTCATATAAACTTTCTAACACTTCAGAAGAACTAGCTAATCCTCTTATTATAAATTGATCACATCTGTATATACAGTATCTTCATCTTCATTTTTAAATAATTTATCTTATATTTGGCCAACAACTTTACCTGTGCAGTGTTTTTTTTTATTACTGCTAATAATTTTTTGTGATCTTACAAGTAAATATAATCCTATTAATTTTCCTAGTTATGGGAATGTACATTGTCACATGATATAATATCCCCACATGCAGCAAGCTCTTTTTTTATTCTCTTATACAATTCTTTCCAATGATTTCAGCCATCCCACCCCTCTTGTCAATGCTTTCCTTCAGTGCTGCAAGAAAAAATCTCAAAGGCTTCCTCATTGTCCTGCAAAGTTATTCCTTTAGTTAGAGTTTTATATAGGAAGAAGGCAATTTATTCCTTAGCTACATTTCTCAGTTTGTGCTCATTATCACTTAGAGCCACTCTTGGCATCTCAGAATACTCAGCATTCTTTGTCCAGATCAACAAACCATTTAAAATTGAGCAGCTAACAGCTGAAAGGCCATCTCTCATAGTATGCAGTAGTTTGGGCCTGAGAAAGTAGAAAAAATTCTCAGAGGCTGAGTTTCACACTTCTATTAATTTGAGTGTCTCAGTAAAGAAATTGCAACTTCTCACAGCTGGTTGCCACGAATAAATTGTCTGATTTCCAAAAGACATAATCTAAAATGCAAATCAGATTCACTATATGACCTAGAGATGAAAAACTGATGTTAAGGGTTATTTAGATGTCACTAAGGATCTTGTTATCAAAAGAAGGGAATAAATATTTTGTGCTAATTTTCACTATTTGTAGTAACATAAAGTAAATATTAAGAAAAAAAATACACAAAACCTCTATTCGCCTTATGGACTTGCTATTGAATCAGTCACCTACTCTGTTGACAGATTCCTTCACCTTTATCAGATTGTATTGGACAAATACATCTTGTTGCAATTTATTCAATGTTTTTTTCCTGTGCCATTTTGATAAGTTTCTAACAAGCTTGCTATCAGATACTTTTACTTAAGAGATTTTAAAAAGTAAAAAAACAGTAAGAAAGTTGATTGATATTTGATATTTAACCATTGCTGAGGAGAAAGATTCACACCGATTTCATTCTGTGTACGTATTTTAAAACAGATTCCTATTGGAAAAAATGCAATATAATAGCATGTGATTCAATAACAGAATTACTCCTGGTAGCAGGGATAAGGTCTCTAAACCTGCCTCTTAAAACTTGATGGCTTACTCATGTAACAAATATTTCTGACTGGTTAATTTTGTAGCCTTGAGTAAACAATTAATCCATGTTGAATTTAATTTATATACATCCTTTGAAGTTTGTAATGGAAATTATATCATTTAAAAAAAATAGAAGGATGCTCTGTTCAATATGAAATTCAGTCTTGGCTCGGTATAATCTATTGTCTCCATTTTCAGTTACTGTTGCATTGTAGCCTACTCTCTTTATAATGTCTCTCACCTTCCTTTAAATGGTACATGCACAAATTTTCTCAAACTCACTGGAAGAGTGCTACAGAATATCAGTATATTACACATATTTATAAGGTGTACAGGATATCACCTTGAAGAATATACCATTTAGTACACAATAATAGCCATTGGATAAATTTACAAAACCAGCCTTCACAACTCAATATCCAGTTCACATTCCTTACGAAACACCGCACAGCTCTTCTAAGAGGCATCAATAACATAGAATCATAGAATCATAGAATCATAGAATCATAGAATCATAGAATCATAGAATCATAGAATGGTTCGGGTTGGAAGGGACCTCGAAGATCATCTAGTTCCAATCCCTCCGCCATGGGCAGGGAAACCCTCCACTACACCAGGTTGCCCAAAGCCTCGTCCAACCTGGCTTTGAACACTTCCAGGGATGGGGCATCCACAACTTTCTGGGCAACCTCTTCCACTGCCTCACCACTCTCAGTGTGAAAAATTTCTTCCTTATATCTAACCTAAATCTGCCCTCTTTCAGTTTAAAGCCATTACCCCTTGTCCTATCACTACACGCCCTTGTAAAAAGTCCCTCTCCAGCTTTCCTGTAGGCCCCCTTTAGGAACTGGAAAGCTGCTATAATATCACCCCAGAGTCTTCTCTTCTCCAGGCAGAACAGACCCAACTCTCTCAGCCTGTCTTCATAGCAGAGGTGTTCCAGCTCTTGGATCATCTTCGTGACCCTCCTCTGGACTAACTCCAGCAGCTCCATGTCCTTCTTGTGTTGGGGAACCAGAGCTGAACACAGTATTCCAGGTGGGGTCTCACGAGAGTTGAGTAGAGGGGCAGAATCACTTCCCTCCACCTGCTGGCCACGCTCCTTTTGATACAGCCTGGGATACGGTTGGCTTTCTGGGCTGCCAGCGCACATTGCCGGCTCATGTTGAGCTTCTCATCCACCAGCACTCCCAAGTCCTTTTCCTCAGGGCTGCTCTCAATCCATTCTCCGCCCAGCCTGTGCTTGTGCATGGGATTGCAGGACCTTGCACTTGGCCTTGTTGAACTTCATGAGGTTCTCACAGGCCCATCTCTCCAGCCTGTCAAGGTCCCTCTGAATGACATCCCTTCCCTCCAGTGTGTCCACAACACCATTCAACTTGGTGTCATCTGCAAACTTGCTGAGGGTGCACTCAATCCCACTCTCCATGTCTCCAACAAAGATGTTAAATAGCACTGGTCCCAGTACCGACCCCTGAGGAACACCACTCATCACTGGCCTCCACGTGGACATTGAACCGTTGACCACAACTCTTCAAGAGCGACCATCCAGCCGATTCCTTATCCATCAAGTGGTCCATCCATCAAAACCACGTCTTTCCAGTTTAGAGATAAGGACGTCGTGTGGGACAGTATCAAATGCTTTGGATAAGTCCAGGTAGATGATGTCAGTTGCTCTTCCCCTATCCATCAATGCTGTAACCTCATCACAGGTCACCAAATTTGTCAGGCAGGGTTTGCCCTTAGTGAAGCCATGTTGGCTGCCACCAATTACCTCCTTGTTTTCTACGTGCCTTAACATAGTCGCCAGGAGGATCTGCTCCATGATCTTGCTGGGCACAGAGGTGAGACTGACTGGCCTTTAGTTCCCTGGGTCTTCTTTTTTCCCCTTTTTAAAGATGGGGGCTATGTTTCCCTTTTTCCAGTCATTGGGAACTTCACCAGATTGTCACGATTTCTGAAATATGATGGATAGTGGCTTAGCAACTTCATCTGCCAGTTCCCTCAGGACCCGCGGATGCACGTCATCAGGTCCCATGGACTTGTCCACCTTCAGGTTCTTTAGCTGGTCTCAACCTGGTCTTCTCCTACAGTGGGCGGTTCTTCATTCTCCCAGTCCCTGCCTTTGCCTTCCATGACTTGGGCCATGCCGCTAGATCTCTTGTCAGTGAAGACTGAGGCAAAGAAGTCGTTGAGAACGTCAGCCTTCTCCGCACCCTGGGTGGCCAGGTGCCCCGTTTCCTTCTGGAGAGGGCCTACATTTTCCCTAGATCTCTTTTTATCACTGGCATATCTATAGAAGCCTTTCTTGTTGCCCTTGATGTCCCTGGCCAGATTTAACTCTATCAGGGCTTTGGCTTTCCTAACCTGATGTCTGGTTACTTGGACAATTTCTCTGTTTTCTTCCCAGGCTACCTGTCCTTGCTTCCACCCCCTATACGCTTTCTTTTTGTGCCCGAGTTGGTCCAGGAGCTCCTTGTTCATCCATGCGGGCCTCCTGGTGTTCCTACCTGACATTCTCTTTGTTGGGATGCACCACTCCTGAGCTTGGAGGAGGTGATCCTTGAAGATTAACCAGCTTTCTTGTGCCCCTCTTCCCTCCAGGGCCTCATCCCATTGTACTCTAGTGAGGAGATCCTTGAAGAGGCCAAAGTCTGCTTTCCTGAAATCCAGGGTAGTGAGCCTGCTATGCACCCTCCTTGCTTCTCTAAGTATCTTGAATTCTACCATTTCATGATCGCTGCAGCCAAGGCTGTCCTTGAGCGTCACGTTCCCCACCAGCCGTTCACTGTTAGTGAGAACAAGGTCCAGCATAGCACCTCTCCTCATTGGTTTCTCTACCACTAGGAGAAGGAAGTTATCATCCATGCATTCCAGGAACCTCCTGGATTGTCTGTGCCTTGCTATGTTGTCCTTCCAACAGATATCAGGGTGGTTGAAGTCCCCCATGAGGACCAGGGCTCGTGAACGTGAGGCAGCTCCTACCTGTCTGTAGAGGGCCTCATCCACCCAATCCTCCTGGTCAGGTGGTCTGTAGCAGACCCCTGCTGCTACGTCCCCTGTCCCTGCTCTGCCTTTAATCCTAACCCATAAGCTCTCAGTCGGGACCTCGTGCGTCCCCAGGTGCAGCTCCATGCACTCTAGCTGGTCCTTGACATAGAGGGCAACTCCTCCTCCTCTTCTTCCTTGCCTATCCTTCCTAAAGAGCCTGTACCCTTCTATTCTGACACTCCAGTCATAGGCGTCATCCCACCACGTCTCCGTGATGCCAATAAGATCATACCCCAACAGGCGCGCACACACCTCTAACTCCTCTTGCTTATTCCCCATGCTGTGCGCATTGGCATAAAGGCATTTAAGTTGGGCCCCAGATGAATCTGACTTCCTGGCTGGAGCAACTGGAATTCCCTTCTTCTGTTCTACAGGTACTTCCAGCATATCTTTATCATTCTTGATATTCCCCCCCTCCCCCTTCAAATCTAGTTTAAACAGGGGGTTCAGTTCAGTTACCCACACTAAGACAACTTGCAGCATCTAAAATATTCCGGGTATTAAAGACACGCATGTAAGATGGCACATAAAATACAAGACCTATAGCAGATCTACGCCCTTTGAAGCAGTGACTGGAAGCCTGGAGAAAAAGGCTAAGGTGGCCCAAAAGGCATTTGTAGATGCTTGTGCTGGGTATCTGAATTGAGCCTAGAACTCCATTAACCAATCAACATTAAAGATACTTAGATATTTCAGCCTCATACCATTTTCCATCTTTAGTATTTACTTTCATGAAGATAGTATTAAGATACTAGAGAGAGATTGGTCCTTCACTCTACTGGGATAAAGTTCTACACAAACCAACTAAAGCTGGTTTTATTTAGAGATGAGTAAGGGGCCAAAAAGCTATCTAGCTCAAGGACAGATTTTTAATTTTTTTTCTCTTTTCCCACACATTCTGGTGATATATATCAGAGAGATGGTGTTTAACCTGACCTTTACAAGACCTTCATGTTGTATAAATGTGTTTGGCAGTTTCTAAGACTACTTAGCTGCTTACACTTTTGCACACACAAACTCTCTGCTTTGGCCAACAAAATAAGCTTGATCAGACCAGTACTATGCCTCCTCATGTCCACTCTAAAATTCTGTTAGGCCTTTTAAACATTACATTGCTCTTGGTTCCTGCTGTGTCATCCGCTGCATTTCTCCTGCCATCATTTGTACCCTTGAGGGCTTATTGATTTATGTACTCATACAATTAGAATATAGTTTACAGTCCACAGGTTAACCTTTACTCTTTATATAGTCTGTATGTACAGAATTAGAAGCTGGGCTGACTGTATATGATCCTGGTTATTATTCGACCTGACGACACTTCCAGTTAAAGTGTAATTTATAAAATGTATTTTTGTCTGTATTTTCCATTTAGTTATTTCTAAATTTGAATGTCTAAAAAGACTTTAGCTTTTTATGTTTATGGCTATTCTCAAAAAAAAAAAAAAAAAGTCATTTACTATTCCCACACCCATCTGAATCCAATGTAAATGCATTTGAAACTAGCAAATACACTATGTACAATTGACTGTCGTGTTTACATCTTGGATTTCAGAGCTTCCTATGGGAGTACTGTTTTACTCAGTGAGATAATTTCTACTACTTTTCCTCCCTTGCCTTGCCTTGCCTTGCCTTGCCTTGCCTTGCCTTGCCCTGCCTCGCCTTGCCCTGCCTTGCCTTGCCTTGCCTTCCCTTCCCCTCCATCTCTTTTTACTTTTCTTTCTTCCAGGGAGTATTGTCACTTTCTTTTTTCATATCATCCAACCTAATATTTTCTCTTGATTTCTAATCTCTCACATTAAATTTTAAATTCAAGAACATTTACAGATTATTCATGCAGGTTTCAGACTACTGGAGTTCCTCAAGCAACACCACATAGGACAGAAAGAAAACATCAGATACTGTGATTCAGCCAAAGTACATGACCTTCCAGTCAGAAAGCTGTCCTTGCATAATGATAATTTGTAATATTCCTCAAACATTTTTCCCAGGACTACAGGTTCATTTGTTCTATCATTTTCTCTAAGACAAGGAATATGAATATTCCTAGAATAAAATGTTGGGCAACTGTCACAAAACGGAACACCTTCAGTAATGTTGATGCTGTATTTTGCAAAGCACATATGAAAAAAAGCACATATAAAAACTACTGCATTTTGACCAGGTCTTACTTTAAATAAAGTTCATGTCACCAGGGGCATTCTTCAGTTAGTTTCAGTGTTACCAACAGTGTTCTCTCATTTTACAGCTTCTCAAATATAAATGTATTAACCACTTTATGGCTGCTGGGAGTTCTACTTGCAGCTTAAGATACATTTTCAGCTGGAAGTTTAATAGATTTTCAGGTCTCTCAAAATATTTCTGACACTTATACACAAAGGATGAGAATGGCTTTAATGACACTTGTAGGAACTTGGTAACATAGGATTCCACAGAGCTCAGTCACTGAAACAATAAAGCGTTTTCATAAGCTGTAAAAGCCCAGTCAGTTTCAGTTATTCAAAAGCCTTATCAAAATAATATTAATGGAGTATACTCTCAGAGCATTTTATGATGATGTCATTTGTTATGTTCATTTAATGGTTCTTCTAACTAAGAGAAAAAAAGAGGGTTTGTTATTCTAATCTATTTTGCAGTTTAATACTTTAATGAGACTGCTAAATACTTCGATCAAGACAGTGAAGATATTTCATAGTTCATAAAAATTATTCAGATTCATCTTCAAAAAGGTGAAGAATTTTAAAAACTATAGTACCTTTTGTATAAAGTCATGTTGAAAAAATCCCTTCAACTTAGTTGAAATCATCTTAAACAAAATTTAATTTTTGTTTGTTTGTTTCTTTACAATCATAAAAGTATTCTCAAGATTTTCTTTCAGTGTTGCTGTATCTAGTCAGCTATGGGTCTCCTGATTGTAGTCAAAGACAGAATCATTTTGCTGATTTGGAAATCCTGTATGTGAGATCTTGGAACCATTTAAATTAACTGGAGCTTTTTCAGTTACAGCCATATTAAAATTATGCTATGAAATTAAATACAAATCCTCCAAAATGCTGTAATATAGTAATAGATTCCGTAAAAATCTTTATAAAATATATAAAGTGAACCAGGGAACCATCGTGCCTCTAGCTTGTGTTTTGACCGTATAGCAACTGTTGTTCAGAGATGGATCTCACAATTGTGAGAGAGATTGCATATATTGAGAGAATAACACAGTATGTGAGCTAAAGATATAACATGATAAGATTAGTTGGTGTTCACCAACGTGACAATCTATTTTAATGGAACACCTAGATTAGGAAATGCAATTTGCTTGGGTTTATGTACTTCTTGACAGAATATGGCTGTCTTACCTGAAAGATATAATTGTTTTTGTTACTCTCTGTTTCATGCCTGATATAATTTTCAAGCAGAAGAGGGATAAGGCTAAAACATATTAAGTATTTTTATGTTAAAAGTGCATACTTAGAGACCCATTTTTTCAGTTCGCAACACTGTATAAATAAAATGTGCAGTGCACATAACAATAATGAACAGCTATATGCATTAACTCATATAATTAACTCCAGTATTGTAATGCTTCACACGTATTTGTATGTATCTCTGTGTGTAGTATATAACTGTAAAATGTATATAATTATAGTACAGATATATATCGTAGTCATACACAGGAAAATCATCAAATTATTTTCCTTGTGGAATTATTCTGACGATAGGCATTGAAATACAAATTCTTACTTGTAGTCACTTCTTCATAAACAAAAAAAAAATACAGAAGGCAAATTCTGTAATTTCATATAACAATGTCATAATGAGGTATGACCTTTTATGTATCTGCTGCTAAAAATGGAATAGATTAGTGAACGAAGATCATCAACACAATGATGCTTTGAGAGGAAGCTGTTCTGAAAAATACCGCTGAGAATCTTCTGGAATTCTCTTGCATGGGAAAAAATTGCATTGCCTAAGATTGAGGGGATTTCAAAATTGTGTGCATTGCACTGTACTTAGAGAAAAATATAATGGGATAGAAAATACCTGTTTATATGTATATCGAAAATCTGAAATGAGCGTTATTCTCAGCTCTGTTGCCTGTAGAAACTGTCTCTTACACCTATTTAAAACTGAAGTACATGATTATTAACAAAAACAGTCTCTAGACATAATGCAACTCAAAACTGATTTGTGTGCGAAAAGAGGGCTGCTTTTCCTCAAAAGTACATTCTTAAATAAGAGAGAGTTGGAAATAAAAGGCAAACTGCACCTTGAAGTGAAAGAACAGGAGCAGATGTCCTTTAGCTGTGTGTTTTATTGATTTATAAACACTCAGTCAGGCTACCTCATCTCTGCAGAGTAATTTAGATATGGGAAAATATCTGTGAAATATATTGATTGCATTATTGATTGAAAAGCCAATTGCTGTTGCACTCCTGTTTTACCATTTAAGTCCTGACACATTTTGACATATGAGCCAGCTGCGACTACTGCCTCGATACTGCAATGAGATAATGTGAAAGCTGTCATAACCACTTCTGTGTCAGCCGCAGGAATTTACAGTGTACTAGTGCTGCTATTTAGCTTGTTCCCTAACCACCTGAATAATTAGGGTTTGTTAAAGCTTTTGCTGTTGCACATTTGGTTTATATATGTGCTGGTTTTATGTTTCCTTTCATACTGGATTGATATATCATGAACAAAAGAAATGTAGAAACCAGGTTGTTATTATTCAAAGCTTATACACGTGGGGATGATTGTTTCTGCTCAGATATTTTTCTCCTCTCCATGAGGAATTTGGATTTTAGAACATTTCACAGGGGAATTCTCACTTGTTTCCACATCAGTTTACACTCAGCAGCAATAAATCAAGAGAGGACAGGAAAAAATCCTCTACAGCCTATTAACAACTCTATCATTTATTTTGAAATTTTAAACTGTGGAAAATACAATGAAAGCAAAAACATACAGTAACTTATTCAGCATTTTTCATATTACAAAAGTACTTTTATAGTTACTTGTCTATCTGTGGTTGAAATTAAAATGGATAAACATACTAAAAAGACTTTTTTGAGTTCTGGTACATAATAGTAAATAAAAGTCTCTTCATAAAATGCATCCTCAAAGAACAAAAGAAAAATCTCCTTTACCAGCTCCACAATTTAGCATGGCACAGAGTGAATTATACAGTTTAATCACCTTCATTCCTACTCTTATTAGTGAAATGATAAGGCATCTTCATAGCAGCTTTAACTCATTTCTTTGACAATATAGTCAATATAGGCACTTTTCTTTTTCCTGAGGAGGCTGATTATAGAGTTCATTCATGCCATCTCTTGTTCATTTTCAGCTGTTTATTTCATGATCTTTTGACCAGATCCAGATCTTCAGGAGTAATCCATACGGGACTTCTGTGCCCTGACAGAACGGCATTGATTTAGATGGATTCTGTACATGCTCTAGGTTGTACCTGGGTAGATCTCACAGCAGGACTGGACTCTAGCTTGCATGTTTTTCGTCACGATACTTGTATATCTCCCCAGGGTATCAGATGAACTACAAGCAGCCTCTAGACCTCCTATTTGGAGGGACTTCTACACTCTTTTTTTGTATGAAGTGGCTATTTTTATGTCTGAAAATGAGATATGTCGAAAGGTGTTATTCCCTACTTTCTCTTCTCTAAATGAAATGTGCAACACACACTACATTTGCTTATTTCATTTGAATAATCAGATGAAAATTACTTGCACTTCCAGAATTGTATTGATTAGTTAGCAGGTGGAAATGGCACATAGAATGAGTCAGCAAAGTAAGTTTCATGTGCCTTCACTTGAAAGTAGTGTTGGTCATTGAATTATGTGATGAGTGGCCACATATTTCATACCGCAGAGCACATACATGGAAAAATTCTTTTACAAAGCAATTCAAACTTAAACAATACTCAGTAGTGTTGGGATTTTTTTCATTGGTGAAATAGTAATAATTATCAGGTTGAAACAAAATAGAATTGCTATATACGGTAGCAACATTAAGATTTTTCAGTCATTGCAATTTGACGTGATTATTCAAAATACAATTCCAGCTTAGAAATACATTTAGCAAAAAAATAAGAACACTACACTGTATTTTGGGTTTCCCTTTCTTTGTTTTTCAATATTAAGTAAAGTGATACTCCATATAAAGGAAGAGTTATGAATGTTCTTTACTAAATTCACTGGTTTTGATGGTTTATTTTAGGTACTTGAGGTTTGGCATTATTTTACAAAGTGGTGGGTTGACACCAGCCAGCAGCCAAACACCCACCCTGACTTTCACTCACTCCCTGCCAACGTCGGTTGGAGAGAAGGTAGAAGGAAGGCCAGAAGACTCACGGATCAAGATAACAACTATTTAATAGGGAAAGCAAAAGTGTCATGCACAAGCAAAGGAAAAAGATTAATTCATTCACTACATCCTATCAGCAGGTCGATGTCCAGCCACTTCCTGGGAAGAAGGGCCTCAGTATATGTAACAGTTGCTTGGGGAAACAAATACTGCAACCATGAATGCTCCCCCTTCCTTCACTGGAGAAGGTTGCCCATAGAAGTTGTGGATGCCCCATCCCTGGAAGTGTTCAAGGCCAGATTGGATGAGGCTTTGACCAATCTGGTGTAGTGGAGGGTGTCCCTGCCCACGACAGGGGGATTGGAACTAGATGATCTTCGAGGTCCCTTCCAACTCTAACCATTCTATGATTCTACACTAGGATTTCCCTTCTAGTGCAATAAGGAAAAGGTAAGCAAGGTACAGTGTCTATAAGATGAATTTCTGATATCACAGTAGTTTAGTCATCAAGTACAACAAAGCAAGCCTAGGAGGAAGTTTTACTGAAATCAGTTGTAACATGATGAAGCCATGGTTGCCATAGGGCTGTTTGGACCTGAACGAATACTGGGATCACAAAAGCTACCAGCTTAGGGAAAGGGATAAGGCATTGTAAATGATATTGACTAATAAGAGTGAGAAAAGACAACATTGCATGTCATTACAGTTTCCTTTTCAAAAGGCCCTTCTGAGAGTATCCTGGTGCTTCAGGCAGCATTCCTTCCCACTGTTAATGTGGGAATTTCTTCATGAACGGCACCTCCAGAAAGCAAATCAGATCTTATGTGGACTGATCCTTCTTTCTGGAGGTTACTTTCCCACTTTTTATTTCTCCTTTTAGAAATATAGCTCTTTTCCTGTGTTAGGCACCTAATTTAGGTGGCAGGAATTCAGACTCACATGTCCACAACTGCTAGACCCTTTTGGTTTTGGGAGTTGGATGGAGAACACTGGGATTAAGAAAAGTCTCTTGACAAGCTGGATTCATGTATGAACAAGGAGTCAATTGTACTTCAAAGGTGAATTTCCAAGGCACACTATCTCGTAGGATGACACAGCCTGCACACTATTTCTTGCTGAAGGCTGTGCCTAGAGGAACAATCAAGTCCTGAGGGACTGAATACAATCTAAGTTACAACAATAATATTATGGCCTGATTTCCAAAACCTTTACACCAGCTTTACAGCTTTCAATGGATTATATTAGAAAAAATATGAATCTTCTAAACAAAAGTCTTGTATTTGGATAACAATGAAGATATGTTACTTCAGAATTATTTGCTTAGTGATAATGGATGCGTGACATTTCTTTAAAATATATATATTTTTAAAAGCCTGGAATGCTTTAAAAAAATGTCTATTCTTTCATGCAAGAAAAACTTCATACTACTTCCAGGTGAGCTAGGCAGGCAGAAATAGGATGTGTAGGAATATACACATTCATAGCCCCATAACAAATAACATAAGGTACTAAAATAATTGAGAATATGTATGCAGAAGTAATATGTATGCGGAAGTAATATGGACACAAAATACCAATTTATTCAGGGATCTTAAAGAATAGTACTGTAGGATGAAACACTGCTTCCTACTTACCTCTTTTGGGGTTTGTACGCAGACTAACACAGGTTTACAGGCTTGTATGAGTATGGGACCATCCTGAAGGTATAGTAATACATTTCATTTTTGACAAAGAATAAGCTTTTCTCATAAGCAGCCATAAAGTGGTGAGCATTCTTACTTTTCACAGATTAAATTGCATACGTATATCTTGCTATGTCCTTTTTCTTTCAAATACAACGCAGTTCCTTCTTTGCTTTAGCAGAACAATTTGAAGGGGAAAAGAACAGAGTGATATCTTTCACCAAAGAAAAACCACGCTGTTTGGAAAAACTAGTAATAGCTGGAGCAGACAGAAGACTACAGACAGGAAGACAATTTATTGCAAAACTTGCAGTCTCTCAATTTCTCCCTCTCATGTTGGAATCGGAAAACATCCATTCTTTATAAATGTCTTTCAAAAGTTATTACAATAGAACTTCAACTATTAGGATTGAAATAGTCTGTGCAGAAAAGTGATGAAGGCCCAACATCCTCACCTGTTTAAAATCAGATTGATCAAGAATACTGAAAGCTAATCCATGAAAATCAAATTTTCTATCTTCTGGTCTGTATGGTCTAAATCTTTTGTTGTCTCCTATAGATGAAGGAACGTCAAGTTCCTTCAGTGTTAATGTTAAATGAAAATTCATTTATTTTCATTGTTATAGGTGACAAACTACTAGAAGTAGCATTGCTTTTGAGGGAAGAGATTATTTTATTTTGCATTCTGCAAATAAATATTTCACACAATCATTTCATAAAAATCAGAATACTTACTGCTTGTTCACTCACATTTATAGCCTTCTTATTATGATGGTATTTTTCTGATTATATTTAATTTTAAACTGAAATAATTTAAGAGGTTTTAATTTACCTGCACTGAACCTTGAATCTGAAGTCACATTGAGATTTGTATTTTGATTTTATTAGGAAATTGATTTTTTTTAAAGTTCTGTACATTAGATTTCTTCTTCGGGAATGTCATTACCTGGCAAAAAATAAGGAAACCAAAAGCAACATAGAAGCATGAAGCTACATTTTTAATAGAGGTCATGATTTCCTTCAGAAGTACTGAACTCACCTGAGCAAGAAATCAAGAGTACTTTTTGTGAGTGTTTGACTGAGTTTACAAATGAGTTAACCTTGGCTCTTTTGGTGTCCTTTTAGTCTCCTTCCATGAAGATCCTATTTTATTCCCCTGAATATAAATTCTCCTGAAATGTTAAATTTGCACTTCATCGTTTGTACCGAATGTGCTAAATATTAAGAAATCACTTGATCCTGATTATCACGTGTAGACAACATTAGCAAATGAAGAGAAATTTATTTAAAACAAAACAAAACAAACAAAAAACCACAAAAAACTACCACAAACTCCAATGGCAGAAACTGGAGATGGGTTTGAGAAGTAAATGTTTTAAAAACTGGAACACTTTCAAATAACTTGTAAGATACTCTCCATCACTGGTGTTCTTTAAAACAGAGATGTGTATTTTGGGAAGAGTGAGGGAGTGTGTGTTGGTCTTGTTCTGTTCTTCAAAAAGATGTGTTCCAGCTCAGCAACAGGCTTATGAGACTGAACCAACAATCACCTCTGAAAATTCCAGTGTCTGAATTAGGCAGAAGGTTAGTCTAGGTAGCTAGGAGAAGTCTATTATAGCTTTACATTCTTTGACAAAGCAATTATTTACATTAGATGGAGAAAACAATTTAAAAATTGTCACTAACTTTCTACTTGGCCACATTTTAGTAAATTACAGAAATGTCCAAAAACCTTCCTGAAACCTAGAAGACATACATTGTTTAATCCCAATGTTTTATGAATGAATACCTAGATCAGATACCTTTAACTCATAAGGAAGACTTACCTTTACCTAAAAGTGTATGATGTGTAAGAATGCTTACACTAGCAGTCCTATCTTGATTATATGAATGATGCAATATCTTCCAATATCCATTAAATACTGATGATCGTCAGAATTTCTTATGTAAAGCACAGTGCAGCTCTACTTCACACTACTGAAATGGTAAGTATATGCATTTCTAGAGAAAAAACTCCTGTTGAATCAGGTGTTTTCAAGCTCAAAATATAACTTTTAGTAAAGCAATGTGATGTATTTTAAAAACTAAATTATTCTTCCAAATACAAGACATTCCTTTCATTCATTTCAGTTGCTATATTGTTTTTTTCACTGAAATTACATATTGTCTACAGTTTAGCTGTCACCCTATATTTGCTGCTAGCCAAGTCAATAATTGAGTACAGCACATTTTCAAGGCAAAGAATATTATTCAGTAGCAGTGTTGCTTCCCCATCAGTCCCCTGAGAATAGCAAGATCCTTCGAGTGGCATACCCACAAATCACACCCAATGGTCTGAGAGGTGATAAGAAACTTATATGATGGTCTTTTTGTAGTAGTGGAGGAAGTATCTAAATAAAATTAAAGATTAAATAACTGGGATTATCAGTAACTATTTAAATGCAGAAAATGTGGACATACAATTCTAATGAACACTGCAGAGTCTATATTGCTTTTTATTTTTTCCCAGCAATTACATTTCCATGACAGTTATATGCATGCTCCAGAGGTTGTAAGGGAGGCTTGAATATGCCATTAATGAAAGTATTGAGTTTAAGGTAGGTATTGTTCTGTGTTTACAATGGAAACACACTCCCATATTAAAGCAATCACATAGAAAGAAAAAAGAAAAGAAAAAAAAAAGAAAAAAAAAAGAAAAACATTACATATGTGTATTTCATCCTTTGAAGAGGATTCATTTCAAAACAGAATATGTCAGTGATCAATTGAAGACTACCAATGTAATATCAGGTTTTAATTTGCACATCATATAATGAACTCCTAATTACACATACACTTAATGTGTTTTTGTTATGAATATGCAATATGTATGAACTCATTAGATGTATTCATCTGGATGCAAGTAAATTTATTGCCATTTGTAATCCAACCTTCCAAAAAAATTCTTCCAAATGCTTTCTGTTACTTTCAAAGGTTAGCATTGTGAAGTTCAGCAATTGGTAAGTCATGAAAAACTTGTTTTCATCCAATTTACTGAAATAACATCCAAATATTTATTTACTAGGATCCACAATTATTCCTAATAGGAACAAAAAACTGATCTGATGGGATTTTTTCTCCAAAACACGTCCTATGGAATTGATATAAATATGTATTATTGAAGTACATTTGGAGATCACTTACATTTCTATTTACAGAGTTATGTGCAGGTAAATACATGTCCATATGAATTTAATTACTGCATTTGCATTATATAATATCATTCCCTGTATGCTTAAACTCAGCAAATGGTATCTAGGTTACAATGAAAGCACTAGGAACAATGATACAGAAACTGTAAGAAATAGTTTTTCTGAAGTCTTTCCAATTGAGTTTTATTCTCCCATGACAGTCAATGCAAGAAAATAGTCTTTATTGACTTGCCTTGTTTTTACAGAATCTAATATTCTAATGCTGGATTGAAGGAAATTTTTTGAAGGTTTCATGTTTCTCAAAAATTAATTAAAAGTAACAAAAGAAATACAACGAAAAGACACAAATACCCTGAACTATCTATAGAACAGATGTTGCACTCAAATGTTAAAATTATAGTCTTTATTAACTGAAAACCTTCATTTGGAAGAAGGATTAACATTTTGTTTCATCAAGCCCCTAAAAGGAATTAAAGCCAGAATAACAAAAATATTTTCATTTTACGACTCTTACCTACATTTTATACCTGAAAATAACCCTTTTCTGCAGTATTTTGCTAGTACTCCTTTTTCTTCTCTTCCTTTTTTTTTTTTGCCAATTAAGTTCATTTTCCTGAGCCTTCCTTTCATGGAACTGATTTCAAAACAAGATATTTTCTTCTGCTCATTCCTCTCTGGTCCTTATTATACCATTATGCTTTCTTTTTCAGATGTTTTTCATCTGGCTCCAAGGTGATGTATCCTTCAAATTTCTCCTAAATTTGTGAGAAACTAATGTTAAGCACAATGGCTTTAATAAACATTCTCTCAAGGCTCCTTCATGCTGTACCTGCACTTTGGAAGGTTTCTCTTCCATTATTTCAAATATCTTCATTCTCCTCCTTCAAAATATTCCTTGTGTGATCTAAGTTAATTCTCTCATATTTATTATATGTAACATAATATATGCAATCCAGAGGAGAAATTTTACAGATACCAGTCATCTGAATACATTTAAATTATGTAACAATGCTACTCACTGTCATGGTTTCAGCCGCTCCAGCAACTAAACTCCTCACAGCCGCTTGCTCACCCTTCCCCACCCCCGGGAATGGGGAAGAGAATTAAAGGAGAAAAAAAGAAAAAAGAGACCTGTGAGTTGAGATATGAACAATTTACTACTACTGCTACCAATATATAAATATTTACAGATATGTACAATGATAAATATATACAAATGAGTGATGTACGGTGTAATTGCCCACTACTTGACTGAGGCCTGTCTCGTCTTGAACTAATGATCCCGAAAACTGGTAAATCCCAATGCCACAATCCTGGATGAACGGGAGGCCCAAAAATAGAGAGCGAGACAGAGAAAGCACTTGGAGAGTCCGAAAGTAAGAATCCCGGAAGAGCAAAAGCCCTTCTTTCTGGCTGACCCTCATTTTATACTGGGCATGACGCTGCATGATATGGAATACTGATTGGCCAGCTTTGCTCTCAATCCTAAATCTAAGTACAAATCATAAGGAGAGTCATGGACCCTCTGTCCCGGCCATGCTCCCCCCTTATCCTGCTGTGCTCCTGCACACTGGCAAGAACACGGCAGCTGAAAAGTCCTTGTTGTCTCAGTGCCAACTACAAAACATCAGTGCACTATCAGCGTTCTTCTCACAGCAAGTCTCAGACAGAAACCAAAACACAGAGCTCTTCTGGCTGCTAAAAAGAAGAGCTAACTCTGTCCCAGCTGAAACCAGGACACTCACATATACGTATGAGAATATTCAGAAGTAGGATTGTAGGATCTGTCCATACAGAAAGTTTTGTTCCATAGAAAACATAAATTGACAGCACACAAAGTATTCAGCAGTTACTTGCAAAATAACACTTTTAATCATGTAAATTAATTATCTTCCAGAAAGTCACCTGGAGCTTGTGGCAGATATATCCATGAAGTAGCAAGCATGGAGTACCCAGTTCCCTGCAAATTCACATCTTCCTTTATGGCATACCAATCTCTCTTTGTGGACAAGCCCTTAGAAAGTCATTTGGGTCTCAGATGGTACCATGCAAATTTAGATCTCTACATAAATGTTAAAGAAGAAATAACAAAACGGAAGTCCAAACTATGTTGAGATTCAGAAATGACATGTAAAATGTTGAAAATTAATAGAGAAGAATCGAACTTGAGGCAGTTTTTGTGGCAATGTTATGAAGAAGTAACTATAATAACTTTGGACAATGAGAATGTAAATGTTTGAACTTAATATTTTCATTTGAAAACACATTCCTCAAATAGTAGTATGATTTGAAAGGGAAGCAGATTTGACCAACTTCTGCAGAAGGTCTTTTTTTTTGGTGACAATGACAGCTAATTTAACCAGGGAATTCAGTGTATCCTAAAGGACATTAATTGCTGAACATTGCATGCAACCATTATGAGCTGTGCAGAAAGCAACTGTTAGTGGTAATTATCAGAGAAATTTATTTTCTTAAATGGAAATGGGGAAAATTGTGTATTTAAGTATATATATTTAATTAAAGATATGGATGAATATGTTTTGTATTTTCAAACCCATTTTCCTCCTTTGGCTTTTCTTTTCATTTGAAAAATAAGATGATTGACCTTTAGTGCTATCTTTTAAGGTAATCTTTGCTCAACTTACGAGGTACACTTCATAAACTTCACATAAACATTATGTAAGGAAGCTTAATGAAGAAGGAGGGAATATAAGGAAGAATAATATGTACTTTAATAAATCATGCATCCTTGTGCTATTTAAATGTTTCTTCAAGGTTGATTGAAACTTTAACCTCAGTCTCAATAAAGAAGAAAAGCTTCAAATTTGCCAGACCTTGAATTTTTACAACAGTACGTTGAATTATGCAGTGATCAGTCAATTATTCATCTCTCCCAGATCGAGATGGCTGTGCTTTGAAAAGCATGCAAAAATGGAGCTACAGAACGTGATGCTGTGTCAACACATTTCACTCAGGATTGCTTACAAGATAAATTTTTGTTTCAACATTGATTCTAGTTTTCTTGATGTTTGCTTCTAATAAGGTACCTGTTACAAATCAATTTTGATTTGCATGCTTTAGTTTTTGATTCAGGATGATACACTGCTGAAATGACATTACTCTGTTTTCCATAGATTTCTACAACTATTTCAGAAATAGACAACTATGTACTGAGGGAATCTTAGCACAGACCTCTTTGGAACAGAACTGTTTACAGTTGGTGGAAGCAGCAGCTTGCCAAGAACTCTTTGAATACCTGAGAAAACAACATGAAAAAACAATATAAGGAAACTGTAAATTAATCTCAATTTTCAGTCTACAGAGAAGCACATTAGTTTAACAAATAAAAAAAATAAGGTAAAGAGTGGCGAAAAATAAAAATAGAACAAAAAAAAACAGCAATAACTTTATTCATTTGTAAGATGAATGCTAATAACTCCTCAGAGCAGTGTAATTTTATGCAACTCTGAAGGTGTCCATGCAAGTTAGAAAACAATGATGTGACTTATCAGCTAGTAGCTGATGAAATTTTTTATGTGTATAAGACTATGAATTTTTTTCTTTTTACAGGATTAATGCAACTAAATTTTCCATTAGTACATCATATCTGGAATTTACTGAAATGAAATATTTGATCGTGCCAGTACTCCTAGTTCAAAAGAGACCAGACGTGGTTTAAGCAAATCGCACTTACCTCACACTGCAGAGAACTAGGTCCATAATGAGTAGTAATTTCCAGCTAAGGGAGACAGAACTTCCTAAACTTCCTCAACTATCTGCTTAATAACGTATTGTTAACTTACAAGCTTTAGTGCTCATTTGGTTATACTCTTAGTCTACTTTGAAAATTCAATCTTGAATGTCTTGAACAAATGGCAATATTAATTCCATGTCACAGCCCACTTTCCATATTCTATACTTTTCTTTCACCAGGAGGAAGATCATGAATGCACTTT
Organism: Tauraco erythrolophus; assembly: GCF_009769465.1. Classification (NCBI taxonomy): domain Eukaryota; kingdom Metazoa; phylum Chordata; class Aves; order Musophagiformes; family Musophagidae; genus Tauraco; species Tauraco erythrolophus. Next base: position 91,478,709 of record NC_141465.1, on the reverse strand, counting down.
TCATGAATGACAAAATGAAAACACTGTATTGAAAAAGGTTAACATTCAACATTTAAATGGACTCTTGTTGATGAAAATGTACATTAGCTGTTACTAAACTTGATTACATCCAGTAGAATTCAGATTTTCAGTCCCTTCATCTGTCTTTTATTGATCATTAACAGTTAAATTAATAAAGTTCAGTTGGAAGTAGTAGGGTTAATCAGGTTAAAATAGCACATGTTACAATTTAGGTGCATGGTCTTGTCTTTGTACCCAAAGTTAATGCTAAAATATCCTCAAACTGTCAGAGACTTTCTAGGAAATTTGACAGGATCAAGTTTCTGAGGGCTTATACATCAGCTAATATTAGGTATCCAAAATATTTAGCTTGATTCTTTTGCTCCTTCTGTAGTAAACAAAGCAAGTGTCCTTTATTGCAAATACTACTCTACACTGTTGATTGAAGGGACCTATCTCTTCTATCAGTAATAGCTGGCAAATTAAGTTGGCTGGTCAGTTAGCATGCACCCTGTGTAATTTCTATGAAAAAAAAGGCAGATAAAATATACAATATTCAAGATAGTATTCAAATAAACAAGAAAAATAGAGCAAATCAGTAAAAATCTCTGGTTTTATTTTGAGTGGCAAGAGGAATCAATAACTAATATTTTTCTTTTCATTAAAATTTAATTAACTTGCTGTGCTGGTTTTGGCTGGGCTAGAGTTAATTTTCTTCATAGTAGCTGGTATGGGTCTATGTTTTGAATTTGTGCTGAAACAGTGTTGATAACACAGGGATGTTTTTGTTATTGCTGAGCAGTGCTTACACTGGGTCAAGGCCTCTTCTGCTTCTCACACCACCCCATCAGTGAGTAGGCTGGGGATGCACAAGGAGTTGGGAGGGGACACAGCTGGGACAGCTGATCCCAACTGATCAAAGGGATGTTCCATACCATATGACATCATACTCAGCATATAAATGTGGGGGAAGAAGAGAGAAGGGGGCACATCTGGAGTGATGGCGTTTGTCTTCCCAAGTAACCATTCTGCATGATGGAGCCCTGCTTTCCTGGAGATGGCTGAACTTCTGCCTGCCAATGGGAAATAGTGAATGAATTCCTCGTTTTGTTTTGCTTGTGTGCGCGGCTTTTGCTTTACCTGTTAAACTGTTTTTATCTCAGCCCGTGAGTTTTCTCACTTTTACCCTTCTGACTCTCTCCCTTACCTCACTGGGGGGGAGTGAAAGAGCAGCTGTGTGGGGCTTAGTTGCTGGCTGGGGTTAAACCATGACATTTGCCTAAAGACAGGACTCCAGTGTAAGGCAAAATGCCGTTAGGTTTCTTTTCCTGGCCTCCAGTTGCCACTGCAGAAGGGCATAGATCTCCCGTGGTTTCCCTGTTTTAGCCGCCCACCCTGTGCTGAGATCTCAAAAACCTTTGGACATGCAGAACGACATTAGACATGTCTATTCAGACAAGTGTTTTTACAAAAATCTGTGGACTCCACTGTAGGTAAGAGACTCAGCCACAAGGAAAAGCATCCCTTTAAAACATGAAAGGCATAGCCACAACACCACCCAGACGAGTCTAGTTTTCAGTCTTGCAAAGAGGGAGATGAATACTTTGTTTGCTTTTAAAATTTGCTTTAGGCTTAGTTATTAAAAAAAAAAATTCAGCTGTATCATAATGAGCAACAATTTTAATATTTTCTTACCTGAGAAATTAGTAAGCAAAGTTGCATTGTCTGCAATGAAGGGGTAAGAGTCAGTAGATAGGCTTTTCTTCCTGAGTCTCCTGTGGACATCCTTTGAAATTTTGACCTTCTCTATCAGTGAGAAGAAAATATCTGACTATTCCTTATGCATAAGAATGATCAAATACCTTGGGATGAATTTACATAGCCTTGAATTGAAGGGTCAGATATTACACTTAGCATTACAACCATGATCATCAGGGTGCTGCTGGAGTTGAGAGCTGGGAAGTTCCCCATGGGGTCCATCATGGCAGAGTCTGCTACCCAGAGCCCATGCCACTCCCCAGCCCGGAGTGGGGCAGTCAGGGAACACCATGGTAACCCAGCCTCAGGCATCGAACACCTTCATGGTGATGGAGACTGGTCGAGGCTGGGATGGGATATGGGTTGGGCCCATGGCTGTGGAGAGCACAGCTATGGGAAACTGGAGATTGACCTTGCTGTGGGATCATTGAAGCAGAGACTGATGACCCTGAGGGGCTGAAATGAGGTCCTGAGCCATGGGCAGAGTGGGGAGAGCCCTGGAGGGGATGGGCAGGGACAATCAGGTCTGGTGGTGCCCACAGGGCTCTGATGATTATTCTGATGATTGCTGGAATCAGTGTATAATCTAACGTACCAGAGATTGCTGCTCTATCTTTAGGACAATGGTTTAATTTGCTATTTCAAGCTTCTTAATTCTGTTGTAGCTACGAGAATTCTTAGCAGATGATGCACATAGAAAACAGTCTCTTCAGAATTATTTTTTTCTCAGTTAAATTTTTCGTGTTTATGTGTATTGTTGTATGTTATTAGTATTATTTTTCTTATCATTCCATTATTTGTATTACAGCCAGCTTCATTACTTTCACAGGCTTTACAAGTCCCATTGTGCTAGAGAATGTCCACCGAAAGAGCTTTTACTGCCTCTGTGCGCTTGCAGTATAAAAAAAGAGGCCATAGAATGGATACCGATGGACACATACTGGGAAACACATGCCAACATTAAGTGTCTCAGACCATCACTGACCTACACATTTTCAACCTTCTGGAAGGTGTTACAGAAAAGAAAATATCCAGAAGCAATTTGTCCAGAAACATAAAGACACTTTGCAGATGTTTATAGCAAGCTCATTCCAAGTGTGAGAGATGGGTGGGAGAAAACATAGAAGCATTTGTACAAAAATTTTCAAAAGGGATCAGTAGACAATGCATTGCCCAGAGGAAGGGGCAAACTTTCTGCTTTAGCCGCACTGACCTAGGCTTACAGCTGAAGAGACTTTAGTTTGGACAGAAGGCATGGGATTTGTCTCATTCAATTCAGGCATCTGCAGTTATAGATACCATACTGTTCAGGATAGATGCCCTCTACCTGTGAAATGAGCACTGCATACCTTCTTAATGAAGAAAAATACATAGTTTCAGGTTATCTCACTTGTTAAAAATGCCCACATAAGGATGAGATTCACTATCCCTGAAAGAGTCTGGTTTTCGACACTGACTGCCCTAGTTATTGGTGTCACGTGTTGCAGATACCAAAAAGCTGGTCAGATGAATCCCATACAAAAAGGTCTGGAGTGAAACACAGAAATTTTAATTATATTTAATACTTGCATGTATGCTTCTGGGTGATTAGTCAGGATCATGGAGCTGGGGAACAAAAAGGAGAGAAAGCCAGCTTTGGAGCCCTACAGGAAGTTTTAGCTGAAATGAGAGGTTCCTAGAGGGTACAGCTACAGTATGAATTAGGGCAGGCATTTCTGCAAGTCTGAGAAGACTTTACAATATCTGAGAGTATCAGCAATGCACTCACTAGTGCTTGCAATGCACTCAATAGTACTAATCTGGGGCAAAAGCCTCCTAACTATTCCTTGAATAATCCTGGCTAGAGCCTTTGAATGATCCACCCAGAAAGAAAAAAAAAAAACAAAACCAAACTAAACCAAAAACAAATGAACAAACAAGCAAGCAAACAAACAAAAACAACCCACAAAACACCAGTCTTCAACAACTCGAGGTAGAAGAACCAGGATGAATTTAAGCTTTGATCTTCCAAAAACTAATTGCATGAAAGGAGAGAAAACTAAAAGCATGAAAGGAAGGAATGTGACTATTTCCACTGAAGTCAGTAGTAGGAATTATGCATACAAGTTAAAAAAAGAACATAAATGTCAATCATCAGGTTATGTACATCTTCATCGATCTGTGCACATCCCTTGAGGTTCTGTCCTTAAAAATTCATAGGTCTGGGGCCTTGGATCATAAACTTTATCTAGCAATCATAACTTTTTTAATCATGCTGATACAGTTTGTAACACTGAAACACCAGGTACATGACATTTAACATTTAACAATAATCAAAAATATAAATGCTGTTTATTTCTTTAAATTCTTATAGGATTTTTTAATATTTCTCTGCAAAAAATATAAGCTGAAATTATTTGAGAATAAGTCTTCTTCACTACTCAAAAGAGCTAACTATGCTCTCCCCTTTTTAGAGCGTATTTGCTACTATCAAAGAAAGCTTCAGCTTTAGAAATCTTGTCTGCATGTCAAAGTCCTATTAAGGTGTGAAGCACTACACTTCTTGCTCCATGGCCTATGGCTTCTGTTTATTTCATCACTTAGTTCATCTAGCAGGATTTGGTTTCTTTTTTGGGTCATATAAAGTGTATCACTCCAGTACTTTTTTTAACAGGTCCTTGTGCTGTCTAATGGACTAAGAGAATTATCATCATTGTTAGGTGCACAGCAGAGTAAGCTGCATGACACACGCTGTTAGTCTGATACCCTCTCTGATGACAGTTTATGGTTCACCAGCTTGGTTAAACAGCACATCAGCAGCAGTGATGGGTGATCAATCTCATTCCCTATAGAATTGCTCCCAAAAGTGTCATTATTGAGAAATAAATCCAGGAAATGTCATCAGAAGGAATCACCAGACCTTTTGTTAAAGTTCAGAGCTATAAGGAAAGTAAAGGAAAAAAGACTTTTAAATTGTTTTTAATTGTTCTATATATGTATGTCAGTTATGGAAAAATAGTATTATACAACTTTACACTGTAACTATTTTGCAGACGCATGATACAGGTACTTTATTTAAAGCTATCATACATTTCCAAATGTTTTCAAGAACAACAACAGTTTTTTTCACCCATAGAAAGTGAATTACGGTCTTCATTTTTTGTTAGCAGGCACAGGATCCAATTCTGCAGTTGTTTACAGTGTCGAGAAGTGCATTATCCCACAAAACTGACAATTTTTCTAGATAGAAAAACAATGTAAACCAGGGTGACAAAACCTGTGCCAGAGTGATGCTGGATGTAAATATAGAATGGGAGAGGAGTGGCTGAAGAGCACCCCTGCAGAAAGGGATCTGAGAGTGCTGGTCAGCAGCAGGCTCAGTAGAAGTCAGCAGTGTGCCCTGGCAGTCAAGAGGGCAAACCACATTTTGGGGTGCATCAAACACAGCAGAACCATCTGGCCAAAAGAGGTGATTGTCCCGCTGTGTTCAGCCTTGGTGCAGCCTCCCCCTGAGTACTGTGGACAGTTCTGGGCCTCACAGTTTAAGAAGGATGTGAAGGTCCTTGAATGTGTCCAGATGAGGGCAACAAAGCTGGTGAAGAGGTTGGAAGGCACGTTCTATGAGGAGCAGGTGGTTGGCGTTTAAGAGGCATTGGACAATGCTCTCAACAACGCACTTCAATTTTTGGTCATCCCTGAAGTGGTCAGGCAGTTGAACGAAATTATCATTGTAGGTTCCTTTCAACTAAGTATTCTGTTCTGTTCTATTCTATTCTACTCTACATTTCAGTTCAGACGACTGAAATGCAAGATTTTTTTTCTTCCCCATCAGGCACACAAAAATGTATAGTTTGATAAAGATTTCTGCATCTGCACATTGATCAAGTGCCACTGGGACACTGGAACATTGGAAAAAATGGAAAAGGCTAGTTCTCCTAAGTGGGAGAAAAAAACTGAAACAAACAAACAAACAGAGGTTTGGACAAATAACAATTATTATCCAGTTATTCATTCTGACCAAACTCTTTGTCCTGGCAGTATCGGAACCATTATTAGCAGTTGTTAAAGCTAAGAACTTTCAATGGTATTTAAAGTAATAATTTCACAATATTAAATCCTGTTTATCTATTCTGATCATGTTCAGAAAGATGTTTAGATCATTCTTTCTTTGAAAAGTAAAGGAAATTATCCTTTGAAGTTATCTGTTGGTTTGAATTTGTTGGGGGTTTTTGTGTTTGTTTTTTTTTTTTTTCCAAATACAGCTACACTTTAAACATTCAGGCAGTAGTCAGAAGTCATTACATTCTGTCACAATTCACGGAGGTCTGTGTTGTCACTCATTGTTCAACATTACGTAGCATTGCAGTGAACTATGTTGTCCCTTTTGAGTGCACTGGTTAAATTAGAATGTCTTCCAATAACCTTAGCGAGCACCAGTCATCAAGCCCTTTTAAGCTTTCTAAGACTTTAAAAGTGTGATTACAGTTCATGTGGAGGCATATCATGGGGGCCATGGTGGAGCATTCATGCAGAAAGATGCTCAGAGAAATGACAGGATATTAGCATATAGCAACAGAACACTGCACATGCCAAAGAACTTTTCTAGCTTTAGAAATGGACTGTCTGGTGGTATTTTGTGCTTTGACTACAGTGTGGATGAAACATACTTGCAAGATCTTCCATCGTATCAGACAGTCAAAGACAAAAAGTAGGACAAAAAGTTGGACAAAAATCCAACAGTTTTACTTTTAAAAAGGTAGTTTTATAAGTCATACTTTTCCCCTGATATTATTTTGTGTTCTTTCTGCCTGAATTAGAGATGAAAAGTAGCCACTAGTGAAACATATGCTTTTTGACAAAGAACGACAAAGTAGTTTCTATCCTAACAACTGTAGATTCTTGGCATTAAACAAAGCTTGTCTAAAGTATCTACTGTGCAAAAAATGTTCAATACACTTCTGATCATGTGCCAACACTTCACAGAAACTTCTGCACAAAGTTATTATATATATGCCATTGCCTAGTAATTTCAATTAAATGGTAATCTTTTAATGGCAGTCAGTGAAGCAGAGAGGTGTAAAATTTAAGTGTCATGCACAATGATTGATACAAACAGAGCTTTTGGTTTTGACCTGCACAATTTTTACCTGTCTTATTTTGAATTGTAGATTAAAATAATGGTAAACATTTCAACAAGTGAATATATGTATAAATAGATATATTTCTTCATTTATTTCCACACCATAGCCATTACTATTATCATTGTTGTAACACTTTTAATCATCAAACATTAGGTCTTTCCATCAAATGGATTATGTTTTTATACTGCCCAAATTTAAAAGATAAGGTAAGAACTGAAAGAAAATTATGGTGAAGCAAAGTGAATTGCCTTCATTCACAAAATTGCGCCAATAGAAGAAAAAGATTCTACTGATTTCTGAGGCCATTAGAGTACTTAATAAGGGAGTAAGTAGAATATAAATAATATTATGTTCTCCAGTCAACAGAAAGGGATGAGGATTTTATTTTTACATCTATGTAGAGAAACCCAAACTTTTTTAAAAAGGCAGCCATGCTTCAGTTTTGTCAGAACAGGTCTATCCTTCTTGTAGCAACATATAGAAAAACACACATGGACACTGGAATTATGTTTACACACACACTTTGGAATTTTTTTTTGTTTAATTCTTAGATATAGTTATAAATTCCTATTCAATATAAGTGCACTTGGGAGATACATCGAAAGCCTCTACAGAGGTAATTTTGTATGATGCAGGTCAGGTTGTTCTTCTGTCAAACCTTTCATGTAACTATAAAATTAAAACCCCTAACATCCTATGCTAAGGAGATTACAATTTGTTTGACTTTTTTGATGAAACTTTAAAGCATTCAGTTTTAACCAAAATAATCTCTCATCAATGTTATTCACAGAGAGGAATGGAGAAAAATTGTAATGGAATTTTTTGACAAGTTTTTTGCTTCCCTGATGACAACACCTTATGACTTAAAAGAAACTGTGTTGTTTCTGGATCTGATCCTCTTCAGAAGAGCCAGAAGGTTCTAAAGATCACAGCTTAGATCTACAAACACTTTAGGTTTGTAGATCTTCAGTAGGTTGTAGGTACTTCAGTAAGAAATCACAGTGTAGAAAATATTATTATCACAAACAGATATAAGTGATATTTTAATGTTCACGAACTGGTGAAAAATACCCTCCCTCTCAGACACAGAAGGAGCAGAGAGCATTATTGCAAAATTAGCGCCAATCTTCACTGGACCATTCAGTGTCACCAAGTATTCATCAGATGTGAATTACACTCTGAACAAATTGCCTGAAGGAACAGATACAGGGATTTTCATGTTCTAAACGTGCTTTCCTATTAGTATCAAAACAGTCCATTGGAGAATATCTCAACCCCTGAAGACATGCAATGAACAAAAATGCTACAATACTCAACCATTATTCCAAAGTACAGTCTTTAAAAATGGAAGATAATATACAGTAGGCTTGACTCTCTATTCCCTTAGACTCCATTATAATCACCGTTATGATAAGCCACACCTCATTATAATAACAATCAAATTGCTTGGATCCCAAGGGCAGACTAACAGTCAGGGTGGATTGTACTTTTACTCAAAATAACCAAGAATAATCAAGATGAGTCTCTCAGTTTGACAATGTATGACCACTTTTGCATAACTAATGCTGTTCTGACAGAAAAAGTGCTACAGATTAAGCAGAAAGAATTAATCTAGCTAATATTGATTGGATCCATAACAGTGAGTAATGTGTCAGCATATTTATTGCAGTTATAACAACACCAACTTTCCAGGCAAAAAGTTCATTTTTTTAGGTTTCTAAATGCAACTCTAGATACCGTATATTATCTGTACAAATCTTGTATATTTCTGCACTGGAAAGATATGGTACAGTACCATTTTTATTCATTTTAATTGGGGTCAATGACAAGTATTGCTCAACAATTAAAGGATCAAATCATGAAGGGTATTTACTGACAGTGAACTCAGTGCAAAGTTGTCAGTTTACACCTAGTGAAGATTTGCTCGGTGGCATTTTATATCTTCAAAGTAATAGCAATTATGCTCAAGATGTTTGCAATGAAACCCAAAACCATGTGAAACTCTCATGATATTGTGTTTCATTACAAATGCCAAACATAAATGAGGTTCATCAAAAGGTTTGTTAAGGTTCATGAACTTCAGACTGGCTTTGAATTAACATTGTTGCTAACTGATAGTTTTATATTGAAGCCATACAAAATTTCCTTGGTTCATATGAAAAACTAGAGGAAACACTGAAGGTTCATCTTAGATTTCTCTTCATGCTTTGATAAGCCACTTGTTAAGTCACCTGAGTCACTTCACCTAGAGAAGGATTTCACTGCAGATAACTCTGACAGGGCTGGAAATACATAATCACTAAAATAAAATAAAATAAACGGTAACGAAAAATCCAGAAAGTGATACACTATAAAAATTTAATATTTATTTGCATAAAATTGCAATCAAATTTTCATGAAGCAACACTTCAAAATTAATTTTCAAAATGGCTCAGATAACCTCTATTGACCATGATTTCCTTAATCTTTTCTTTTTTTTTCTACTCAACCCCATATCTTTCTGCAAGGCACAATCTTGGTGGAAAATTAATGTCTTCTCTCAACAATTTGGACAGCATTTTAGAGGGAGTCTCCTTCTACTGGTTTCCAGTGAAAAGTGAACAGTTGCAATTCTTGCCTGTAAAACTATTCACTCGTACATTTAAATATATAAACCTATAAATCCATTTCACTTCATGTTTTTCTGTAAAACAGAATGGAAAGTGAAATGAGGCAAGTAAGGAAAAATCCACTGCAAAGAAAAAGTTAAGCACAAGCTTGAATTTAAAGAAAGACATATATATGTGGCAATCCTATAGAGCACGACAAGGAGTTAAATCAATACAAGAACAAATATGCTCTTCATTCTAACTAATTGTACTTTTATAAGATGTTTGGCATATAGAAGTATTGTTATTTATAAATACTTGAAAAACACCTACCATATTGACTCAGAGCAGTGATTGATTGACATGGTTGAAGCATAGTGTAATTACTGTATCCATGAAATGATTTAAAATGTACTGAAAGAAAACTAATCTTGTATGAGGAATATGAGTCTTGTAAGTAGCCACCTTAATGCCAAAATATGCTTAGTGATCTGTGTCATAGCTGACTTGCTTTCTTGTAAGAAGATGTATACACTGCACATCATGACTGTTTTCCATGGCAGATCTGTTCTGCATCATAGATGAATAGGTAGAGACTTGGAGAATTCTTTTGTTTGTTTGTTTATTTGTTTGCTTGCTTAAGACAATGTTCAAGCTCCTAGTGGTTTGAAATATTTTGAAAGATGAGAGTTGGTTTTCTGAAGAAGCAAGATAATCTAAAAATGCCATAAATTATGGATTTCCAAAGTTTCTACGAGAAAAAGAGCTTTTTGTTTTTTGTTTTGCTTTGTTTTTTGATAACACAACAAGAAATGTATGATAGGTGTAAACTATGTGAAGAATGGTTTACAAAATAATTCTAAATGGGTTAAGGATGAGAGTATGGGAGAGATGGGATGAGTACAGTGAAGAGTAGAAAAGTAAGCTAGTAAGTCTCAATATGTTACAGCCATTCATAGGAGAATGATCTGGGAAGAGGCCGCAACCCACAGGAAGTGATCTAAGCTGTAGTATAGTATCAAGTAGCATTACATGGCTTAAAAGAGACTATAAATTATAGAGACCTATAAATGATACTTTTTTTCTAGCTAAAGGCTTCTGGGTCCTCTGCACACTCTAGAACATAAAATTACTCCTTGAGTGAATTATTGTGCAGAAGCAACAGAAACCCTATGAGTTTTCTTCCTTCCACCAGGTAGGAAGTATGGCACAGTGTGACTTTGCTTCCCAGTGTAACTTTGTTCTCTGGGCTCTGAAAGGAAAGAGAATTTAGTTCTATGTATGCTGGATCAGGATTTGGAATGGAAGTTGTGGGCATCACCTTCAGTGTCAGCTCAGGGTTTAGACAGGCTTGCGAAAAGGAAAGGGAGGTGGAGGGAGATTGCTCTTGGCAAGATCAGTTTCACTCATTTTCACCACCAAAATCACTTCACGCTTGGAAACTAAAGTGCGTGTGCGTGTGCATGTGTGTGTGTGTGAGTGAGTATTACAGCAGATGGAAAAGATAGAAGAGAAGTCAAAAGGTAAATCTCACTTCCTACTACACTCTTTTTTTAATCGTTTGCAATCTCACAATGCAATCAGCAGTATTCACACATAGCTACATTCACACACAGAAGACAGGGCTGAAGCCTGGGAATAGGCTTTTAAGGGAGATAGTGAAGGGGTAGCAAAAAATCCCTTTGTTATTTGATATTTTCACTTTAGGAGGGCACATTAAGTCTAGAAGTTATAGATAAAACTGATTGCAGAATTCATCCCAAAAGTTCTAGAGGCAGCTGTATTTTTCATACACAGGTAATCCGATACCTAATTTTCTAGTTACCAAAAATGGCAGGAATTTTATGTAATCTGAAAATAACAGCTTCCATGATTTCTAAAGTGTGAATTGAAAAGGCCCACCTTTAACCAACATCTCAGACTTTGGGACTTTGAACCAAGACCAGAGCAAAGTGAAGAACTACAGTTCATCGTACTGATAAAGAGGTGAGAAGACACAGTGTCATAAATGAATCCAGTAGGTAAAACCAACAGCCCAGGGAAAAAAAAATATTCTTGAATTAATGTACTAAGATACTCATTTGGGAAACCTTTGCAGGAACTAAGCTCTATAGGGATCTATACATTTAGCAACCAGCATGCTTTTAAAAGGATTGTTCCAATGTGACCTTTGTTTTCCACAGATGGCATTCCTCCTTTCACAGTCATTTAAAAAAAGTAAAGGTTTACTGCTTGTGGTCTGCCAAAAAATCAGTGCAGGAGACTGCATTAGCTTCTTTTGAAAAACACATCACCTACAGAACAGTTCAGTAGACCCTCCTTGCAGAAATTTGTTAATAATGCTTTGAAAAAAACCCTGCTAAGCTCTCACATACCTGGTTGAACTGGCAAAATAGCTCTCACTTTCAATTTATTTGTAAGCTGAACAAATCTGAAAGTTTTGTGTAGGGACAACAGCACAAATCCAACTCTCCCAATGACATAATGTTATTTTAGAGGTATTTTTCTGAATGGACCTTTTTGTTGTGGTGATAAGAATTCACAATTCTTATATCATTTATGATATATCCCTTTGAATCAGCTAACATTTTACAAGAAAGCCAGAAGAGCAATTTCCAACCCCATCAGATGGATTCACTTTCAGATCATGACCACCATGCATTTAGCAAAACAGGGTGTTGGAGATGTCAATGAGTGAAGTTGCAGCTCTCTTTCTCTTCATCTTTCTAACTCTCCACCACCCTCAGTTATTTTAACGATTGCTTGAAGTGTTCATTCATGTCAAAGCGTGTTATTTACTTCCCATTATGGACATGACATTACACAACTCCATTACAAATTGAGAGAAACATTGCCTTCCAAAGTGTACATATTGCCCCATTATCTATGAATAGAAATGAATGCTGGCACTAGATGGCAACTACTTACAACAGATATTCTAAATGTTGTGGACAAAGTTTCATTTTTGATAATGTACCAGAGAAAGATAAAATACATAAAAAATACTCTAGTGAATGAATTTATCATTCACATTGTCAGTCTATCAAGTTTAGTCATATAATTCATAGGCTGATTATGTGGAAGGTCAATGAATCATATAGCTAAATATTTTCTAGTGGCTTTATGAATGATAAAGCTAATCAATATTGTACTTGAACAGAGTTAATCTCTAAGTGTTATTGCTAATAACCAAACCTTCAGAACTTTAACTTAAATATAACAAAATTACGAGACTATATACTCAGCATTTGATTTTGTACATAAAACAGTAGCTAAAAGAAAGACTGCTCATTATTTTTGATAGAAAGTATAAATAATGTATTTTAATCCAGTGAAACAACTGTCTAAGCCAGTTTTATGAGGAGTGGTACGATTAAAATAGGGAAGGGGAAGGTGGATACCTAGTTTCAAGATCCTCTAAGCTACCATATTACTTTCAAATCTAAATGCAATACAACCTACACTCTTCGATACACTGAAACTGTGATTGTGTCTATGATATATATAGACAGTATACACAAACTGAGAAAACAAATAATCGAATATAAACGTAGTTATATGTCCGTGTATTTTGATTTTGTTGTCATTACTTGTTCCTGATGACGTATACAGAAACTCTTTCCATGAAGACCATGTAGTGGTCTTCAGTGGTCCACCCAGTAGTCTTCCACATGCTTCTATAGCTTCAAACGTGAAATAACAATGAAGAAATAAAAAGTTCATGATTGCCATGACAGTCAGTACCTCAGTTAGGTACCTGAGGAAGCAGTTATAGGAAAGAAGTTGACTAAATTAACTATTTGGCCGAATGAGAAAAAGATAATTTTGCTAGTCTCAGAGAAAAATCATGGCCACCTATATTTACAGGCTTAAGTAGAGCAAACAAGATTTTCCCCTAGAGTATTTCAGAAACACTTTTCCGTAACTACAGGATATTTCTTTTTGGAAGACCGATTTACCAGTGGAAGCTGGAAGCTGATATATGAACTGGAGATGACTCTTCATAGTTATTTGTCACTTCTACGTTGTATTGTAGAACATTCTTTGTATGGAGAAGTGAAAAATCATGACAACAATAGTGGATAATCATAACACTGTCTTATTTTTAAATCTCAAAACATTCATGAAATCCAGATATGAAATCCTGGAAGAAGTTTGGTTTGATTTGATTTGGTTTGGCTTGGTTTGGTTTGATTTGGTTTGGTGGAACTAGCAAGCACAATCAACGTGCTTCCCAACAGCTTTCATAGGCAACTCCCAGCCAAACCTCATCTCCAGCCACAGCTGTGGGCTAAAATGTACCCCTTCATTGACTAATAAAGACAAATAGGCACCTTCACAAATGATTCGTGTAATCCTAAAGTAGGCACTGAAGGGTTGATAACAAATGATTTATTCTTCTAAGGTGTGTATTTTGTCCATTGACTATAAATAGGTCTAGAATATGTAGCTCAAATCTAACTTTTAGCTATTCTAATTTAGGGATAATAAATTTCATAGTCTGTTTCCAGAGCTGATTCATGCAAATTGTACTGAATTGTAATTAAGTTGTAACAAACGATTATAAAAACCACTGAGAATTCAATACATTCAAAGCACGTATCTCTGCATCGCTGGTCAAAATAGCAACAAAGCCAATAACCTGCTGCCAAACACAAGTGAAACTCCAGAGCTTCTTTGATCCTGTGTCTCAAGAAGTTTTTTTAAAACCTGCAAATATTCAGTATTCAGGTCAGTTTAGATGTTACTCTGACTGGTGTATCAAAACCAACTCTTAATTAAATCCATAGAATGATCAAACAGAAGTCAAGGAGTAAAACAAGGAATAAACAGAAGAATCTCTGAAGACAAAATAAGTACAATGAAATCATTATTCAGAAAGAGTTTCTTGCACAATTAACTATACAAATTAATAATAAAAAGGAATAGTAGAATGGAGACTTACAAGCGTAAGTCCTCACATTTCCAAAATGAATGCAGGCAAAGATGGCATTGTTCCAAAATCTGCAAAATATTTATTATTTAGGTTTGTCTTCCTCTTTTATAATTAATTCACAATTAAACAAGTTGTAATTATAATTCAGATACTGGCAAAATACATTCTATGATGTTAACCATTGATAGATTTGTAAACAAAAGCAGCTGGACTGGAATTTCTTCAAGGAAATATTTACATGCCAACAGTTTATCAAACTGAAAGTCTGCAGATAAATCTACACATGGGCATTATGTTAATGATGATAGCAACGATGATTCATATTCTTACTTGTAGTTGCTTTGTACTGCTACAGCTGTAAAAGAATAAAACCTGGAAGGAAAAAGGATAAGGAGGCAGGCCTAGGGTTTTACTCCCCTGCCTCCTTTCAAGGTTAGAACGTTTGCTACATTATACTGGAAATAATGATTAACAATAGGGCCAATGTCCAAGATTCTTTCACCTTAGAGGCCGGATTTCTGGAGGTATTTAACTGTTGTAGGATGCAGCTAAGCACTTCATGGGATTTTATGAAAGCACAAGTGCCCATTGAAATTTTAAATGGATATCCATGCAGTTCAAAAATCCCAGTACATACCAAACTATATACTTGACAAACTAAGTATGCATGTTTATTAAATTTTCTTACCTCTTCAATTAGCAACTGCTTTAAAAAGTTCTACCTACTTTTTTCCTACTCAGTATTCTCAATTTGCACGCCATTACCCAGGTCTTGAGATTTAAAGGGGATCACACCCTACAGAACAGTTCGGACAACTTCCTATCAGCAATCACTTGTGACCCTTTTGGGAGAGACTGAGACATGACTGTAACTCTCACCAGAATGTCAAGATCTTGACTTCAGCATCTGTATTTGAATGCAAACACACACAAATAACAACAAGAAGAATAAATGAGTGAAAAATATTAGAAAGACATGGACAATAATAATAAAAAATAATAAAATCTAGAGACAGGAGGGCGCATGAACTAAAGAATTCTGTTCGTTTCAGGAGAAATTCAGGAGAAAGAGGCACTTCCTCAGGGAAATTAAACTCATATTAACACTTAAAGCTTATTCTACATCAGTAATTAATCCTCTGGAGGACCTTGATTTTAAGGAGAGATAGAGGTGTCTGAAAAGAAATCTCAAGTTGGAGGATCCCATTCCTTAGTGAGTGAAAGATCCCTTTGCTCTTCATGCAAATCCTTGCAAGTAGCACTGAAACACAGTGAACTGGGAGTCCACCTAGTAGAAAGAGAGACAGTCTAATTCTAGCCTGATTAGCTACAGTGAAAGTCGCTCATTTCAAAGACAATCAGGTTAGGGATGAATACTTGAATGATGGGGCAGCTGGTGGAGTAGAGTTTGGAAATGTGGAAGTATGGATAGTTGGACTGAGGCCAATGGCATGAGCTTTAATAAGGCCAAGTGCAGAGTCCTTCACTTGGGGTGTAAAAACCCCAAGCATCGCTATAGGCTCGGGGAAGAGTGGCTGGAGAGCTGCCTGGCGGAGAAGGACCTGGGGGTGTTGGCTGACTACCAGCTTGATATGAGCCAGCAGTGTGCCCAGGTGGCCAAAAAGGCCAATGGGATACTGGCATGTATCAAGAATAGTGTGACCAGCAGGAGCAGGGAAGTGATCCCGCCCCTGTACTCGGCACTGGTGAGGCCGCACCTGGAATATTGCGTCCAGTTTTGGGCCCCTCGTTTTAAGAGAGATATTGAGCTCCTGGAGCGAGTCCAAAGAAGGGCGACTAAACTGGTCAAGGGGCTGGAAAATAAAACTTATGGGGAGCGGCTGAGGGAGTTGGGGCTGTTTAGCCTGGAGAAGAGGAGGCTGAGGGGAGACCTGATTACGGCCTATAAATACTTGAGAAGGGATGGTGGGGAGGTAGGGGAAGGGCTCTTTACATTAGTGATGGGTGATAGAACAAGAGGAAATGGGTATAAGCTTAGTCAGGGGAGATTCAGGTTGGATGTTAGGAAGTATTTCTGCTCTGAAAGGGTTGTCAGCCACTGGAATAGGCTGCCCAGGTGGTTGAGTCCCCATCCCTGGATGTGTTTAAGAATAGGGTGGATGATCTACTTAGCGATATGGTTTAGTGGGGACTAGGGACGGTTGGACTCGATGATCTCTAAGGTCTTTTCCAGCTTAGAAATCTATGAATCTATGAATGATTCACAATGGCAGCAAATGCAGGTGATGAGAGCTAAACTGGGGCAATGCAATTTGAATGTGACTGGGGGATAGGAGTGTTTTGTGGTATGATACGATTGAGTAGTTATGTGTGGGTAGTATATTAAAGAAAGATATATACTAGTAAATTAAATGTAATCACTAAAGTTCAAGAGACTTATGTCCAAACAGTACAGACCAATCTTTATATGCAATACTGCTTCACTCTCCAAAGCGAAGCTGGCTGTTCAGAAAGTATCTTCTGGGCCTGACCCATGCTAGCTGCTGCATTGCTCCTTGAACCGTCCGCAGCACGGAACTGACCTCTTGGTCGGGGACCGTTCTAACACACCACAGCACAAATGACCAATTCTCATGACTTGAAAACCTCTGACTTCAACCAATTTTCTGTTATAACAGCCTAAAAGAATAATTCTAATCTTTTTGTTTGTTTGGGGAGTTTTGTGTTTGGTTTGTGTTTTTTTTTTCTGTGTTTTGTTATGATCAAAGGAAGGCCATGGTACATAATCTGTGCCACATCCTAGGATGTCTTACTGTGTGCATTCAGGATGATGCCTTGAGCAAGTAATGAACACTTTTCATGTCCTGGAAAACTCTGATTTATTGAATGTATAAAG
This sequence comes from Tauraco erythrolophus, assembly GCF_009769465.1. Lineage (NCBI taxonomy): Eukaryota > Metazoa > Chordata > Aves > Musophagiformes > Musophagidae > Tauraco > Tauraco erythrolophus. The sequence goes on along the minus strand of NC_141465.1, from coordinate 91,461,450 downwards.
GATAGCAGTTTTGCACGTGCTCAGTAAAATCAGTGTATTCTGGAAGCACAAGATGTAAGCAAAACCTTGTACACGTAGATCTTTTGTTTCTTTACAAGTGTTGAATTTATTGCATACATGCAGAACTACCGGGGATGTATGGTTAGCAGGTAAAGCAGTGACTCAGAAAAATCACAGATAGGATCAGCTGTGGCTGCTGCTAGCTAGAATGATTCATTCAGTCCTTGCTAGCTCCCATTCTGCCTTTGAGAAGGAGGCTGACAGAAATATTCTGTCAGCCAAGTAGATGCTTCCGTTGAGCTCTCTGTGGTCTGCAGACTGAAAATCCCTGGTTATTGCACTGCTAAAGCCTAAGAAAATATGAGAAACCATATAAGATTTTTTAATGTATATTTTAGAAATCTTACCAGTTAGGAAAAAAAATAGGCATTAAAAGCCTTATTGAGTTAAAAGAGCAAAATGGAGAAGAAATGGTGGAACCTGAGAATTTCTGATTTTACCTGAATTCCTGTTAAACGTCATTCTGTACATACAGTGACAGAAGAATGGGATGAAAATCAAAGAAGAAAGCAGCTCATTTACCCTGAATGGAACAATATTTAAGAAAAATAAAACTTTTAACACTGAAAACTCTTCAAAGTGCAAAAAAAAACCCCAGCAGTTTTCAAAGATGTCCCCTGTTACTAATGTTTTTTGTTTGCCAGAAGCTCATTTGCCATGGCCAAATGCTTGATGATTTAAATAAAATACCTCACCAACAATTCGTAGAATAATTTAAATTGAACTTGGCCAGCTTAGATTAGAAAAGAAATTACTTAAATTGAAAAAGGAATAAACCTTGCTCAAAATACAGTTTGCTCTTTCTGCCCCAAATTAGATACAAAGGAATGATATAGTGGCACTCTCTTTAATGACCACCACTTAGAAGAATACGTAGCATTTGTTAAAAGGCTGAAGTATTTTTAAACTTGAATATAACATACAACTACAGACTATTAGAAAAATCCATTGTACAGCTCTTCTATCCATGCAAGCGTAATAGGAGGGTCCATGGTCAGCAGAAGTTCTACAGCAACCTGTTACTTTTCTCACAAAATACACTCTTCATACAGCCCCAAATACAATCTTTAAGTATGCTGATAGCGGCTTAGTAATTTAAAAGGAAAAGTACTAGTCATTATTATCATGATCGGTCTCCACCCAAGTAACACCTGGCAGGAAAAAAAAAGAAAAAATTCTTTTGAATTAATAAATATTTAATTGATTAATTTAAGTATAATTTATACAAAGAAGATGAAGTATGGCAAAGCACAATATCCCTGATGCCATTCATTTACCACTTTATTAAATGTCTCCTGAGTCCTCTAATGGCCTGTTCAAAAGCCTCACTCAAGCCAAAGTTCCACCTATCAGCTCTCATTTATCAGCTCCACTTCAAACCTGAACCTCAGCAGGGTTTATTTGACCTTTTGGAGTCAACACATTGCAAAGGCCAGCAGTTCTGGTCACTGAGTGTGTTTCTATTGCAGATCACTGTGGTGCAAGGAGAGAAGGAACCACAGCATGACATGATGCAAGCTGTTGCAGTTCTAGGACTGTATGACCTCACCATGTACAGAGCACCAACTGCTATGGGACATAGGGTCCACATTGCAAGAAGCACAATCTAGATCACATTCTTTTGCATGACTAGGTCCCACTAGGAAAAGAAAATGCTTTAGGAGTTTGAGCGCACACCACAAACACAGATGCAAGGCAAATTCTTGCTACAGAGGCCCATTCTTGCATGTAAAGTTGCTAATGTAGCATACCTCTAGTGTGCTTTTATGAGACAGGAGCTACAGGACATCATGCCTGTTCATTTCTCAAGTCAAGCGGTAGAAACGCTTTCCCAAGAAGTGTGAGGTGGGTGATTCAGGTTGTTTCCTACTCTCAAGGGTTCATGCTCCAACTCTTTACCGGTGGAATGCTGACACTAAATAGTTACAGCTTAACGTGCATGGGAGTCCTCAACCTACTGCTAAAAGGAACGGAGCAAAAAGAGAACAAGAGCAAACACACATTGTTCAGCCTAGTAGTAGGGCATATGGGGTGTTGGACTCCTGGACTGTGGAACTGTGGAAATGGTTGTGACCAGCAGCCATGTGTTTCCTTCATTTCAGTGATTCTGCTTCGTTATGTGGGGAGATTTTTGAGGACACTGCATCGCATTGTTCACCATAGATTTCGAGTCCCAAGAGCAGGTTATCCCAGAGCTAGACATTTAGCTGCTTCAAAGGTGAATCAAAATACCATTAGTACCCAAGGATCTTTCAGGCCAGTAGTGAAAACATTTGTTAGGCTTTACATACTTCAAAAAGGCAGGTTATTTATTATGGTTTTGAATTAGGCACGTGGACACTGCTGGAGTTTCTTTTTAGGCATTCTGAGCTCTGAAATCCATGGACTAATTTTGTACTATAATCCTTTTCATTTACCTTTTTTCTCCATATCTGGCTATAGCTCACTTTCACTTTCACAGTAATTTTGTTTTCAGCCCTCAATTCTCCACTTGAGTCTTATCTTCTTACTAGATGCCATGTATACACTTACAGTGTTGTAGAGGTTTAAGGCAGAGGCAGACAGGGTAAGATCTCACCTGGAAGAAACTGAGAATTAGAGCTTTTTCTTATTGTTATTTACTGCCTCTGTAAGTTCTGTGTAAGGTGGCCTGTGAACTTGTTCAGCTTCCGCCACTGAAATGGCTTCAAAGGGTAATACCAGCATCTGTTTCCCAGAGGTGTGCTTGTTATCGATCAGCCCACAAACAAGGTAATACTTTATCTCTGTCCTCTTCAATTGTTAAATTGAGTTCAGATTGTTCAAGAGATCCATGTGGAAACTTATTTCTGGCTTCCAATATATCATCCTATCACTGAAAAGCCAGATTCTGCAGCATCAGTTTGGTCACAGTGAACAGAAGCCAAATGGTTATTAGTTGCTTCTAAATGAAATTGAAAACAATGTCTGCTTGCCCAGGAGCCTGCCGAATGAGTTTGTTTGCTGCATCTATATCTTACCAGATCTTTCTAAAGAGCATCTTTAGAATCCAGTTTCTCCTTTTTGTATGACTATTTACTTCCATCTAGACGGCTGAAATCTCTTTTCCACCATCCCTACGTTCTATTCAAAATTCTGTTGCAGGCTCATTCTCTCAGCCTGCCTTCCTAACCACAACAACTTTTCTTCCCCCTTACTTTGCAATTCACCCAGTAATCAGTATCCCCAAAACAGAAGTGCTTTTTTACCTACAAAATCCTTCAGCACTGAGCCTCAGTTAAATATACTTGTACCACGATAGAACTTCACAGAGACAGTGAAGCCCAAAGACACTCTTTTTGTCTCTCCAGTTTTAAAACATCAAGTTTAACCTTTTCATACCTCAGCTTCCCAAACTGCATGATAACACCTACTTGACAGTGAAGCCAACAAGTCAAATTCACTGTTTCAAGGTCTGCTGTATCTTAGAGTGGGAAAAATCTATAGAATTACAAAATAGTTTTGTTTGCTTTGCAGTACAAACCAGCTTCAAGAAAGCAATCTGAAAAAGTAAAGGAAGTATACTTTAAAAGGAGGATCATAATTTCAAATTTTTCCTAAGATTGGCTGACCAGTGTACCCAATAAAAAATGAATGGGAAAGTTCACCCTAAGTCCAGTTATTTTCTCTCCAACAGTTGTTCTTTTTGTTATTAGACATGTTATTTACTCACTTTGCCTTGTATTTATTTACTGCTAGAAAATTGGTCTGAGAACTGATTGACAAAGTTGCTACAGCTTCCATTCTTCTTATTTAAATGAACTATATCTGCACTAGAATAGGTGCTTTTCCTCTCTGCATTCACTTTCTGTATCTGCTTTCACATCTTGCTGTTAGTGCAGCTAATTCTTCTGGCCTCCTGATATGGAAGATCAAAAGCTGTGAATCCTTAAACATATCCCAGCAATTTCTATTCTAGATCTGATAACTGCTATTTATAGGATAATATTTTGCTCCTTGCTAAACTGGATACAGAAAGCGTTATGCCTGGAAGGGCATCATGCGTGTAAGTTTTGTAGTTATAGAATCATAAAAACCCGAGGTTGGAAGGGACCTCTGAAGGTTAACTAGGCTAACCTGCTTCAAACTGGGTGAAGTTAGGTCATGTCTTTCAGGGCCTTGCTCACCTCAGGTTTGAAAAACTTCAAAGATGGCGATCCTAGAACTTCTCTGGGAAAACTGTTTTAGTGCTTCATCACTCTCATTTTGATTTTTTCCACCTTATATCCAGTTGGAGTTTCCTTTGTTGCAACTGGTATCTGTTTCTTCTTGTCTTTTTTGCTGCACATAGCAAGATGCACTTGCCTCTGTCTTTAATAATCCAAATTTAGATCACTGGACTATGACAATCATTGTTACTATGACTTGGATGAAGAAATCATGTTTATCCACAGATTATATGCAAATTCTCCCAAATTGCATAGTAGTATTTGACCTTTGAGTGAACATTTGCAAAGCTTCCAAGTACTCTGGATGCCTAAAGTTTCTTGTTTCTAACTTGTTTCCTTTTAAGAGCTTAAATTTCAGAAAGTTTTTGTTTCCTCTCCCTTTGAAAATGAAGCTTTTTACAGAAGAGGCTTCTACTTGAAATGGTGTTACACTGATGACAGTGGAACCATCGTCATTGATCAGGATGAGCTCCTGCTAAGCAAAGGCATACTAATAAATTCCCCAGTATCTTGTGGATGAGTTAGACAGCAGCTACTGAAGAAGTAAGTTTCACAGAACCCTTGAGCTAGAACATTTGATTTTATGAAAGGCATTAAAAATGTCTTACCACCCAAGCTGTGGAAAGAACTAGCAGGGACTGTAAGGATGAACCACCGCCCACTGTACTTGAAGAGCAGGTTCGGGAACATCTGAGGAACTTGAAGGTGCACAAGTCCATGGACCTGATGAGATCCATCCGCGGGTCCTGAAGGAACTGGCGGATGAAGTTGCCAAGCCACTGGCCATTGTATTTGAGAAGTCGTGGCGGTCTGGCGAGGTCCCTGATGACTGGAAGAGAGGGAACATAACCCCCATTTTTAAAAAGGGGAACAAGGAGGACCCGGGCAACTACAGGCCGGTCAGCCTCACCTCTGTGCCTGGCAAGGTCATGGAGCAGATTCTCCTGGGAACCATGCGAAGGCACATGGAGAGCAAGGAGGTGGTGGGTGACAGCCAACATGGCTTCACCAAAGGCAGATCGTGCCTGACCAACTTGGTGGCCTTTTATGATGGGGTGACAACATCGGTGGACAAGGGTCGACCAACGGATGTCATCTACCTGGACTTGTGCAAAGCTTTTGACACTGTCCCGCACGACATTCTTCTCTCTAAACTAGAGAGGCATGGGTTTGATGGATGGACCACTCGGTGGATAAGGAATTGGCTCAATGGCCGTACTCAGAGAGTAGTGGTCAACGGCTCGATGTCCATGTGGAGACCGGTCACGAGTGGCGTCCCTCAGGGGTCCATGTTGGGCCCGGCCCTCTTCAACATCTTTGTCGGTGACGTGGACAGTGGCATGGAGTGCACCCTCAGCAAGTTCGCCGATGACACCAAGCTGTGTGGTGCCGTTGACACGCTGGAAGGGAGGGATGCCATCCAGAGGTACCTCGACAGGCTGGAGAGGTGGGCCCGTACCAACCTCATGAAGTTTAACCAGGCCAAGTGCAAGGTCCTACATCTGGGTCATGGCAATCCCAGGCACAATTACAGACTGGGTGGAGAATGGATCGTGAGCAGCCCTGAGGAGAAGGACTTGGGAGTACTGGTGGACGAGAAGCTCAATATGAGCCGGCAATGTGCTCTTGCGGCCCAGAAGGCCAACCGCGTCCTGGGCTGCATCAAGAGGAGCGTGGCCAGCAGGTCGAGGGAGGTGATTCTCCCCCTCTACTCTGCCCTCGTGAGACCTCACCTGGAGTACTGCGTCCAGTTCTGGAGCCCCCAACATAAGAAGGACATGGACCAGTTGGAGAGGGTCCAGAGGAGGGCCACGAAGATGATAAGAGGGCTGGAGCACCTTTCCTATGAGGACAGGCTGAAAGAGTTGGGACTGTTCAGCCTGGAGAAGAGGAGGCTCCGGGGTGACCTTATAGCGGTCTTCCAGTACCTCAAGGGGGCCTACAAGAAAGATGGGGAGAGGCTGTTCAGGAGGGCCTGTTGTGATAGGACAAGGGGTAATGGTTTTAAAATAGAGGGAGGTAGATTCAGGTTGGATATTAGGAAAAAATTTTTTACCATGAGAGTTGTAGAACACTGGAACAGGTTGCCCAGAGAGGTGGTGGATGCTCCATCCCTGGAGACGTTCAAGGCCCGGTTGGATGAGGCCCTGAGCAACCTGATCTAGTTGGAGATATCCCTGTTCCTTGCAGGGGGGTTGGACTAGATGACCTTTGAAGGTCCCTTCCAGCCCTAACCATTCTATGATTCTATGATTCTATGTCTGAAATTTGGCTGACAAAATAGAAGTACCTGTAATCAGCAGTCACGCTTGAAAATCTTGGCCTCAGGCTTTGTTTATTGGACAGTTTTGTGTCAAATAACATGTAAGCAAATAACAAATAAAGTAATTTTCAATAATTTATAGCACCTTCAACAAATAAAGAGGTTTACCTTTCAGGTCAAAACGCAACCTTAAATCTCTTTCCACAGCAACAAAACCAAAAATTAAAAAAATTAATTCTTTCTCAGTTGAGTCTGTCAGTTCCTCAAGGATTTTCCTAAAACTTCAGGCACCTAGCTGCTGACTCCAAACTTCTTCAGGATCTGACCATAATCTACCACTAAGTTATAGGCAAGATATGTTTTGATTTTGACCTGAGCTTTGACAGAGCTTACTTTTACTGTAACAAGCAGCACCAACGTCTGACTAGGTATCGGCCCATCCAATCTCAGCCCTGTTAAATCCCTGCTACTGATAAAGCAAAGATTTATTAATGGAGATAAGGTGGAACTTATGCTAGGGAAGGTTCCTTCCTGCTGAAAGAAACCATTTCCTGGCTTGCTTAAAAACACCCAGGTAGGTTGCTAGTCTGTTAGTGTAGAGATCTTTCAGTTTCGGGAGCGAGCTTGGCTGAGAGACTAACAAGTTAACTTTTTCCCTTACCTTCTTTAACTGTGCCAGAGTTAGCAGCAGAGGAGCTGGATATGGCATCGCTGAGACGCTTACTAACGTAGAAACGTGGGACGTTTTAATGCAGACGGAAGGAGACTGTGACTGCCCTATGTACAGCTAGCCAAAATCCTCATCAACTAGCCAGCAACACCTGCCAGCATCCAGGAATCTTGTCAGCCTCACACTTGCAGTCCCCAGGTCATCGAGGGACAATGAAATGGGCTGGTCCAAGAAAGCTAATCTCTTCTGCTTTCCCAAAAAGCCTAATGGAAGTGGAAGCATTCGTGTAGGTATAGTTCAGAAAGGATGGGAAAAGAAGGGATGGCAAGGCAAGGCAGGGCAATAAGGGAGAATACTCAAAATCAATTACACATCTCTGACTTTGGAATTTGCTGTGAAAAAAAAAATCTTACTTTTAGATTTGTTCTTCAACAACCACCTTTACCTTTATAAAAGAAATCACCTTTTCTTTTTTTCCCCTCACGATAACACACACGTATATGTTAAGCCAGAAGTATTTCTTTCTCCAAATGCCTGTTTAAATACTTCCTATTTGTTAAAAAATGTATCATCAGGATACCTAAGTTTCTAAACACCATTTATCAAGTGAAGGAGATTTGAGACAAAACCAGCTGGATTACCCCCACATTTTTGTAGTTAGGGGAATAATATGTTTTGTTCCATCAATGTGTCCACTTTACATTATTCAGCACAAAGCTTGGTGAAATAAGAATCATGGGAATATCACAATATAGAGGAAAAAGGTACAAATAACAGCTTCATAAACTGAGAAATGTACATAAATAAATCATGTAGATGGGGGCAGTTTGCTTAGCTGGCAAGAAAAAAAAATATGGAAAATCTGCTTGTTAAACAATAACCACAGAGTGTGCTTTTATGATGTTTTTCACCACTGTAATTCATATTAGAGATAGAAGCAGTTGCATGTTAAATAAAATCATTCAGCATTGTTCTCCTCACATTACAAAGAGCTGACTTATGTTGTTTTTAGATGCCTCCCATTAGAAAGTAAATATTCCTCTGATGTTATACATTTCAGAAAATTTAATAAAGATGAACTGTAAATAAAGTCACAGGGAGATTTCAGACAGTTTTATTAGCAGATTGTTGAAAAGAAAAGAAAATTAAATACAATAACAGTAAACGTGGTTCTCACATTGAAACCAGGCTCAAATAACTAGGCTACCATAGAAAAATTTCCAATTCTTGCATTATGATGTAAAAACAGATTTTTGTACAGATTTTGTACAACAAAATTCGTAATAACCTTTTTTCATTTTTAGAAAACTTTAAATATATAGATAAAAATAGACAATTTTCATAGGTCCTACATGAAGATGAGTATGTTCTGTTCCAAGGGCTTGCATAGAGCGCAAATGTGGTTATAATATAGAACAACTAGACATTAATAACTTTAAGATTACAAAAGCATATAAACAATAACATGAGCACAACTTTTCTTCATAATCTATGCCAAAAAGAAAAAAAAAAATCAAAATCAAAAACCAAAACCAAAATACCAACCCAAAACCTGTATAACTAAAGAGGGGCAAAAAATTCAACTTACGGTAACATCTCATGGTCTTTAATATTTACACTGTTTTTAGCAAGAGTCTTTCTAAACATCCAGCTTATAAATTGGTTCCCCCTTAATCCTTAACATTTCCATTTATGTACCAAGCCAAACACTGAGGCATTCCCAAAGGTCTTGAAAGTATACACTGTAAAACTACTAAACCTACTTACAGGTGACTCTATGCAAGGAGCAGAGCAATGGTAGATGCTACTACATATTTCAGTTGTAGGCTTTTAATTCTCTTTCAGATATGAATGATTCAAAAGCTTGCCAAAAGTCCATCTAACTTTACAGCTGTTAACCCTTTAAAGACTGCATATGAAAAAACTGGAGTACAGAATCCCGTATGTGTTCAAGCAACTATGAAAATTACGAAAGAATTGTGGTTAGAAAATAATGTCACTACAAAGTATTAGGTAACAATATTTAATGAAAAATATTGCTCAATATTTCTTTAAAAAAAATTACCGTGATGTGAACTTGTATATACAGCTTTCTTTTGTTAAAAAAGGATTGTGGTGGAGTAAATATGAACTGCACAAAATAAATGTGTACCAGTATTGCAAGGAAGACCTACAAACTATAGAAGCTCAGTGCTAGAGTTTACAAAACATTAGATTTTTTTTTTTTGACAAAATAATACTAATATCCAATCAGAGCTATTTTTAAAGAAATATTCGCTTTAAGTTAGGCATCTTAGACATTTAAGGTTTTGATATGTTTCCATGTAATAAATAATATTTTATATGCATAAAACATTAGATGAAGAAAGCATAATCACACAACGTACAGTAATAGCACTGATTCACAAAATCAGTCTTTAAAGGGGTAACCCAAAAGTACGCAAAGCAAAGAACATAACTTTTAGTAATGTAATAAGCACTGTGTTGCAGCTTACTTCCAGTTATCAGCACAAAGGTGAAAACACAGATTGTAGCGTTCATAAAGACAGTGAAAGTAACACATAACCACCCATCCCTAAGACAAGGTGGGAGGGACAATAGACTTCAACTGTATCACTCAGTTCTACGTGGAATTGGACTGATACATCAAGTGTTTGTTAGGTTTTCTTTTTTTAGCAACATTGACGTAATATGACATTAACATATAAAAATATTTCTGGCATTTTGACTTGCTGCTCAGCCACAATCCATTCTTAAAAGTGCACTAATCAGGGCACTAACCAGGGCTCAATATACAAATAAAAGTGGCTGATACAGAATTCTGACTTGTTACCAGATGCTTAAGATCTCATTCAGTAATACTGTGACTCCAGGACAAATATTTACATGCCTGCATGCGTTAAAACTAGAAAGGTGTCTTTCTGACCAACAGAGTGACAAAACAATATTATCTAAAATTTTCATTTCCTAAACTCTAGATTTCTACTGCATACATAATACCTTCCTTGTGTGATTTGTGTTATATACTGTACATGTGACCAAGAGTTTGATAAGAAGCAAAGTTTTTTATTTCATAAACCCCTGCCAGTTTACAATGAGAAATTATTACTCTTTTTATCGTATTTTTTTATTTTAGGAAAGAGACTTTGTGAACAGTAAAACAGTTTGTTTACATTCAGTATTTGTTTTCACTTACACAAAATTCCATTTCACTTAATGTAGTCTAACATACATGTGTTGGTCTCTCGGAAAGCATGTGGAAAAAATGTCTTTAGAAGAAAACCCACGATCATAGTTTGAAAACTGAATGTATCAATTTTTTTTCTTTTACCTTTTTTTTTTTCTTTTTTTTTTTAAATAAGAATCCTCTTATGCCCTCTACAAGTTCATTTCTGAGCTGTCTTGCTGGTTTCGGTATGATATAACAGTCTGTGAGTGTACTTGGACACCGCTGGAAGGATCATTTGATGTGCTCAAATATAGAATCATCAGAGGAGGACAGAGTCTGCATTCCTTGAAAAAGGGAATACTCAGCCTTGTTCTGACCCGCCTGTAATTTTGGATACAATAGTCCGGCGCAGAGACGCAGATTTTCACTGTAAGAAGAGTGCTACTGTACATTTACAAACATTCTCTAGGTCTCCAAGTTGAGCCACAGGAGATAACCAAAGGAGGACACTCTTGCAGAATTCTTTACATTTTTGAAGAACATTGATAAATGAAGTTGAAGAAGTTGCCCTGAAAACGCTTTGTTTCCACAGAACTCCTTATGAGCGAATGTCTTACTGCAAAGTTCTTTATGGTAGCACAGGTATCTTCAGCAGGAAAAATTCAATACATGACAGTAGTTTTCAAATAAAGTCTTCCATCTAAAATACGAAAAACAAACATTTGCTTTATGGATTTATATCTGCAATCAATCAAAAAGACGAAAAAACCCGCAAGATTTAAAACCTCAGCAGAAGTAGTCCTCCCAGAAATCTGTAAAATGCCACCTATGGTACTTTATGTTTAAAATACAAAAATGATAAAACCTGTGTATCACCATTGCAATTTCACCTGACAGTGGTCAAATTAACTCCGTTAAAAATTACGCGCACTTTGCAAGTTGTGAATACCGTAAGTCCTTCTAAAGCTTTAATATATGCTGCACTCATATCAGTACTAGGGCACTAGGAACGTAGGTGGAGTCTCCGTGCATGTGTTATTACTGATATGCAAACTTAACTGAATAGTGCTGAACAGCAATTATTTCCTTCATGGTTGCAGAGCAAAAATCTTCTTGAATGCAATCGTTAGTACTCCCATCACTAAAGGATAGCTCATACTTTCTGATTTAGCTATGTTGTTAAATATACCATGTAATGTAACCATTGTGCACATTTGTAGCTATTTATATAGAACCCAGTATAGGATATTTAATCGGTATCAGTGAAGTATAGCCTCCTTCCCCCATAAATGAGACTAACTGAACAATTACTATGTTAAAGATGTAAGCACGTCTCTCTCCACATTTTTTCCACCCAAGTGAGGAGCATATATTTAAGTGAGATATGTATGATGGAGAGGGAACATGAGAAACAATAAGCTCACCTAGCCAGTAACTGCTGATCTAGAAAAACTCAAAGAGAACATTCTGCCATAACATATTTTCACCTAATTTACAACTATAAAGCAATTTTTTTTTTTCCACTGGAAACATGAACATCTTACATGCATCTATTCTCATAGCAATACAAAGATTTTCTTGTTATTTTAAAAAGGAAAAAGATGGAAAAACTTCTTAGGTTTCTGTCCAGTAGGTGATGCTCCCTTATGAGCAAAGCACATTAGGAAGCATATTAATCCTCCACGGTGCATAATTACAAAACACTACTTATATTTTAGAATAGAATCCATCTGGAAGTATAAGCTGTACCTCAGCTCTTGAAGTCTGCATCAAACCTTTCCTTTGGTTCAAGTGAAATCAGCAAATATTTGTAAGATATCAGAGGTTTTTGTTTCTGTTTTGGTTTTCTTAGTCTAACCTTTTTATTCCAAACCAGGCTTTAAAATTCTTATTAGACATACAGGAAAACGTGTGTGAGACAAATCTATATGAATGAGGACTGGAATTTTTGAAATGCTCAGCTATCACTGAAACGAGCAGCATCACTTCCACAAGCTTACTGTAACTGTTGAGAGAAAGAACAGTTTAACTTGAAAGTAGGCAAATATACATCACATACAACTATAAAAATTTATCCCTTCTGCACACCTCTTTCCAGTTCTTATCGTTTGTCAGAACTGCTGGGGGAAAAAGGAGACAGTAGAATTGCTCACTCTGTGTCACAGTGATTCTTATGTAGTGTCTCTCTGGTTTTATTTTTCCACCACTAGTTTTCTTTTGCAAACTTTTGGTGTGTACTCTCTTTTGCTGCTTTCTCTTGTCTTTACATTTTCCTGCCCCTTTTCCCTGCTTTTTCACGTTCCTAGCTTTTTTTGGCAGAGTAGATGATAACTTTCCCACCCCTTAGAGTGCTTCCCCTCAGAACCATTTCCACATTTTCTTTGCTTTTTACGGTCTCTGTGCACTGAAGAGAGATAAAAAGAAATTCAGTAAGGCCTTAACTTGAAGACATTTTATTCTTCTTTGGTGCATGAAGAGCAAACAAAATGCTTATGGGAATTCAGGAGAGAAAGAAGGAACCTCTGAAATGGAGCTTGGTAAAACTGAAGGCCTGGAAAGCAATCGCAAAAGAAAACCTGCATCAAGTACAGGATAGCCAGAGCTACTACAGGCTATAGTTGTATATAATTCTCCCAAACATATTGAATAAGCACAATAGACATTTACAGCACTAAAGCTGTCTGGATACCTCTGTGGGAGAATTACTTGGCATATATACCAGCACTTTAGCTATCCTGAATGCACACTTGCTAATGAGTGCTACGCATTATTCCCACATCTAAACATTAAGATAACCTACACTCAGTAACTTGTATCCTATTTTACTATATTAGGTGTCCATATACCTTTTAAAATAAAATATTTATTAAAACATATTCTCAATTAAAAATACAGCTGTAGGAAGCGGAATCCTTGTAGCAGCCAACAAAAGATGAACAATTTGCAGAGAACAGCAATACATTTTCAAAAGTCAGCTCTATTTTACACTGCTTAAGGACCCAATCTGGCAGTGACGTTAACAGGCGGTTTTTCACTTTTAATGGAAGACACTATCAGATCCTGTATTCTGTATCCACAGACAATGAACAATAATTGAAATGGGTAGCTTTTACAAAGCATCTTCCTTACAAACTAAGAGGATATTTGTTTAAATAACCTAAAAACATTTATGATGGATAAATATGACAACTGCAAATCTTCCTCTTCCTCAAATAACTATATGATGGACCATTAAAAATGCAATCAAATCATCCGTATTGATAATGGACTTAAAATGCCACATAGGATCTCAGCAGCTGATCTAATATCATTACTAGGCTTATTATAAAACAGATATATTCTCTATTAATGTGTTTGACTAATTCCCCTAACATATGGGAAAATGCAGCATGCATTAGACACATCACCTTTAAGATAAATCCTGCCATGTTATGATATAAAGTAATTCCATGATTAAGTAATACTTAGTAAGCGTTCAAAATTTGCTAAGAATTGTAAAACATTCCCTTTATTTTCTCGAGATTAGTCATGAAAGAATGAGGTGCAAAATGAATACTCTTTTCTTAGAACCTATAGTCCCATCATGGAAAAAAATCACAAAATCTCAAACTGCCCACCACCGTCTCAAATCATGAGTTTGGGAGAAGATGGAGAAATCATTTCTTTAGGCTTTATGTTTTTCTTCCAGTATGCTCCTCTGTGTAGCTGAGAAGTTAATGTAGTCACTCATGAAGAGCATACACCAGGCAAATAGCAACGTCTTTCAGAAATATGAAGACTTCAATCCGTGCTAGGAAAGAGGTAACTCACAGCTCTGCAGGGGAATGATAACCTCACATCACGATGTGGTGACCAAATACAATACCTGTATCTGATTGCTGTCCCTTTTCCTTTTCAGCCTCCTATTCCCTGCTTCCTAACTATTCTCACTCATTTCTTGCTGTTCAGAGGTTCTTCTGAAATGACTGGAACTTCTCAATGTTGTTGTCAAAGCCACCTGAACCACTTCACCTCTAGGTGTAGCCAGTGTTCCTATCTGAATACCAGTGGAGCATTACCACTGACAGGCCTTCATGATTTCAAGGCTAAAATCACAGGCAAAATCTACATATTACGAGGGTGACTAGTGATCAGCAAATGAAGCAAGGTCATCCTCTGTAACTCAACGGGAAAAGGCCACCACTCCTAAACGCCGAATCATGAGCATGCCTCTGCTTCCTGCCTCCTGATCAGCTTTTATTTAACAGTTAGAGATGCGTGCTGCATAACTTTCTGTTGTTCACAAATGCAGAATTTGTCTATCTGCATAAAACCAATTTTTTGTAAACCAAATATGGAATATACTATTCACACAAACATAGATAGATGCACACAAACATATACTACACAAACACGCACACAGAGTGTACTCCGAAAATGTAGGAGTGTTATTTTGAGCCTACTGAAAATGGTTGATCTGTGATAAAGTTTCCCAAATTTACATACTGTTATATACAATATAAACACATAAAACTTCCTTTCCCTCTTAAGAAGTCAAGCAAAAACAAAAACTGGGAAAATACTGCTAGATTTCTAAATAGAACTGTGCATGATTAGCAGATTGTCATCTGTTTTAATTGCTCTTTTGCAAATGGCAGTGTTCAGCAAGATCACACAAGCTCGTGCTAGTAACTCAAACTGAAAACGCCACTACTCCTAAATCTCAGTTGTTTTTGTCTGTGGACTGATATGACAGAAATTCTAGCCAGAGTGAGGGAGTATTTTTTTTAGATGGACTCTTTTTAATTAAAACTCATTTTGAGGTTTTTGAATGAACATGCCCAAATAGTTAAAAGGTCATAAATGTTATAAAAAACAAACAAATGGAACTGACATAAAAATTTGCAATGTTGAAACAAATCATATGCCTTGAAATGCATTCCCACAGAGACGTCAGCTGGAGAACGATTCACACGAGTGTTCTGTGGGCAGCGTGCAGCACGTATCTCTATGGGTCTAACATTTTCTGAGATAAAAACATAAACCCACTCAAATATTATTCCTATTCATATGCATCCTTGTGAAGTGATAAAAATCTACAATGAAATGTTAAGTTTCATTTTAGGTTGCAAACTAAATAAATTATCCATTAGATGGTAACACATGTATTTCTGCCACTCAATGCAAGTCACACTGGGGTTGTTTGCCATCCAAACACATTATAGTTTAGTTTATATGCTGAGAGCTGCTTTAAAAATAAACATAATAACAGTAAACATCATGACTATCATAAGGTCATACTGAAGTCTTTGGCTTACAAAAATCTGCAAA
Organism: Tauraco erythrolophus; assembly: GCF_009769465.1. Taxonomy (NCBI): domain Eukaryota; kingdom Metazoa; phylum Chordata; class Aves; order Musophagiformes; family Musophagidae; genus Tauraco; species Tauraco erythrolophus. Next base: position 91,445,791 of record NC_141465.1, on the reverse strand, counting down.
TCGGCATCAAAGGTATGGTGTCACACCTGAATTCAGACAATTGCTATCACAGAGAAGCCTACTGAGGAAAACTCTCTTCAGTATAGGATCAAGTGTTTCCTATAGTGAAGATCTTTGGGGAAAATAAGCAAACAAACAAAAAACCCCAACCAAATAAACGATGAAACAGATATAGTAGCACATCACAGAGAGCTAAAAAGAAAGAAACTCAGAGTCCAGGCTAAAAAGAAAAAAAGGACAAAATAATGCATGAGAAGGAAAATGTATGGTAAGATTAGAAATCTCAGTGGTAGCTTTGGAAGGTTAGAATGTCAAGGTTTGGATAAGTTTTTGTTTATTAATCACTAGTTGTTAATGATCGCAATTTGTGAGCTGTAGAACAGTGAATGCCAGTCCATGATCCAGGAACTTACATCAAAGTAGCTCCAATGTTAGTCACTAGAGTTCCTAATTGCAGTTAACATAATTTTGTCAAATATGCACAGGCCAGTGATATAAGCTGATCTTCATTCAAAATGGGTCTCAGCGATATTTGAATGGTTGATCTATTCATTTCTTTGTGCATTCAAAGCAAAGAACGCCTACTTTAGACTGGTTTCTCTCTCAGTAATAAGAACACAACTGAAAGAGAGAGGATGGGAACTTTATTCTCAACACCGACTCTGAAATTATCTGTGATTTCACTTGTGGTTTTCTGCTTCCTCTCTTAATCTTTCTCTCTTTCTTCCCTCTCTCTTTCTGGGTAACAGAGATTCCACATAGTGATGTTTTTTCAGGCTGTTTTCTTGTCCTTAGCAGAGATCTCTAAGGACCACGTTAGAACAGGTAACAAAAAACCCACCACTAACAACAGAAAAAATCACACACACATACTTGTTTAACTGAAACTATAGGTTTTTGGCTCATAAAAATCCATTTGCAGTCCATCTCCACGGCCAGTGGCTGAGCTGACCTGAGCTTAGAGTCCTCTTTTAAAACCACATGTTGCAACACAAAATCCCCAGTACTAGCCCATGTGCTCACTAAAGACAGAAGAGACTGTGTGCTGAAATTCAGGATATACACACTGTTGCCACACCCTACAGCCACTAAAAACGGCTAACTTCAGTTCTAGCAAGCTGAGGCAATTATGAAGCATTTCTGACTCTATACAAGAAAAGATGGCGTGGCAAGTAAATGAAATAATTTGTAAGTTAGTGTAACATACATTTTGTAACATAAGAATCATTACAGCTCTTTTCCTCAACATTTTATAAACTAGAATATTAAAGTGAAAAATATTATGATCCACCCTTAGTCCAACAGATTAAAAGAAATAAAGGTTTTGTGACATAAACTGGGGCTACTTTTATCTAAATAAAAGAAAAGCTGCTCACATGTGCTAAAGAACATAATAAATTGTGTTTCCTGTTAGGAAGTAGCTTTATTGAAAATGGCAGCTATTTTCTCAGAAGTTATTTTCAGGCACCTGTAATCTAATGAGGTTTGTCCCTTTCAAAGAACAGTTGTACGTGCATGCCCGAATGCACACAACCTCTTCAGCCCAGAGCTGATAAAAGCATCTGCAAGCCATAGCTCAAGCACATCTAAATTATATAACTGGTTGCTTTATTTGTTTTAATAAGATGGGGCAAATGTGAATCACAGTGTACTTCTAACCTTTCATTCAACCTGATGTTTTAATCATTTGGAGGAAGAGAAACAAAACAAAAAAAAAAGGGATGGCAAACAAATGGTAATGATTCATGTGATATTTGATAAGACTGCAAGGGGAAGTCAAAATAAAAGCAAGCATATTGTGACAGATGGAAGGGATCTTAGTCAAATTGTAACCCTTCTTCGAAAAACTTAAAGGAAGCAGCTAATTAAGGATGAAATCTATTTTTGTATACTCTTCATATATTTTATTCAAAATCGAGGCAAAAGAGGATTTATTTTCCACTGAAGCAGGAAGATAAAAACAGGAGTCAAACTTTTTAATCATGGGAAAATAATTTATGATGAGGTTGATTCTTTTTCAGAGCTTGCAGAGTGTGACTGAGAACATAAAGCCCAGCTTTTTAAAAATGCTGTCATGAAATCAACTGAACATAACTTTCCGCAATTTTCCTGATAAAATGCAAGACAATATGTTGTGAGGGGAAAAAGACTCCTCCCAGTGTACGAGGTTAATCAGAATGCTGAAGCTTTACAACTCGACACCAAAAAAGAGGGACAGAGGGATCTATACTATCCTGACACTGTTAACTGACAGTAAAAGTAGATCATGTATTGGGGAACATTAACGGACCCACTGCCCTCTTCCCAAGTAGAATTAGAGTGGAGTACAGGAGATGTAGGAATGCAGGCTCAATTGGTGAGGCTTTGAATTTTGAGCAATTTGTTCTTTAAAAAAAGTGCTTATCCAGTTTTTATGCAAAGATGGGTGATTTCACACTGCATGTTCAATAAACTCATGCAAATATGAAGTATGTAAACATATTTGGCCAAACACTATCCTAGTTTGCCCTTTGTATAACACCAATAAATTAGTTTCAAATTTGCATATTGTTATTAATCACACACCTTTCATTTCTCTACTTAACATTCATGTACAAATATATTTGTGTTAATACTCAGTGCAAATATTCAGGAGACTGAGATGTTCATGTCTGTCTTTTTAAAATAATAATCTATATTTAGAAGATTTTAATTCTACATCTGAGTTTCCAGACATAAAAGCAAAATACGGATGTATAAAAAAGAGTGTCTAAACACCTTTTTTTGCGATTATTTTAACTATTGAACTGTCAGGATCTTCTTTCAGTAATTTTATCATATGTTTTAATCATGACTATATGTTTTCATTATATCACTGAATACCGTGAGGGCAAGCTAAAGGTCAGCAATCTGGTCTTTAGTAAACTAACAAAGCGACAGACTACCTGAATATGTCACCTTCTATTATTTAAAGATCATATAGAACACACAAAGCTTGCCATTTGGAGCACTGAAAAGATTGAACTCACAAGGTGAGAAATTCTTTGAAAGAAGTAGATTTTTAAAAATCACGGTCTCTTATTGATGCTATATGAACTTAGCAACCCTTTTTCTATTTGTATAAACAGAACAAAAGGACATCCAAAAAAAGACAACACAACTGATTACTTACAAGCACTGAACCTGAGTCTCTAAGGCATTGTATTGTGTCACTTCTATTGGCAAAAAAAAATAATAAAAAAACAACAACAGAGAAAAACCAAAACACCTTCAATTGAAGTATCATGTGGAAAAGTTATTAAAGGATGAAGTCAGAGCTAAATATGATCGGCTCATGAGCTTCCACAGCTCATTGTGTTCAGTGCTGATTGCAACACCGTGTGGATAATTCTTGTGCTGAACAATCTATCCTGCGTTGAACAGTTTTAAATTCTGCAAAAAAGGTGTGCTATATTTGCTATTGTATTTTAAAAGTAAAAACAACTTTTTTTTTTTTAATTATCTTTTTAGCAAGCCAATCAACAAGCAAACTTAGATCTGATAGCGTAGAGAGAGTTTAGATCTAAGCATTGGAATGCGGTTTCTACCTGATATCTTCTTTTTTTTCTTGTAAAGTCTTGATGGAAACAGAAATTACTATTCATCTTTTTGGGCTGATTGCTCTTCTTTCCACTTTTCTTGTCAATTTTGCCTCCTTTTTTAGTGCTTTGTTCAAATGATCCCTTTTTTACTCTAAACATCATCACCAAAGTAATTTTAAACACAAAGTATCAATCATAAAGTTAATCTTCAAACAGGCTTAAAAAAATAATTATTTTTCTCTCCGGAGAGGAAAAAATGGTCATAATATGAAATCTGAATAAAATACAATAGAACAGGATTTGTTGGAGCTTTCAGCAGTTTTGCTTTTGAGTTGGGATCAAATTACAGAAAATATCTGTGCAAAAGCATATAAAAGTTAGTAGTTCTTAAAAACTCCACACACACACACAGAAACCTGCACACAGATCCTTTCAGTCACTAAACTAGAAGATAATAGTACTAGCATGATATATGTGTTTACAATTACAGATCACATAATAAAATGTGGATTAATAAATGTCTTATATAAAAGTCTGGAAAAGGTAACATGGATCTTGATTTTTCTACTAGGAATAGTTGCGGTCATGGTTAGTACTAGGAATCTATTGTTTCCATCACAAGACAGTGTGATGTTCATTTCCTTCAGCATATACAAATCTTTTATGAAGACGAGGTCTTCTGAAGTTCTATATTTTCTGGAGCTTTAGCCCAAACTACTTTTTAAAACACAAGAAAAGATTTATCTAATACCTACCCTTAAGCAGAGCATCTCTTCACAGAATCACAAACTTATCTCGCTTTTCTCTACAAGCTACTTCTTTTCTTAACAAATAACTTCATTTCATGCAATACCCCAGTAACTAAAAGGCAGACTAGTGTTTTGTTGTTTTCAGGCTAGACTTAAATGCCACAATTAATACAAGAGTATGATCTGGCTTTTCCTTAATCCCGGTTACTGAGATGTCATTTCAAATGCTGCAAAGGTTACCGGAAAATAGAGGCCATTTAAAGAAAGCATTTAGCTTTACTACTTACATTAGCCCACATACATCAATCCTGGAATGGTGGAATCCTATTCTAATATCAATATCACATTAACACTACATTTTTCTTTAATACCCAGCCACCCTTGTTCTCATCTGTGTGCTAAAACAGAGTAACAGCCCAATGCAAAACATGAAGAAATAGTCACATGCAGAACAGGAAGGAATGAGGCCGTAAAATAGATAGATTGCGCAGTGGCAAGCTTATGGAAAATCTATTAAGGATGCATGAGATGTCAAAACATATGCAATAAAGGCTTGCTGCTTTTAAGTATTTTGTATGAAAGCAAGCTTATGGAAGACAATGGCACCAAGCAGTCAGCGGCAGAACAAGAGTCAAGGTGACAGAAACCAAACCAGAAGCCATGCCCTAAGAAATGAGCAATGAACTGAAGTCACACATAATCCTTACTACCACATAGAAATATGAATAGACCCTAATGAAGTTCCCGGGGCTTAGCATGAGCGGTAAAACTGCTAAACTGAAAAAAAAACCAGCTTATGTTCAATCTGAGGAAGACTTCAAGCTGAAAGATGTATATAGGGTTTAACCTAGTAGCTAGCTATTAAGCAGTACTTAAGCAAAATGCTTTTGTTCCTATAAGGAATGAAAAATAATAGCATTTTAAATTACAAGGGAACTCTGTTTCTGAGACAAGTGCTAATGCTAGTCCAGGTAGGTTGTTTTTCCATTCATAATTCAAACTAGTTCCCCTAACTGACGGTAAACTTCCATCTTGGGCATATCTTCATAGATGCATTTAAGCACTGCGGTGACAAACCAACCTTTCCCATTCCCTCTCAGTGGTAACATAATTTCAGATAGGTACTTCAAAATTATTACTCTACCCTCCCAGGAAAAACTCAATTAGCCTTAGAGCCAGGTGGTTTGAATTTGGCACCACTCTGTGTATTTGCCAATAGAGACTCCTCAGAAAAAACAGCATGTCATGACAGACTGTGTCCTGGATGCACCCCACTACAGAAATCCCAGACCATATGGAAGCAGCATGCTTTCCCAGAGAGAACTTAGCACCGTGGTCCATCATCAAAAAGTAAGCAAGAGGAAAGACAATGGCTAAATTAAACCACAGAGCAGTCTTAACCCGTGACTCTGGGATCAAGTGACCACCTTGGAGCCAGAAGAAATAACCTGTGCAAAATATCTGAAGTGTAAAATTTTCTTGCTTGGAAGTGTGATTTTGTCAAGACAGAGGAAATGAAAAATGTTACTTTATGGTTGTTTTTTTCTCTTCTTCCCCTAGCTTTCCACTTACGCTGTTTATTTTCAATAGCAACATAATAATGGTGTTGTACAACATTACTGCACTTGCAGGACCTCCTCTGGAACAGTGTTTAGGATGCTGGTTACCCATGCCCAAGGTGAATTTAAACTGGAATAATTTCAGAACAGGCTACTAGTATAATACAATGAATAGAGTATACAACATGAAAATAAAATTAATTGATATGTTTACCATAGAAAAGCAACTGATTATTCCTCATGTATATATTAAATAGTAAAAAGAGACACAAACCAGCTCTGCTTTCTATTGCACAAACTCAGTTCTGGTGCAGCCTTCCAAAATGACACGTGTATTAAAATGTTCTTTAAGATGGTATTTGTGATATGATAGCCAGCAAATGTGGACTGTAAAGCCCATCTAGTCCTATTCATAATGTTGTGCCATTTTAGTAGGAAGAGAGGCAAGAACTGAGTATATCCTGAATATGTTTACTGAATATCTGGTCTGGTAAAATAAACTTGGCTATAAAGTTAATTTTAGCTGGAAAATTTAAGGGACTCACAGGTTTTGCAAGAATACGAAAAAACCTACAGGGAAACTTTAGTTGTTAATTCCTAAAATTAGGACACTTTTGTGCACTGAACGTTTAAGATCAAACTCTGGAACTATTGCCCATTTGGAACTGGAATAGAACTGATTTTTGCAAGTTTTAATAGTGTTTTAGCATTTCAATATTTTAGCATTGGGAACCAGATTGCTTAGAATGGCATAGTTACTGCTGCGATAGTTACTGTCATCGTCATAACAAATTTGATGGTAAGGTTGAAAATGGAACAGATTATCCAGTCAGTTGTACCACTTTTATGATACTTCCAGTATTTCCAGTGAAGCCAAGGAGTCGGATCCAACCACAATATTTTTATGTTCAATTCATCAATGTGTAAACATACTGTGCTCTCTTCAATGGCTACGATTGTGTATCTTTGAGTCAGAGTGTAAAGCTAAAAATGAGAGCAAATTATTGCTGCTTTTTATTTTATGTTTGTATTCAATATAGCTTGATTACTTGAAAGGACTTGCAGCCAGCATATTGCAGTATGAAACAATATCATGAAAAATACATGTCTTTTAATGCAAGGGTTGCACCGACAGTTTGTCACAGGCAAAATCTGCAGAATCAACAAAGAGACTAAATAAACAAGTCAAAACTTGAATTATCTAATATAGCATTGTATATTTTTAACAATCTTTATTCTAATTTCATGCCCATAAACCAGCACTGTAAATTTTTTGGTCCTGACTTCATAACACTTTGTTTCCAAGGCCAGCTGTAGCATTTTGTGATCCATCCTTTCTAACGTCCATGACAAAACACACTATTATGCTATTGCTGCTTTTCCTAAGCTATTAGAGGCTGCATCACTTTTAAAAAATAAGGCTGACAAGAATATAATAGGAAAAATGTTCCTTTTACCATTACTGATACACACTTTGTGTTTCTCAACTAGGAAAACCAAAATGACATCACATTATCATTATATATGCCGCTGCCTCCCAGGATGTCCTTCAGGTGCTATGGAACCTTACAATGACCAAAATACTTCCTGTGAAGGGTTGAAAAAGCAAAAGATTTCTTTTTAAAGCTAGCAGTCTATGCTATAGAATAGATTTTCCTCTTTACAAGCCAGCTGGCAGTTCACTGGAAGAATACTTATTATAGATATATGCTGACAGCAAGTTTTAGCTATAGATGGAACGTGATGTTGGCTAAGTACTCCTTCCAAATGTGTTAATTTTAGTTCCACTTCCTTTATACTTACTTTTCTTGGTTGATTTATTTCTTTTCTTTTTTTCTTTCACAGGAACTTGAGATACTACTAGAGATGGGTTAAGTTCCAAATCAAATCCATGGGAAAGCTGAATGCTTGAATTATACAAAACCTAAATTGTTTTATGTTATCATTCTTCATTATATCAATATAAAAATAACCACTGCTAGAAAACATTACTTTTAGAATTAAAATAGACTTGGCATAGTAATTAGTTGCTCTGATGGTTTACAATGAGACATTTATAGGAATATTACATATTAAGAATTTGTATATATTAAAATAAAATTCCATAAATATATCCTATTTTAGAAGGACATAAACATGTTTTGTCTTTTTTTTTTTTTCCATCATACTGGTGAAGAGAGAAAGGATAATAATGAAAATCTTTGGCCACTTTAAAATTAAGCCATGACACCCTCAGCTAGTTTAAATTAATATAGCTTTATTGACAGCAAGAGTGTCTTTTTTTTTCTTTTTTTTTAACTGACATAAGAGTAATAGAGCAATCAAGTTGGAGTGATATTTTAGGAAGATGGTTGCCTTCTTAACTCTTAACACTGTTCAAAGGGCCGTCTGTCTAAGATAATCTCACCACGGTTTTATTTACATTTTAAACCTAACTACTTGTTTGCCTCTTCAACACATTAAGTGAATGTTGAACTCTCATTCTTTTTAACAGGACTTCTGACCCTGCAGTTAGTTTAAGATTATAAAACCAGAGTGTCACCTATTACACCAAAATGCTGTCAGTCAGTAATATACCACTTTTGATCTAACACAGAATCATTGAGGTAAGTCAGTCTGTTACATTTTTCTCATATGAAAATCCAGGCAGGCTGCCTTTACACAAAATCACGGCTATCAAGTATTTCCTTACTAAATCCCTTACTAAATTTTAATCTATTTCTCTGTACTAGATTTGAAACTAACTATAATTAGTTGATAATAGTTGTAAATTGCTGTGTCTTGCATCACCTCTCTTTGCCACTTTTTAATGTCTGAGATTCTGATCACTCACCAAAGAAAATATAAAAGCAGAAGTTAATAACATAACTGAACTTCTATTGTGCCTTTCATCCAAGATCCAGAATACTTTACGAACGTTAATTAAGTTTCACAGCACCCTTGTGAGATACCAAAGCATCGGTGCCGCCATCAAGACATCAGTAGATAAAGACTGCATAAAGATTTGGTTCTGGCTTAAGGCATTGGTTAAAAACGCACTGAAGTATGCGAAATGAGCTATTCCTTTACCATATCATTCAATAGCAAAACATCAGACCTAAAGCATCTAAGCAACCCAAACAAATGCTACTGTTTTAAATGTGAAATTAACATTATCCACTTGATTCTTTGTTTGCTGCAAGTGTGAAATGAGCAAAGACAGTAACTCTTTCGCATATACTTTTTGTGACTGTGCCACATGCTACATTTATCCTTTGTAATTAGACTATCTTGGAGTAAAATTACAATCCCAGCTATAAAACTGATTCATGGTATGAAAAAAATTATATCCATAAACAAGAATAAAAAAACAACAGCAACAAAAAAAATTACTTTCTCACCTCCAGAAACTGAATTCAGCATTTCTGGAATGTGGCTGAGTTTACTAAATTTGTTTGTAGAGGTCTACACCAGGGTACTCTAGTTATGCTCCTTCCATAGACAAAGGAGAAATATAGACACCTACTTTATGAAGTGATGAATTGTACTATAGACATTTCTCTCCTCCACTCCCTCCACAGAGGGTTGAGGATGACAAGCACAGATGTAGATGTCTACATTGTAGACTTCTACGCTTCGCCAGGTTAATTCCAGCCCATGTCTTGTTTGCAAGCAAAACTACATTTAAATGGAGGAACATTTACTAGTTGTCCATTACAAATTACTAATGATATAGCAATACAGTTACAGTAATATAATGCAACAATATTAGTAATATAAACCATTTTCCCCTCTAGAGTTCTCTGACAGAATCATAGAATGGTTTGGGTTGGAAGGGACTTCAAAGATCATCTAGTTCCAACCCCCCTGCCATGGGCAGGGACACCTTTCACTAGATCAGGTTGCTCAAAGCCTCCTCCAACCTGGCCTTGAATACTTCCAGGGATCTTAGAATCACAGAATCACAGAATGTTAGGGATTGGAAGGGACCTCAAAGGATTAGCTAGTCCAATCCCCCTGCCGGAGCAGGACCACCTAGATCAGATCACACAAGAACGCGTCCAGGCGGGTTTTGAACATCTCCAGAGAAGAAAACTCCACAACCTCTCTGAGCAGCCTGTTCCAGTGTTCTGTTACCCTTACTGGGAAGAAGTTCTTCCTCATGTTTAAGCGGAACCTCCTATGTTCCAGCTTATATCCATTTCCCCTTGTCCTATCATTGGATGCCACTGAGAAGAGCCTGGCTCCATCCTCATGACAGTCACCCTTTACATATTTATAAACATTAATGAGGTCCCCCCTCAGTCTCCTCTTCTCCAAGCTAAAGAGACCCAGCTCCTTTGGCCCTTCCTCATAAGGGAGATGCTCCACTCCCTTCATCATCTTTGTGGCCCTGCGCTGGACTCTCTCAAGCAGTTCCTTGTCCTTCTTGAACTGAGGGGCCCAGAACTGGACACAATATTCCAGATGCGGCCTCACCAGGGCAGAGTAGAGGGGGAGGAGAACCTCTCTCGACCTACTAACCACACCCCTTCTAATACACCTCAGGATGCCATTGGCCTTCTTGGCCACAAGGGCACACTGCTGGCTCATGGTCATCCTGCTGTCCACCAGGACCCCCAGGTCCCTTTCCCCTGTGCTGTTCCCCAACAGTTCAGTCCCCAACTTGTACTGGTACATGGGGTCGTTCTTACCCGGATGCAAGACTCTACACTTGCCTTTGTTGTATTTCATTAAATTTCTCCCCAACCAACTCTCCAGCCTGTCCAGGTCTCTGAATGGCAGCACAGCCTTCAGGTGTGTCAGCCACTCCTCCAAGTTTAGTGTCATCAGCAAACTTGCTGACCATGTACTCTATTCCCTCATCCAAGTCATTGATGAATATGTTGAACAATACAGGTCCCAGTATCGACCCTTGAGGGACTCCACTGGATACAGCTCTCCAACTGGACTCTGTCCCATTGACCACTACTCTCTGGCTTCTATCCTTCAGCCAGTTCACAATCCACCTCACTACCCGATCATCCAGACCACACTTCCTCAGTTTAGCTGTGAGGATGCTGTGGGAGACTGTGTCAAATGCTTTACTGAAGTCAAGATAGACCACATCCACTGCTTTACCATCATCCACTCACTGGGTGATGTCCTCATAAAAGGCCATCAGGTTTGTCAAGCACGACTTCCCCTTAGGGAAGCCATGTTGACTGCCCCTAATGACCATCTTATCCTTGATATGCCTAGAGACAGCACCAAGGATCAGTTGTTCAATTATCTTTACAGGATGGAGGTGAGGCTGACCAGTCTATAGTTACGTGGGTCTTCCTTGCCCTTTTTGAAGACCGGAGTGACATTTGACATTGATGGGGCATCCACAACTCCTATGGGCAACCTGTTCGATACTTCATCTACCTCTTTTTGTACCTCTCACTTTGTTCTTATTTCATTGTTTTGAATGCTTCTTTAGGCTCTTGTTTCATGCCTTGTGCCTCACATGGTAGCATCCAATTGAAATAAATGCTACAAAGCTTCAAGATTAATGCAGAATTCAAGTTATCCTTTCTACATTTGAGGGTCACGCTTTATGCAACTTTCACAACTGTACAGTATGGAAACATTAGAGAATTATACCCAGCAGAAAAGGAATTGTCAGGCATGGATATTTTTCCAGAAGTGATGCACAATTACTCATTGCCAACATCAGTAGTTACAAGAAGTGACTGAAATGCAGCTGCTTGTAGTATGTTTACTGTCACAAGTGATGCTGGAATTCTGAGGCAAGCAAAAAGGAAAATACACAACAGATGAGATTCATCACAGTAACTTCAGACACCTGCACTGTATATAGCTGCATTTGAGCCAGTTTTGTAGACTCCCTTTATAATCAATAAAGAAACTTGGAAGGCACGATTCATTTTCTTCAAAGGTAGAGATGTGTCTATTACTATTTATTGACTTTAGTAGGAGTCCAGACAAAAAGCTCAGATAGAGACATCTACCCCACAAATGTGTGAAGTGAAACATATCCCTCCCACTGATATTGCTGGGGTATTTTATGGATAATTACACTGCCTCGGCAGCTATTCCACAAGTTCCACACCTTCATAATACACAGCAATATCTATACTGTCATTACGGTATCAGTAAAGTTCCATTATATCTTATCAGTTGAAAAAATTATAGGATAATGTAGTACAGAATATGACTCTGTATACAATCTTGATAGCTTAAACCTTCTGCTTTTTTTTTTATACAATGAGTGCTGTACCTGAAAGCACTCTTAAACAGCTCCCACTTTTCTATCTCTGCAGGGCTGGCTTTCTAAGGTATTGCATGTCTAAAATGAATTCAAACACATGAATGTGTTTATAAACTCCTTGTGCAAGGATTTAAGCATATGCAGGCGTATTGAAAATGAGTACAAATCCCATCGTGCTGTTTCATTGTGCAAATATAGTTTCTTTGTATTCTAAATACCCAGCCATTTTCCTATTTCAAGCATACTTTTATTATTCCAGTAATATTGTACTTATCCTTGAAAAAATGAAACTTAATTTCACAAATCTTACTATGCACAGTGTTAACATTCTGTATAGAAGCTATTTTATTTTAACCGTACTTTGCTATTCTTTCTCCACAGACAGTATTTCCAACAATATTAAGTAGCTGATACATTACCTTGGGATACTAGGTGGCCCCCTTTTGCAGTAATAGCCTTCACCTTTTTCCCGAAAAACTAATCATCATCCTCTTACATCTATTCTTTTGACAGAAATCACTTTATGCAAAGTACTTAATTTCTTTTCATCTCCTTACACTTCCATATTCCAATTTTGCCCAAAACTTTAATACTTTTTTTTTTTTTTCCCACTGCATATTCTCATTCTGGATGTCTAGCTATTTTGGGTACTATCTTGAAGTTGCTGATAACCACAACCTGTCATTTAACTAGGTCCTCTGCCACTAGCGTCCTTTGTAACTGTTACTGTCATCAGTCTTACTCCAAGTTAAATCACTAAATGTCAGGCAGTAACTCATAAACTGTTTTTCCTCAACTGTTAGTCTAGTAGAGCATAAACTAACCCCACGTCATATACAAACAGTATTTTAAATTTTAACCTATGATGTTAATCTCTTTTGCTGTCCGTATCTGTTCTATAAAAGCTGTTATGTATCATAGGTTGACAATAACGAAAAATACTAAAATGTTTACCTTGTCATCCCTACTTGTAAAATAAAAAAAAAAAAACAACCCACAAACACCAATTAACATGAAATTGAAGTCTTTTAAAACCCCTTGAAAACTTTTGGTACAGTGAATAGGGTTTCTCAAATTTTAAATGTTGCTGTAGTGAAAATGACACAGAATGTGCAATAATGTGTTTATTTTTCAGATACTGTAGGTCTGAAGAGATTTTTTTGTATACTTCAATTATAAAAACATTTAAAACATACAAACTTGTGCAATTTTTATTTTAATGAAGATGAGAAGTTCATTAACGAAGATAAATATTTCATTAGATGTTAAATAAAACAAAGAGATTTTTTGGCTTCTCTCAGCACAAAATTCCTTTGAAAGATTAATTAATACATGCAAATTATGCAAATTAGACCCATGCAAATATTTTATGAAGACAATTAAGGGAACCATTAATTACTGCTTTTTTTGCTTCAGTGAGATTCATTCATTTAATTTTAATTTCACTTTAACTGTTTTGATGTATAATCTTGCAGCTAAGAACTTTATCTTTCCTAGTGGGTCACTTAAACTTATAAATTTCATCAAGTGAGCAGCAACAGAAATCTGTAAAGATATTCTCTGGGCTATGTTTAGTATCAAGAGAAATTTTTGACACAATGCACTCCTAGAAACTGCAAAACTGGAAGGGAATGTGAGCTCATTCTTGGACAAGGTTCAACTGCTGGAAAAGCAATTAATTTGCTTTGGCTGTGCTAATATAGGGGAATTAGAAAGTGTGACACAAGACAAATAGAAATAATTAGTTCTCCAAAATGATGTTCTCATTAATATGGTTTGAACAGTAGAAATAAAAAACATTATTGTGGCATGTCTGCATTCTGTCCCTAGCCACAGGAGGTAGAAAAATGCAAGATACAGCATTTTTTCACCTTAGTAGTTTGTATGGTGGTGGCATTTATTTTTATTTTTTATTGTAGGTTTTAAGAAAATCAAATGGTGGACCTGATTCTGCTATCTAAAACCTACTGCACTTGCATAAAGCACGAGGGATCATTAGGTTTCTAGACTGTTTTCTTCCTGTGAAAATATGAAGCTATAAATATAACTGACTAGGCTTTTCACAACAATACATTCAAGTTCCTAAATTGAAACTTTTTCAATATTGTTCATTTAAATCATATTATATGCAATACACAATGTGTAATATGTTTATTCTGTAGTTTAAGCTACTACAGCAAAAGATTGCTCTATCAAAAGTGTTTATTGTATCCTCTCCAAATCTGAGAACATAAAATAACTGTTCTTTTTCCATAATGTGAATAGATACGCATGCATTTGACAAAGTATGTGGAAGTAGATTTTCAGTTGCTCTCATTCTTAACACTTATATCAGTACAAATCAGGTTTTCCGCAAGCAGTGCAAACGACTAGCTGGTACTCTTCACAAAAATAGGTCGCTAGAAGGCTGTTAAGAACATTTGCTCACCTACACTTTATAAAAGTAAGGTAACTTTATGTGGCCCCCTCAAAATAGTAAAGGTTTGGTTTTTTTCCCCTGTAGGCAATATGCCTTCCAGCTGTTTACCAAGCTCTAACTGAAGGCACCTCCCTTTGAAAGTTTTGCTGTGTACATGCTCTCTATCTGGATAGCAAAGTGCAGCGATTTACTTCATTTCTTCTTTCAGTTAGATGGCAAATCTACAGCTTCTGACGGAAACTGAGATTTTCTCTTTAAATGCAACAAGGGGAGAGAAAATGTGGCCACGTCTAGCTTGATGGCTTTTGATAGAAGATTACTATCATTAAGAAAATTCTCAAGTGCAATTACCACAGAGCTTTAGCAAAGATACTAGAGAAAAATTCTAGAACCCACATTGTAACAATTCTGCATAAACAGAATCCTGTCTTCAGGGAAATTCTTGGTAAGAGAAAATGTAATGAAGGACTTTACCTTGAAGTTAAAACCTATCAAGCTCCCCTATTCTTTGAATAGTCATTGATTCTTTAACATGGATATAATACTTCTATATTCCTAATTTGGTAAGAATGTGTAGGTTAAATACATGGATGAATGACCGTAATACTTGCAAAATGCTGGGAAGTACCTTCTTCCTTGACCATCAGTTCTGTTGCTTGTTGGCTTTTTTTGCAAACTTTTATTTAACATGGCTGTCTTTAAGGACTTCTTTCCAGCCAAGTCTTAGAACTAGCACCTCAAATCCTACCTCCTAGACTTTTCTAGACTAGCCTTTGATAAAAGGTTTTTGGTATTCAAATACTGTTCTCCCTTTGTTAGGATCTTCTTATTCTCCATCCATATGGCTCATTTCTTTCTCAGTTTGATCTTTTTGGCCTCTCCCTCAACTTTCTGTTTTAGTTTCTCAGGGCTGTGATCTTCCTCCCATTGTCTCCCTCTCCATGCTTTGTATTTGAGTAGCCTAATCCACAAACAGAAATTCAGCCACCATATCCATGTTGACAATTGATACAGTCCTTTGCACTCCAGGTCTATTCCCTTCTGTCTGACCTAAAACTTCAGCCTGCTTTTCTGATTTTCTGTGAGAATGTTTAACTGCTATGACAATCTCAGGTTGGGAAAACAGAGCTGTTAATCATTCACCCCTTCAGATTCCTCCTCCTCTTCCCCACTACAACTACTTTTAGTCACTACGAACCGCTCTTTTCATCTTGTCTGTCAGTGAACTTCAAAATCAAGGTATCCTGTTTGTTTGTAACTTCTGACTCTTCATTATAACACAGTGTCTAAATTTCTTCTCAAAAAAAAGTCTCTGCCCCTTGTTTTTTTATCTCTCTCTACCTCTAAATTCATATGCTGTTTCTCCTCCTATCTTACCTACTAAAGCTTCTGTCTGTCTGAGTTGTATAAACAAATTCAGATGGCAAAAATATTTTCCTAGCCTGCTTCTTTGAATTGTCACTCCTTTTTAATTCCTTCACTGGCTCTTCCCTTTTAACTGGAAACACAGTACATGAAAGGTTTTGCCTTACTCTTCACCTTGCGTGTTACTCCGTATCGAAATGCTTCAAATTGGAGCGATGCTTCCAAATAAGCATCCTCCTAGTTTTTTCCTCTATTGTTCTCCACAGCTAAGAAGAACCTCATGTAATGTTTGCAAGACTAACTCACTGCTTCAGGCCTGAAAGCTGGATTTGTAGGTGAGTCTGACAGTAAAACCTGAAATCCGTAATGATACCTGAATCAGGAATGTGACCAAGAACACAGAATTTCCCACCTAAATCAAAGAAGTAACTTACCAGCACTGTCACTAACATCTCATTAGTCATCATCTCATCTCAAAAAATATTTGTGTAAAGTTTTAAGAGAAATGACATTACTTGGCCATATTCCTTTACTAATTTTGTTTTACCTTGGTCATGAATAGGGATAGTAATTTCAAGAATATGGTAAGAGATGTATGTAGGGATGATAATATATGAAGATTAAATGAACACTGTTGAACCATTGCTGGTGTAAGATGGGTTTACCTCATAGAAGAAATGAAATGAATACTCTTCCATGTAAAAGACTGGCAATTCCTTTCCTTTGCTTCTTGCTGTTGCCATAGCATACTTGGGGACAGATGTGCATTTGATGACTCAGGTTTAATTATATGTTACATCTTTGTGTTTTTGACCAAAACATCAAAAGGAAAGCATGTAATAATGCATGCATGCTTAGTCTTCAACTCCTGAAGTACAGAAAACTGTTACTGGTTGATCTTCACTTTCATGATTAGAAAAGTATAGCAGGTATTGAGCCTGTCTGTATGCCAGGAGGGTTAAGAAAGAAATTCAATGAAGCTTTGGGATTAGGAAACTGGAAGAACCTACATAAATTAAATAATCCATTCCCTATTACTTCACTCTAGCTTCAAATCTTTTAAAGGTCATTATGCAAAGTATTTTAACTAAACTGGTTATATTTATGTAGAAGTAACAGAATCTAGAGTTTATATCAGGTCTTTTTACAAGTGCTGAACGCATAGGGTCAACTTGATACGTGAGGGGTAATCATATCAAATCAAATAGCAATCAAACAATGCTAGGCAACATATTTTGTTGCATTTTCAAAGCTGTGTCTAGCAAAGAAAAGACTTGAAAAGACTTACATCAGGTGCACTTTGTCATTACCCTGATATTCACAGAGGTTAGCCATGAGTCTGAGCAAGCTCAGAGCAAGCACAGATGATGGTTACATGTATTCTGTTAGCGTGAAAGTTTGGGACATAAATCCTACCACCAGTATTCAAGTGGGTAAATTCCATCTAGTTTTGCATATGTCCATACATCGAAAGAGCATGAAGGAACATAGAAAAGGGAGGGCAAAAACATGAAGGGCAGAATGCAAATTTTAGCCTTGCAAGGTTTAAGTTCAGTCCCTGATCTACCACAGCTCCGCCCCTCTAAGATATAAAGAGAATCACTTTGTTCTGCATCACAGGAGTATTTCCTGATGTGAAGATTAAATCCATTAAAGATTGCAAAGTTGTTCAGATATTACAATGATAACAATTCTACTAGCTTTCCAGTTACTCCTGACACAGCTCAAAACAATGTCTCTGAGGCAGACCACAAGGCTGCAAACTGGAATCAGTAAAATAAATAAATAAATAAATAAATAAATAAATAAATAAATAAATAAATAAATATTATAAATAATAAATAAATAAGTTTAATAAAGCTTACATTCATTCAGAAACATTATAATAGATGAAGTATCCTGTGAAAATAAATAACAGCCATTTAAGAGACTATTTTTTGGACTAGCTAATTTCGGTAAATTTATGAAGTTAGTGTTTTCTCATGAATAATCCATCCTAAAACAGATTCTCAGAACTATTATGCATAAACTTACCTATGCATAAACTTCAGATTGATGCCTGATTTTGTTTTCTTTTTTGATATACATATTTACATTAGCAATTGAAAAGAATTATACACTTTTAATAAACGAATTCTCCTGAATCTTTGCTAAAGATCAACTTTAGTTATTTCTTCCTATGATTACTCTCGCAAGCTTCATAGTGAAATTGAATTTTATTTTTTTTTAACTGGAAAAAAGGAAGCAGCTATGGAAAGATTTTAATATTGACTGCAGAGGTAGATGGCAAAGATGTTTCAAAGAACAGAGAAAGTACAAAAATACTCTAAGGCATATTAATTAACAAAGTCCTGGGCTGGTATATCCAGGGCCAGCTCCCTACTTGGGCAAAGGGCTGCTGAGTCACATATGGTAAAAAATACCAGATCTTCTTGAAAGTCAGTGAGTTTGAGCTTCTTTAAAAAAAAAACACAAAAAGCCACAACTTTTTTTCCACATCTCACATTTTCATATCTCAGTCAAATGCTATGTAAAATACAAGCTAGTCCACAGATAACAGGCCGGTCTACATATAATAGGAGAGTATGATCTAGAGAAATTATCCCATGAATGCTTGTGTGTTTCCACTAAAAATGCTAGAAGAAGAGTGGCATAGGTCTTTCAGTAGAAATGAATGTATATTTATATTCAAAATATACAATAAGCTATAAATTTCCATTTAATATAACCCAAGACAAGAATGTAATATGTTCAAAGATGTTTTTAATGAGCAAAATGGGCTTGATTCAACATCTGATATGATTTGAGTCAGTCTTCCATATCCTGCATGGCTCCCAGCTGCTGCTTCAGGATCTTCCATAGGCAAGATTAACCCTACGCAGATGTCTCAGCTGTGCTGGAGCATCTGAAATGGCACTAGTCATCTACTTGTGGACAACTAAGTAGCTTTTTAAATAGCGTAAGAATTAATGTTAAGATAAGAATATCTTAACTTGTCTCTGAAAATCCCTTTTCAGAGTTTCAGGCATGCAGGGATGAGATGGGAAATTGATGACGATCTTCCCTTGTAGATTAGCTCACATGGCTTGCTGAGAAATTTTCTTTTCTTCTTCTTTTGATGCAGTTGGTGGCTGACAGTCAAAAAAGGCCGCTGAACAAGATGGTCACTCTTCATATTTAATGTTTTAAATCTGATTGAATTTGAAATTCAAGATTCGAAATCTAATCTGGATTTGATGTTTCTTTTTACCTACCCAATCCAAGCTGTAGCACCTTTCAGGAAGGAGCGACGGACCTCCTAATCTAATAGATTTCCTTCTATGTGTGCTAAGTGGATAAAGTAATTTGCTGGCTACTAGTTTGTACTAGTAGTTCTCTAAAACACAGAAGTTGTGGATGCCCCATCCCTGGAAGTGTTCAAGGCCAGGCTGGATGAGGCTTTGGGCAACCTGGTGTAGTGGAGGGTTTCCCTGCCCATGGCAGGGGGGTTGGAACTAGATGATCTTTAAGGTCCCTTCCAACCCTAACCATTCAATGATTCTATGATTCTATTAGCAGAATTGAAAACTATTACTGTTATTTTGGCATAAGAGTTGTCTCTTTCATGCCTCACATGAAGAGTCATGACAAGGGAAGTGCAACTATTAGAAAAATCTCAAACCATTAGATGTTTTGAGGTCTGTTGATGGTGGAGTCTTAATGTTTTCATAGAAAAATGCAACAATAATATTGACAGATGAAGTTCCTTTATAAAGGGATGATACACAAACATTTTTTAATCTCTGTAGTAGCTTAAAACCAAATGCCAAGAAACGATCTTCTTTATGACACGTATTATAGCTGACGTGATGCCACTTTCCAGCACTTGTCTAAGAACTAGTAAACATGGCTGGGGGAAAAAAAAAAAAAGAAAAAAGGACTGCTTTCTACACAGTGTAGAACACTGATAAACAGCTTACAGTCAGCAGATCTAGCTCCCCAACCGACCTAAAGAGGCACAGGATTATAGTTCATTTGTGAATGAACTAGAAATCCACTTTGTTTATATCTGTTTCATGACAGGCTATCGAAACACCATTTCACTAAAATGATGTTGTTGTTTTAATCAAATTTTCATCCTGATTTAAGAAATAAAGTCTTTTTGTTCTTTCTCTAGAAGGGAAAATATGATTTGTTTTTCAGCTGATGAGACTATGATGGAAATATCTGGTATACCAGTCTGTTCAGGTTTCAGCTACTTTCTGAAGGAGAAGACAAAGGGAACAGAGCACTTATGGGAAACATGAATAGGTAGGGTGGTGGCTTGCAATGTCCATCTTTCCCAGGTAGTAAGACAACTGGGGTGACCTCAGAAGTCTGTTAGGTCAGAATTAATCCATCCTATCCTTCTCTCTTTGAATAAAATGAACATGGAGGAGGGAGGGACAAAGAGACGAATAAAAATAAAAAAAGTCAAAACAATTCTATATAAAGTCTTAACAGCCTCTTTGGTGTACAACGTGTTTTATTTAATACTCTTATTGTCCTGAATTTTCTCACTTGACTTTGTTCATGCTTAGTCATTAATTTTACACATAGTTGCTTTAAAAGAGCACTAAAATACCATGTTGGAAGAAAGCCTCTGATTGATTAATCATTTATCTCAGTAGAAAAGCCATGAACATATTTGATTTCCAGCAGCTTCGTATATATACAGCTATAAAACAGATGTAAATTGCAATACATAGTAATTTCAAAGAAAATGTGCAAAAGTTTACATAAGAGTGTAAGTACTGAATGAGAGGGCTCTACCAGAATGTCTTGCAACATATATGTAACTGTTTATTAACTCTGTGCCCTTCCTTTGCTTTTTAGGTGATAGATAACAGGATTATGTACCTTAAAGTTTAAAGGTGTAGCTAACAATGACCTATGAACACTATGAAACAATTGTCTATTTATAGGTTACTGCTTGCAATCAATACCACCTTCTGTTTAAGTTAATCAATGTTGTCTTTAATTGATTAGCTTGGGTTGAAAACCTGCCAAAGAGCTGGACTCCTGAGCAAGGGGATAGGGAACATACTTATTACTGTCTGGTTTCCACATATTGTAAGATACTGTCAATATTTATTCATGGTCAAGGAAATACGAAGCAAAATAAATCTTTATTGTATGTTTCTTCACTGAATATTCAGACTGCAACAGTAAAAGACACACAAACTAGCAAGAGATGTCATAAATGTCTAATGTACAATCTAAGTTTAAAATCTGAACTATACTGGCTTGTCTGCCAAACCAAAAAAATCAGTAAAACAAAGGTCTTTAAAACTTGTGAGCTGGTAAAGCTAGTAAGGCTTATTCTTCTTAGGGAAATAAAATAAAATATTTAAATTAGAGTACAGGGAGAGAGCCTAGCTCTTTCTAAAATGTATAAAAATTAGAGCACGTATTTTCAGAGATATACCTTCTGCAACAGTAATGAAATTCAAGGTGGTGCACACAGATTAATGTTGTTATTTATTATTATGTATATAATTTCATTGAAGTGCATAGCACTGTACAGATGAATAATAAGTGCATGACCCTGACATTAATACAAGGCGTTACAGACTGCAGTCAAAAAGCAGCTGAAGTATAAGGCACTAATCAGAAGGAAAATGAAGCATTATAAGTATGTGTTATTGCAAATAGGAACAATGTTTAACTAGCAAATGTTTTAGGAAGACTGAGCAAAAATAAAATAGAATTGGGTGGACTAACCAAAGGGAGTTAGTGAAGCAGCTCCACTAAATGTCACTGAGGGTTCGATACTGAACTTCTAACACTTTCTCCCCTTTAATACCACCACTATGTTTGAAGGTTTTGGGGTTTTTTTTTGAGCACGAGAAAGACAAAAGAGCAGTGCAGAAAACACACTATCCTTCAGCTTCTAAAATTGAACAGTGCATGTGCATACATTTTCACTAATGCATCGATTTGTTTGACAAACTCTGGCATGCAGAGAAGGATCAATAACAAGACAGCAGGCATCACTCCCCAGTGGGTCACGACAACAGCTTTGCTCCACTCTGTTGTCTGTTTCACACTTTTCTGGTAGCTCAGATCACTGCTGTTACCTCTAGGTGCTGGAATGACCCTAAGGATGACAGTCACATTACAGAGACAGTCCTGTCTTACGTCTGCAGTCAACCAAAGCTGTAGAGACTGAAACTAGGTGTCTTACTGAACTTCAGAAAACTTAGGAATGGAAAACTTAAGTGAGAAACCTGATAATCAAACATCAGGAGAAAAGAAAAATGAAAAATCTATCTCTCACACTCTCACAAGACAAGGTATTTCACAAACAAAGACAGACTTTCTTGCTGTTTGATGACTCCTCAGATGAAAAAACACTTTTTCTTGACAAATTAAATGGAAATTATTAGGTTCTTTTTTTTTTTTAAAAAAAAAAAAAAACACACAAAACCAAAACTAATGGAATAACAGGCTAAGTGACCTAAAAATCATAGAAAAGTTCATCTCCAAAAAAAAGCAGTCCACTGTTTTGTCATCACTGCTTCAGAGAAACATTTTATATTTCTGTGGGTCTAGAATAGTCAGCTGTTTGTTTCCATAAACAGCCTAGCTAAGTAGCAGATGTTTTCTTGGGCAGTTATTCAACATATCTAGAAAAAAAAATCTCTTTGCCTTCCAGGCTTCTGACAGCTTTGTTTCCAGCTCCTGACTTCTTTTCCCTGCTGAAATGTTCAACCTTTATAGCAGGCCTGCACAACAGGTGGGCCGTGGGTCTCTTGCAGCTTGAAAAACCATTTGTTTGGCCCATCAGCTGCTGGGAAGCATCATGTACTGTTTGATTTGCCCAGCTGCCAAGAGGCAGCAACAAGATGTCCAGCAGAAAATGCATATCTCCTAGCTTGTCACTGATCCCTCAGAATGTGTGTATCTCCTAGTCAGCCACCTGGTCAACCAGCAGACACATAGCTCCAGATCATACACACACACACACTGCCTTGCAGGTCGGAGAAGTGGCCTAATAAGAAAGATTTGAGATACTCAGAAGTAATATTTGGCAGTGAGGGAGGTTGATACAAGGTGGAAGGAGAATGGGAAAGTAACAATACAAGGGAAGTTGAAACAACGTTGAAACACGTCAGCAAAGAAGAAGGAATGTTACATGGGAAAGTGGAAATGCATTTTCATTCTGAAAATGACCTGATAAATCCATTTGAGAATCCTGGCTCTATACTAACCCCAAGCACCTTTCTGCTAGAAGTCCCATGCAGTAATGAATGAGCAACAACAAATCCATAGTACTTACTAAGTGGCAATAAAAATGGAATAACTAATGAGCAAGTGTCAACTGAATTAAAAATGGAGAATTTACACATTGGTACATATATATTTAACATTTCAAAAATCTTTTAATGAGAAAAAAGGCAAGAAAAAACTTGATAAAATGTATAAATAAATGGTACTTTTCTTTTCATGGGTTTAATCATTAATTGATTGATTACAGTATTAATTACTGTAGAGAATATATGACCATCAGTTTACATGGCATTATAAAGATATATGACCTCATCTTTGAGGAGCTATTGGAGCAAATAGAATCGCTTTAGATTAAGAGGAAGGGGGACACAGAGAATAACAGACAGAAATGCAAAGATAGGACAAAGAAGCCCTGGGAGAAAGATGCAATTACTGAAGGGACTCTACAGAAGAAAAATAAAAGAAGTGGACTTCATGCTGGTCATCACAGTCAACATCATGGGTAAAATAAACGAAGGATAGACTAAAGGAAAGACATTTTAGTTAAATGTGCTGCAAAGAGAACTGATGCCTCCAGAAAAGAAACAGAAGTCCTGTCATTTGAGGATATTGAAAACTATTTTTAAAAAATCATTAGTTAATTTGAGAGTAGTCTTGCACAGGAAAATGTGTCCTATCTATGATTAGCAGCCAACAGTAATCTTTTTTAAGTCTACAAACACAAATTCATATAAAACTTAAGATTTAGAGGAATTAGGACACACAGTCTGATGCAGTTGGAATTTGAAATAAAGACAGAAAATGTAACTAGGGGGAGTGACTGAGACTGGTTAAACACATCGATAAAAACACAGAAACCAGGGCACTGGAAGACACTGTGAAAGGGACGTAGTAATAAGAGATCGTTGGCTGACAGTAACTAAGACTGAAGAGTGATTTGGACTGAATAGACAAGAACAGAACCCAGTGGTTGAGAACAGAAGGAAGGATGGAGACAGAACACAGACAGGGCAAGAAAGTCAGGTAAAGTCATCTGATGTCTCCTAGAGGAAGAAATCTTGACAAGTAACTGGATATGCAACACATGGATAGAGTATTACGAGCCCATATCTGGAGATATCTGGATCTTGTTTAACAAAGATACTAGGTGTAAGAAGTTAAAATTAGAGCCTAGAATTATGACTGGGTATAAACAGAAACTTGTATTGAAAGGTGAGATTAAAAAATAGGCAAAAAAACGATTATAAAATCTGGAAATGGATATTAGAACTGATACGATGGCCAGAGATGAGGAAGAAACAAGAATTAAAAAGCTTGATGGAGACACTATTGAAAGTTATACAAGTTGTAGGAAAAATGAAAGGAAGATTCTGTGCCCAAGAGCATGAAATGTATCCCAAGACTGTCTTTATCTCAACAAGTATCTGCAAAACCCCGTGGCAAAATGGTCATTCCCTAGACCACACTGCTCATAATAAGATACTGCAGTTTATCAGTTACTTTGTTAGCTTTATCACTGTGAATCTAAAGAATCAAGTCCATAAGGTTGTCAGATGTCATCTCACAGTGAAACTTCTGACCTTGTAGTTTACAAAGAAAACCCCAGGAAATGGTTACCTAGGGCATTATTCAAATGGTGAAGCAAAATATTCAACTGTTAGGAAATGCCAAAATTAAGATTTAACATACGAAAGAAATTCAGATAATCATTCACACCTCTTCTGTACAGCACGATGTCTAATGATGAAAATGTTATATGTAGACTAGGTATTATATAAAGCATGAGAACACACATTGAGCACTGAAGATAAAGAAAATATTGGACAGATATCCTTTTATCCAACTCCATCCTTGTCCCTTGCACTAAATGAGACAGGGTACAGTGAAAAACACAGTATCTAATCATATAATTAAAGATTATATCATGATGCACACACAAAGATAGTTGAACAAAGGTACAGAAGACAACCTTAATGCTACCATTTCCTAATTTTGGAATGCTTGACTTTACGGCCTTGATAATGGCCTTTTCCAACAAAGTTTTTGATCTCGTAAGAAATATCCTCACACCTTTCTGCATGCTTTTGTCCAAGACTTCTACCTCTGAAATGGAACTACGGTTTGCTGAGTTTATTACACTGATTTTGCTTGTTGAAAAATAGATTAAGCAAGTTTCAAACCAACGCAGAAAACCATTTAGGTTAGGTTTCTAAGCAAACGACTGAAACTGTATCTAAGCAGTTTTTATTCATGTGGAGAGCAGCTACAGGGCAGCTTTCCTCGAGTACTTAGGCAGCAAAATGCACGCACTAGGTTCTTGGTATGGGCAAAGTTAAGTCATAATTTCTTTCTCACTCTTCCTTAGTAGCCTTCAAAGGCCTTACAAGTAACTTCATACAGGACTATGTAGCCAGTGTGCTGAGTTGCAGTTGCTTGCTTTCTCAGTTCCTGGATTTGCTCAACATCTCCATTTCCTGACTTGTCCTTTCTGGGACAAAAAAAGACAGATGGCCCTCGAAGCTTCTATGTGCATGATATCTGGGTGGTTCTTTTTCTTACATCAGGAAACATAGTCTGAAGCCACTTAGCATTACCCTAAACTGCGCTGTTAATATGAGCCTACAGACAAGGTAGAGAACTAGAAAAAGGCAAGAAGAAACCATCGGTGGGAAAGGGCTTAGGAAGCATAAATTCATTTTGCTAAGGGACAGGGAGAGTAAGATAAGAGACTCCTTTGGAGAAAGGCTGATAATGTGCTAGAAGGAAAAAAAAAATATTTGCAGTTGAATCAGGAATTGAGGTATGAAGTTTTGACTGATGGACAAAAGGAACAAAATTTGTGTTAGAGGAGAATGTGTAGTTAAGGAAAAATTGACTGGAAGAGTGGAGTAGGAGAGAAAAAGTTTGAGGACAGGCAAAGTGCAAAGGTTCTGTTGGAACACAATCAGACATTTTTGGTGAAAAAAAACCCAAAACAAAATAGGCCTGAGAATTCATGGGATCTGAACAGAGTGAGAAGACTATTAGCAGAAAATGATGGAGCTGGTTTCAGAAGCAACTGGAATGATGGCATGTAGATGTTGGAAATTCATCGGAATAAAGTAGAAAAGATAGAAGCTGAGGCAATTGCTGGAAAACAAGAAAGAAATGGAGAAGACAAAGAAAATAGCAGCCTGAGAGAGAGAAAATTTGGTTAAGCTTCCTGTTCTTAGCAGGACAGCTTTGGGAGAAAAACAATCTGGGAGTGATTTGGGAAAAGGAAGACATGACAGGGACACTATATGAAAAGAATAGTCAATGGGGAAGACAGTGCAGAAGTAGAATATTTTTATGCACATATACACTCCCCATAAAGGGAGTGGTGTTTAAATGGAATGAAGAAGAATGCACAGGACTTGAGAGGGAAACTACTGGGAGACAAAAAATTGGGAATGTGGGATTTATAGAGGAAAAGAAAAATTAATAATGTAGGCAGACAAATATACGGCAAGTAACCAGATAGGGAAGAACAAGTCGATGGAAATAAGAAAGTAAGAGCGGCAGTAAATGTCATTGTTCTAGTGCTTAGTAAGAGGTCTGGTAACAAAACAGTATATAAAAGTCAAACATTATCTTTGTATGGTACCTTTTTGTGTGGGATGAGGGGGTCTTGGGAAACCGGATTGGGAGCTAGGCATAGGCATCTAGTGAACCTACAATATGTATGGAGAAGAGGATAATCTGCTTTATTATTATTTTAAACAGAAACAAGAAAGAAAACATTTAAAACCAGTGTCTACACCAGCTCCTAATAACTTAGTGTCTGTATCTTAAAAAATATGAGACCTGTAATTGGATTGTTGATTATAATAATTTGTTACCATTTTATGGATATTCCAGCAAACTGTTATCTACCCAGTGTTTTAAAATACCCAAACCCATCCCTAAAATATCTTGTATTGCTTCTTTTTATAGTATCATATTCAAATTTATTTTTATTATCTCTCTTATTTTACAAAAGACTTTTACATGAACTAAAAGTGAGTCTGAATGAGTGCTGTATGATGAATAATAGAACAGAACATACCGCTCTTATTGACAAATGCAATTATTTTTACACTTAAATTAGTCCTATTCCTTACTCACAAAGGTGATAGTTAAAAATATCAACATTAAATATAACTTCAAGTTGACAGGTATCCTTTTATTTACATTAAATAGTAGAGAAAAATCTTTATTTTTAATTATGATTTCCTTGTGTAATATTGTCTTAAATGCTGAGAATACACTTGGTATTTCAATTATTTCACTTCCCCACAGAACGCTGCAGCTTTCCTACTTTTGTTTGCTTAGGTACAGAACTGCATAGCATGCTTAATACAGTAAGTTGAAGAAAAAAAAAGACTGTGCATAAAGAGACTATTACCCCAGACATGCTTTGATATCAAGATAAAGATATATTTCTGAGGGGAATAAGAAAGGCATAAGTATTTCCCTGGTATTTTCTCCCACCTGAAACATGAAAGAGATAGTATGATATTTTTTATTATGGAATACACTATATATTCTATATAATAATTTTTCTATAGTGCATACTAGAGTATAGAAAATATAATTTACAGATAAAATGCAACAATGTAATGGAAATTTTGCAAAATTGATTGCAAAATTGGGTCTTTGCTGCCCCAGTGGAAATTCAAAAAAGTGTTGGAAAAATCCCAGTTTCACTCGTTGGAAAGCTTTTGTAGAGTTTTGCAGCTAAATTCTCCAAAGACTCCATCTGTACTGAGCATGCTTTATCCTGGTGCTGCAAGAATGAAGCAGTTCTTTCCCTGCAACTCTCTCCCCTCATTCCTGCAAACGATTGCCGTGCTAAACATTGAGATAAGAACAGAGAAATTGTCTTTGCTTTTCTCTCAGTGCTTCTCTCCCTGATATCCAGACAGATGCAAAAGAAACAGAATGTGTGCTGACAGCAGGAGGGAACGTGAGCTTGATGGGGAGGTGAGGGGAAGCAGAGAATACAGACAGGGATGTGGTACCAAACAGGAGAGGCTGGTAACGAGGAATGCTAATGCAGCACGGACTCTCCAAATGGCTGGACAAGAGGAAGAAGCAACAGGGTCAGAGAGTCACAGGGGTTACTGAGATGAGAAAGAGCTTTCAATTAAAGAAATAATCAAGGTGGCATGAAACTGAGTTCAGAAGAGAGCACTAGAAGAACGTGAAGTTGGGAAAAAAGAAACACAACGTAATGTAGAGCCAGGAAAGAGTGAGAGTAGCCATTGACAAAAGCTGGAATTGGAGTGAGGAGGAAAAAACTAGGGGGAACAGGAACATAGAGATACAGGAGAAGCAGAGATACATGCTAAGGGTGACACAGAAAAAGGGGAGTTTATGGTGACAGGGAATCCCCTTCCATACTGGAAGTGAATAGAAAGAGTCCTGACACTTAGCATTATTCGTCTGCCATTAACTATTTCTTGAACTTTTTCTGAAACCTGTCAGGCTGTAATAGCTGATCCACAATGACAATAAGCTCCTACAGTCACATTTGTGTTTAGGGTTACATATTGTGGTAGATCTAAAAGTTCTAACTACTGTATGGCTATTAAATTGAATATATTAAACTATTAGAAATTGCAACTCTATTTTTTGCTTCTTTTCTGCTTTTCTTTAAAACATCCCTATTTTAGTTATATGTTAAGACTGCAAAGTAGAGACAGGAAATGTCAGAATTAAGGTTGCCTTTGCAATGTGATCCAATATTATGATCAGAATATATTACGGTCCAGTCTTTAACTAAATAATCATCTGTGAGTTGGTGTTTTTTTTTCCTTGCACCACCTTGGACAGATGAATCAAGGAAAGGTCATCATTACTGAGAAAGTTGCTTGTAAGATTCTAATTTTATTTGTTGCAGAAATGGAAATATATGAAATGAGCTTAAGTAAGCAGAGGATAGCTGGAAAAGAATGGATAACCATGGTTAAAAACTGAAGTGCTGTTCTTATTAGTTTGGGATAAGTCCTTTAGAATACATACTTCCAAAATACTCGGTAATTATGTATTGCTCATTTTATAAATATCCAACTTGGTATCTCAGCTCATCGACGAAACTGAATTCAACAGGAACAGTGATTTTAAATACACTGAACACCTGCGCCAAAAATGCAAATTATCCTGAAAAAAAATAGATCCTAGCTACTTGAAAGTTAAGCAATTTGTCACCTTAATCTTTCTGTGACTCTGTTTCCCAGCTTTCAAATGGGAATATTCCAAACTTCACTTCCTTGCTCTTCCGAAGATAATGTTTGCAAAGAGCTCAGATACTGCAGTGACAAGTGTAATAGAATGACGTCCAAAGAAATTAGAAGTCTGTCTTTGCACCAAACAAAATAACAAAATGACTGGATTATTACAAAATGACATAATGACTGGATTCTTACTAAACGAATTACATCAAATGGTGCTTTGAATAAGGGATAGATTTTCTGAGAAGGAAAGTAGGATTCTGGAGTAATAAACCTCACAACATGTACCCACTTTTCAGGCAACATTTAATCTGGCATACTCCAACTTCTGAGTTACTGACTTTGCAGACATAACTTGCTTTAAATCTAAATGTTGTTGTTATTGCCTCTTTTGTATTTTTGTATGCTCAATGTATTAAAAGCTTGACTTTTTATTCTGCTGTTACAGCCTCCTTGTGGCACCAGTAACAACTCTTTAGGAGTTTGAAGAAGTGATTAAATAACACACAGAAGATGTCAAATGATACTGTTAAGATGATTGACTTCTAAATGCAAAATAAAGGCAATTGAGAGTGATTACAGGAGCTAATCATTTTAGGCTTGCCTCTGAAAAATGCACCTTCGTTTACAATTGAAAACAAATGCTATTTTTACTGTTTAGTATTCATGTAGGTACATTTAGCCTGTTGACTAGAAAAGATATTATAACATAAATACTATCTTAAAAATTTGCTCTTTACTAATATCTTGGTGTTTGCAATATATATATACATTTAGATTCACAGGGGAAGTAATATGGCTCTCTTTAGTATTTCATGTATAAATTTACTCAGCAGATTTGTTTTATTAAAATGTAAATAACGGAATATGGTAAATGAAAAATCCAAGAAGGGAATAAACAGATTATTTATCGTTAACGCTCAGAGTAGCTTATTGAAACATACCTTTTAGTAACTGCCACTGAATATTAGCTATGAAATTCTCACCATGCTTTGAATGTCACCCATTAGATTTAGCCATTTGTATAGTTAAAAGGCTCAAAATGCTTCAAATATACCTTTAAAAACATTGTTATCTCAAATCTAACTATACATATTCACAAAAACTGCATTCAGCATGTCTGAGATTCAACCTGGTATTGCTTCGAATTAATTATTCTTCTTTAATTGCTCTGTATAAACAGAAATGACCTATTAATTTAAAGAAAATCTATCAGCACAGAATGTATTCTCTCTTATAAACAAGCAAGATGAACTTGACCTTGTTTGAACTTGTTTTGATGTGGCCCAGATGGTAGGCTACATGCTTGAATAGCAGTCTAAAGCTGAGGAAAAACTCATATAGCAAGATCGAGATTTATAGCCTTTTGCAAATTCCTACCTTGTATTGTCCTTTCAGCATCTGTTCTGCCCCCGCTGCGGTCAGCTTCTATCTCTGGGGTCAGAGAGTCTAGAAACATAGAAAGGTAAGACTGACACATATTTCATTTGATTCTTATAGCCCTTTTTACAACCTGTTACTCCAATGCTGAATTACAATACAATCAACCTTTGTCAGTTTTTTTAATGTTGAACAATGACTGGAGGCCAGGACAATTTTTTGTTAGACTAGGAAGATTAATGAGCAATAGATTTTTCAAGCATAAAGGGGCGAAGAAAAAGAAGAAGAAAAAAAATTGACTTCTCAAGCTAATAATATAAAATTGTCCTAGTTTGGACATGCTCTCCAGAGAGTTTATTTGCACATACTATATAAAGTTACAAAACAATAAAGAGAGAGGCATCACTTGAGAGAAGGAAAGAAAAGATATTTTCTTTTTTTTCCATCCCATCATGTTATAAATTTTCAATATAACCAGCTTCTTTTGGTGCTTAAATTGAAAGTTAATGACACAGAGGCAAAAATTGGTTTCTTACCATTTAGGACCCTGAGACTATCTGTTGAAGCTGCCTGTTTCAGTGTCTGTTCTGCTTGCTCCCGTCGTTTAGTCTCAAATTCAAGTGCTTCCTGCAATTTCCTCTTTGCCTTCTTTTCCTTCTTTAGCCTTTTCTGAATTATTGCTAGGAAAAAATAAAAACAGCGCACTTGAATTTGGATCTGTACCTTGGCTACATGATTACCTATTAAAAGTCCCGAGAAATTCTACAACTGAAACAGTTCATATAAAATTGATTAATTATAAAATACCGATTTAAATTACGTGAAATTTGCTGCAATCACATTGGGATATCCTAAAAGCTGCTGTTCTTTACCACGGTACTGAAAACAGTAGGTGATATTCAGGTATAAAGTTTTTTTAAAAAAAAAAACAGATGAGAATCTGTGAATATCCAAATCAGAAAACCTCGGAAAAAAAAATCAGAAAAATGTACTTTTTGCATTATCTGACATAGATATGCCTCTGTATCCGGAGGCGAGGTGTTTTTTTCAGGATGAAGCCTACCATTTCGTCATTGCCCGCAGCACACAGTTAGCATGCACACAGTGATGAAGCCCTCGCCTGCCTGCCTGCCTGCAGCTTCTCTCCCACCAGAGGGAGACGGGCTGCTTGGGTGCCCAGGCTGCTGGAGGAGCTCAGCCCCCACCCTACTGTGGTCCTCATTCCTTAGGGAAAGGCCCTGAGCTTTCTAACTCCCCTTCAAGCCGCTGCTTCCTTCAAGCCATCTGACCTCTTGGTCTTTTCCCGATATTTATTTTTTATCCACTTTTCTCTTTGTTTTTCCCTTTTCTCTTTCTTGCTCTCTGTCGGCTCCTGTCCCATCAGCCAACTAACCTTGAAGAACTCATAGCAAATCCTTTACAGTGCTGGATCCCTCAGCCAAGCAAATATTACTTTGCTTTGTCAAATGTGAGGGAAAATATAAGGAAAGGAAGGAGACTAAACATTAGAAGATCCTAATTTAGAAAAATGTTTCCCTTGTATGTCTTCAGTTCAAATTTGGCAAGGAAAAGGATTGCAAAATTAGGATGAAACTCCATCACAATTTTCTTTTGTATGTTACCAGTAACTTACAATCACAAAAGCAAGACTTGCATGATCCCTAACTGAAGGAACATATCACAAGTTACGTTCCTAATGGAAAAGGATAACATGAACCAAATTTTCTACTCGATAAAAGGCAAAGTGAGCCTCTAAAGAAGACATCTGAAGTCACAGAACATATCATTATCTCCCCCACCACACCTCAACCCTTCTTACATAGCACATTTAGGGTTTTCAGGGATGCATATGTAAGAAGCTTATTTCTCATAGGATCTTCCTGGATAATCCTTTCCTGGAGAGTCTGTTATTTTGACACTAACTAAAAAATTATCTACTAAACTA
This sequence comes from Tauraco erythrolophus, assembly GCF_009769465.1. Lineage (NCBI taxonomy): Eukaryota > Metazoa > Chordata > Aves > Musophagiformes > Musophagidae > Tauraco > Tauraco erythrolophus. Next base: position 91,413,095 of record NC_141465.1, on the reverse strand, counting down.
CTCACTAACGAATTCTTTACACACACTAAAAGAAAAAACCTTACTAAAATCAGATACTAGGTGATACTAGGTTTGACTGTCAAGATCTATCTAGCCCTGTATCACACTCCAAAGTAACCTCTGGTACATGCCTAGGGGTGAATGCTGGAAAAGGTAAAAATATACTTTCACCAGTTCATACTCCCCATTTCCAGTAGTCTGGTATGGTGATACCTTTCACAAAATGCAATTAATGAAATTTTTAAGGGAATCGTCATTGTTATTACTATTTAATGAATATGCTAAGAAAAATCACTTTTTGGGTGATCCTGGATATTTTGTGTTGCTATACAGAATTGTTCAGACACGAAATGAATACAAACACATACTCTGTAGTCACAATAGCTACATAATTTGCATCCGAGACTTTGGAATTTTGGTTCTTTCTCATTTTGTATAGTACCAACTACTTTACAGGCTAATTAGCTTATACTATCAACGAACGTCTAGTATCTATACACAGGCTAAACTAAATACATTTTGAATCATTGCATGGTTTTAATGTTTTCATTATAAGTACTTTGAAAGTGATTACAATAAATGAGAAGGAAACATATGTTGCTTTCTGAATTAAAATGTCATCATGGCTGACACATTGTGGATGTGACTACAGCAGTCAGAGCCAGAATTAGCAAGCCCTTACTGTGTAGCTGCTCACAGAAGAGATATTATCCTACTTTCACCAGTTGATGAGACACATCCTACAGTCTTAGGAATCACTAATTGGAATACTTAGAAAGAAGGAAGGAAAGAGTACAGTAAATAAGCAGCTCTGTAGAACATACAGTAGCAGCAGTGAATTTAATGTTCCAAATAATGGCAAAAACATTCAGACATAGCCACTAAAGAAAAAGATATTTGGCTTGTGTTAACATGATGAGCGAAAGATAGATGTTGCCTAACCCTGAAGGTCCCATTCACCTAATGGGTTTTGACTTGCATGTGACACAGTGATTCGTGTTTCCACACTTTTAAGTGTATTTCAGTTTTTTCATATGGTATCTCTTAACAGGGATATGGCGCACTTCTCCCATCTTGCTCACAATTCCATTAACGCATCTGAAACTTTAAGACATGACACTTGTTATCTGGAAAACTAACAGCAGGTAAAGCCTCCTATGTATTTTTCTACCTTTAATTGAAGAATAAATTCTCGCAATAATTACAATCTGGCCTTATTTTTTCTCTCCTACTTGGATCTGTTCATTTGAAAGAATAATCCATTGCTCTTCTTTCTTTTGTAGAGAAGTATCCACTAGCAGAGACAATCCTCCTCATTATATTTGCTTTGCAGTATACCACCATTAAATGTTCAAATCTGTTCCTCTTTGTTCAACTCTTTTACCAGTGCAATATCATCATTAGAGGGATACATATGAAAAAGCAGGTAATGCATCATGCTGAAAATAACATTGTCAATTATTTCCGAACTCTGAACAAAATAAGGAACTATCCCATGCTCTTTCCTGACACACAACTTGGCATGAAATTAATTTTGCTTAATTTTAACTGCGCAAAACATATGTGTCTAGTCTAGCCTAGCCAACTATATTCCCTCTGGAATTAAAGGGAAGAGAAAAAAGTTTTCAAAGTGTAATTGACTCCATCTACCTGTCTGAGAACAGGATATACGAATCTCTTCTTTTATTGACCAGAAAGGGAGCTTATATTAACTTAAATGAGGTGGTTAAATTCTAGATGGCAAAACTCAAGCAAGCTCAGATGGGTCCCCCCCTCCCTTTTCTGTTGTGCATGTGATTGCCTAACTCTAAAAAGGTACATATATTTGAGTAATTGTGAGACAGACAGGCAGAAGGATGCAAATAACTGAGCTCTTTTACAAAACTACTTTAAAAGTGCAAGTAGTGCAATTGTACTGAGCAAAATAGGCCAGTTGTGGACAAAAGGGATGATTCATTGCACAGCTGTGATAATTGTTAATAGCAATTGTCTTTAAAAATGTATTCTCAGAAGTTAAAAAAGGGAAAATAGTGAAGTTACAGTCCTACCCCCTTTAACGGGTCAATGAAAAAGGACTACACGGTGTACTTACTCACAGAATGTTAGTTAAAGGTATAATGATACTGGTTGTGAATCTCAGGATTCACAAAAGTGAAGTAAAGTGTTCTCAGGATTCCCCATTTAGCTGGTTCCCAGAAAATTAAACTGGACAAGAAGAGAGTTTTAACTCTGTATATAAAGCATCACTCTAGCAAAAATACATATCTGACTTGCCATGGTCTGTGTTAACCAACAAGTGAACCCCAGAGGTTAACTGTCCCTTGCAAAACAATTAGACACCATTAAAGGGCAAGCCATACATATACAGAAAAATGGAGCCATAAAGCACGACGGGAACATGCTTGTAATGTAAATAGTTAATGCAAATCACTGTAAACTGCCTTACCTTTACTATCAGTGTTTTAGAATGGTGTACTGAAACAATATAATGAAATTATTTTAAAATCTTTAGCATGTATATGCTTTACAGTAGGATGATGTTAATGTCTGAAATGCTACTAATGTTACTGCCTTATCAACAAGAACCTTAGCTGCTCCTTCTACAAATATGTTTTTGATCTACTGTGCATTATAAAGGACATATATAATACCAGTATCTTTACTTTTGTTACATTTATTACATACTGTTTGCCTAAATATGCAATATATGACCCTAGCACATAAGAATAGAGATGTGTTCCTAAAACATTGCAGATTCTTAAATTTGATAGAAGTTGTCTTTGGATTAAGTAGTTATCCTTTTTCATAATGATCACAACCTGCTGAAGTCCATAACAGCACCTATGGTATTTGTAATTGTGTTGTGTATTACTGATGTAACAAGTAATATTGAAGAAAAACATTGAGAAAAAGGAAGATCCTTGTTCTAAATCTTATTAAGATATTATACAGACTCAAGCAAGTTGTAAAAATTCCTGCATTGCTGTCAGCCTGGACATAACATGAGGTAAGGGGCAAAAGTTTTGATAAAATACAGGTGTTTGATAAAAAACTAAGTTTCCTAAGGAAATAAATTACAACACATTTATATCTGCTAAATTAAGATACCTCTGTTCTTCTGCTCCACAGCCAACTGTTTTTCAAGTGTTTCCCTCAGTTCTCGTTCCCTGAAGAGCTCCATCTTCAGCTCTGTCTTTTCCAGTTGGACCTGTTTCTCTTGAGCTCTGGCATTGTCTATAGCAACCTTTAGTAGACCCTGTTCAAAGATAAAGTTTGATAATGTTTGATGAATGTTAGAAGAGCTGACAAAATAAATAACTTCTGTTTTTTTTCCTTGATTGGTCATGTGAGATTTTGCAAATGAAATAATATTGTTACTGGCTCAAAGTCTTACAATTATCAATAGCAAATTTTTACTGGAATTAATTTTAACAGGTGGGCAAAGATCCGTAAAAAGCCAAGACTCAAGTTTTCCCAGAAAACATAATCTCACCTTTCACTGTGCATATAACTAATGTGAAAAAGTTATAGGGATAGGTTTATTCTTTATAAGAGATAAAAGAGACAAACCTACATCAGGCACTTCTCTGTGACCAAAACAAAAAGCTGTCCCACTTATAAAGAACTGGCAGTGTCACAATCACATCATCCACAGAACGACAAATTCAATCTCTAGCACAACTCAAGCCAACAGAAAGTATCAAGGGGAGAAAGGTTCTTTCAAAAGCTTGATATTTTGTTCCTTATTGTTGTTAATTATTATTATTTTCAGTTATTTTCATATTCCATATAGTTTCCAAGGAAGACAGGGTTACTGGCATGCTAAGTGGAGGACAGTCACAAAGTAGGAAGGTATCTCTGTTTTAAAAAGTCCATTCCCTGACCTTGTACAACTGTTATCTCCCAGCAGAGAACAAAACACAATCATGTCTCAGTTTCTTGACTGGGGATGGTTGAAATAAACTCTACCGTTTTTTGTTGTTATTTTATCAGGAAATAATTACTCAGCCTATTCTAAACTTTTCTTGAGAATTTCAACTTCGCAAGTCCCTTTTTGCAAGGAAACAGGAAGATCCTGGAGCAGATAATAACTAGATAGTTAGGACATGGAGACAGGGTATGAAAAAGAGGAGGAGAAATAGAATTGAAATAAATGAACGTGGAAAGATGGAAGATTTCCTTTTCCATTTTGCAGAGGCCTGGCCATCAGGCACTTATGTCTACACCTGAATCTCTCCTCTTGAAGCTATCATAACAGACTAGATAATTAAGCATAGATACGCATCTATGAACCTCCATGGATACCAACCTAGCTCTTCTGTATCCTAGGCAAGTCTCCTGACTACTTGACTGTAGAGATAATTTGACCCAACTGAGATTGAATTACTCATATAAAGCAAAATTATGCCAACAAGAGCGACTGAAGAGTACTCCCCAACAGCAGTGTTAGAGAAACATTCACTAACAGATAAAATGTTCACACTCAAGACCTGGTTTCAGAAAAACCATACTACAGACATGAAATCATGTCCCCCAGCTCTCACGGAAGTTTCCTCACTAGTCAGGCACACTTCCTAAATTGGATTCTGGGTTCCATGTTTTGTCACTAAAATTCTTTGAAACATCTCCAAAAAGGAATGGAAAAAAGAAGTCAATATGATGATACTTGAGAACTGAAAAAGTATTTCTCATGAGTGTTAGTCTGCACGTTTATCTCATTAGTCTTCCCAATGTCAATGCCTGCTTTGAAATTTGTGTCCTTCAAACTCCTCTTTTAATTCTGTTTTCGGAGCCTGTTATTTTCAGTACTCCTCATCCTCATTCTTAACTAAATTGTTGCCTCAAGTGTTGTCTCATTCAGAGCTTAATGCTTTGCAGCTCTATTACACTTCAATCTATTAAAGTCCACAGGAGCTGAAAGAACTCAACACCCTCTGACTGCAAGGCCCAGATGGTCACCAAAATGACAGACACTACATAAGTATAGAATCATATTTGAAAATAACTAACAATGGTATCACAGCAAATAAAACCTTTCCAATCTATTTTTTAAAAAGTTGATATTCACCTAATTCTGTAGCCCTCCCCCACCATATTTACATTCTCCTACATTTACAACCATCATAAACTATGTTTTCTATATGGGATACATTTGAATTAGTAAGAAATTGAAGCAGGAGTTGTTTGTCAATAACTGCTTCTGGCTTACACTTAAACTCTAGAAAATTTTGATCTCTTCTGATTCATCACTTACTGGAACACGTGATTCATCCAAATCACTAATAAACCAGATCAAGTGAAATTACATGAAAAGTATTTGTTGTTGAAAAGTGTATTGTCAAGCAAGTTTAAACTTGCAGACACCCTCCTTCCAAATTCTTACAATCCATCTTGTTTAACAATAAAATCGAGCTGCTAAAGCAACTGCCATCTTTACTCAATTCAACTACATTCATGTACATGTTTCTTCTTCATCAGGAACAAACAATTAGTAACAAATGAAAGAGATCATTACATCAAGTGCCCTTTTAGATCACCCCAATTAAAACTTTAGTTTAGCTGTATTTTAATTCTAAGATACCAAATTCTAATTTTCTGCTCTGATTGCTCTTGTTGACTTATCTTTGAAAGATGTACTCTCAGTGCAAAGCCTAGAGATTATTTAGCAAGATGCCAATGTTGGCACCACTTAATGTGTTGATTGGTTGTATTATCAGTAGCAGTTTAAAATAAATTACTATTAAACTATTATTGTCCTTGGCTGACAAAACACAATATTTCGGTGTTCTTTAAATATGAAACAATTATTATGAATAAACATGGAGAATAATGTTAGTGTAACACTGATGTGTGTAATTTTATATTAAGAACTGCTGCAAAGTACGAAGCTGCTAAAAGCATATTACATTTTCTATTGAATTTCCACACCACACTTCCTCCCCCAACCTTTCCTTTTTTTATACTTGCTGCTAACGTAGCTAATGGTAATACATTACCTATTGCTACTGATTATGTCTGAAAAATATTAGCTTTTTGGAGCCAAGACCCACCAGGGACTACTTATAAGCTACACAAAATTAAGTTTCATTTTTAGAAGTTAAATCAGTGCACATCAGTAGGCATCCAATGTGAAAAAAAATCTGCACTAGAGCCAAACTGATGCATATGCAAAAGTGCTGTTGCTGCCAATGACAGCTCTAATGCAAAAATACTGGAAACATTCAATATCTCCCTGTATTCAATGCAGAAGGGGGTGAGAAAAAAAACCTAAAAAGTACAGCATCTAAAAATCATCAGTGCCCCTTGGAACAAGAATAGCAATTTCAGAGTTGCATGAAATTCTATTAATTCTCCCAGTGGATCAGCTGTAAAAAATTATACAAAATACAGTATGTCCAACTTGTACTTGCTATGACTAATCCTCTAACCTGATATTAAATCAATATGCTGCCAATGACAATGGAAAATGCAGTGCAACACAGGACATTAACAAAAAGAAAATACTTCCCTTTAGGGAAGGTCAGATGTTATGGAGGCTGGATAATGATAATTGTAGTGAACATGCTCAGGTTCCAGATTTCTTTGTAATATAGCATGGCTCTATCTGGAGCTAACCGTTAAAGATGGCATGCCATTCTTCCCCTCTGTGTCACTGTTAATAATTTTTTTTTTATTTCAACATAATGTCAAAAATGGACATTTTTCCCCTGGAGATTTATAGATAATTTTGATTTGTTTTTTTTACATCAATGTATTTGTTTTAATATTTCCACTGATAAAGTCTTCACAAATGTCCCAAATAAAGAAGGTGATACATGGTTGATGTTTCTTCCTGTTCTCTGATGTATCCAAAACCACCATCATGTTAGGGTAGTCTACTCATCCTATAGAAATTAAACATATACCAAACCTCAACTCAGCCTTAAAGCCAGTATTATCCATCATTATTTTTTAAAAATGCAAATAACGTGTTGCCTATTTCGAAAGGGGTGGATGGGAAGGTATATAGAAGGTCTATCTCTTTCTAGCTCTTTCTAGCTACACCTACAGTGTGTTCTACCTAACATAATTTAGTTAGCTACAGTTGTATGCGACATCAAAATGGCCTTACTAGCTAGTCCAGTGGTCTATCGAGAAGATCATATCCTGTTTCCAAAAATCACTCAGAGTGAGTGAAAATGAAAAATCAGAAGAGCCAGGCATGCACACAGTGAAGCTTTCCTAGTCAAACCTCCCAGCTTTTAGAGATTTGTGGCTCAGGGGCTTCCTTTTGCAATATTAGCTATTCATGGTGAAAACACTTTCAAATAACACAACTTCTCCTTTAGTCAGGAAATTATACATAATTTGCATGCTCTCATCATTAAAACTATCTGGTGAAAGGCTTGCAAAAAAACCCAATATATACATTTTTAGTTCACTTCACAGGTTAATTTTTTAATATTTGCTACTTGTTACTGACTACTGACTTAGTAATGTAAGCAAGGTAAGATAACACAGCTTGACTATCTCTACAAATAACTCCAGAAAGACATTTTTGTAATATCTCAGATTGAATATCTCCATCACAGCTAAAGGCATATTGCACAAGCGTAAATGACATTTTTCCGTTAATACTTTCTGTGAAAAATAAAATCATTCTCTTGAATTTTAGCAGAAGACAACTAAAATAACATGAAATAAAACTGTGATTTCTACTTTAGCCAGTGTTTGCAATATTTTTCTCTTGTGTATTTAGTCATAGATGGTAACCGTGCAGGAGACTCACAGCAATAAAGGCAGTAGTTTGCTTTGTTTTCATAGGGGAATTTAGTTTGCAATCATGCATTTCTTTTATTAATATCAATGGGATACTTGCAACTTATTTTAAATATCTCTTTAAAAACACTTAGCAACAAGACTGTGTCAATATGATAGCGTCTTGATAGAAAAATATAGCTATCAGGATGCAAATAATACATCCCTTAGATAATAATGGAAATTCAACTCAGGGACAGTAAAGATTCAGACTCTAAAAGCTTAAAAGAACATTACTATTACCCAAGAATATTGTAGCATCATGAAAGGCTGTAGCTGTAACGTACTTTGGCATAATCGGGCCATGACTCAAAAAGGTGAACTTAGCGAGGGGTATGGAAACATCTTTAGCCTTCTCACTAGCACCCTCACAGCATTTTGCTGAGACCCACCTTCCGTCACCTTTCATCCTCCCTGCAGCTACACAGACTTCCAGCATTTAATCTGGAAGAAACCAACAAAATATATTGAAAAGGAACAGACATATGACTTAATTTCAGCCCTCTGGGGAAATTTATTTCTTCTTCCTTTTAGATTTTCAGATATATGTCCAAATAAGAAAAAATGTCCCCAATCTCATTTCTTTATTTTATGTGTGTATCTGTTTAATTATATTTTGTTACAGTTTATTATTTGCATTTCAGCAGTACCCAGCAAGAAATAAACACTGATTGTTCTGCGCAATATATATTGTTATTAACTCATCTTTAAACGCACAAATAATTAAACGTACTTTTGTTTCAATAAGTATTTATGGAGAAGTAAGAAAAACATGATATACAAGGAAATAAACCTAACTAGTAGCCCCTGGTGACAGAGATAGCAAATAGGCTTGACTAACATTTGCCTAAAATTATGAATCAGTGATTAGGAGCTATTCGTTTAACTTTAGTATGGATGGAAGACGCAGACTCGCTTCTGTTTAGTGGCCAATTTTAAAGGATGATGAGAACTTCTAAAATGGATGTAAGGAGAGTTTGGCACTGAGTTCAATCCCTTCAGCTCTTCAGCACCTGCAAGAATTTTTAGCACATTTTGTTTTCAAATATCAAAAGCATTTAGAAATTTTTGCTTAAATACCCAAAAGCACTGTCCCCATGGCAAGGTTTAGGATCCTCCCTACTCTGACAAAGGTCAAAATTAGAGGTTTCAGTGCCCATATAGTACTCTAATCCTGTTCTGTTGTAAACCAGAACAGGCTCTACAACCTCTTCTGGAGGCGCGCAAGGTCTATATTACACAGATCCTCCATATCCTGCACTTCACGTAACTGAGTATACACAAGGGGATCACAGCACAGATATCTACCATCACATCCGTGCACAGTGGTATAGCCAGAGGATGCTTACCTATGTATTTATGTGACCATCATACCCCTAAAATATAGACAACCTCCAGGACCACATGCGGCAGGCCACGCGTGCACCCCACTCCCGTGACCTAACGAAGATGTACACTCGCATTTCACAAGCAGACATAAATCCTCTCTGTGAAAGCACGCATCCGTATTTTCATCATGCATGACCCTGGGGAAAAAGACCAACGACTACCAAAACCACTCATCTAGCCTTTGGCTAGATTTCTGCTATTTTCTGTTTCAAGAGCACCGCAGTACTGGAGGCGGGGAATGGACTGTAGACCAGATGATCTTTCCTAGAAGGTTAGATCTGCTCTATTGCTAGCACAGCTGCAACAAGAGAACGGTGAGGGATCTTACTGCTCCACCTCCCCTGAGAACCCACACCTCTGCACTCAAACGGATGCAAAGGAGAGCAAAGAAGAATTTACCCAGTGACAAGAGTCCTTCTGACTCAAGTTCCAAAGGCATGATGGGTTTCAGGTAGTGTGTGCGCATCTCTTAGCAAAGTCACAAACCATACTGCAAGCAGGGACCATAGCACGGAATTGTCTCCTTCCACAAATCCCACTAACGAGTTTGAACTTGTAGTCAAATAGCTAAAATTCAGCTCTGAAAGTGTCAGTATCACAGTATCTAACTCATTTGTGGGCCTGGGGTAGCCCCATCTCATGGCAGTAATCACTAAATATGGAAACCATCTAAAATGGCGTCGATTAGAGAAACTGCCACTATTGTGCATGGGTTATTGTAATAGACTCTGCTGTTTTAAAGGGAATATTTATGTTTTTCTACACAAGTGGGAAAATCAAACTAGTTGAGGTTTTTTTTTTTTCTAAAGTGGTTTTCAGCGTATTCCTGATAGAGTTTAAATCTAGGGGCAAGGGGAACCTTGAAGACATATGAAGGTATATATACCTTGACAGTATATGAAAGGATTCTCAGAGATCTGTGAAAATCATGTAATGCGACACAGGGACATATTAAAAAAGGTGCAAAGAGACTTACGTTCCACCTGTTCACTCTGATAGGTAATTTTTGTGATGTGGAACCTCAAGGTAAGGAGCAGTAAGTACGAAAGCACAATGAGAGAAAGCACAAAGAAGTCGCTGGTTTCTTTACAATGTTGCCTTTAATTTTAGCTCTTCACCCCAGATAAGATTAGTGTTGTGTTGTGTTTTTTTTTTTTTTAAAAAAAAGAAAAAGCAATGACTGAATTTTACGTTCACATTTTCTGTAAAACAAAACAATGCATTCTTGGCAAATTAATCCTGGTCATTTATCCTGAAGTAGTGCAGCACTCTCATATTCAATCACAAGATTAGCTAACCTGTTGATGCTGAATGCTTTGCTCATTAGATTGCTGTCTAGAGACATTGAGTGCACACATTCGTCAAAAAAATTACTAAGAACTTTCCTGTACATGCATGCACAGCTAAAACATTACATACGTCGCTAACTGTATTTCTTCCCTTTAGGAAAAAGTACATTCTTTACAGATTGCAGATCTGTTAGGAGAATGCTAACTGTTGTAGAATTACTTTGGATTATGATTTAAATATTTAAGATCCTGAGTTTCAGAACCACAAAAAGCAATCACAAATATGCTCTTTCAGACCAGGCAGATACAGCAGTAGTTAATTCTTAAACAGCAGTATTTTTTCATTGTTAATCTAAAAACATCATCAATGAATGGCTTATCTACTTTTCATAAAACAAGTCTGAAGTGCCATAAACTTTAATGAGATTGCTTAAGGAAGTAAAGTGAGCAGGATTTGGCCCTACTCTGTCATAGCTTTTGCTGAATAGAATACAATTGATTGGATGCATTGCAGGAATTAGTCCGGAAGAATACTGTGAAAAACACATTAGAAGGTAGTAGCTGCACAGACCAGGCTCATTTGGAAGGAGTACAATATGGCTGCGTTATTTCTTGCACTATCATTTTCCTTCTCCGTGCAGCATACAATCATATTGTTGCAAAATTTACATCTGGGGAACACATGATCACCAAATTTGTGGACCAAAAATTCTTCATTCTAATGTGAAACACTAACATCTTGGCTCCAAGCTACATACTAGTGTACACCTTAAATAATATCTGAATCAGGCTGTACTGTACACACAATAGACATCATGACTACCGAATAGGAAATCTGCAGAAAATTTGGTAATACCCTTTGAAGTCTATTCTTTGAAGACAGTACTTTAAGTGAAATGAGCTTATTTATAAAAGAAGTGCTTTTCGTGAACGCTTTTATGGGAGACACATTTCAAACAGCTTTAAATATCATTTCCACCTTGGCACTCCAGCAATTTAAAATAACTATTTATTAAAGAAAGGTTTCTCTGCTTAGTAAATGAGATAGAGTTAAACAGTAAGATACATTTCATTAGCCTGTAATAAAAAGAGCATTTAAGACAAATGTTGTTAAACATACCAATGTAATTTTCATCGAATTCTCTGCTGTGGTTTAATACACAATCTGTATTTTTATGTACTGTATCTGACAGCTTCTAAATTCATTTGTTTGCTATGGTTCCTTTAAAACCTAAATTACTAGAAAGTTTCAGTAAATTAGTTGATCCAAATAATCTTATGAACTGATTAAGCTGGAATGGTTGTATTAATTTAGACAAATCTGCAACTGGCTCCTCTCCATCCCTTTAAGCTGATCTACAGAAAGGCCTACCTGGATGTTAGTCAGGAGGGTCTCTATGGAGGACAATCCATCAGGGAATAGAAAAGGAGATGGAAAACCCGGAGGTAGTGGTTGCCCATGCCCAGTTAGAGAAAGTTTGTCAAGGCTGTCTCTTGCGGTTGGTGTGGAGAGCGGGGTCTCATCTGTATGTGATTGAAACAAAAATATAGAACAAGTTACGCTTGTCTGTTTTTATTAGACCTCAGTAATGGCTTCCCTAGTGGTTTCCAGAACATTTATTGCAAATTGGTTCCTGCTATCAGGAGAAAATGCTTTCTGCTGAATTTTCTTTAATGAAAAAGCTGTGGAGATACAACAAGATAACATTAATGAGTAACTTTATAAGCCTTTTAAATGCAGTCTCTAATGAGACTGAGTTTACAGTGCCATAGAATCTTTTTAAAACAAATATTATCTCACATATACTTGTGATAATATATTCAGGCTGACTTTATGGGCACCTTCCCAATTATCTCATTTTAGTTTGTGTTCTATTTGGATTGACAATAGAATATTTTCTAGCATGACATATATTTTGTATACGAGAAGTATTTGAATACAAGGCTTCCCATACAATTAACCCTTCCCGCTCTTAATGGTTTCACTTACAGCTCAGCAGATTCTGCAACACCGAGAAAAACTACAGCTCCTCAATGCAGTTTTAATGAAGGAAGTACACCTGATTCCCACAATTGAAACATGCTCTGAACAATACATGAAATTAACAGCATGGTTACAATCACTGGCCTAATTTTTTTAAGCATGGACATCTTCTAACAATTAGTGCTAAACTCCTTAGTGGGATCTTTGTAACAATCAGATCTGATCAGTTCTGACATCACAACGGGAAAAAACTCCCACAGCTTGAAGACTTCTAAGATTAAAGTTTCACAGATAATCTGTGAATGGATTATAAAGTAAATTAAGAAAACAACAACAACAACAACAACAACAACAAACAAACAAAACACACAATTAATAGAAACTTCAACACCCTCTTGTTTTTTTTTTTTCTTTTTGAAATATTTTTAGACTACTGTTGATATGATACAGAAATTTAGGTCAATTTCTTTGCACCAGATGCTAATCTGAATTCTTCAAAAGGAAAACTATCTATACATAGATATAGATACATATATCTATACATACTTTCTTACCAAGGGCTCTGTTATTAACTGACACATATTGGTGTATCTCAATACAGTACAAGGACATCAGAATGTACTCTTGGTGTTATGTAGATCTCTGCACAGCTATCTGACTACACAAGAGTTTGTCAGACTTGCCCTTTTCCATTTGGGCTTTGATCATAATAAAGTACATATGTTTTGGGTTATTTTAATCTCTCTTTCTTTCTGCACTTAACTATAGTTTCAACAAATTGTTATAATTCTCTATTTATCCTATCATGTACACTAGGAGTTGTATTATGTGAAAGTTCTCATCCTAGTTGCCTAAGAGCTCTGTCTTCGACTAGGGTGCAGTATTTTCTTAAGTGGACATAGTCTAGGATGAGGAAAACTGAAATCTGCAGCAACAAAGGATTAGAGCGTAGGCTTTGATGACCCGAGGACCAGAAAGCCTAACTCAAAGTCCCAGTTCATTCTGACAGTCCCCATCCACCATTACTCCAGCAGGAAACAACCTCCATCAACCATGTTCAGGTGTGGATTTCTTGCCCCATCTCCTCACCAGCTCCACCGTGCTGGCCAGTATTTACAGTGTTAGAGTAAAAGCCGCACCCACTATGTCCCTCCACAGAAATACCCAAAGCTATTCTTCCTACTTCACTGTGGCTCAGGCTGAGAGTAGCCTACACAAGGAGTAAGACCCCCTTTCATGCCCTCCGTTTGTCACAATTTGTGTTGCAATTACTGCTTTCCCATAAAGTCATCATTTGTGAAATGAATTGATGTTGACCAAGGAAAGCTTCAGCCCATTCAGTCATAAAAGATTTTTTCAACTATATTTAAGTTTTCCATTCATGTCACAAAGTGCTGAGAAAAACTGAACTGTTTCTTATCTACCTTACTGAGATTCAAAGCAGACTCTCAAAAATGTACTCTGTGGATCTTTCCTCTGTCCTTGTACTACCTCACAGCGACATGGATATCTCTGTAGTTGTTTTGTAGTAGCATAACAAATTTGGCCCTAAATCTGAATTATTTCTTTTGTTTCCAACTTCTAAAATATTATAGAAATACTCGCCAGTTCATTAGATAAAATAAATTAGGTATTGCTGGGTACTGCAAACTAGCTTATTTTTCTCAGATCATCCTGCTACTTAATCTTCTCAAATTCTATTCCAGTATGAAAAAGCATTACCAAATGTTTTTTTCCAAAAAGCTGCCAGAATTGTTATGCTTTCACTAATCAAAAGAAACAAATCAAAACAAAACCAGTTAGACATTAGATTGATAAACACTACACAGTATTATTGAATAGCTGAAAATTTTTTTTCCTCTGCTGCAAATATGGCTTCCCCAAATTATTCCTACCAAACATTTAAAATAATAAAAAAAAATTACAAAATCTTTTCTGAGTTTTTTGGCTAAAGATTTTTTTTTGTAATAGTGTTTCCAGTGAAGGTAGTGGATTTGTATGATATAGCAAGAAAGATTCTAATCACTAGTATGCATGGTGGAGTTGATTCATAAAAATGAGAAAGTAAACTAAAAAATGACATCATTTGCCTCTAGGTTTGCCAGAGAAATGGACCGATGACCTCTCATATTTTCTAAGACAACTTACAATTTTACTAATATTTTAAGTCTCAATTTGTCAAAATATTTTAGTACATACTACATAAAATTGACCCACTGAAAAATTCCTTATGCCTTAATTCGCTTAAAAACTATGATCTTCCTTGCAATTGTTGAGATACAGAAAGCTCCTAACAAAGGTCTTGTCATAGAATTTAAGCAAGAGATTATATTTTTTACTGTATTACTATTTTAAAATTAAATACAGGTTAAGTTTGCTGCACTTTTTGCATGCTCGAAAGATGTGAAGTTTGTAAAGATTTTCCTAACAATGTGTGGCATGGTTTTGCAATAGGCAAAGTAACTAAAAAAAAAAAATAAAAGTTATGCAGAACAGTATGAACTCAAAATAACAACCAAACTCTTATGTTATAATAAATAACAGAAACAAATTTATACTGAAGGGTAAGACTAGAGAGCTGAACTTACTATGAACTTATTTTAATGAAACGTCAACTCAGAAAAAAAGTCAGACTAATGTGACTTTGTTTTCTTCAAGTCCCATGTGAAATAAACTTTGAGTGTGAGTATGTTTGAAACAGAGCAAATGTACATATTATACACAGGAAGCATGGATATTTGTGGATGTGAGATAAGCGATGATTGAGGGAATCTTGAAAAAACGCATTTTTAAGAAAAGCCGCATTGTATACACAGCCAATTAAAACAGAACCACATATCTTAGTAGCAAAATAATACGACCTCTTGCAATTAAGGCATTTTAAAATCTATTCCTGCAGAAGTCCTCTTTTCCCAATACGATGATATAGCTTTGTTTCCAAATAATCATTAACCTAACATCTTTTAAACTGCTGCAAAGGAACTACTAATGTTCCTCCTAACCTACTAGCAGAGCAATGCTGCAAAAATGATGAGCCCTTGCTGGGAAACATTTGGCATTTTCAGTCCGAACGCATCAAAGGAAACATTCGAAGACAAGTCAGGGCAAGAGGGGAAAAAGGGTCAATCTACAACTCCATTGTCAGAGTTGGGAGCACAACAGTGTAAAGAAAAGGGAAAAAAAAAAAAGAAAGAACAAGGCAGAACAAAGAAGTGTCCGGGCCTGCCTTGGCTTGTGGTGGGAACTGAGATGTTATAAATTAACAAATAAACAAGGATGAGACAAGCTGCTACCCAAGTCTCTACAGTATCTGAGCAGAGATGAATATGTGCCTTGACATATGAACTAAATCACCATAATAGGCAAGTCTGAATGCAACATGTATCTTTAAAACATTTGTAAATGCTACATCCGCTCCATCCATTGTTCCTCAATTTCCAAAATTCACCTGTTTTTGTTCAAAGCAGATTTTATCTGCAAACAGCAGCTGGTTTGGGCCAAATACAATGAACATTTTTCACCTTATTTGGTTTGTTGCCATTCCATTTTATTCTTTCACCAGATAACATGGAAACAGACATCGGGGAAGCTGTGACAGCTATTTAAACAATAATAGATGAATAGAGGTAGCCATTCTCTTGTCTTTGTTCCTAAAAGCAAGTAGGATAAGTTCAGATCGGTCACCAATCAAACTGGAGAATATTGATATTGTCAGGATTTGAAAGCAAGTGATAATAGCTGGCTCCGAAAAATACTACACAGATTACTGCCTTTCCATAATCATTTAATGTTATTTTTGTAATGCATCTTGATAGTTTTTGTTCTCTGTAAAATATTTCACATCTATTTGTTCCTAAACCAGTCTCATTTTTACCATCTGAATGATTAAAGAAGATCGATCCTGTCTTCACTTTTTACTCTCATAAATCTGGTGCACTCATTTTTGTGGAAACAATCTATTCCGTTTGGCTTAATATGATTTTGGTTTATGTTGTCAAGCACACTTCAGTACAAAGTTTTGTATTTCACCTCCCTCAGAGTTCTTCTGTTTTAATTCATCTGTAGTTGTTGATTTATATTAACACAAAAGAACAGGAGGTCCCATGTGCTGAACTGAAATGTTTACTAACTTCATGCAGATTAGAAAAAAAAAAATAATAAAAAATTATCTTGCTCAATTCCCATAATATTTGGCTGTTTTATAGATTTCGTCATTCAAGATTCACCCTGCACATAACTAGGGGCAATGTGAGATGAATGTGAAGGATGTTACGAACTGTAAAAGGAATGTACTAAAACTCTTAACATTTATTTTTTCAATCTACATTTTGGTGTCTTTTATGCTAAAAACAATTCTCAGGGACATTCAAATACTCTGAAATTAAAATATTCACAACTGTGGCAGCTGGAAATAAGGGGAGAATATCAAATATTCAAATAGATTGATTTGCTGGTTGTTGTTTCTGTAACATTTAAAAGAGGATGGTGCTTTCACAGTTAACAGTACCACTGTGAATGTTGTCCACCAAGTTCTGTTTCTTGGCTTGGTATGTTTACCTGAGGACTCCAGGAGTAGTAACTCACCAATAATGAAATATGACTAAAAGACTAAAAGCTTACATAGAAAGGACCGTAGGTACTACGTATGTATTTCTTGGATGTGTACATTGCACAAAATGCCTTTATTCATGCCTAGTGCAGTCACATATATTTGTGCAAATAGGTCTCACAGAACTCATACATCTGTATATCACTTCTGTCATTACGGATCATTTTTGTAAGTGACATAGCTTCAAAATATGCAGAATTTCATTTAATGTAAAGGACTAAACAAAACTAAAAGTACATAAGAATCCTGTCCACTTTGGAGGCAGGTTTAGATGCCCATCATCAGTAAGACTTATATTTACTGACAAGTCTTATCTGATTTTAACCACTGGAAATACAAAATTCTAACTTGATACTTGTCCTTTTTGGAAAAGACACTTTCAATTAATACATTTTCAGTATTTCTTTAATCCTTTTAAAGAAAATGCAGTCCGTACAGATTATTCTTCACTGCCACACAGGGTCACTAAGCGTACTGCAGTTGGAGTTGTCTCCATAATGGCAAATTAGAGCCAGATGGAGAATCACCCCTTGAGCACAAAATTAGGGACCTCTCTTTCTCCCAGGTTCAGTGATATCCTTTCTATGCCGATACCTTGTAAGCCAATTTATCTATAAACACAGAGGAAAGAAAGGAACATATTGCTGGCTGGAATCGGGACGTGGAGGTTTGGAAACAGGGATGACTCGACAAGGAGACGGGGACTAATCAAGAAGTCAGGGAATGATGAGTTGAGAAAATAGGAAAGAAGGACAGTCAAGGTGGCTGAACATTTTGGAAAGGGATAATAGGATTGGGATTATGTGGGGAAGGAGGGGAGAAAGAGTGCCCAGGAGCAAGACATTTATACTAACTCAGCAAGAAATAAACAAAACAGCTAAACTATGTTTTTTTTAGCACAGTGTATTTTGCACAAGCAATTCTTCTAGTATTTCAAGGACTGTGGTTCAGTGCAAATTAAATTTTTAGCTATCAATAGCAAATATATAAAAATACGTTTTCTGAAGACCATGTGTTTTAGCTTTGTTAAGGAATTACTGGTATAACATTACTATAAATGAATGGAAAGAGGTGACAAAATACATCCAAAAAGCAAAAATGTAATTAGTGTGGTGATGTTCCAGCTGTGAGGATTTCTTCAGGCTTTTTGGACTAGATCAAGTTGAGTTTATTCTTCATTTTACATGTCCCTAGGAGGGCCTCAGAGTCAATCAGCACAATTTATCTAATTTTCTCTTTCAATAAAAGGATTATTTTAATAACCTTTATCTTATGTTGCAGCCTATGACTGATTAGGACTGGGTCAAGCAGTATTTGCTGATTTATTTATTCTAAGAATTTCACAATATTTCAGAATAAATTACTGTTCATATTTTTAAACAAATGTATTTTACCATACAACCGAATGTTAAAATGCCAGTGATATTTCCACTTTGTGTACTTTGGCATCATAACATATAATGGGCAAAACAAAATTATATGGTTTCTCTGTCCCCATAATAAAAATGTTCACTCACAGAACTTTTCACACAATTTTTTAAAGTGCATAGAATGGTCAGGAATAAAAAAGAAATGGGATAGTCAGAGATTATTCTGCATATATTTGATAGTTATATAGTACAAATATCCTTAACACTTGACAGTAACTTACATTCATTAACCCTAAAGAAATATAAATTCCTAAAGAAAATGATGGTTAGAAAAGTACACTAAATATTACTATTGCATTTGCTTAACAATATATTAGTATAAATATAAGGCACTTTATAATATAACCTAGAGTTCTTATTATGAGAACTATGTCCATTATCTCTTTTTTAAAGATCCTTATATGCTACTGGCAGGGACTGGATGCACATTAAGGCCATCTGTGCTTTGGATGCTGAAAAAAGTATAAATGTATATTACTGGTTCATGTCAAATGTCCCAATTAGTACCCTGCTAGCTCCACTCCATCAGCCAGGCAATACTCAGTGCTAAAAAGAATGTTTCTTGGCTTCCTAGCAATTCCACGAGAACTGCTTATATGCATAAGTGTATGTGGACATTTGTGTGTCTCCCTTTAGGTTCACAAGTGTCATTCTGATCCTTTTCTACAGTTGTGCCGAGCAGTGTCCATAATCATCTACATACTAAAGGGATACCTTGTTAGGCAATTAAAGCCCACCACTCATGATCCTAGCGACTTAATCTCCTTTACTGCGTTGGCTACAGAAGCTGACACCCTCACCTGGGTAGCCTGGCTGTACAGCTAGCTTTCCTAAATGTATGCAAGAACCAAAGATCAAGCCAAGTATTTTGAGTCTGAGCTAAACTCCTGACTAACATCAAACTTCAAATTAGGGATCGGACCCACAGACCGCATTACTAATGTCCGCTAAAACTCACATTTTCAAAATTATGGACATAAATATGCACATCTCAATTCATAAATGTAATACATAAGGCAATAAATCCACAGTCTGCATACTTATTTTAGTGCTGTCTGCTCCTCCCTATACTTTAACTGTCTCCGTATGGCTACTGCAAAATGCAGAGAAAAAACATTACAGAATTTAACAAATACATTTTGCTAGATTTTATTGGATCATTTCAAGTGCTACATGGTTTGGCTTAATAATCCTCTTGACACATTTAATGAAAGTTGAAAAATATCTATTATTTTTGGATTTAAGGTTCTTTAAAAAATAAGGAATATCAATAATATTAGCATTTTTGTCATTGTCAGCTGAAATAACAATACTCCTGCTTTGTAAGCCTAACAGTAGTAAGCGGGGAATTCTTGATAAGAGCACAGTTGGTAACTTGTAATTCTCTGAAGATGAAGGTTTTATGGTAATACCTGAAACTGCATTGTATTCATGCTGGGGTTTTTTGGTCTGTGTTCAGTTAATAATTCTAATATTTATTCTCTTCAGGGGAAAAAAAAAAAAATTAAGTCAACATTTTCAAGAAGTCTATACCCAGCCATGTCACAATTATGGGGAACTAAGCATCAATGCTCCCCCTGCCTTGTCACATGGCCCCATGTTCTTAGTAATCTGCTAACAGCATGAATTGGATGCCCAAACAGAAAATGAATAGACGGTGATGTGTCTGTGAAACATTCGTCAGCTGTCATTCGCTCTGCAACACATAACCTGTCCCACACACTCATCCCCAGAGTGCTGGCAAGTAGATAAAGTTGACCAGGCATGCTTGGCACCTGGTGTAAAGTGGCAGCACAGAAGCCAACAGTACTGTGCTTCACAAATAAATATGTCAGAGAAGTTCGACAGAGAAGACAAAAGAGGTTTAAACACCTCACATTCATGGTAGCTTATACTGGTATAGTCTGCCCCAGCAGAAGAACCTTCATCTGCCTAGAATTTGTAAAACTGGATCTATTGATTAATGTGTTTTGTTTAACTCGCTATTTGTAAAGAATGTTTTGAAGTTTCTTCTTAAAATAACATGAGAAAATATCAGATTTTAGATAAATACATAGAATGTTCACTGACAGCTCTTTTTGCAGAAACCAAATACTTCTAAAAATGCATACTTATATTCACTTCACTTTCCCGTAAGCCCATGACTTTAATAACTTCTCTAATAAAAAGTATACTATGAAGTACCTCTAATACTCTGATTGACAATATGCAATTAGACCACCGAATAAGACAACCAGTCTAAAAATGAATAACAAGACAGAAACATACTAAGAAAACCTGTTCCCAAGCTTTTTCCATGCCCAAATTCCTACCCTAAATGTATGAGTACCTCACTTCTAGCGCCAAAAATGCCAATAAAATAAAATAATTAAAAAATTCTCAGATCAACTCATCCAACACAGTTGTATGGGGATATTTGGTATTAGGTTCAGGAATTCTTGAATATGCAAGGAAAAGCTACAAACGCATTGGAAATGCAGGGGAAGAAACCACGCTTTTAAAAGTACCTTGGGGATTGTGTTGGTCAAGCCCTGTAGTCATGCTTCAGAGAGGTTAAGGTAACAGGTGCTTTCTCATCCATAGTTCAATACTGTCTAGTCTTTGCATAAGCACTCAAAAGGCAATACATACTTTTTACAGAAATGTGATCTAGCAATTCCAAGATCTTAACTCCCCTCACCACTAACACTGTTACTGTTACTGAAAACAAAAGGATGTGAAGCATCCCATTTTGACAAATTCTCACTGGGAAGGGTACAAAATGAGTGAGCTGTTTTAGTATCATGAAGCAGTATAACACAGAGGCTTTGTTAGTTTTGGGGCTAAAACCCCCACATTTGCATGAGAAACTATCAATTAGATTTAACTCACTTTTTAAAATGTTTTCATCATAATTTTTTTAACAAATATAATAAATGTCCTTAATGTGTCTATCTGTGGAATGGTTCCAGTACTCAGATGCAAATGTTGTAGACAATAATTGATGTACACATTTTGGATTATATGGTTATGATATCCTAATAGAAATTTGGCTGTCTGCCTATGGGAGTTCAATATGAGTTTCATAGTTTATAGCATCAGAAACAGTCCTTTACAATATTATAGCCACATTTCTCAACCCATTGCCTATAGATTATATCATAATATCTGATTTTCACAGAAATCCATAATAATAAACAAACCAAAATCCCTAAACCCCAGAGTGCTCAGAAACAAAATTCAGAATGAAAAGGCAAGCATTTTTACATCTGATATGATTCCTCTTGCAATTCATTCATCAAACATCTGCAACAAGCTGCCAGAATGTGTCCATTAGTGAGATTTCTATGGCATTCACTAGCTTGATGCTCACTGATAGAATAATGTAGAAGTTTTACCTCTAATGTTTTCTGCTCCATTTGAGGCATCCACTTTGAAGTGAGCTTGCTCTTACTGCTTTTATTGTTGAAAATACAGCCACAATTTGGCCTGCATGTGTCTTCATGTCTTGGAATATGTAATTTATGCTAATATATCAGAATACATATTGCAAAAGACCAAAAAAATATCCTCTATGTATTTATACACTATAGGTCACGATTCAGCACTGATTTTAGAAAACAAAAAAAAGTCTGGAGTCATCATATAACCTGGATCAGGTTGGTTTACATTAAATACAGAAAATTAAGGTACTTTACACATCAAACATGCCATATACTTGTTGGTAAATTGAAACCTTTCCCAGGATCCAGTTTAAAACTGTCATGCAAATGAAATATTGCATTCAGCCTTTTATCTGTAGCATACCATAATCTCAAGGAAATGTGCATTGTAACTCCACTACAGGGACAGATCTTTTTACTAATTCTGTTTCACATCAAGATTTCTGTAAATATTTCAATGTTTATGCCAATAACGTAATTGAAAAATTAGTTTTTTCATTCCTTAAGTGATTATAAATGCTATTGAATAGAAGTAAAAACAAATCCTAAGACTGATTCAAATGTTCTCTACCACTCTATGATTATTTATGCATGTGATAACTGTACATACACAAGAATCATAAGAGAAACAAGAAACATAAACAGGAATAAAAAGATCTTTAGCATTATGGTGCTGTGAAAACAGTTACTGCCTAAAACAAACTGAAACAAATCACACAAGCTTTATTATCTTAACCTGATGAGCTCATTATCTATCTAAGGATAATGCTTTTATTCAGCACCCTGATAGTAGGTTGGCTTTTAGCCCAGCTAGTAACAGAGCAAGAGTTGCATCAGAAAATGACCACTCTGCAGGATTTTGTGAACTGTTGCACCCAGAAGATTGAGAAGAGCAAGCCACAGCAATTTCAGTGATTTTTTTTCAGTTTTTGAAAGGAAGTCAGTGCTACTGCTGAAGGCTGCTCTTGCACCAAATTTTAGTACAATTCAACAGGTTCGAAAACTAAAATCTAAATTCTTCTTTAAATATTATTTTCACAATCACTTTCCTTTGTCTTCTCTCTGTTCTAGCTTTTCTGTAACTCAACACATTCTACTACCTCCTACAATCTTTCTCTTACTTCTCAAACACTTTTCTCAATAACTTACTGTTTGTAACGTTTGTTCCAGTAGTTTCTTCCCCTTTCAAGCTACAAAGAAATTAGTCTGCTTGTTGAAATTTCAAGTCTAACTTGAGGAGGAAAAATACAGTTAGAGAAAAGGAAAATGATCGTGACAGAAATATGAAGGGACAAATCAGCCTAAATAATCTCCTTATTTGCAAAATAAAACAGATCTTGACTTCTTTTCTGCTTAGTCATTTTCACATGCAAAACTGGGAAAATAAGATCTAAGTCATTATCAAAACAGATAAGAACCTGGTGTAGTGGAGGGTGTCCCTGCCCATGGCAGGGGGATTGGAACTAGATGATCTTTGAAGTCCCTTCCAATCCCAACCATTCAATGATTCCATGAAGAAAGTGGAAAATAGGGTCTTAAAAACACATCTTTAATTTATGCTCCATTTTCCTATATTTTGGTATAATCATAATTTGAGTGGTCCTGATCTGACTTTTGATTTTTTTTTTTTTTTGAGTATAAATAATTAAAGCCAATACAGTTATATTTACACGGGGATGTGTAGGAAGGGTCAACATTCGGTCCAGTGGTTTGAAATATAATGAGCATTTTACTATGCTACTTTACTACCACTTTGGTCTATAAAAGAAGACATCACTATGTAGCACCACACCATTTTCAATGTGGAAAGTAAATTAAGATTTGTTGAATACAAATGCCACAGACATCTTGGACATCAAAACAGCAGAGCTTCAGTTGGCACACATCTTTTTTGGTTTCGTAGAGGAAATAAAGTTGAGTCAATGATCTAATCCTATGCTTAATTTCAATTCCCCAAAAGATTAAGAGTACAGAAGCCACTTCTAAGTCCAGGACTTGCCTCACAACTCTTATACAAAATGTTAAATTTGTGTTTCAGGTTAAGAACAGGAGGGAATAAAAAGCCAAGGGAAAATTCAGAGAAACTTTGCTTTAACCCTATCACTATTTTTGGCTGTTCTGTCTTTGTATAGCATTAAGGGTGGTGTTGTACAGTCCCATTATACAGCAGATGTTAAATGCAAAATAAAATAGTCAGTTGTAAATGATTGATGATCCTCTTTACTATTTCAAAACAAGCCCTGATTATTTATATAGTTTTGGACACTGCTTGAAAGCATCATATTAAACCTAAACAATTGATCCATTTTTCAATGGCTTTTGTGTGTAATGTATTATGTATGTTTTTACATTCTTCTGTGTAAAAGGCCCTGGTGTATGAGAAATGTTTAGAGTTTTGAGTGCTCCACCCAGTCCATATGGTAGGTTTGCTCTGTGTGTAAGACCTACCTTTTTCCACCAGGTCCATATGGCAGGCTTAAGCCAGCCAGGACCTTCTATCCTCCATAGGGGCCATATGGCAAAGAGAGCTCGGTGAACACTCATTTACCTCATATTAATATTTTACATGTCTCTAGTACATACATATACATACAGACATATATGAACTGATTAGACTGGGTAGAAAAGACTTAGCTCCTGAAAATAGTTCAGCCACATAATCAATACATCTATGACAATATGATACAGGGTGTGGATTCTGTTTTTTTTCTATTTTATTAAAAAACTGAAAACTCAAATGTGTAATTTATCAATGACGGTTTCAAATATTTTGACAGGTTATTATTTAATTATGCTAACAAATTGGTGGACATTAATACAGACAACATTTCACTATTAGTTTTTAATATTACAGGAATAGAACTAAATCCCTTGAATCCACCCACTGCATACTATACATAGTGAAAATATTTGTTTAAAAATTCATCTCTATGCTGCCCTACTAATACCAAGTTTTGAGTAGGTTACTGCTCTCTTACTATATTTAAACAAACTGGCAATAAACCAGAGAAACAATAATTCAATATAGACAGTAAACTATACGCAGAGACGTACCTATTTACAGGTCACATGTAAATAAGTTACTATTTCTTGCAGTCATTATACCTCTACCTTACTACTGGAGTAAAAGGAAGAGTATGATCTCAAAGCCATAGTATCTTCCTTCTATTGTCTGTACATTTCCTGAACCAGTAGAACCAGATGCTACAATGTGAGTAAAACAGTTGCATTGAGTTGGATGATTAAGGGCATGGATTTAAAATCAACTGAAAAAAAAAGATGGCAACTTTAAATTGTAATCCATATTTTCAAAGTAATTACTCTAAAATTGATACATTGTTATAGTGTTTACAACTCAATCCAAAGCTTTGCTGTAATTCTGAAGTAATTTAGGAACCCTCAGCATTTTATTTATACAGGAAAGATGGAAGCAATTTGTAACATGTTTATGAAAGTTTTATTGCACCTACAAGCTGATTTAAGAAATGGAACAGTATTCCCCAGTAGTAGAAATTTTACAAACAACTTTTACTTATTTGAAACTCAGAACATTATGAAATGTAAAAATTATAATATATTGGTTTTATTCACAGGATTTATAGTGTTTTCGTCTGGTTGCCTCTTGTTTCAGTTCATGTAAATAACTCCTATGTTGTCACATGAATATTCAAATATCTCAAAGAACTATCAGTGAAAATGAACAGCATAAAGAATTCAGAGCAAGTATGCATGTATATGCTCTCATAGTTTATTTTTGTATATAGCATTTATGTTTTGTTCTGCAAACAATCAATAAAATATGGAAGAGTTTTCCACAAGAAATACATCTTCTCATTTCAAAGGAGCCAAATAGCAATAAGTATTTTAAGAAACCATGAGTATTTTATTAAAGACTAAAGAAGGTTAACAACTATGCTAATGTCTCTTCCTCCTATCTTCCTGCTTTTGATCACAGCCAAATACAGTTAAATCAATGGGAAAAAAAAACCCTCAGTTTATTTCAGGGATTAAGAAACATGACCCCAAACTCTTTGCCTCTAACTTTCATTGTAGGAAAGGCACAGTATATATCTTTAGTATTCATTTATCACCTTTGTTTCAGTTGTTCTTTTTTGATTTGTTCTCTGCATATTTGCCTTTTGTGTGTTCTGCTTCTGTTTCCAATTTACAATGTATAGGTACAAACTTTTAACTCCGAATTTTGAAGTATTTGTCTATCTGCATAATTGCTCATAAAAATAAAAATACAGAGCTCGCTTTGTGATCAGTGGGGTTTACAGAATGCCTAAAAGAGAGGAAGGGTAGAATTCCTCTGCCTAGGTCCTTGAGTCTGCCAGGGAAGCAGTAGTCTCTAAATCAGGACCTAAATTCTCCATACAACAGAGAAGAGAAGGTAGGTGTCTATCAGATAGAGCTGGTAGACAGTGCCTCAACTTTAACAGCTGGACTCTCCCTCTTGAGGCTTTCATGTGCACCTTCCTCATTTCATGAATCATGCAATGAACTACGGCGTATTTGAGGAGACTGTTTCAACGTTATATATATATATTTGGAACAGAATTAAAAGGAAGATACCTAGATAGATAGATCGATTGATACAATTTAGAGATGGAGAATCTAGTTGTAACTAAAATTATTAGTACACTGTTAAGATCCTTGTCATGTTAGCAGAACCCACAATTTTAAACACATTCCTATAAAAGTATATACTATAATTCTATGCTTTGTACTCTCTCATTGAGTCAGCAGGTTTCTCTTTTGGGAGAACACGTTAAATTAATTGAGCTTCTCAATTAAATTCTATATACATACATACATATAAAGAAAGAACAGGTATGAACCTGACTTCATAAGTATCATTCGGTGGGATTTTGTTAAAGTTTAGATGTATAGATTTGTATTTCAAATCCTCTGAAGGTTACAGGGTGAAACCTTCCAACAATATCTCCAAGTCTTCAGGGACCAAATCCCATTATGTGGAGTTCAGTGAAGAGGGTAAACACTACCATAAAGAAATACAAATTGCACATATTTCCCATTTAGCCAGTGTCACAGAAGTTCACCATTTAGAATTCTAACCAGTTAGGACTTATTCTTGGAGGTCAAGTACCTTGTGAACCTTGTCATCTCACTGATGACATCATATCCCATCCATCAATTCTTTCAGGAGCACACTTGCCATCTGCTCAGCACGCTATAATAACTTATTAGACATATTCACAGGGTAACAATCTGTACAATGACACTGTTATCTTAATGCTGGCACATAGAGAGATAGCAGCTATCGTTTCCCTGTCACAGCACAATTATTCTACCTTCCAACTTTAAAAGAGAAGTTGCTTGGATATTTTAACTTCTTATCAAATCACATAGAAACAATGAATTCTCATCAGAAATATATTTTTGGCTTTGTGGTGTTTTTTGTCCAGGAACTGACAAATTGAGGCTACAGAACAAAGTACTAACTACAGTTTGATATAAGTACTTGCACCTTGAAAGCTTTTGCAGTCATACTCATTTTTAGAGTGCAAAATAAATAAATAAAAAGCATACAATGCAATCAATCACATACATGCAAATAGCACTGAAACCCAACTTATTCTTTGCCAACATGTTAACTTTCTAGAACACTTATTATTATTTCTATACCTGTCTTAAATATCTCTTCTTTCTAACAACAATTGCTGGGTACAAATAAAATACACAGCCAAAGTGCCCACATTAAGCCTTAAGACTTTTTGGAATGTAAAAGTAATGCGAATTTTCATAGATGTCTATATATTTTTGCAGCTTTTGTAAAACATGTTAATATTGAGCATGGTTAGCACAGCTGCTGTCACAGCACTTATGACTTAATAAAAGCCCACTATAACTCTCCCTCAACCTCAAAAAATATTTTCAGAAAAAGGGCAATATTTATTTTGCATTACACAGAATTCATCCTCTGTTCCTTCCTTTGGCTCGTCATTTATTCCAGCTTACACTGTGATCAACATTGTACTAAAATAAAGTCAAGTACAACAGCCGCTCTCTGCCCATCAAAACTCACAGACGTCTGCCAAGCACTTGTAACAGCTGGTGTTACATTAATTAGTTTAAACTATTTATTTCATCCATCTCCAGAGCAGATTGAGCAAAAACATTAGAGATTATTCTAGCATCTGTAAGTGCCCTGCAAACATTAACCAACCAAAGTTGGAATATTAGTCATTAACTTACAGTATGTGTGATTCAAGACTCTATACATTTATTGAAAATAAAAAAGAAAATTCTGCAGTTTAGCATAGCTCTAGCAAGTTTTCTTTGATTGCCTTCTTAAAAATCTGAGGTTTAAACTTCTATAAGACTTTTTGCCCATAAAGTTTCTTTTAAAAAAAAAATTATTACTAGAAAGCTATTATAATTCCTGGCAGCATGGACCATTAAGCAATATATGACAGGGATTGGGTGACTCAGTGGATTAGTCAGAGGTTTTATGTCCACTGTTGGAATCCAGCCCTAAATACGGTGATCAAAACAGTGTTATCAAACGGTTGTAAAAATCTCAATTAAAATCACTCCTATAGCCTCTACTAAGTTTTTAGTGGACAACATAATAGATCTTTCACTATTGACAGAGTTCTCAAAACTATCTTTTTTCTTTTAATAGGTTGAGAATGGATGCTGGCAAAAGAATGTTGATTATAAGAGGTCCTAATGCCGCATTCCCTACTGAAATGGCTCAGAAACAGAAGCCAATGCAAGGATGGCAGGAGTAGGCTCACAGCCACTGCCCGTGGGCTTGCCTCCATCAAAAATAAAAAGCTTCCAACATTGCTCAGTGAAATACTTAATGGCATAATAGGGCTCAAAAACAAAATCAAAGTCCTGTGCAAATGCTTAAGGGGTTACTCCTTCCTCAAAGAACTCAGCTGTAAATAAGCACAGAGGGAAACAGAGGCACAGAGAGGTGAAGTGCTTTGCCCAAAGTCACACAACAGGTTATTGGCGAAGCCTGAAACATGATCAAAATCTCCTGACTCTCATCTAGTTCAGAAACATTGCTCCATGTGGTTTCCCAAAACAGCATCAAAATCCAAGAACTCACTTGCAGAATAAAAAAGCAGGTTAATCTATATAAGACGTTTATTAGAATCAGACTATTATACAATAGTGTCCTCAAGTCTGACTGGATTATTTTTTCTTTTTCCTTTTTTTTTTTTTTTCCCCCAGTATTATACCATGGAAATGCACATTATAATAATAATAAAAAATAGTTTCTGAAATTAGCATCAGATTTAATTAAATGCATCTAAAAATAATAATCTATGAGTTTATGAGTTTAGGAAGCTATACCCACCCTCAAAATATTCGCATTTACAAACAAAATTAATTAACGGATTCAGTTTCACTGTCTGAACAGTAAAGTGAGAAAAGCAACCTGATGTTTACATTTAGCTAAAACATAGATGCCAGTTCTGTGATATTCCAGTTCTTTAAAGGTCTGACTGACTCGTTATGGCTTGCTATAGCCATATAGAAATGAGTGAAAGTGATGGAAACCATCAGCTATTTTCACTTTTCAACTTTGTCCCATCTCCAGTAAACAAGATGTTTTCTCTTTGCTTCATTCATTTTACATCTATCTCTCTCTCTGCATATATATGTATGTGAATATATACGTATGTGTACATACGCATGCATGCATGGATGTACCTATATACACATTCAAGATTCTTACTGCAATTTTTTCTGCCTACTGCATAGTGGTTCCTCTTACTTACTCCACCAGCCAAAAAGGCAGGCGCACAGTTAATGCCAGACTTGCTCTAGACCACGCAAGAGAAAGTGCCAAAGCATATATAAGAACGGGCTCCTCAAACAATACTAATAGCTTTTTTTCATGCTCTCTCTTTATTGGCCTCGACAGACAGCAAGAGCCAGACACTCTTTTCTATTCTTAGGTTCCCAGAATTCATAACATGCTACATCTGCCACATATCTGTTGGGTTACATGGGTACTGCTATTCAATTATCCATTTTTATTTTTATTTTTAGTACAAGGACTGTTGTTGAAATAACTTGTTGGACAGCCTGTTCTTAAAAGACAAAAAACACGACAATGACAAAACTTCTGATAAGATGAGACAGAGTGTTCTGACTTAAATCCTCTCTCAGAAAAAAATATATAATCCCAGTTCATCCTAGTTCTAAAAAATAATTTTAAAAAAGTGGACTGAATCTTACCACAGAATATGGAATATTCGATTGTTTAACTGATGCCTTATAAAGGATTCACTAAAAAAGCCAGTTTTAACCAGGGTTCTTAACTAATACTGACCATCAGGTTCTGTTTTCATTTACACCACAATTGGTGCATAAACAAAGGCAGTGGGGGCCCTCGAAGAGATCTTCTGCTCATCTCCCCCTTTAAATTCAAGTAGTACTTTGCATTAGAAACTCACTCTGTATAATATGTTTCTTGCACACTTGTTTTTTCAGTTAGCATTGCATGCTCAATTTTTAGTTTCTAAATACAGCCCCAAGGGAGTCATGTACATTCAACAGAAAAGTGTTAGCATGTTCCCAGTTCCATATTCTGCTTTACCTCTTGCAGTGATCAGTTTAAATGTACGAAAGCTAACGGCCAATTTAGATTTTTTTTTCCCCTCCCTCTATTTCTTTTTCCTTGTAAAATTCCTCTTTTTGCAATAGGAAAGTTAATTGCTAAACTTTGTTACAGAACCCTTTGTTCTTGCTGAAGTCACTTTGCTTGTCTCTCCTACTGTAAGGACACCAAATCCTAAAAGCTGGCAAGAATGCATATGTTTATTTCACCATTGCTCTGCAATTACTGAATGCCACTTAATTATAGCAACAGATGCTCGAGTGTAGGAACCAGAAAAATCAAACGCCTCATTTCCAGGTTATTTTTTTCCATTGCTTCTGCCAACAGCAGATGTGTGAGCCCCTTGTGCTCTGGCGTAAATACTTATCAAATCCTAACAGGTCACCTATGTCACAAACAACATTTCAGATGCAACTGTTTCACCTGATAATAGGCTCTGAAAATAAAACTGTGAGCTGTAAATACAATGTATTCGGAATGAAATGCCATAATGTGAAATTGCTTTTTCTCCAGCTACAACAGAAGTCCTTGACAGTTTTTGGCAGTGATAAATCACCCTCCCATTAATTGTCTCCTCTCTCATTTTGAGGTGAGCTGCTAAAAGGGGCAGTCAACAAAAATGACTTAAAGGACAAATTTTGGCAAAAAGACAATGAAGAAATCTGTCATTGCTAAGCCTCCAGTAAACTGTCATGAAACAATCAAAATATATGTAGCTGAAGTGTTTATGTCTTTGTTAGAAAGGTTATAGGATGATAAGTTTATAGTTAAAACAGGGAGCTCAGAGGAGCCGAAGCTGCAGGCCCTTGAGGCACCATTTCTCCCTGCGTTCTTTAAAATCGTATGCAAATCCTATTAGGGCTTCAGTTTACACAGCATTTGCTGGTCTTGCTGACCTTATCTTCTGACTCTTCTGCCCTCTCACCCCAGACAACAGAAAGTCCCTGCGAAGGCACGGTGCTGGCTACAATAATTCTTGCCCTCAATTTGAAGATCCTTCCTTTTCAGTGATTTAAGCCAGAGAAGAAGACACTGAGCACCTCGCAGAAGTCGACCCTTCCTTCTAACCCCTCCATCTCCTGGTGTTAATCGGAGTCAGGTCCTCTCACCGCGTGGTTTCCATACGTTGAGAAGCAGCCTTGGCTTCCCGTAACACCAGAGAAGTCCCCAGTGCCCGCGCACGGACCCAAGACTGAGGCGCGTGAAACGACGTCTGCTACCTTCTCCTCGGATGTGTCACTCACTCCCCCTAGCCTGGCTCCCTTCTGCAAACACCTCTTCCCCACTGCAACTTCTCTATGGACCGAACAAACCAGAATCTCTCACCTCAGGATTCTGATCTGTAGGAGAAAGAGTTCAAAATTTGGCTTTTTTTTTTTTTTTTTGAGGGCTGTTAATATGAAAGAAGTATGGAGATGGCTACCAGTCTTTAATACCCTCAGGCTGCCTCCACCTCTACGGCACGCAGATGGTAGATGGTATGTTTTAAGACCACAGGTTATGCTATGCGTAGGAGGGGCAGGGGATGCTTGTCAGATGCACGCCTCCAGAAAGGGTAACATTTCTCCCTTTAGAAACAACATGGTGCTGTCATTTTATAATTTGTTTTTTTTTTTTTAATTTCATTTGTTGAGGCTGCGAACTGAAAGTATTCTGTGAGTTAAAAAAAAAAAAAAAAAAATCTGTTTACCTGTCAGCAGATTGTTGGAAATCTACCACAAGCAAGGTTAGAAAATGATTTGTTACTAATGTGCCTGTCAAGGGCAACGTCTGGAGTTTGGTTTTATATTTATGTTTGTAAGAAAATTACAATATAAATATAAATGAGTTGCATCAGGTATTTAAACTAGACTGGACAGGACACTGCAAAATATATGTCGGGAACATTTCCCGCACCAGCAGGGAGATGAACTAGGTGACCTAGCGTGTCTTTTCCACCACTGACTTCTACCATTTCTGTATTAACTGAGGATGATTGATACCAAATATCCCTTTATGCTACCAACCCTTTTCGCTTTGCTGGGTGTTTGTACGCTTTCTAGGGGAGCTGATATCTTAGGAGAACGGCTATGGGGAGAAGTACTAAAGGGGATTCTTCAACCTGATGGCTGAGAACGGAGGAAGGTCACACAATAGCTTGTGTAGCCATAGCAGCTTTGTTGTCATGGTATGAGCATCTTTCATCAGTTCTTCTGCTTTTACAAAGGAGCAGTCATCTGACATTGTTAGGTGTCTAACGTAAAGCCGGCTTTTTTGACATGGTTATCACAAGCTATTTTCTGTCCAGACATTTACACAGACCTGGTGTTATCCATGATTTATCCACAATCCGTGTTCCTCAATTGTGCTTAAACATGGTTATAGTCGTAGTAAATCATGTGTTGAAACACGTAACTAGAAGGAACCATGTAGTTATGACTAGCACTGGAACATTAAACAATAATACTCCATTGAGCACCGGCATCATCAACAAGTTTCTATCAGCCTGATCCTGCAGTCCTAATACAGGTATTTCCCCCTCTCCCCTCATCTCCTTCTTCCATCTGAAACTCTTTCTACAGTCACTTAAGGACCATATTATTGGATCTCCATGGTCTGAGAATTATACTGAGCCCAAATTAAAAAACAAAACAAAACAAAACAAAACAACAAACAAACCCACCAAAAAAACCCCAAGGATTTTGCCAGGAAATTGCACAGCTTGCCTTTCAATCTGAGGAAACATAGCGACAAAGTCTAGATGGACATTATATTATAAACTAAGGACAATTCAGAAAACAGGTGGAAGGCATTTCAGGAAACAAGGACTGTCTTCTGAAAGAAAATGTAGTCTAATCAGGAGAAAATGGAGAAATTTCCAAATTTCCTAGGTGTGCTCTAATCACGTGCGACTTAAATTTTGATAAATGTACTCTGTGTACATAAAACACATCTTGAATGACAGAAAAGCAGAAGAAATGAAGTGATTGAAGTTTTTTGTTTTCTTTTTTTTTTGGTGATGAGCCAGTTTGAGAGCTTACTGTGAGCATATGGAGATAGCATATTTGCAAGTCCATCTCTGGAGGATTGCAAAAGGCCCTTAGCTTGTGAAAAACAGCAATGTTATTTTTTTTAACGTTCCCTATATTTAGAGATTAAATCGCTCACTGCACAAACCCATTTGGAACAGGCGAGAAGGTGAAAAGGATAATCAGTACAGTCACTGGTCCGTGTTTCCTAAACGCTTTTGAAAACATTACTGTGCGCAGGCATAAAATTAGCGGCAGGACCTTAAAAAGGCTGGCATTTAGCATGACTTTTTGGAAAGTGACACCCTCATTTTTTTCTTGTAGGATATCATTAAATTTCAATCGCCCTATGGCAGTGCCTTTCCATTAATAACCAATTCACTGTGTCACTTTGGCTCTCCTTTGAAATAATGAGCCTTTGCTTCGCTTTAATAAATTTAAACATATTCTCAAGGCCAGGGAAGATAGGAAACCGCAGATGGGCTGAGAAAAACACGATTCATAAATCCTTAACTGCCTGAGATCGTTGAGAGCAAAACAAAGTAACACTCGTAAAATATTAAACAATCCCAGCTGTATGAGTGAAGCTTCATTAACAAAAATGGACTATTTACTGCCTTCAACAGAGCCCGTGGGTGGAAAGATTCAGAGAAATCTTCTTTAGAAAAACACTGTCATCCTCATTTTGATTCTTTAACCAACTGATGGCATGGTAGATACTTATTTCGCACGTCCATATGCAGAAACATTTTAGCAGAAAATTAATGATACTCTGATTACATTAAATACCACAAATCATGCTTTATCATTCAAGTAGGAGTGAAAGAAAACAGAGAAATTTAACAGATATTTTATCCTTGAAGAATTTACATGCCAATAGAAGTAAAACATGACAAACTTTATTTAAATCATAAGGGACTTCTCTAGCACTCTAAAGTAAACATAGTTGTATGAATAATGGCAGAGAAATCAAGCTATGCCATTGCTTCTGCTAGGAAGGCTTGGCAAATTATTCTACAACGTTGTACTTTTTCCTGCTTTAACCTTTATTAACATGCAGCTAATTTTGTTTATATACCTATTTGGTACACAAAGGAGCAAATCCTTTTTTTCAGTCTTTTGTGTTTACTATTTATTTAAATTCCTCCGGAGTTTTGCTCAGGTAAAGAAGGCAGGCTCTGACACAGACTTTGATTTTAAGCATACAAAGCTAGACCCTCAGATTCCTCAAGCTGATTTTGTGCTGCCCAGTTAACATACACAAATTCCCACTGAATTAACCAAAGAACTTGTGAAGACAGCCCTTGCCTCCCAGGTCTGCCTTGAATTCCACCAGCTCTATGCTCTACCATCTTGAAAGTCCTGCTGCCTTCCCTTCCTCACCAGCTCTGAGGCACTGAGGAGCTTCCTTCCAGTAGCAAAAGCTAAAACTTCTACATGTCCCCTCAGGAACAGTAGCCCATAATATTCCCAAATCCCTTTTCAAGCTTTGTTCAAGCTTAAAGTAAAACTAATAAGGTTTATTCACTAATACAAGTTTGGAAGAGCAGAAAAACAAGAATAAGGATAGCACAGAATTTTTGAAGTGTCCACAGCCAGAATAACCTTTCGTGGTATCATGGAGGTTTTTTTTAAGCCAAGAATTGCATACAAATTTAAAGAAGAATAGAGATCAGTGTCAGTTTACTAAATGCTAAGAACCTGGAAGCTCTATCTCTAAAGACGAGCTGACAATCGAGTGGACAGAATGTCAATACTTCTAAACATTTCAAGGGTAAAAATATTGCTTTTTACAATCTATGTCATATTTAATGGAAGAAAAGAGTTTGGATTTTTTTCTTTTGCTGGCTGTCAGCTTTTTTTCCTTTTATCCCAGCAAAGGGCATAATTAAAGTATTTAGCACAAATACATGGTCTATTTTTCTTCCCTAAGGAACAATAGTTTCAGCCTAAATGCAAATACGAACATCACAGTTTTCCATATTTTAGATAATAAATATTAAAAAAACTCACTAAGATTTAGTTTATTTATTTCAAGATATTTCTCTCGTCTGTGTGAACCATTACATGCATTTGAAAAAGTGAAAATCCTTTCTTAACACCTATGGGGGCATTTTGACCCCTGCAGAGGCATTTCTCTTTCCTGTTCGAAATGCAAGGAATGCACTTAGCCCTCACAGCTCCCACTGCCTTCAATGGAAACCCTGAATCCCGCCCAGGAGTTATCACCTTATAATCACCAGAGCAGTCATTTCTGTGCTTAGTAGACCTTCACTGTAGCTGATTTGTATAATCAGGGTTAATCTACTCTGATTGCAAACATCCATACCGTAAACTTTGAACGAATTCGCACTGACGCTCGCTCAGCTTAGGATGCCCCTAAGACTTCTACGGAGATATGCCACGGAATTTTTGTTTGGTTTCGGGGGTGATTTGATCCAGCATGAGTAGAGCTGCTGTTACCATTCCTCCCTGTGAATACTTAGGAGAATGTACTTGTTCTATCAGGTACCAGAAAGAATGGAGTACGAGAAGCAGTGGGAAAGCATTAAAGTGGTAAGCCACTAGCTCTAATGCTGAGGTTACCTGTCTGCATGAAAGC
This sequence comes from Tauraco erythrolophus, assembly GCF_009769465.1. NCBI lineage: Eukaryota > Metazoa > Chordata > Aves > Musophagiformes > Musophagidae > Tauraco > Tauraco erythrolophus. The sequence continues at coordinate 91,376,957 of NC_141465.1, read as the reverse complement.
AGCAATTAGGCTTTCGACAATAACAACCTCTGACAGACTCAGAAAGAAAAACTATATTTGTCTCAGAGGTTTGCCTCAAAGTGTGGGTAGGGGAAGGGCTATAGGCGATGGGTTGCTTAACCCAGCAGAGAAGGCATTCATTCTTTTCTCTGCACACCAAGATTTGCTAGCACTAGTTTTAAGCTTCTGCTTCCAGAAAAGAAAAAAAAAAAAAAGTAATCCTATTAGAACATTTAGAAATACAGCAATACAGCAAGACCCTCAAATTTCACAGTCACTTACAAATTAAAGAGTAAATGTAAGCCTGTCAGGAATTCATTTTCCTTTTAATTAATAAAGAGTATAAAAGTTTTCCTTCAAGTACATACTAAAAAATGAAATTTATGGACATAACTCATTCCTTCTGCTTTTTTTCTTTGCTGTTATTGTTGAATTATGACAGACTGAATGCTTCCCAATGTACAGTCTTACAAACTAATAATCCAAATGGCAGGGAAGGCTTCCACAGATTTTTCCTATCGATGTGCTGGTCGTACCGGTGCCAGCTCCCAGAGGACAGTTTGGTCTCTGCCCTATCTCTGTAAGATTCCCCTATAAAGAGTGTCTATCAGTATAAGTTACTGTGGTATTTATGACGTAGATACCTGTCTACTCATTACCGAACTGAGCTCACTAACTCCATTTCTCAAAATAACCGAAGAGTCAAAGGTTAATAACTTCTGGCCACTATCAGTTTGCAGTAGGTTTGGACTGGCCACCTAGAAGTAAAAAAAAAAAAAAAAAAAAAAAAAAAAAAAAAGTCCTCTATGCTCCATTACCAGTGCTTTGAACCATCCAGTCACATGGATTTTGATGTTTTGAGAGGGCAAAAAGAATGTAGATTGGCATGAGAATACCACATTAATTCAGTAGTTAAATGGTTCTTTGAGAAGATTCACTGACAGAAAAAAAGCATAGCTGTCTTTCTAAGTCCTCATCCTCTTTGGGCCTATACACGTTTTCTGTGAAAAGTTGATTCTTTTCCTCCCTCCCCCTTTTTTCTTTTTTCTTTCTCAAACAGCCTTTTATCATCTAACATGTGAAACAATTGTAATGTGAGGCATGTGAGCAGAGAGCCTTTGCCACTGGGCCCTCATAAATCTTGCCAGTTCCCAGTGAACAACACCAAATATTTGCAGCTGAGGAACATTTGGTCTGGCTTAAATTAACATATCTCAGCAGTCAGAAGTCATTAAGCTTTGCCAGTGATTTGAAACCATTTTTCCATTTCAAAAGCGACACTGGCTGTTACTTATTTTTCTGGATGAAGAAGGTGGTAAGGAACAAAAGCAATGAAATGAAAATGGGAGATACTAATGAAAAAAAAATGATAAAAGGGCTTTGAACTGCCTTTGGTAGATTTGTTATTAAGACTCTTTTTTAATAGCAGAGCACTTACGTATAAGATCAAATAATAATTCAAGATGATACACATTAATTTCAGTGGCAAATTATGTGATTTAAAAGCTGTGAAAATGTATACTTATTTTCTTCCTTAATCCCTTGTGAATATAGGCACTATCAATTTTAAAAGCTGATGAAAGCTTTAAATGAAAAACAATAATCCAACCTTTTTCAATTAAAGGCTGCAAGTAGATTAAGTACTGGAGTAAAGAAATGTGTTGCTGTATTTTGCAAAAAGATCACATCTGATATGCGTCTGTTCAGATGCTGCAGGCTGGAAAAACACCTCAAATCCAAAACATCACAGTACAAAGAACTACCAGCAGAAAAAGAAAAAAAAAAAAAGCCCAATTGGTTTTAAGGTAGGTGGAATGTGAGTTCAGGTTTTCCAAACCTGTTACTTCTATATTCTTTACGTGGAACGTAACTCCCCTGTTCAGTTGGTAAATAAGTCATCATCTGAAAATCCATGAGAGCCACCCAGTGCCTGACTTGTCAGTAAAAAACCTCACGCTTGCACCTGTGCTTGCTGGTCCACAATTATATAATTATACAATATATATATATGACTTCTGTCAGATGTCTATGTCAAAAATGTTTCATTACAAACTCTGAAACATGTATTTGCCACTTTATAAGAAGATAAACATAGCAAGAGAGTTTGATGAATTATATACTCTGGTTTCGATGCAGTTATGATTTCTGACTCACATGTGAATAGCTAAATTGAATACACTTATTGAAACTAATGGTAACTATAATTTTTCAGCCTCCAATTAGTTTTGTTGATAAAGTTCTAATAACCTTGAACGTTTTAGATCCATGTTACTTTGAGAAGACATTGACTTACACCTAAAAGCATTCAAGTTTAGGAAGTACTATTAAAGGCAGTCCTTCCATGAGGGAAGAGATCTTTCTGAGACTTCCCTTTAAGTCTCTGCAACTTTAGTACAGTTCTGCGTAAAAATAGATATTCTAGTAACTAGATTTGAAAGACAAAGAGTTCTGAAAAGAAAACATTTACAGCTAACTATGATGTGAAAAGGTTGTCAAGATAGCTACGTAATTAATTTATTTTCTGTGTGTGCTTTTCTTTCAGGGGATTTTATTTTAAAAATAATAATAAAAAAGGCTTCTAAAAAAGCTTTTGAGAATACAAATGGCCTGCATTATCAGCTCTGTAAAATGAATTATTCGATTCCTATACTTAACCAGAGAACAAACCATGGCATATGGATCCTGAAACACAGGAAACAAGAGCAGAGTGTTTGGGAATACGAAAATGTTAGACTAAATGTGCGTTGTGTTCTCAGATAAATGAATTTGGTTTTCTTCTCCCATAAGAACACAACAAAATGAAGTGAGCATCTCATTTATTCACTGCTTCTCTTCAGGTCATGTTACAGTTGAAAAACAGCAGAGGAAAACCTTTATCATGTTTTCTTTCATTAACTACTGATAACATTTCCTTACCAATTTACAGAATCACAGGATGGTTGAGGTTGGAAGGCATCTCTGGAGATCACCTAGTCCAGCCCCAACTCAAGACTGTGTCCAGTTGAGTTTTGAACAGCTCGATGGACAGACTCCACCACCTCTCTTTACCATCCTCACAGTGAAAAAGTCTTTTCCTATGTTTAAATGGAATTTCCTGTATCTCCATTTCCTCCTGTCCTTTCACTATACTCTTTCAGTAGTCGTTCCACCATTCTCCATCTTTGGTCTAATCCACTTGAGCACAAACCACATCATCCTGCACTGAAGAAACAGAACAGCTCTGCGAACTTCCCTCACATCATACAAGATTACCCTAGCACAGGTCTTTTTTTGTGGTTACAAGTCCTAAAACATTTTCCAAAACCTTCACACTAATCTTATGGGGAAAACCAAGAAGAACAATCCTCTAAAACCTTCTACAGCAGGTGTGAAGGCATAGTAAAGCTTGCAGAAACGCATTTCCTGCTCCATCCACTTTCTGTGCAACCCTACGCATTTAGACTGAACTAAACTGAAATAGATGCTACAGTTTGAAGTTGAATAGTGTGAATGAGCAATGTATCACACAGACGCATCAAGGTAAGGAGGAGAATATAAAACTAAAACTCTTGAGTTGGGAATAATATGATGGAAGCACACAGTAGGTCTAGAAATCTATTAATCACATGCATAGACACTTCACCAAAAATATGGCTGCTTTCCAAGATCTGTTCTTTCGAGATCTCCAAACCTGTCAACATTACTGTTTGGTGAAGCAGAGCTGTTATGTGGGAGGACTCAATAAGGTGCTGAGGGTCTTCCTCTAAATTTAATCCTAGTTCTCAGCATCTATTTACATAAGAGATCTTTCCTTTTTATCTCTGTCCCTTTAGCAGAATAAACAGGAAGAAATGAGATAGAAATCAAATGAAAAACAGGGCTACTTTGGCTTTCTGTTCCTCTTTTCTGTATCAAGGAAACCGAGAAATCAACGAGTACAGAATCAGTCCCACTATTCAGCAGAGAATTTTTCTCCAGCAATGTTGCCCACCATCTGGTTAGGTATAGGCTACAAACTGGCTGTAGTAGTCAGGGTTTCTCCTGCAAAGCGCTCTCTAATTGCTTAAGAAGATGAGTATTTTTTCCTCTCCCACATCATATGGTGAGGTCAGGCTTTCAGGATGTTCACTTACCTTTCATAGTTTACTGAGCAACAATATTCTGAGTGCTATGTTTCATACAAAACATATACATGTTTGAGACTACGCATATAGTATGACTGCATTTGGGATATTTAATTACATTCCTCAAACTCCAAACATGTCTAAACACTGTTGTATGGATCCCCATTCAGCAAGATTTAGACATATTTATATTTCTGGAGTTCAAATAAATATCAAGCACAGAAGATCCTCCTTGAGCCCTGTAGCTACAAAAAGTATTTCATGTGATTTATTATAGCATAGGAATATACATAATGATGAAAATAAGCTGAGAAGTAGAAGATATGACTTTTTTTATCCCTTTGGAGACATCATAGCTATAACTTACAGGAACACCAGTCTAGTTTGAATTGTGTGACTCTACTATCAGCTGTGGGGTAAATAAAATAATACTCTATTTAATAGATCTGACAACAGCTATTTAATTTACATCATGAGATAAAGGCTACTTCTTTTTTTTTTTTAAATGAGCTTACCAGAGCTGAAGTTTGGAATAGTTGATAACCGAAAAGTTCAAGTTTGAAAGAGTTTATAAGGAATTTATAAAATTTCTAGTTCTCATTTTAGATTTGGTGTTGTGTAGAGGGATTTTAGCTTCAATTTCAGGGAATTAAATAATACAGTTGGGTGGATGTTGGTTTGTTTTTTTTTTCTAATTCTCCTTTCCAAAAAGAAAATGGAAAGAGACAGAGAGAAACCGAGTAAAAGCAATGATTAAGTTCAGGCCTTACAAAATTGGTGCTACTTAAACAACAGTCAAAATTACCAACTGAACTTTAACTTTTGCAGTATCTTTGGAATTTTGCCACTTTAGACAGATGTTCATGGGGATAGATAATGCTTACAGAGTTCAGACTCTTAAAATGGACTAAAATGGATGTTATTTTTAAAGGAATTAGAATACTGCACAATAGCAATTCACTTCAACTAAAGATTACAGTTCAAAAATTCCGTGTGAAATGCATGAGCAAACTTAACCCACTTAAACAGTCCCCTTCGTTTTCTTGGATGTCAGCTATTTAAAACAGTTACTTTGCGACTCAAACAATTTTGTGTCAACAGGAAATGAGTTAGACAATCTTTAATAAACACATAAAGAACAGCTCTACAGATAGTTGTTTAATTATGAAAAGCAACTCATTGAAGCATAAAAATAAAATGCAAGGACTTAGATTCGGGCAAAGGGCTTGGAACTCAGGTAGCAATGTATCCATTTTCATCTGTCAAAATATAGCTACCTCTATTTTTCTAACTGCCATTTAATTTCTGTGGTCATCATTATGTTTGTGGAGCCATGTTTGTGTTATTAAATGAGTTGAGTATTAACAGTAATCAAGCTTTCATTTTGCTGTGCTAAGAAGGGAGTACAGATTTAGAGAACAATTTTAAGTGCAGAGAAAACCATCCACAAAATTATTTTTCCACTTGTGTTAGCTTCAGCTGCAGCTGAAATTACAGAATGTACCTGATGTGCAGGATAGCATATATTTGCTCTTCTATGAAATGCTGTAGTGAACAGCAAAATGCACAATCAAAGTGAATAATGAACACAGATGCAATTAAATAGACCTGCAATTCTTGCATGAAACTCTGTTCTTATAATTCTGCTTTCAGAAAAAATTGATGGGATCAAACCTATGTCTAGTCCTTCTAAAGTTCCACTAATAAGTCATTCTCATACCTCCCTAAAAACTTCGTTACAGTGGCTGCATTTCTTTCAAAAGTATGAGCTATAAACAACATGGAAAAAAAAAAAAAAAAACAAATCAGGACAACTAAGAAGCTGTTCATGTGTTATGTAAAAAACAACTACAGAAAGAGTTCTTAAAATAATTCTTTATGACTTCAGACTTTTCCCTCAGATAGATGAAACAGGTCTTTTAGCCATTCCTTCACTGTACCAGACCAAGATGATATCACAATATGTTATTTTTTAATATTCGCTACTTTTAGAACTTTTAAAGGTTTAGAAAAAATGTTGGTATAGATTTCCTTTGGTTGAAAACAGAAGCATTATTTTAATATATCAAAGAAGCTATCTATGGAAAGATAGTAGAAAAACCTTTATTCTATTGCACATTAGCTACTACAGAAGTCTGTATTAAAACAGTTAACATTTTTCAGAACACCTCTAATTTAGATATGGAAATTTTTCAAACTTAAATCAACAGCAGAAGAACTTGATTGAGTCTGTATTAAATTGTGCTCAATGTTAAGTCAGGTAGTCCACACATCTCATATTTCTAATTAAATTTTTATGCAGCACTTAAAAATACTGTAATATAATATTAACAGTTAATTTAATAATTAAAATCTTATTTTTTCACAGTGACTTCATGGCTGGTGTTTATTTCTGTATCTGTATACTGCAAGTGAAAAAGCTGTATAGGGTATTTTTTATTAATATATATTTTACTAGGCCCACACACATACACACACTCTTACACAAACGCACACACACATACAAAAAGGTTGGCCAGGAAATTAGACATCTTATCTGTGAGCTTGCTAAATAAGGACCAATAACCTAGGTCTGCAGTACTCTGTGTGATAACTGCTTTTACAAAATGAAATTTTGACTTTTTCACAGCTTAGCTACAAGTAGACACTATCAGTAAAACTGCATTTCTGTGCAATATGATGGGAAGTAAAAGATTTCAACATCTGACAGGAGAAAATGAACAACTGATAAACAATCTTTGAAATGTTCTCTCAGTGCAAGGCATGCTTTTGATGATGATTTACATTTTTATTATTGTTGACTTTCAGGATGGGGCTGATGGTTGGCTAAACATACAATAACCGAAAGAACAAACCACATACAATGCAAACTAAATCAAAAGAAAAACATGACCGGCATCATCTGCTTTAAAAGCTTTTGTTCATTTTTCTTCTTCATTTAAGTATTCAGTAAATGTAATTAGAATTCAGTTTATTGGGAAAAATAAGAATAAAAAAAATTGTCATCATAACTTTCTGATTCCAGCATGGTAAATATTCCAATTCCTCTTCCACTTTTCTCCTCCTACTCAAAAAAAGTATTAAATTCTAATTCTCAGTCCAGTGCACAATGAATGAACTAGTACTAACACCTAATGCTCCTGCAGAGTCTTTCGTCAAATTCAATGTTGTATACTGAGCTGGGATTGTAGCTGTGGGGAAAAACAGTGTATAACTACGGAAGAACAATCATGCTGAAATGTCAATGATTAAAAATCTGTTTTTGAAAAAGTGTGCTACTTTCTTGACAGTGAACTCATCAAAAATTTCTTGGTTCTGCATTAAAGGATGCTGCAGGAAACAGTCAAAATTGTTTGTTAATTCAGTTAATGTGTTCAGCTGAGTAAATAAATTAGAGGAAACAAAAGCATAAGCAATGATTTTATTTTGCTCTGCTGTTTTGAAGATAGTTCTTGAACGGCTTGGGGTTTTTTGGACAATCAATTTTTCATTCAAATTAATTAAGACAGCTATCATTTTTAAAGCAGTCACATAACTGAAAAATGTATCCTTTTAAAATGAAAAAATAATGAAAAACATTTTAGGTTAAACCAATGTTAATATGACTAAATCCTCATTCCCCCTGTAAATTCCAATTAAAATTTTACATAATTGTTTCCTACCTGTTACTATTTAGTGCATAAATTAAACTCAAAATTTCATTAGCCACCCAGCTTTATCTTTTAAATTTAATCAAGTAAATTAAATAAAATTGGTTATAAATGAACACACCCTCATCTTAGTTCTTGAAGATTTTAATTATAAAAATTTAATGTTAAATAACCCAAAACAGAAAAGAGAAAAAAAAAAACCTTCAAAAAGTTATAGTAGAATTCTGTAATGCTAAATCACTCTGGAAATGTATACGACAAACCCAAAAAGTTCTTTTATTTCTGTACCTATTTGCAATTAAACACTGTTCAGCGTACTTCTCAGTTTCAGCTATAAATTCCATTCTTAATCATACATATTTGTAAGGGTTAAATACATGGGATCCAGTTATATCTACTTATTTACTGTGTTACATCGTTTGAATCAGCGCTTAGAAGCACTGACACATAATTCAGCTCCTAGAAGCAAGGACAGCAATCCTAGAGTTTATCATACAATCTACTGGGACGATGGTCTAACGTAGGGTTATACCATAATTCCTGTTTGGATTGTTTATGTAGACTCATGGATGGCTGTTGAGAACTGATGCACAAAGGGAAAATGGAGTAGCAGTGAAAGCAAAAATATGGTAGTCTTGGTTATACAACCATTTCCTATTGCAGATTATAGTTTTCCAATGGTGTTGAGATGTACAGATCTTACAGGTCAGTTAGGAAATACTTATTTTTATTTTTATGTCTATTAGATACAGTAGAACATAATTTTTATTATTTAAAATAATTTCAAAAATAATTATTGTTAGAAACATACTGACTTTAAGCAAAGAAGTTATCTCAATTCACTGTTTTTCAAAGTAAATAATTAATATATCACCTTGATTCTTCCACCTTAAAAGTTATAATGGTTAAAGTATAACAGAGCATCTAATGGAACACAGAAAAGGTTTCTCATGCCATATTTCTGGGGTAAAAATTGGAACATGAGTTCAGAACCAGTAACTGACATTTCTGTTTAGAAATAGGCAACCAAGGAACTCAAATTATTCAGTTTCTGTGCAAATTCCCCTTTACATTTCATATATCCCACCTTGGGTAACAGCTGAAAAAGAAATCCTATCTGACTGACATTTTGCACAAACGTGTCAAGCGCAACGTGGGGATAATGCCAGGCTAAGGACTCGCCAACTGTGAAGTATAAAAACTAAAATTCCACCTGTTAGCACAACTTTGGGTAGCAAAGCTATTGACTGGCTTCAGCAACTGTTTCCTCATGGGTAATAATTGGGTACAAGAGAATATCTGTAGGGCTAACGTGCAAGTTCAATGCGGTAGGACACTCTTAAGGTGAAATGAATGGACAAACCCCGATCAAACATTTTGCAAGAAATCCACCAAAAGTCTTGGAAATGTACAACTGTATGTGGTTAGAAAACATCAATTTGAAAGAAATCCAATTACTTGAAATCCTAAGTTGCATAAAGAAAGAGAGTCTGCAGATTTGCAATGTGGCTCTTAAACATTTTTGGTATTAAACGAAAGCAAGCAGAGCAGGGACTGCAATCCTAAAGATGACAGGATCATAGATACTATTTTACTGTAAATAAAATATTCTGTTAATAAAGTCGTGGCCCAATATCCTTTCTTGAAACAAATATTATTCCCTTGTGTTTGGATGTCATAGTGCTAAACAAAAGGGTTGCGATTTGATCTCTGACCATGTGACAAAGTAAGATTTTCTTGTGTCCACATTATTTAGTGCTAGTACTTTCTAGAGCAGATGTGTTGTGGAGGGAGCTAATTGTAGCAGTCAAAACAGAGCCAGGCTAAAAGCTAACAATTAAGCAGTATGGACAATCAAGGATTCAGCGCTTAAGCTCACTCTCTAGCTCTTTTATTTAGCAGAATTTATGGCCTGTTACATTGAGGCTTTGCTATGTAACAAAGGAGAAACGTGCCTTGAAAATGCAGCTAAGAAGTCATTGAAGTTGTATTTTTATGAGTTCATACAATGGAAAATGGACATGCTTTTGCTGTCTCACAAATCAGACTGCTACAAACTGAACATATGTAGCTATTTTGTTTGAGCTGCAGAAATTGCATGCAGACAAAAATATAACTTTAAATTCAAAAAAAAGTCTGTATTTGAGCAGATCTTTGTTGTATGACATTTTAAATCCCTTTTTTTTTCCTAATCACAAATAATAAAGGAACCAGATGCAGATCCTCATGTCAGGAAAACCAGAAGGCAGACATCAGGACACAGGGGAGAAAACACTTCTGCATACTCTTAAGTTCCGCATTTGGAGAGGGTAGGCTAAACTTACTGCGCAGAGCTAAATACTTTCCTAAAAATTCTTCACATAGAAGATATATGTGGGAGGCTGGTTTACCTAGAATTATAATCTAAGATAAACTTCTTTAAACAAACTTTTGCTACCCAGGTTTATTTTTTTTTTTAAGTTCCTCCATTTGAACAGTATTAAATCTTAGCTCTTGATTTAAATCATTGGTTGTAGGAAATTGGAACCTTACTTGATGCAAAAAAATGTGTAACTATATTAGCCAGCTGAATTTCTAAATACATACACATATATGTCCTTAACCTGACCCAGGATGTGATTGGTTAGATTTCATAGATGCTGACTTCCACAGGTATCTCCTATTAATAAATAATATATACCCTTCCATCATAAGGCATATACTGTAAGCTCCTATTGTCCTTTCAGAACTTTTCTGTGCTCAGAGATGTCCGATACTCATTATTTCTAGCAGTTATTTTCTGACTGTTGAAATGGTTTGTTTGTTTGTTTTTAAAGATGTTAAAATACTATAATGTAGCTTTGGCAAAATAAATATCTACTTGTCCTAGGTTACCAAGTACTGAAATGTCCCTATTACTAGTGATAACTTCAACAATTGTTTAAGGCATTTTAGCTATATCTGTAGGGCTCCAGTGGCCAGTCTTTTCTCTTGCGTTCAACAAATATCTCACATTGCCAATCTCCTTTTGTCTCACTGCCAAGGTCACGGCCAAGAAACAGACTGAGTTTTTCCACTTTGTTAATCTAGATTTTCTGGAGTTTTTTAGGAAAAGCAGGAAATTCTAGTGCCCAGTAAAAAGCAAGTCATTTGTATAACAGTGGGTAACGATATCAAGTGCTCTGCACCTGTTTTACACTCCAGCACTGTAATTTCTGCAAAGTAAACAGTAGATCTCAGGGTCAGATTACAAATTCTAGTAGGCTGTTTGCTAGATTGCCGCTTTGTTTAACCTTTACACTTTCATTTAGAAAGGAGAAAGTATCATTGTCACACCAAGAGGGCAGTTAAAGAGTTTTAATTAACTGTGGAGGTAATTAGACCTCCCAGTTTAACAATTATCAGACATTCTTCTCTAAGTTCTTTAAAGTTGCACAGTTTTTTTATGAGGAACAAAATTAATTCCATAAATACTTCGCCAAAAACTACAGATAAAAGACTACACAGAAAGAAAAGCTGATTCTGCTATGAAATTATCTATTTCCTTTTTTCTAATTTAATAACAAGTCAAAATCTATCAGCTTCTCATCCACCATTCCCTGCCAAAGTCCAATTCTAATCTAATTGGTCCTTTTATTAATCCCCCTCCTTTCAGTCTCCTGAGCCTCTGCCCTGTTTGGCCCATTGTGATATTCACACGTATGACAAAGGTGAAAGAAAAACCATCCTCTCCTTCTTTCCAATAAAGTTTGCTGTCGACAAGTGTAGTTTAAACTGTGTCTATCCTTCTGATTATTTGAAATCTCTGATCCATCTCTCTCCCTGCAGAAGACAAGATCTCTAGTCATACGAGACATTGTTCATCTGTTGTGATTCTCAACTTCATTTTTTGCGATGTAAAAATACTTTGAAAAGCAAGTAGCAGCAACCTTATCCCCAGAGTCAAGGCAGATAACAACTTTAACTCTCCTGAACACAAAACATAATTATAAATGTAGATATATTAAGTATATACATGCAGGTCCGTTAAAGCAGTAAAATGGAAAGGAATACAGAAATTTGTTCAATGGTTCTTCCTAAAGAAAAAAAAAAAAAAAAGGTAGGGCAGCTTCCTTTGCTTGCATTAATCATGACAGCTTCACCTGAGTTAACTGCACAACAGGTGGGGGCTCTGGGCATCTCTATTATATCGTTCTGCCAAAACCGATATTCCAATATACAGCTTCTGCTGAACACAGTGTCTGTTATACTAACTCTGTATTTGCATGCATATAGAACTATGTTCTACTCTTAATGCCTTCAAAGTTCACAAATTTTAAGAAAATGATTAAGTAAATTTCTCACCAGAGCAGAGCGGATGCTACAGACGAAGTCATGACTTGAACAGGTCACAAAAACACTGACAGAGGGGTGCCCCGTGACAGTGATTGGAGAGTTGAACTCAGTTCTGTATATACAATGTGTGTTTCTCCCCTCAAAAAGATTTTTGTAACATTTAATTTTTACGTATGTCTTTATGTCTTTTGGACATATAGGTACAAATTTTAAATAATATGAATTCATGCTGATTTACTTCTATTCACTTAGGAAAAGAAGAGAATTCAGCTTGGTGACAAGCAAATTATGATGCTTTAAATTTTAATTGGAAGTTGACAGAATAACCAAAAAAGGACAAAATTTAAAGAAAAACAAGAGGAAGCTAGAAAACATAAAGAGCTTAAAGTGCTGAAATGATGACAGGAGACAGCCAAGAAAAGAACAGCATTTGGCCAGGAGGAATATTTTCTCTTTTGGTTGAATTACTGTGTGAAATAAAAATGAAAACAGAAGACCAACATCCAGCATCGGCTCAGGAGTTTGAGGTGCCATCATAAACCTCTCGAGATTTGTTCTCATTATATTAACCCCCTAAAACCATAGCGTAGTTATAAGCCTTGTGAATTCTCAGTTGCTTCTCATTTATTCTACATATAATAAATCCTTATTTGTAATGTGCACCATATAATGGAGTAGTAAATATTTCCAATTAGCTTTAGTGTCACAGTCCTCAAAAACTGATGCATTTATGTTAATATAAAAGCGTACACGGAACATTTTATCATGCATTAGAGATTTTAATCAGGTAATCTGCACGGCATCTGGAAACCTAAGCAGAGGCAAAGTCTGCTATAACAAAGGCACTGTAACAGTTCACCTTCAGTGAAGAACAATAATGCATTATTAAATTCACTTTCCTGCTCAGTGGTTACACTTAGCTGACCACAGCAAATTTGCTCTCTGCCTGGTCTTCACAAGTTGGCAGAAAAATAGATTCTGTCACATTTAACGGGTTCTGAAAATGACAGGATGCCTCTCTTGGTTTCACTATAAACCATAATCTTTCAGAAGTAAATATAATTACAAATGCCTTTTGTCACGTAGTTCTTAGGAAGGATATTATATGTGGGTTATTAGAGTAGTAGATCTCACTATGTACTTGAATATCATTAGAAGCCAGAATAGATATTGCACAACAGCAACTTCAAAAAAGAATCAGATTTCTATGTTTCTTTGATCCCAAATGACATCATAATTCTTAGAAAACAAAGATACAGACATCAAATTCCTTGAGTACGGTCAAACTGCTATCAAGAGATATTACTCCTTAAACTAACATCAAAGAAAAACCTATGTTCTCTTTTGTCCAAAATACCGTTTTAATCTTATTCTACATCTATCAGTAATTTGCTTTGTTTTACACACGTTTGACTAAAAGAACTTTTACGGAAACTGCCTTAGACTCAGGATTCAGTGATGAAGAATTATTGATCAGGAATTTAATTAGCAAAAGTCAGCATAGTTATATACAACAGAACCTGATTCTTTTTGGTTTCCAAGGAGTTTTATCATGCTGCAACCGTGATAAGAATCTGCTCCATATGATGACATTCACTTTCAGATAGAGGTCTTGAACCAATACTGTATACCACTTAAGTCCTGGTGAAGTGCAATTTAGGTCCAAATTAAGATCTGTTAAAGAGTTTTAATTAGCTTTGTGTAGGTAACTAGTTTAGCAATTATAAGACATATTTTTTGTCCTGTAAGCCCTTCAATTCAGCAAGTTTTATTAAAAATATCTTTGCTCTAAAGTGGAAAGTATGTAGACTCATTGAAAGACAGGCTTGGATTCTGAGATCTGTCTATGGCTTTTTATTACTTACTTAGGTACAAAAAAGGAGGTTTCTCAAGTCCTCAGAAGGAACTTAGGTATTCCAATAACAATTGCAATGTGACTTGAAACTCACATGAAACTTAACACAACCATCTTCCACCTAAGTGGAATTACCACCTTGTGTTAGGTAGTCTGTCCATAACATATTTAATTTAGGTGTCCAGATTCTAAATTGAATTCTAAATTCTCTAAATTGAGAAGGTATCTAGAATGGCATGAAAAGTCTGTAGCTTAAATCCACTTTTTGTAAGAACAGCAGTGCCACACTTTGGACAGGAAGACAACTGAAGTTTTCCTGAACTTTGAATAAATACTTTCGGGAGTCCTGATCACTCTCTAGAAGAGAGGTACTTATGATCTTCTTTTAAATGGTTAAACACAAGTTCATAGAATCATAGAATGGTTTGGGTTGAAAGGGACCTTTAAAGATCATACAGTTCAATCCCTCTCCCAAGGGCAGGGACAGATTTCACTCGATCAGGTTGCTCAAAGCCTCATCCAACCTGGCCTTGAACACTTCCAGTGATGGGGCATTCACAACTTCTCTGGGCAACCTGTTCCAGTGCCTCACCATCCTCATGATAAAATTTATTTATGTCCAATCTAAACCTCTTTCAGTTTAAAAACTGTTGTCACTTGTCCTGTCACTGCAGTCCTCAGTACAAAGTCTCTGTTTTTCTTGTGAACCTCCTCTGGGTCTCTCTGGAGTCTTCTCCAGGCTGAACAACCCAAACTTTCTGAATGTTTCTTCACAGCAGAGGTGTCCCAGCCTTCTGATCATTTTTGTGACCCTCCTCTGGACCTGCTCCAACAGATCCATGCCTTTCCTGTGCTGGCAACCCTAGAGCTGGATGCAGTACTCCAGGTGGGGTCCCACAAGAGTGGAGCAGAAGGGGAGAATCACCTCCCTTGACCTGCTGGCCACACCTCTGTTTTTGTCACAGATGGAGAGTGGTGACTGTGGTGAAATTTTCCAGTTATCTACAGAACTACCTCGAGATGTAAGAGAAGTTTCTCTTCCCTCTGCTATCTAAGGAAATCCAGTCACAACTAGCTAATTCAGGAATGCATTTTAGTAATTTCTCCTTCCACCTGTGAAGAAAATTCAGATTAACCTCTGATTGGTTCCTCTGCCAAGAGCAAAGCAATGTAAGAATGAACATGACTCTACTGCTCGCTTATCTGGGCACTCTCCGAAGCCTGTGGATTCCCAGGTTCAGACTACTGCTCCAGTTCCATATCTACATCAAAATATTCAGTACACTGGGGACTAGACTTCAGTCCTTTTCTTCCAAAACAATGTCCTAACCACCAAGCTATGCTTGCAGTCACGCTCATGCTCCCTTTGGTCATACAAAAAGGGCCAGGGATTAAGGCTGTCCACACGACTTCCTTCTAAACTCAGTTTCTGGCTTTATTTTGGACTACTCTAATGCTCTCTGAGATAGACGTGCTTGAGTGCCTGACCGAAGTAATGTGGATATGTCTACTTGGATCTTGGGGTGAGACCAATTTCTGCCTTCTGTGTAGTAGGAAACCCACACTATTTCTTCGATGGGATTCAGTGGAAATTGGATTATGCCACATAAACTGGAAACTCTTTACGTAACCGGGAGTCAGTCATGATTCAGTCAGCTAATCTGTAATGGCATGGCACGCAGAGCCACCTCTCACTTTTAGGGCATGTAGAATTTGTACTACCACAACCTAATGAATTCAAATATGAAAATGAGATCCCCTTTCCAAATACAAATAAATTTGAGGGAGGAAAAAAACACAAACACAAAACATCAGATTTAGATTATAACTATAGTCTTTGCTTTATGCAATTAGTGTTCTATAAGATATTATGTTTATGCCTGGATCCATAAATATAATTGTCAGAGTTCTGAATTGACATACTAATCTCTGTTATTATCTTTTGTTTTGTTTTTTTTTAAACAGCAAAGTAATATTCAGCTTTTACTTTTTTGTCAATAAAAATGTAGTCATTTCACATCTTTAATAATATCAATAAAAAAATTTTATAGGATAAGATTAATAAAGAATATGCAGTCACACAAACTACCCTTTCCTCACTTGATCCCTGCAAGCATTTTCAAGCACTGTAATTTACACACTCTTGAGTAAAGCATTCTATTGGTTTCAATGGTAAAGCAGATTTGGACAATCTGTCCAAGGACTGAAAATGTTTGCAGGATTAAAAACTATGCCTACTTTGAAAAAAAAAAAATATTCCCTAGATTTTGGAAACCTCCCCCACAACAGAAGGAATTTATAATGGGGAATCTAGCATTCATCCACTATTTAAGATTCCCAGCTGCCCCAACAACATCTAGATAACCTCAGGTTTTACCTACTTATCCTCCCTTAGTGGTAAAAGTGTTATAACAGTTTGAATTTTTGTTACTAAATCTATTTTAAGTGCTTATTCTCCTTATAGCTCCTGGAAACACATCAGGAATGCTAGTATCATATCCTAGCACATTTAATTTCTAAAAGGTATCAACCCTTAAAAAAGGATTCCTAAGACCTTTTACAGATAATCCAACCTATACAACTAGCCACCCATTAAATTTTTTAATCATAAATGTCTGCAGAACTCCTCAAAGGAAAATTTCTAGTGCAAGGAGATTTTGGATAGCATTAAGATCTGCAAACCTTTCATGCTTTCTCGAAGTTGCTATACTTTGATTTGGAAGTGATTACCAGCAAGTAGTGGTCAGCAAATATTTTTTGAAAAAGGAGAGTAGTAGCTGAGGCAACTGAAAGGAAAGTGAGGGGCAGCAACTTATTAAGCAGAGCTAACTTAATTGCAGGTGATCATTTGACCATGTCCCAGATTTAATTATATTAATTTTACTCTCTGATTTTGAATTATATTGATCATAGATGGAATATAGTTTCTAAGATAAGCGCTGTCTCATCAAATTGTAGTCTCTTCTTGCCTTAAAGAAGCAATCCCAACTGCCTTGCTTAACTATTGAAATTCCTGGACAATCAAAGTAGGGAGGTAAGCACCTCTGAAAACCTGCTCAGGAGAGGCAGTTTGCCTCGTTTATGCACCTTCTTTTCTCAACTGCCTGT